>NC_087084.1:11244785-11987209 GCF_026151205.1 Bolinopsis microptera | reverse complement strand
AAGCACTTAATAAACGAAAATTGGTTTAAAAAACGAAAATTTTGATTACATAATTAAAGAAAATTGTCCAATTGGTATTTCGAAAATCGGTAAAAAATTTAAATTTTGATTACGTAATCAACGACCAAACCCCCCCCCCCCCCCCCCCCCCCCCCCGTAATCAACCGTAAGCATTTGAAACCCCCCCCCCCTCGGCTGATTACGTAATATGTGAACGACCCCTAAGGAATTGTTTCGCTGTTCTTGTGCTCTCTTTGCCAAGTTGTGGCATTGATCTGGCAAACTTGTGTCTCCATACTTATCAATATGTCATTAAAGAATGAATAATTACTGTAATTAATGGATAATTACAGTGGTAAGTGTCCCCTCTATCCTTCATGGTATAACTACTAAACCTTTTTTTTGTGTTGCCTTCTTACGTGTCTTTGGCTTAATAATTTGTGTCGCATCATGTTATTTGTGTCGCATCATATTATATTCTGAACTCTAATCTCGTGGTATAACTTCTTGTATATTGAAGTACAGTTTCATGAACAAAAATTGATACATGTTTCGTATCCCTTCGGCGGCGCGCGCGAAAAGTGGCATGCAACGTACCTATGTCAAAACAAAAACGCTAACGTGAAAAATTAACACTTTATTTTTGTGATCTGGATCATCAAATTACGGTTATAACTGCAGTTGCAGTTTACTTATTATTACTTAATATATATTATTAACTCTCAGAAACTACCGCCTCTTGTCTAGTAACCGTACTGTAAGTGTAAATACTATAGTAGTTTCAATATGATGATCATGAAAATAGAACTATGAAAAGTCGTAATACTTATAAAATGAAGCCCATCTTCCTCGGTCCTTGTCTCCTAGAAACCGTGAAATACACAACCCCATCCGAAAAGTTTATTCTTCTAGAAGTTTCTAGTTAAAGTCTAGGAGTTTCTTCTTCACCATGTTCTTGCTATGTTATCTCCCGGTTCTATCTTCAGTTCTTTAGCTTCTTGAAGTATTGTACATGGCGCACAAAAACAGACCATCACGAAATCGTTAAATGCTGAGCCCTGAAATATGAACATGTCACGATATGCAGGGGTGGACAACAGAAAGTGTGACTTTTTAAGAAATGATACAAAATATTATGAAGGAGCAATTGCTAAAAACTGTATTTAGCACATTTTGTGGACTCAAATTCGGGTTGAGGAGAAACAAATGGTGTTAATATAAATATAATTAACCACAAACTTGCTCTGCTCTGACAATATAGAAAACATCATAAATGCAAATGCCATCTATGGTAGTAATATCTGAACAAAATGCGAAACAGAATCACAAAGTAAGTTGGTTACGTAAATCCATAATCTCTAATAATAATATGAATCTGAGTTTAAATGTTGGCCTATAATAATACTTACACTGATGCCGTATCTCATACGGATCCGAGTTCTAATCTTCTGAAGAGCAATACAGTTCACAAATGGGATAAGACAGCACAGAGCGTGCCCAAAACATGATCCTGAAATCAATTAGCTTTAATTTAGCTTTAGGGGTCGTAATTTACATAATACTATAATTACGTAATCAGCCGAGGGGATGGCTAGGGGGTTTCAAATGATTACGCTATATGTGTAATTTTGACACAATAGCTATTTCAATGTGTAAAACTGATTACGGAGGGGGGAGGGGGGTAAAAATTGTCCAAAAAGTGATTACATTATATGTGAACGACCCCTTAACTTATCACAGTTTTGCTTCTGATAGTCATTTAGGTTGGTCACAGCTCTGCTCCTTATCTTAACATGTTGTAATTAAGGTGTAGGTAACACTATTCAAGTGTTACTAACTGTTCAGCTGTTATAATTCATAACCATTCAGCGGTAACTTATCATATTAGATTTTACCTAACCTGCCTCGATCTGTCTGGCGTTAGCCCCGAAAGTGACACACGGTAAGATGGAAGTGATACAACAAAGTCCGCAATCATCACAACACAGGAAGAGCTGGTGCGACCAAGTTTTGTCTGCTATCACATTTGATTCTATGTCTATTCTCGTCTCATATTTCTGCGGGTGAAAATAATGGATGATGCATGATATGAGAATTTCCTCTAAAAATCCCCCAAATCTACAAAAGATACTATGAATACTCTTTTGAAAACTTGGCTGTTATCAGTGCTGGGCTGCTGTATGAACTGTTTCAAAAAATCGCTAACATTAAATTGTGCGTTTTTGGATTAACATGAATCGAGTTTACACTACGATATTGTGAGAATGAGAATGTATCTTACCGTTCTATTTGATATAATATCACTGCGGTACTGTATGTTTCGTGTAGGCATACCCCGCTGTTGTTTTGATTAGTTTAAAATGTCTGTAGAAATCCAATCTTATCACTCGCAAAGTAAGAAATAAACTACTATTCTTTCAAAGCAAAGTAAAAAATAAACTACTATTCTTTTGAAGCAAAGCAAAAAATAGACTACTATTCTTTTGAAGCAAAGCAAAAAATAAACTACTATTCTTTTGAAGCAAAGCAAGAACTAGAAATGAACCTTAATTCTTTTACTTAAACTACAAACAATCATTCTAAGTAAGCAATAGATTAAACTATTTTTAGTAGCAAAGTAGTGATGTTAACTTTACTTGAGCCAGAAGATACGTTATCAAGCTGTAATATTGGAAAGCAAACTTTAGATGTATACATTTACAATTTGCCGCAATATTACATTTACATCTTGCTTACACTTACATACAATTACATAGAACAATGTATAAAATTAAATATAATCTTAATTGGGATTTTGACTTACAGTACCTCAATTTGGTTTCATACCATCCTTAATTAACTGACTATAATTAATTTCTGGGCAAAAAGTTCATCCAATCTGTCAATTTTGTGTTCAGAAATTTTTATATTTGAAAATTTAAATGGGACCGAAATTAGAAAAAACAAATTTTCGTTTTTTAAGCTTTCTGTTGCGAGCTTCCTCCGACCTCAATTTAACTTCCAGCAACGCAATCGAGTCATGTGTAATCTATAGTTAGCTGACTGATTGGTTGCGGGTCAGAAATTCAGTCAAAACTTTAATATTTCGGTCCTGAAAATTTCATCTTCAAAAACTGAAAATGGGATAGAAAAAGGGACATGAGTATGATTTTGTAATTTTCTTCGGGATTTTGACTTCCAGTACCTCAATTAACTGCAGATTAATTGGTTTCTGGCCAAACATTTCATCTAATCTGTCAAATGGCGAGTAAAATTTGAATAAGTAAAACCAGTGAGGTCAATATATAATAATAAAAGTGTAGCAATTATAACTCCCACAAAATGAATGCTAATTTATCACTACCTCTAGTCTCTACTAGTTTCCTAAAAGTAGAATAATTAATATTGGTCACGTTCACGGTTCATAATGAAGTTATGTTCATAATGAAGTCACTTCATTGATGGTCACCCTTCAATTGTTTACAGCTTCGCATGCACCCTTTTCACCGTACCATCAATGGAGATTCTGATTAGAGATGTTGGTTCGGGCAGCGTTACCATTACTCCTACAAAGTATCAACGGTAGGTGTTCTAATCCGCAATAATCTAAATCACGATACCTTTGCAGTTAACAGCTCAGGTTGGACCACTTTAATTAACTTTCCTAGCCAAAGGACTACCTACGTGCCTTGGAATAATATTTTAGGACTCCAAGTCGGGGATGCTAAACTAACTTCCCCTAATATTCAACGTAAGCCGATTCGTACGGTTAATCTTACGGCAAATTTAACGCCTTTTGATTTTATTGACTCAACCGAAATTTCCCAATTATTTGGGAATATATGTAAGGAATACAACACTTCGCTTAACAGTCTTATCACCCCTGTTATCAACGTACCAGTATCAGTATCACTCCAACAAATTCCCACAGCTGGAATTTATTTGGTCAACGTGTCTAACCATGTTAACTTTGGCCTTGGGTGCAATAGCATGGTTAATAATCTTAAAAATCAACGTAAGAACACTTCAAGTGCAACGGTTATCGGCTGAATTTATTGAGTTATCCAATCAACGCACAGATAAACCCAGCCCCATTCATGACACTACTGGAGGCATAACACCCCCATCTTACTCAAAGGGGGCTTCTACTTATTGAATTATCTTATCTCAACGAAGTCCTCACACTTTTAACTCATTATTAATCTTCTGAGCAACTTTCAACTAACCTACGCAATACGAGGTTAACAATCACGTGAAGCCGGGGTCCAGTTTCATATCTAGTACCAACGAGTGACGACTCACTTCACATTTCACTCGTTTTGTGTCTACGTACTTTTACCCACTAGTATAGCCACTTGTTTACTTTAATTCTTTTCTACACAGTAATGTTATTTTACTTACACTTGCTTCTCATTAACATTATTCTACTTATTATCACTATTCGTACCCTGTATTTCATTTTTTATCTCTTTTTCCAGTAATATATGAGCGAAATCGATCACACAGATGACGAAGCTGAACTCCTAGAGGAAAGGCAGCAACCTATGGATCATAGTGTACCAACGAACTCAACGACCAAATCAACAGGTCATGAAGAATCAGGCTCACAGCTTCAACGAGCCGTACTTTGTTGTTAGTCTGATTTGTGTAGCTATCTGGCTGTATAATTTCTTTATCATGCCAAGAACCTCGGACCTTGTGTATCGGAAAGCTCAAGCTGAAGAAGTCAATCATGAAAATGGACAATCTCATAGTCATAAGCAGGCTATGACATCCCAGAACTCAAACTCCGATGAATCATGTGAAAATGGTCTCTCTTGGTTGGTGATATTTCCTCTAGTTGGTCAAGGTCTGACTGCTATGATCGAAGGATATGCCTCAGCTATCACAACCCCTTACCTACAAGACAAGTTTGCAATGGAGACAGGCCAGGGCAGCACCTACGTGACCGTCATGTTCGTATCATTTATAATCGGATCAGCTGTAGCAGGGTACATTCTACAAATGGGCTGGCTGTCTAACTTTAAAACAATGATAGTCGGAGTTCTCCTTTCTATCATAGGACTCTTTCTCATCTTTCCTGGACAAAATTTGTGGGGTTTGTTCGACATCGTCCCTAAGTTAGCTTACGCTGGGACATTTTTCATCGGGCTTGGAAGCTTATTCATTGCAATTGCTGCACTTCCGGCGCTGGAGGAGACACAAGTGATCCTTGCGAAAAGAAGATTCACTAGAAAGAACAAGTCCCAGGCCTCATCTCTATGGATAATATCGTGGATGCTATCAATGTATGCTGGTCACCTGGTGGCTCTGATGGTGATAAAGTTTATGACATACACTCAAGGATGCTTTCTGGTTGTTGGATGCTCTGGCCTCTCTGTTTGTATCTGCGCTGTTTTAGAGGTGTTCGCCAGGAGATCTCGTGCTCGTCTGGTTAGACCAGCGGAATAGACTGCAAAGTGAACTTGAGAAAGCTGATTTAGTAATTTAACTGATTCATGTGATTTAACTGATTCACATTATAAGGGGTCGTTCACCTATATTACTATCAATTTTTGTTGTAATCATTCAACAGTAATCATTTTGGAAACCTCATTGTAAATAAATAGTGTTATCAAAGAACAAAAATCGTTTATTTTACAGTCACGGTGTTGTTGAATCGCGTTCGTATCAATTACTTTCGTACCAATTGCTTTCGAATCATTCCATGTGCTGCTATAGAGCCTGAACTTTCTAAACGTAGGTAATCTGTTTGCCGAATCAACAACCAGCATATTTTTGTCGATCATTTGTTTGAAAGTCACGAATAAATGTGCGTAATCTTGCACACAGCATTGACTTTGAGCAGTTAGAATAGCAGGGTCTACGGTTCCCACTGAAATTGCTAGACATGAGCTATTAGGACTATACTGGGGTTATAAGGGACTCCAACATGAGGATGATATTTCAGGTTAGAGGGTAGGTGTACCTGCCTCGTTTTTGTAACGAAAATCACGTATTGTGATGTAAAATAGGTAACCGTTTACAGGTCACCACTAGGTTAGGATGTACAAAGTTTAGTTGTTAGGCCATACATGATCATGGGCAGATTTGATCCTGCCCATGGATCGAAATTACGGGGCGGCGCTAAGCCTGTCACTATTTATTATATAACTTTATTCAAATCAAAAATAGAACATAAATGAACATCTTAAAGATCTGATAAGTAGCCAGAAAAAAAGAAAAACTGATACACAAGCTATAACAACTTCTTCCATCCCGCTCTATCAGAGGCTAAAAGTCTTAAATTGTACAAATCGTCTGTATTTACAAATGGAATGTTCCTGCTACCTAAATCAAATTTAATAGTCTTAAGCAAGTTCGACTGGTGTCTACCTACTCTACCCTTTTTAGTACTCTGACTCTCTACTGCAAAGTGTAATGCAAGCTGTGCAGGTGAGTTGTTATCACTGCGAAGGACATGTCCGAGCATCCTCCATCGTGCACATGCAACACGCTCACTGAGTGGAACCACTTCACATCTCTTGTAAAGGGTGTCGTTTTTGATTATATTAGGGTAAGTCATTCTGATGATTTGCCTCAGATGCTTTCTGTGGCAAATATCCAGTTTACTCAGTAGCTGCTTTGAAGCTGCCCAGCAGCTACAATTATACATTAAGACGGAGACCACCTGGGCTTCGTAGATCTTAAGTCTGGTCTTAAGAGGTATGCGTTTACCTTGTTCCCAAACTTTCTTGTAGGTTTGGAAAGCAAGATTTGCCAGAATACATCGTCTTTTTATGTCCTCGTTGCTGCACAATTTGGAACCAAGTGATATAGATGATCTCCAGGGCTCTCTTCCTCGAAGTGGCTCTCCTTTGTCATCAACTTCGTTCTTCTCGGCCAGATAGATATGTGTGAACTCTGTTTTTGATTCGTTGACAAAAAGATTCCACTCCTCCAATATCTCCTTGCATATTGGTAACATGGACTCCAAATTCTTTTTATCCTCGTCTGTGAAGTCTGTGTCGTCTGCGTACTCCCACTCAAGAGGTAGCAGGTTTTCAGCAAACGGAGGGTTGGGTCTTAGATAAGACATAAAGGCACGAAGGTGGTAAAGTGCGCCAGCCAAATACAGGGTGAAAAGGTTTCCAGACAAACTATCACCTTGGAACGCACCTATCGTGACAATGAACTCCCCTGATACGGTAGACCTCACTTTAATCTTCAGTTTGGTACATGAGAGTAGATACCTTACCAGTCGGATGTCGTCTTCACTACAACCAGCATCAGCAAGAAGTTCTAGCAGAACTGATCTCTTAATGGTGTCGAATGCAGATGACATATCAATACCCATTTTGTGTAGAGACCAGCGTTTCTCCTTTACAACTGAAACTAGGATCCGTTGTGTCCAAACAATATTTGCACAGCTATGGCCAGGCTTGTAGGCATTTTGCCAAGGTCCAGTGTACTGAGAAACTTGTCTTTGAATGCGTCTAAGGACTATCATGGACAATATCTTCCTGGTGCCGTTTAAAAGACAAAGAGGGCGCAAACTTTTTAAAGGTCCACGTGGCTTACCAGGTTTTTGCAGTGGGGTAAGGAATCCTTCAGTGAATGAAGGTACATGTTCATGACGTTCAAAAGATTGATTGGTCAGCTGTGCAAAAGTAGAATAGAAAATAGGTGGGGAGTGTTTAAGGAATTCGTTTGGTATACCATCAGGACCAACAGCCTTACCATTTCTTAGCTTTTTGGCAGCTTGTTCCACTTCAAAGGATGTTATGGGATTGTTTAGTGGCTGAGGACTGCCAACAAACGGCTCAAGTGGAGGTTCACTGTCTGGTCCTGTGTAGTGTTGCTCAAAATAGTTGCGTATAATGTCAGCTTTGTCACTCTCATTATCTACCAGTTGATTCTTGTCATTAAAAACAGAGATGGAGTCTGATTTCTTGTTACCTGATAGTTGCCGGACGGCTTCAAACATTTTACGACCGTCGTCTGTATTATTGATAGAGTCTGCAAGACTGTTTGCAACTTCTATTCTGAGAGTATTCAGTCGCTTCTTAATGTCATTTGAGAGTTTGTTAATTTTTGATCTCAAGTCCTTTCTGTCTCTGTATTCATTATTATTCAGAAGTTGTAGCAATCGTTTTCTTTCCTCTGACATTTCAACAACTTCACTATCAGAAGAGTGGTGTCTCTTTCGCTGTGGCTCGCGTAGACCCACAGTGGAGATGGCAGCAGTCTCAACACTTTTAAATAGTTTTCCGAACTGTTGACAAGTATCATTAGAAGAATAGTCAGGTTCAGATACAAGTTGGTTGATATTAACAGTAAGTGCAGATTTAAACTGTTGTTGCGCTGCAATGCTACCTACAAGAGTGGTTGTGTTGAATGCCTTCTGAGTAGTCCTCTTCTTCCTGTAGAAACTATAACGCAGGGAAAAATCTGCTTTTGCAACTACAAGCTTGTGGTCACTGCGGTGCTTAGTTCCCGCATATGACCTTGCATCAGTCAGTAGTGCTTTGCTCCTGGACTTGCAAAGTATATAGTCTATCTGTGAGAAGTATGGTTTACTCTTTCGGGTGGATTGGTCTCTTATCCATCCAGTGCGTGTAGTTATATGCCTGCTGCTGTGGGAGAATGAAGTATTGGTAGCAAATAAGCCATTTGCTGCCAGAAAATGTAACAATCTCTCTCCATTCTCGTTCCTTCTACCAACACCATGCCTACCTATGTGCTGCTGTAAACCATTTTCTTCATCAACAAGTGAACGCTTGCCTAACTTGGCATTGAAGTCACCTAACATCCATACTTCAAATCGAGCAGGAACACTGATAGCCTCAAGAAGCTCACCATAAAATTGATCAGCTAGTTGAGGGTTCTGGACTGATTTAGGATTAGTAGGACTGTAACAATTTATAATTCTGATATAACAAGGTGGTTTGTTTACCCGATTAGGTTTTAGTTTAACGTCCATGTAAACGACTCTGTCACTGATCTGATGATGCGATAAAACACTGTCCATAAAACGCTTGTTAACAACAAAACCAAGACCTCCATGTCTACCCTGCTTCTGGTCAAACAGAAACAGTCTATGATGACCGGGAAGTGTTGTTTCCAAGAATTCACGAGTTTTGGTTTCTTGTAAGGCCAAAATATCTAAATCATATCTGTCGATGTCCTCTGCAACAAGATGTTGCTTGTGAGTGGTGGAGAGACCACAAACATTCCATGTCCCAAAATTGAGTGTCGTACTAGCAATGATGGAAAAAGTTGCACAAAGAAGGTATCCAGCGATCTTCGTCGAGGCGATAAACTTACTGGCTGCTTTCACTGCCATGCGGACTCGTTACTGTCACACACCATCACTCCACCATATTTTTAATTGGCGTGTTTCATGTTTATTAACACTAAAGCCAGGGGTCCCCAGGTAAGGGTTCCTGGGGTCCCCAAGTAAGAGACCAACAGTGTTTTACTGTATAGTGTGAGTGCGGTTTCTGATCTCTTGTAGTATTAGTGACCACTGATCAGTACATTTCACAGTTATATTCGTCGGAAAGGAAAGAAATTGTGTTTGAAGTACACACTAACCCAGGAGGTTTGATTTAGAATATATTCTCATGAGTTTGGATCAGCTTGTAAGTCTGCCTGTAAGGTACGTGGTAATTTTAGATACGCAGCCTTGATAACAATATACCACTTATCATGCAGTCCTCACAAGTGTTCTATTGTTCCCTGAAACACTATACCTTCAGAGATCTAAATTGGGTAATGACCCCTTATTTCAATCTGTTTTGTTCTCTAACGCTAACATTACAGAAAATGGTCACATATCACTTAGCTAGTTAGAGTTAGCTAGTAATATAGTATAGCTGCGTCCTGAGTACAGTAAAACCCCCATTTACCGCGCCCCCATTTACTGCAAACCCCGATTTACCGCGGCCATTTCCTTCCCTCAAATAGGGCTTAACATGCACAATGTATTATAGTTATAATAAAAACCCCCGATTTACCGCAAACCCCGATTTACCGCGGCTGTTTCCTTTTCCCCAAACTCCGCGGTAAATCGGGGTTTAACTGTAGTATTTTCGAGATAAGAGCTAAGATCAGAGAGCATCTCATATAAGAGCTGTGAGTTTGACGTTTGTAATTGTAACGATGTATTGTGTGATGTAGAACTGTAGAAGAGGGTACAGTTTACGGGGCCTAGTTCTCGAGAACAACTACATGGACTTTCCTAACAGCACATGTTCAGGTTAAAAGGTTCTGCAGAATGTTTTGGTTAAATACAAGCTTAATGTGCTCTTTTGGTTTTAACTCTCTGTACGTTTTAGTAAATCTTACAAATCTTTTATTATCGGGTTTTTCACAATACTACTGCAGTCTGATCTGAAATCACTGTGTACAGATAATTATAATACAGTCTGGCTGCATTTCATCTATATTCGTAATTTTGAGAGATGAGACTAATGTAAAACTTTATACCATACATCTTTTTAAAATCGGATATTCTAGAAAAAAGTCGAAACAAACTCGGCTTATAGATGTGGATTCATGGTGGTGGGGTGAGGCATATGTTTTGACACTGGCAATTAGAATCCGCTAATCAGCATCCACTATAATTAACTAATCAGACTCCAAAATCATTGTCACGTGTCACGCGTTGGATAGAATTTCGAGTCTTAAATCTTTATTTTTGTATTCTCCCGTTATTGAACCACATAGGACTACACTATCTAATTATCAACTGGGCAGATCTTTAGTGTATTGTTAAACTCATCAGGAAACTACAGTAATCTTTTGGCGACACACGGATCCCATTTGATCTAAAGGGTCCGCAATGTAAACTTTACAAACGAACAGTAAAATATTTTACTGGACGGCACCAGCCTCTCCTTACCCCATATTATCTTCTATTTACGTTTTTAAATATCTGAGTATATTAGTCCCTAGGTAATATACAATTATACTTTTAAGGAGTAACGATTGAGCGTAACTCGACGGTTGAACTATTAGTTCAACTAATACTTTCAACGTATTCGAATAAGCTAGTACTAGAGTTGGCGAAGTTGCACAGAAGTTATTACTATTAGTATTATACTTCAACTGGTTCAACTGGTTAGTTATTAGTATACTGCAACTGGTTGACAGATCTGCGGGCAGGACAAATCTCTGTTAAGCTGTTAGCGTCAACATTTACATTACCTATTTAGATTGAAGATTGTACTCGGATCCAGTGAGCTCCCTTTTGTGTTCTTTATTTTATTAGATAGTGGTAGCGATATCTTTTCTTGGACTTAATTGCTAGCACACGGGATGTAGATTGTTTGTGTTTAAGTTATTGCCTATTGTAACTGCTGATCAAAAATTAGCAGCGGAAAATGAACTTTTAATCATCATCGTGACATGATTGGTGTTAAATTAAGACCCTTACGGCTTGGATTATTTGTAAAAGTCGTCATAAACTTAACCCATAATAATCACAACCGTAACACTACATTACTTCTGGAAACCAGAAAGACCGGTCGTTTCATATTCAACCGCTTAAAAATAAAACCCCTTAAAGTAAGGAGCCAATGAGTCATGACAACTTTAGGCCTATATAATTATAAGGATCATCATAAAATAACGACAAATAACTCTAGATGATGCAGAAGCCAAGAAACATAAAAGAAATCACTGATCTCTGAAGCCAGCAACACAGAGCGAGATGCAGAGAATCGGACTGGATCAGGTAGAGGTGGTAGAAGAGGTGATGCAGAGAATCGGACTGGATCAGGTAGAGGTGGTAGAAGAGGTGATGCACGTGGAGAAGGAGCTAGGGGAAATTAGTACTGAACCCAAAATGTTTCATGGGAGAAGATCAGCTTTTAAAGTAAACAGGAGGGACACCAAACAAGAAGTATGCCAGGGTGAGCAAATTCTAATATGTCTTGTTTTTGTTCTATGCCTGATATTTGAGTTGTCGTTACGTTGTTTTATCGATTGCTGAGGCTGGGTTATGACTACGGCGTTAAAAGTTCGGACGATTGCGAAACGGTATAACACTCTTATTCTTGTTTCATTATTCTCCACCTATATTATTAGGACCTTTATTCTGAAAAGCTTTCTATTTTAAGATTCAAAAGAGTTCTAGATCATTCAAAAAGTTATAATTCTCGATGAGTTACACCATCAAATTGTAAAGATAGTAATGCAATGTTTTATTACGGATAAACCTCAAACAGTGGTTTGTTGTTAATCCATGGTGTTGTTTAATCTGTGCTGTATTCCTTTCTTTGCTTGTATTGATGTTTAATCTTTTAATTGAGCGTTAGTTCAACCAACAGACATCTAGAAATTGCCCAATAAAATTTGCAAATACGAGCACCAGACACAGTCATAGTTACTATAGTTACTATAGTTACTATAGTTACTATAGTTACTAATAATAATACTACCGCTTTTGCTCTAAAAACAAAGAGACGGATAAAGATCTGACTGAGAACAAGAAATTGGAGTAAAATCTGAACTTTGAGTATTGCACATCTACAAAAAATATTGTTACATTGCGAAGTACAAAACAACAGGTTTTGGTACGGGCTGAATTGTAAATTGTGAATACTGTGCGTGCTGAAATACATGGAGCATTTGTTGGTACGTCTGGATCCAGGCTGTAAGATGGTGGATCTGCATAGTTGTACCGATCATACCTTCCGTACTTAACCTGTTAACTAAACGTTGAGTAGTAGTCAGTAGATAAAGAGACAGTATCCTTCCGTCTTAAGTCTTAGTAATGTTCAGAATGTGTACACATGATATATTCTTCACTTCTAGTTCTAGCTGAGTTCAAACGCGCGCACAATTTACGTAGTAACTTTTGGTGTGATTTTCCTCTGGTTTACTATTATAATTGTCCATGTTCAGGATCCATCGTTTTATTAATCTAGCAATTAGTGGGATTTAATAGCTTTCTGGAGAATTGGTTAATATAGATTAACGGTGCATTCGTACTGACCACAACGCAGTTTGAGCAAGTATTTTAGTAGATTAGTTTGCTTTATTCGCTTCCAGATTTTAGTGAAGAAAATTTGGATTGTTAAGCATTCACTTACAATTTGCTTAAGTTTATAAATACTCTGTACTAGGAAACTTTTGGATACCTCAGAAAGTGGTTCCAAAGAAAGCACGAAACTGCACATCCGGAAGCAAAACTGCTGACTTATAGTTATTACAATTGTTCATTGCGTTTTCTGAACAAACCTGAGGTTACTACTACTAATCAGTTTACCTGCAAAACGTATTAGGAAATGGGTGGTATGTATAATACTTTTACCCGTATTGCTACCATTTAATTGCACGATTCTTCAGAATTTTGTTTGAAAAATGTGTTTTACTTAGTTTGAATTTGATTGAAATGAGCGCACATTTCCAATGTCGTTTCGCAATGACGAGTTTCAATAGTGGCCAAGGTAACCACTTAATATCCACTGTAACCACAGTAACCACATTAACTTCAGTAACGTCAGTAACCTCAGTAACCACAGTTACCATAACCACAGTAACCACAGTTACCACAGTTACCACAGTTACCACAGTTACCACAGTTACCACAGTTACCACAGTTACCACAGTTATCACAGTTACCACAGTTACCACAGTTACCACAGTTACCACAGTTACCACAGTTACCACAGTTACCACAGTTACCACAGTTACCACAGTTACCACAGTTACCACAGTTACCACAGTTACCACAGTTACCATAATAACCATAGTAACCACTGTAACCACAGTATGGATACCCTCAGTAACCACAGTTACCGCAGTAACCATAATGACCATAGTAACCACAGTAACCACAGTAACCACAGTAACCACAGTAACCACAGTAACCACAGTAACCACAGTAACCACAGTAACCTCAATAACCTCAGGAACCACAGTAACCGCAGTAACCACAGTAACCACAGTAACCACAGTAATCTCAGTAACCACAGTATGAATAACCTAAGTAACCATACCCCTTTTCAGATCTGGACCCGTTACTGCTGATGACTGGACCTAACAACTTGGTTAGAAGAACTTCAGTTGCTCTTCAGAAAGTGCAACAAAAGCACCGAATAGACCTGGCAGCTAAACGTGCCGGAATAAAACGGTAAGGTGCAGGGATATATAGGGAGTAATAAGGAGTACTACTATCTCAATCGGTTTCATTTACCGAATTTTTAGACAACATTTAAACGATTTTTTGATGCTTTGGTTAACACCGGATTGTAATTGCTAGCAAATAAAATTTGCTAATCCTGGTAATCCTGGTAATGCCATAATGGCTGGGACAGGTTTTAATAGCTCTATATATCAAATACCATCATCACAAGACCGATGAGTTATTAACGGGTGATACTCGTAAAATATCTGTTCCATATATTGGAACCGTCGACGAGTCGACGAGTCCAACTCGGCGCGCGTCCTGGTAGGTTGTAAACCTACAAATGAGTTAGAGCCATACCATTGTATAGTCTACATTGTCACAGTCGTCAATTAAACCTTCTGTGGACTCCGTTTTCACTTTTGTTGTCATTATTTCGTTCTCGTTCAAATAATTTGTACTTGTAGATATGTTGCAGTTTAAGTTTAAGAAGTTGAATTGGTAGTTTTAGTTTATATTTCTGTTCGTTTTCGTTCATAGAATTCGTATATCTAACGTAGCAGAGGCAAGATATAAGTGCGGCAGGTGCGGATAATCGCACTATTTGCCGTTTCCCGCACTTTTTCGCACTTTTTCCTGTTTCCTGGCTTAAGCAGGTTTTAAACCGGACTGTAACCGGATATTTAAACCGGAGCCGAATTCAGTCGAATATCCCGCCTCTCCCAGTCTCCCTCCTGATTATAAACCGAAGGAAGGGAAAGAATCTTTCCGTCAAATCATAGCGATAATTTCTAAATATAATTATAAGCTATTTTTGATTTTGAAGAAATATGACTGCCGAGTAGCAATACTTGCAAAATGTATACCAATAGTTCCATTTTAAGAATTCAGATGGTATAAATTTTGGGTAAAAGGACACCAACTTTGTTTGGTGAGTACATGAACATTCTAATGATTCCAACGCGAGGATTGTAGGCCCTTACAAGTCCAAGACTGAACGGAGTCAAAATAATCACACTTTTCGCCGCACTTAAATATTGCCTCTGCTATTGCATATTGTAGTGACGGATTATTTCGTAGTAAATTAAGATTGTTCATGTTGTGAACGTTAAATAGCTCTTCTAGCTCTAAGCTCAGTGCTTACCATGAGCAAGAAAACGTCCAGAACAGAGAAAAAGAAGGAGATCTACAATAATCTGTTAGAAAAATGGGAAACATCACGCCGTCCCTCCATTAAAATGGCATTGGCAGTGGATAATGGTGAAGAGTATAGGTCGGTAATTAACTAATTAACTAATTAACTAATTAACAATTAGTATAATAATAGGAGGAATGAAGGATTATATTGATCAAACTAATAACAAACCATAAAAATGAATAATTTAAACGCTCAAGGTTAATAATAATTGCTAACCGTTTTTATTAAAACTTGTTAAGAAAACTTTTGCTGTAACTGATGATACAGCCACGATCATGCACACGTGCAACTCACCTGACACCAAGCTTGTGGGTTATAACCCACAAGCTTGGTGTCTGGTGAGTTGTGGCTTTATAAAGCCACATTATAATAATATTGGCACTGATCATTACTCGACCTCAACAAAGCTTCAGTCATGAAAATGGATGACTTTAAAAAAAAGATTGATTTATTATTTTCCCACAGTTAAAAAACGGTTGAAAGGAGAAGAAAATTAGATAATTGGTTGCAATTATTTAGTAATTATTCTACTGCCATTGGCCATTAATCATTCATTTGTACATTAGAGACTTAGTTTCTACTTAATATTTACAATTAATGATGTATCAGTATATAAACTATAAAGTAACAGTGCGACGCGCGTAACAATTAAATTGTTTTTTACTTTTATCCTGAATTTGGACGTGTTTCAACTTTTGTTTTCAAATACAACTAAGGTTGTTTGGCGCGGTGAACAAAAGGTAAAAACCAAATTTCACACCTGCACTTAAGTTTAATAATCTTTCTCACTTTTATGTCATCATGAGATAGCTTTAGAACAACAAACGGATCGATCATGCCTATTATAGTTTCTCATAAAGATTGCGGTTACACTTACTAATACTTTGGGTGATGTTACGGTTAGGATAAGGGACAACGTACTTGTCAACTCATTTTGACCCACTCAACGAATTTTCTGGAATAAGAGCAGATAGTAGAGCAGCTCTGAATATCTGAATGCCAGAATAAGCGAGACCATATGCAAGTTGTATCACTGAGCGAGCACGTGCAAGTTGTAATTGTGCACGTGCAAGTCGTATTGCTCCAGGAAGGTGCGATTGTTAGGTACCAATATCAGCTCATTACCAGGAAAACAGAATACTATTAATAATCCAGCCGTCACACCATATCACAAAGAGTTTGCTGACAATAACTTTACCAAGCACTCCAATAGGATCACCAGGCCGAAATTTTGTGATTTATTGTGTGGTTTGTGGTAGTTCACTGGTAGTGTTCATGCGGTAGCGATGCGTGAGTATTTGTGTCGCGTGTTGTTTTAATGGGTGCACACAAGTCCAGGTCAGATCTAGTCGTAAATATTTTCTCTGAGTTAGTTATTTCTTTAAAATCAGGTTAGGTTAAAAAATGATTCAAAACATGTTTCAAAGTTTCAAATTCAAGACATTTCACTCACATGTTGACGATGTATTGATTCGTTGGTACACATTGTAAAGCCTTGTGTTTAACCATCCTGTGTTACCTGTTTGTTTGTTTTGTTTGTTTGGGGACTGGTTTATAAGTCCTGTGTTTAACCATCCTGTGTTACCTGTTTGTTTGTTTTCTTTGTTTGGGGACTGGTTTATAAGTCCTGTGTTTAACCATCCTGTGTTACCTGTTTGTTTGTTTTGTTTGTTTGGGGACTGGTTTATAAGTCCTGTGTGTAACCATCCTGTGTTACCTGTTTGTTTGTTTTGTTTGTTTGGGGGACTGGTTTATAAGCCAGTCAATGTTTACGAATATAATAACTTTATTACATAATTATAAATGAATATATCATCATAAATATAGATCAAATCTGAAACAGAAAGTGTATTCTAAGATAACCTGGTCCTGCTTCAGATGTAGAGAACGAGGTTTGCGGATGATAAAACACGATGCTCGTATAGGGGTGGGGTTTGACTTTAAAGCTGGGGGTATTTTCGAGGACATGACCTTCGAGAAAGAGCGTACTCTATTACAGGTGTCAACTATTTTGTTGTTTTAGAGATTGTCCTAATTTTATATGATGCTTATATAAGACAAGAAATTTCAACCATCGTATTTTCCGAGATAAAATCTGATATGGATATTGGATACCCATTTTTGAAAGTGGAGCCTACGAAATATTTCCATCCAAAACAAAAACACAAGTAAATATTTAAACTATAGAAAATGAATAATTACGGTAACCTTAACACAAGGAAATATCTTAAGCTGTGGGATTTATATCGTAATGGATACACCCCCGACCAAGTACTGGCCACGATGTACGTTCCAATAATAGTGATTGATAACGGTGGTAAGTGTTGTTACCAACTACCTTGTTCTATTTCTTTGAAACAATTCGTTTTATTTCAAAACGTTTATGCTATATTTAATCTACATCGATGAAAATTCATGTTGATTGTTTTTCCTTGTTGTTTCAAAAAGTTTGAAAAAAAAAAGTTATATTATTTTTAGGAAGAGTGAGGTGTAAAGCAGAGCGGGGTGCACTGGACGAGACGATGATCAGTGAACTTAGAGCCAGATATCAGGGAATAAAGGTTTGTGAAACACAAGGTTTTATTTTGTGCCTAGCTTTAAGAAAAAATCAAATAATAAATATGCAATTTGTTGGTTCACAGTCACAGTCACATTACAGTTCAATGTGCAACCTTTCTTTTAAACAAAGAGCTCGCTGTTTTCTTGGGTAAATTTCTATTGATCCCGTTTGATGCGACAAGGAAAATGTTCTTATCAGGAAAGGAATTATTCAAGGAGAAAAGGAATTATTCAAGGAGGAAAGGAAATAAAAAACATTTCAACTATGCGACTCATAAATAATATTCCAATCCGGATTTTACAAAGAATCTGCACTCTAACACTTCTCCTAGGAGGAGGACATGATACAGCGAGAACAAAACGAAGCAGCACGGTACAACGATCTACACGGTATCTCTAGGTTAGGAGCGATCAGTGCTATGGGGAGTAATCTTCTCGATACTGTGTCTGGGTCCCCCAAACATAGCCGGCCTCATAGCATGCTGTCTCATCATAAAGGTAATAACTGATAAAGTGACAAACTGAATAAATGATAAACTGATAAACTGACAAAGTGACAAACTGAAAAAGTGACAAACTGACAAACTGACAAACCGACAAACTGATAAGCCGACAAACTGACATGAGTTGTTAATGTCAAGGTAAGTTTGACAGATAATTTTAAAATTGTCAACTTTCAAAACTTTGAAAGTTAGATAAAAGATAAGGAAGTCTATTTTATTAACATGTGTCAGTATAGACCCAAAAGATAAACGAACGCAAAAGTTAAAGTACAAAAAGCTACCAGTGATCCTTGAAGATAAATGGGAGCGTGAGAAAGAGAGAAAAAGTGACTGTGATAGTGAGACTAAGACCAGTAATGAAAGTGAAAGTGAAAGTAAATGTGAAAGTGAAATTGAGAGAGAAGCGATAGTAGTTGCAATAGGAAATGCAGCTGTTGCGAATTCGTGTGATAGTGAAATTGTGGCATTGTTTGATGATGAAGGTATGTAATAAATTTAAATACATACGGCGCTCGGGTTATGCACCTGAAAACTAACGAAATAAGTTGCAAATGCTTAATATAATTTCTTTCAAACACAATGCTATCTCATGTTGCACAGTTTCAAGTTTCAACAGCGTAAAATAGAAATTTCTGCTGTCCAGAGCACGATAAATTATTCAAACATTGTTTTAGAACGCAAGGAAATATCATTTAAAAACCTTGATTCCACATCCAGACAGTTCGTTCAATCGAAGTACTGAAGAGTGGACAGAGGGAGACGGGGAGAATTTGCTGTCAGGAGACCAGAATTTCAGATATCCCTGTCCAATAATTTACTACTGTTGTTATACGTGTCTGAAGACTGAGGACTGATAACATTGGCACGTGACGGATAACGTGTTAACGTTATCACTTGATACTGTTAAATTTGACACGTGTTCTTACAATTTGTTTTAAAGTGTGATTGCAGCTTTCTTATTTTGAGCAAATCAAAAGGATTTAATGTTTTTTTTGTGTGGGAGATAGTTTTGTGTGGCAGAGTATTTGTTAAGTTACAGTTTATTGAATGTCGTGACCTTTTTTCAAATGTTTTACAAAACATAATTAAATGTACTTATCTCGAAGCTGTTAGAGTGTTTAATAGAGAAGCGAGACGAATAGTTTGTAAATAAACCCTTATCCGCATATTTTCAAGGAAAATCGTATATTCTAAAGTATCACGATGAAATTGTACGTAATCTATAATATGGGATTCAATTACTTGATTTCGTATTACTATTATTATTATTATTTAGTAAAGAGTAAGATTATTAAAACAATAAAAGTCCTAATTGGTTACAGCGAAAGATTGTTGACACTGCATTATTAGATTAAATACACTATACAAAACAACAGTATAATTTCATTTTTATGAATAAATCGTCCTTTTTACAGCCGTCTTTTCATTCTGCCAGATAGATGGGCTAAAGAGAAAAGTTATAAAGAGAGAGAGAGGGTCGACCTATTTTACATGATTAGCTCATTATCTCGTTATCACGCTGATATTGATTAAGCACGATAACTTTGCACCTTGCCAAGACGTGTCAACGTGCACGTTATTTATTGCACGGGACCTTAAACGCCATAACGACGTTTTAATTAACTTCATTAGTTAACTTCGAGCGGTGGGTCAGCTTTACACCGGGACTGTCTTGTGTGTGCAACCTGAAAACCGTATGGCGATAAAAATAAAATAAAGACGGTGAGGGGAAGATGCATCCTTTAATCATGCATCTATACGAGTGAAGGGCGCAATAGTACTTGATAGTACAATTATAAGATTATAGTACAAGACACTAGCATACGCTGATCGAGTTTTTAATCTGACTCCAGGTCCCGGCTGAGCCATGTAGAGGACCGCCAATAAATTATTATTATGCCTGGTTAGTGGTTAGCATATGATTTATGTGGTCTATATTTGATTGATGCAAGAATAAAAGTTTGAAATTGTATACTTTAACAAATACAAACGGGCAGCATCATCAATAATTTATAGTCATTTGATATAGTGAGATATGGTAATGTGCATGAACAATGAAGATTTGTCATGTTCAAGCAATTGAAAGGGACTGTTCAAGGTTACTGAACGAAGAAAAGGGGCATTTTGGCGTGGAGATTATAAGATTGAAAAAATGGGCGAAAGAGAAAGTAACAACACGGAGACTGGCTATCATTAATTTCTCTTTCGACAATCAAGCTTGACTTGAATCCCTGGAAAGTTTTTTAATTCCCGTGTTGAAACCTTTAGGATATGCTTGGAATCAGAGGACTGTTCCCTCTCTTCATTTTGAAGTTTATCTTTTCAAAGTGAACAATCATTGGTGATTTGAAACCCTGATCATGATTCTACTACCACAGCACATTTCTCTAACATCTCCCTCTATAACTAGCAACAACCAGTTATATCCACACTGTTTAGTAACTATAACACTGTTTAGTAAGTAGTAACCATGATCAACCCCCACCAAGTGAGCTGTTATTGTCAAACCAAACCTGTTTGAATACTAGCTGGGGGTCTAATCAACCCCACTGGGCTATCAGCTAGTTAACTCTGTTCACTGAGGAATTGTACCACTCCTTATATGGTAAATACTTCCTTATATGGTCAATGATATGTCCAAATAAGGAATGGGGGATGTTGCTCGGGTGCTGCGGGGGGTACTTCTAATTATGTTTGTTTGCAAGCACTAGAGGTATTGCCTTCTTCCCTAGTAAATATTATTGGCAGCGAACGTGTAGGGTAAAGCTGTCACGTGGGCAATGTGATTGTCACGTGACTGCTAAACACGTGGGAGAGTGGCTTTAGCACGTGGTTTGAGTCACGTGTTATCGAAGTTTTAATTTCTAGCACATTTATAATGGAGGGAAATGTTTGAGGGAGAAAGACCAACACCAGAAACTGTTCATGATCCGATCGCAAACAAAAGTCTTGTACTCGAGTTAGCAGATATTTTATGTAATCAACAAAAACTTTAATTGAAGTAGTGTTGGAGTCCAAATCACGCACGCAGGGTTAGAAAAGCTACTGATTAGTAAAAAGATATTCAACAATTATTAACCAACAATAACTGTGATATTTACAATTTGTAGAAATTGTTATTTTCTTATTTCAATTTTAATTTCCATTTTTAAGAACCCCTTGGGAGGGTTCTGTAGTCGGTATCGAGGTATGATAATCTCAAAGGGGTTCCCTTACGTTATGTTATTGTTAGATATTTTCAATCCCCATTAGCCCAGTAAATGGAAGTTGTCGACCAATCGGATGTTGCTTCACGTTGCATACCTCTCTCTTGCGCGATCAAAAGGGGTTGCAGCCGGCAGCGTGTGTCAAATCGGATGAAAAGAAAGCTCAGTTAAAACTTAAATCATGTCATATTTGTTTAATTGGGTTTCCAAATGATTACGCTAGTGTAATTTTGACACAATTATAGCTATGTGTAAAACTGATTACGGAGGGGGGGGGGGGGGGTAAAAATGTTCCAAAAAATGATTACTTAATATGTGAACGACCCCTTAAAGCCAAAATAAACAGAGCAATCTTAGGGGGCGCCAAATCGTCGTTTGAATGTGGGACAATTTCGAAAAACTTAATTACGGTACTAGCAAAACTGAGCGTTTTGCTCTAGAAACACACTTTTTTAGAAATTTTACCGGTGTATATCCTCTAAAATCATCTAATTTGTTTAATTTTAGGAAGGGGCTCCAAAAGGGCCGGGGGCGCCAACAGGGGGGCGCTTGTAGTCAACTTCAATTCAAGTAGTAGTACTTGGAGTATTACATTTATTTTAGGTTCTGTGCGTGTAGTCAGAAAAAACATATAAAATCACTTCAACGCAGGGTACGTTCGATATGCAGCTACGGATTTAGAACTGAAGATAAAACTAAATAAAGAACTTTTCTTGAGGTCACGATTTAAAGTTATATGATATAGTGATATGAAGTTAAATATATTTATATTCGTTGCCGTATACTTTTATCAACCTAAAGTATCCTGACCTCGACATGTTCGCGGATGATAAATCCTGACTCTCGCCGAACGTTACCTTTTCTTATCAGTTAAGGGTAATATCAAGATATCAGTACTAACTTACACACTCCTACAACTGTAGGTTTGATAAAACATAACAATAATAATCGCTTACACTGTGTCACGGACTGACGTACTCTTATTTCACCATTTTAATATACAAATTTGGCCCAATTTGTATGCCCTAAGAATCAGTCGGGAACGAAAAAGAGTCTGGTACCCAAGTTGAGAAACACGTCTCAAACGTACTTTTCCTGGATACGTATTACGTATATAGGCCAAATACGTACATATGCTGATTTCGAGCTTTATACTTCTGATCTCAGAGTTTTTGCGCTCTGACTCAGTTGAGTGAGTTTGCACAGCTACACTCCGCAGGGTGGAACTTCCCCGGAATGGTCCTGTATTGCCTGCTGTCAAACAGGCTGAAAAACGTGCTCAATACATGTCACGCAAGTGTCAGCTCCATTTATCTGTGAGAAAAACGAGAGTTAAAGCGATTTTCCCATCAGAATTCATCACGTGACTCTCCCGAAAACAAGCACAACGTCATGAACATCACGTGACGGCGACAACAGCCAATCAGAGCCCTGCTCGCTGTAGTTATCCAACGAGAAAGCGTCGTGTAGTCACGTGACTGTAGCACCGGCCAATGGGAGAGGTGGCGGGTTAGCGGCTGAGCGCGCTGATCAAGATACGAAAGAACAAGCTCAGACCTTTGACTCTGAGTTTGTTTAATCTCGGCTCCTCGGATCAACATCTTTTCTATTGTTTCGTGTCTGAAACTGGTGAGACTTCATCCAACAACTACATCTCCGGCCAACACAGCTCTCCGCTTCTTTAATGGTAAGTGATATGATACAACGATAACATTATGTGATCTATATGAGTTTAAAGCAGTGAGTAAGTAACATATATATATATATATATATTGCTCCTTTATAAAGTATATATATATCGGGCCGGAGTGGCCATGTTACAGTAGTTAGCCGTTAGGTCCGCCGTCCGGAGAGTCTGAGTCTCCAATATAAGAGCTTTAGTAGTTCAACTCAACTTAAATAATCCTACCAACGTTTTATATTGCTCCTACTAAAGTTTCAATCTTGTATAATGCTCCTTTATAAAGCTTTGTATTGCTCCTTGTTCCTCCAGTATGAGTGTTAATGTTGACTGTCACATCCTTGTTGTTAATGTTGGTTACATAGTGCAGTGGAATGAGTGATATCAGATGCAGTTGAGGTGGTTTTCTTAGCAGTGGAATTCGAGGCCACTCTTTGTTTTGGTGGCGGAATTAGAGGCCACTCTTTGCTTTCCTGGTGGAATTAGAGGCCACTCTTTGCTTTCATGGTGGAATCAGAGGCCACCCTTGGGATTCTTATCATAGTGAATGGTCATGTTCACAGCTTTGTATACCATTACAATGGTCATCATGATCAGTACGAAGCTTTAGAAGTTGTGCTTCAACTTAAGGAGTTATTATTTGTCCGGTATGCTTCTTGCTCAGGCGGTCATTTTTCTTGGATTGCTGTTGGGCTTTGTTGGACCACTTTCGCTGGTTAATTTTTGCTTTAGTTTTGCTATATTATCACAAAGTGTTGATGTATGTGATACGGAGTTAGAAATTGATAGAAAGATAGAAAATTTCTCGTGGGTCACACTCTGTAATAATGGGATTTTTCATTTTTGGGTTTATGCTTTGTTTTTTGATGGGTTTTGAGTAGCTACCTACAGTTTGCAATGGTTTTGCTATAGTATCGCTATGGTGTTGCTATATTGACTATTGTTACTATAGTTTTGCTATAGCGTTGTTATGGTATTGATAAAGCAGCGTTATGGATGTTGCTTCCGTCGCCAAGTAACCATGTTTCTCGTGGACTGAACTGTTGGGATATGTTGGATTACTTTTCCTTTTCCGATGTGGTTTATGATGCTAGTGCGGTGGGTTTTGTTGACCAGCTTCAAGTGATGGATCAGCAGAGGGTTTCTTCAGCAGGTGAGAATTCAATACCGAATATCTAGTTCAACACTAACTCAAAGTCACTACAATATACCGACTATCTAGTTCAACATTAAGTCACTACAATATAGCGGAATATGGATAACACAAAAAAAAACCTTTCCATCCGATTAAAATTGTTTAATTAGTTTAATATAGTGTTTCATAATTTTACAACAAGCAAGAGTGGATGACAACACCGTTTCAATGGGCAAAACAAATTCAAGTATATCCGAATAAATCTAAAAAATAAGTTCACATTTGATTCGAATCGTGTAAATCTTGTGAACACCATATAAGTTGACAGCCATAGGCATAATATATGTGCTAGGCAAGGATCCGGTTTCTCGTCAGTTTTATTCCAGTCAGCGATCGAAAATATATTTATCCTACCAATTTTCTCGTGATCGTTGATATACCTATTGAAGGCGATCTCAGGTAAACAAACTTTCGTAAAAACTTAAAACTGGATCTGTTGATCGTCTTCAAGTTTTACAACCAAGCTATGTTATCCCAACGTGCGTTATTATATTACAGCAATTGCAAGTTAATTGCTGCTTGATTCTCTCACTCTCTCAATCTTCAGCTATATAAAAGATATTTCACGATCAAATTTCAACCAAAACGTGTTGAAGCCACACGTGAATGAGCTGCTCGGTTTATTCTTTGACCCCTTTGTTGCCGAGGTGTTGCTTGTGTCGGGTGCTGTTTTGAAATGGTTATTATGGGTCAAGCATCTCGGTTTCAAAAGAGTCGTGTTAATTATTAAGTCATGATATCAAATATTATCAGCTTTGTGGTAAAATTAAGCTTTGTGGTGGATGAATGGGATATATATGATATAGTATTGCCAGTTCAATTTGTAACGGAGTTTTATATTAACAGGAAACGATGTAACAGAGTCGATATATTTTAATGTTTCCATGGGGTTGCAAGTCCCCATACATCGTGCAGGTCCGGTAGTTTCATTGCGTCTTGATATAGGACAATTGAAACCTTGCTTGATATTAACTATTAATACATTTGGGACTAATTTCTCTTTGACAGCAAAATGTTGATGGTTAATACTTAATTTCATCTTTCAATTCCGCGTGTATTATATCACTATAAGCTATACTTACTTCCTTACGTATTGATACAACGGTTACTCATCATCATCATCATTTTCAATTTCATTAGAGTATTTTCTCATCAGTCATAAGTTATAACTTATAACTCTCGTCACTTACATTTTATCGAACTGTCGTCAAACTTAAATTTATTTTTCTAAATCGATTCATGTGAATCATAAGTTATGCCGGTTAAAATTGTAGACGCTTTTTTTGAAAACCTACAAAAATCATATCCAATAAGGTAACAAGCTATGGATTGTTAAATGGAAAGTCCCGTAATTTCTAGTCACGTACATCACAAATCCTGACCCTCCGATACGTGCTACAATGAAACCACCGTCAGTGGTTTTTACTATCCTGCAAAGTGCAAGTCTGTCTAGCCGATTCTTCACCACTCTGGATGTAGAGACATGAAAATAATAAAATTTCTGAGCACAGGTAATACGGGTGATGATACATGAAATAGGAAACAGCGCGTGTGGGTTACTAGAGTTTAAATCACCTGTGGTTTTTTTGAGGGAGTGTCTAATTTATACCAGATTTCATTATCCTATAGCGACAGTCGACCCCCTCAGTAACCAGGAAATGAGAGCAATGACCATAGCAACGAGTCTAGCCCTAGACTTGTTCCCTCAAACCACCAGGAGATGAACTCCAACGCCATCAGGGCCAGTGACCGAATCATCAAGCAACAAACTCTATTCACTTTTGGAGGTTGAACTTTAAATTACACTTCACAGCTGTAGTTCATACTCTAGCGTGGGCTCGACATGAATATTCAAACAGGACGGCATTTTCTCTGCTCCTCTTCCGTCCAAATCCCAACCAGTGGCTTGCCGTGAGAAACCGACCAGTAGGATTCCAGCAGCCCCACAGCGTGACCGGATTTGAACCAATGGGGCAGCTGGGTCGGAGTCAGGTGAGAAGTGCGATATTTTAACTAACAAGCAGGAGGTCAGGTCAGGGAATGTCAAGCTCTGCTCCCCGGGCAGACCCAGCCGAGTGTAACCACCATAACACCAACTCTGTGTAGAGATTAGAGGGGGGGGGGGGGGCACCATAACACCAACTCTGTGTAGAGATTAGAGGGGGGGGGGCACCATAACACCAACTCCGTGTAGAGATTAGAGGGGGGTGCACCAACCACCATAACACCAACTCTGTGTAGAGATTAAGGGGGGTGGGCACCATAACACCAACTCTGTGTAGAGATTAGAGGGGGGGGGGGGGGCACCATAACACCAACTCTGTGTAGAGATTAGAGGGGGGGGGGGCACCATAACACCAACTCTGTGTAGAGATTAGAGGGGGGGCACCATAACACCAACTCTGTGTAGAGATTAGAGGGGGGTGCACCAACCACCATAACACCAACTCCGTGTAGATATAGAGGGGGGGGGGTGCACCAACCACCATAACACCAACTCCGTGTAGATATAGAGGGGGGGGGCACCATAACACCAACTCTGTGTAGAGATTAGAGGGGGGCACCATAACATCAACTCTGTGTAGAGATTAGAGGGGGGGGGCACCATAACACCAACTCCGTGTAGATATAGAGGGGGGGGGGCACCATAACACCAACTCTGTGTAGAGATTAGAGGGGGGCACCATAACATCATCTCTGTGTAGAGATTAGAGGGGAGGGGGCACCAACCACCATAACACCAACTCCGTGTAGATACTAGAGGGGGCACCATGGTAACTCCGTGTAGATACTAGATACTAGAGGGGGGGGGGGCACCATGGTAACTCCATATTATATACTTATGTAATAATAGGGGCGTACGGTGGTTGATAGGTTGGACCATGAAAATTCTGTGTAAAGAATTCGCATACCTTATCGGAATTTATTCGAACGGAGATTATAATTGTAAACAAATGTGTTTCACCTCCCCGCCAGTATCCACATCTATAAGTGTCAAGTTTAATGTCCGTGCAA
Organism: Bolinopsis microptera; assembly: GCF_026151205.1. Classification (NCBI taxonomy): domain Eukaryota; kingdom Metazoa; phylum Ctenophora; class Tentaculata; order Lobata; family Bolinopsidae; genus Bolinopsis; species Bolinopsis microptera. The sequence continues at coordinate 11,959,757 of NC_087084.1, read as the reverse complement.
ATAAAGTTGGGCAAGGTAGTTAAATTAAAGAATTAAATACATTAAATGAATGCCTTCAAGTTCAAGCATTCATTTAAATGTCCGTTCAAAAGTATGTCCGTTCACGCAATGTCCGGTTAAATAACATCCGATAAGGTGTTTTGATAAAAGATTGCTGAGTACAGCAGGTAATATACACCACTAGCAATGCAGTAGCATGACTTTACAGAGAGTCAGGTAGAAGGGTGGTAGCCGAGTTGTTCCCACGTCAGACGACCGTTTGATCCGCAGCAACTTTGCTCGTCAACCAAACCAACCAGTAGTAGTGGTACCCTGAGAAGAGTTGTGGTGGACACCATGCACGTACAGTTTATAATAAACTGTACGTTTTCTCAGAAAAGGACGTAATTTACATCGTCTTCATTTCGGGATATTACGAATCTAAATTGCTCCATATCATATAACTATATTATATATAATAAATGTTTTTGAATAATAGTATGCCCATATGTAGGCAAACCCATCAATTTTGAAAGATTTACCAGCTCAATAACTGCTTATATGTTTATGTTTTGTGACTAAAATACATCCGGCGTTTTTTAGAAATCGACCACCAAATTTTTTTGAGGCCTTTATCAAGATTCTTCTACTGACGTAAGCTTGAAATGTAATTATACATCGATCCTGAAAATTTCATGCGAAAATATCGATCGGCAGTTACGTAATGTTCTTTTTGAGGAAATCGCTTTCTAAAATTCCGTTTTAGCATATGTTTTGATAGGAAGTAAGTCCAGTTACTTCTTCCTATCACAGATCATTTATCTCAGATAAGGAAGTAAGTCCACGGACTTACTTCCTTATCTCAGAAGATTTTCAAGATTTTCTCAGAAAAGGAAGTAAGTCCGAACATAATGTTTCTAAACTGGTTTATACTTACTCTCTTAGGAATTGCATGCAACAACGTTTCCATACATTAATATGTAGCTCATGTTGTAGAGAATTTTCTACTAACAATTTTGATACCAATATTGCCATATTTCGAAAAATTGGACTTACTTTTATGAGAAAACGGCAGTATTGGGATCCACATCATCCACACAGTGATCATTGGTCAAGAGCCGTGATAGACCACTGATAAATCAAGAAAATAATGCGTTTGGGTAGCTCCTGTTATTTTGGGGTAAGCTTCATGTACCCATATTTAAAATTGTCGTTTATTTTTCAACAAACCACAGCACTAATTTTGTTGCTCATTAAAATTATTAACTTGTAACATTTCAAGATTACATCTCCGTCTACAAATTCTACAAGGCCAGGTAACCTCAATCTCTAAGCTTCTAACTTTCTAAGCCTCTAAGAAGATATCATGATACAGTGTCTGATACACATGTGTGAAGTTGGCAGGGTAGTTTGTTGTTGTTCTTCGCGGCCACTGATTGGATACTGGGTCAAGGTTACTTGCTGATATGATACTGCAACTAAAAGCCTGCACGTAAATCACCCTGCCCCACCTTTCCGATACGATTAGGTTTGTTTTTACAAGGTCAACATGAAAACCGATTAAACAATAAACAATTACCTTCTCGTCACACTTGATTTGTAAGGTAATCTGATTGGTCAATTAAACTCTGCTTGACTGATATCCAGATCAGTGATTGGCTAAAACTCGGCAGCTCAGTTCAGGTACGTAATCATGTTTAATTAGGGAAGTAGTTTGTAAGCAGAGGAAAGAGTGGGGATATCTCATTTTCTCACTTTGTTTTTCTTGCTCCTTTTCGTGGTCACACCCCTGCTCTTTTGTTTACGGTTCAGGGGAAAATTCGCAGCTCTCTTTGACAAGTACTCACTCCTTTGACAAGGTTAATCAACCAGCACGTCAGGTGACCGCTCGGAATTGATTTGATTGGTTGAGCGGTTTCGTCACCTCGGTTACACGTGGGTAGTCACGTGGCGTTGCTATGGTGACACGTGGGGTAGAGTGGCGCGCTTTACAGCATGCAAGCGGGGGTGCTGAAGAGGCATTGTTCCGTGGTTCGTAACCTCTCACTCCGGCCTAGTTTTTAACTCCTCAGTTTGTAGCTTGCTGTTTACCATTGACTTGCCATTACTAATTACTGTAAGCTCAGCTGGATCTGTTTTTTCTTCCAGTTTGTCGCTTTTTAATTTGAATACTCAAGCACATTTTTCTGCAATGCTCTTTATCTCATTTCTCAGAAATGCATGCCTCATGGCATATTGTACTTAGCACAGATTGGAGCGGTTATACACTATATAGGTCTACCAATATTCAAATACTGCCATGTCTTGCCAACCATTTATAATTATGGACCTCGATGTTAGGGAATTCAGGTCATGCTGGTTGAAATTTTTGAATTTTTATTGATCAAGTAAAATTAGCCGTGCTTATAGTTTTTGTATTTCAAAAAGAAAGATCTGTTAAATTATCGACGTTGCTGATCGACAGTTTTATTAATCATTCACACCTGAAATAAAAACTTGTGGCAAAAATGATTTAAGACAAGTGACTTAAGACAAGTGATTTTTATCGAGAGCTCAATAGTGCTTTTTGAGATTACACCATTAGATTCAATCATTGAATAATTTAAAAGTTTAAATTACACAATGACAGATATTAAAATAGGTTACTGCATATCACGGGTAATTGGGCATCCATTTAAGGACCGAGCTTTGTCCTCCATAATTTAAATGGCACATGCATATTGCACAATGCACATCGCCTATTTAACTTTAAGTTACTCATATCTTCATATGTTGCGATTCCGTCATGGAACCATTTAAAGATTTAATAACGTAAGTCAATTTTCTTCCGATATTCTTTCAGTAATACTGTAATAGTTTTGCTCCATTTTAAACATTTAAACATCATTAAGTTCGCAGTTCTTTCATACATTAGGAGACATTTTGATTAAATCATGGCGATCTTTAAATCATGATTCAAATAGTTCATCAATCACACACTGCTTTATTAATCTGATTATTGTTAGTTTAGTTGTATAATGAGGCTTGACGGATCCTACGAGGGTTTTCGTAACCAAGATCCTAAGATGGAATCTTTTATGACCCGTTGCCACGACAACAAGTTGGAGTCCTTGACACGGTACCAAGACAACAAGATGGACTTGCTGACCAGATATCAAGATAAATCTCCAGTGTGTTCCACGGATGTTTTTCCACTGTCACCTACGAGTCCGTATGAGGTACAGCAGTAGGATGGTTTTTAAATGACGCTGTTATTTCGTCTAAGATAACAGAGTTGCTTGACTTGATGCTATTTTTTTAATACACGTTAAAAACAGGAAAATAAAATTTTGGTAGCAGTAAAAAGTTCCGATGTCTAATGAATGTAACATCGGATACAGCCAAAAGTAGATTTTGGGACCGATGCCACAATATGTGAGGCGTCTATCTTGTGTCGTACGACTGTAAATTCCATTTATAAATACGAGACGCCGCGACTTAAACTGGTAACTGAATACAATTCGATATGAGATATCTTCTGTGGATTGTCGTGTGGCAGAATCATTTAAGAAGGCACTTAAATACACAAAATATTACCATTGGAAAAATGTGTTTTTTTGAGAACCAGCTGCTGCGATTATAGGAAATACAACGTACCTCTGATATAAACCGTACTGTTAAATACGTTCAGGAACAATATTCGAATAATAAACCATAAATGCGGTTAAACTTGTTTTTTAAAGATCCTTTGTGTCTGACGTTTGTTCCGTTTATATGATAGTGTTTGAACTTTGAAGTTAAGCTATTCTAAAGAAAGAGGCTCAATGTTTAACTTTCATTATAATGCTTCTCAACTTAAAAGTCGTTGCCAGTGTGCTGTTCTACATGAGTTAACATGATTGATCCTTGCGTTGTAAAGTTGTTAATATTTCCGGAGCAACTCCAGATTTTGTTAACTATAATCCGATCAAAAAGCATATAATCGTTAAAAACACAAGATAGACGTAAGTGTTAATGATCTAGTCATCTGTCATAGCTAAGATTAAAACTAACTTGATTAATGTATCAACACAGTCACAATTTCATTGTTGTTCAAATTGTTCACGTTTCCTTTAAATTTAATCTCTAACACGTATAATTGCAGATCTCAATTCAAGTAGCTCTATAATTTACCTAAGTAGCTATAATAATTTCCTATTGAATTCTGATCACAGGAACCTCTCCACGTTTCAGTTACATACTGGATAACGTTACTAACAATATCACTATTAGTGGCTACACCGGATTACTTACATTATGCTTGTGCAAATACTTATGTGACTGCTGGTGTTGCGCGACACTTCACCTGTATTTCACCTCAGCATAACTTATCTCTGAAGTCTCCTCTCCGTGAGCTTTTTCTCCTCTCATTCTGTATTACAACTATCACAATCACACGATCTATCAACCGAGGGGGAAGCACGTGCCGGTTTGTTTAAAACACGTGTTATGTTTAAAAAAGACCGTTAGCACGTGTGCGCTGTGAGCTTGAGTAACCATCACTATAGACGGTTGTGAGAAGCTCAATGTTTTGCATTTGCCCGGTCACAAAGCCAGCTGCAGTCGATCGCCAGCACGAGATTTGAGTTTAAACACGGCTATCTTTACTCGGCTCGGTCAGAGACACACCGGAGATTGGTCCGGGTTGGATAAGAGAGGGATAGCTGCACGCTGCCTTCTTAAAACACTGCACTTCAATTTGTAAACAATGATGGCGAATCACTGCATGAAAAACAACAATTAAAGTAAATTTGTGCGGTGAAATCCATTTGAGTGCAACCTGGCGGAGCTAGCACCAGTTTAGACAAACTGCTTGTCAAGGTCCTTGCTCGCACAACACTTCGCAATGACCCTTCTCTCATTGGTCTATTACTGTCACGTGACAGCTATTCTGGCGTGTGATTGGCTGATGCGCGGCTCGTGCTGGACTGTGGTCATCAGTTGGACAGTTGGTTGCACGTGATGTGGTGCGGTTTTGGTTGGCTGGTTTCTGATCCTGAGAGAGTTTGATTTTATTTTCACAATTGAATGGGGTGCTTGGTGTTTTGTTGTAGCTGTCAATTTATACTATTGTTCTCGTTGCAGCCCATTTAAACACTTAAATGGTGAGTGATTTATTAATTTAATTGAATCTTGGATTGAAGCCCAAACTTTAAATCCTATTGCTAGCGGGAGGTTAGTGAAAGAATTCACATTAGCTTGACATCGCGTCCACGATCAGGCTTGTTGAATCGATCAAATTAGTAAATAGGTGTCCATAATTGAGCTACAATAGCATTCGAGCACGTTCCATTTACATTTACAAGCCATTTAATACTTGCAATGTATTCTTTATTTGGTTTAGTTATCTTAGTCACGACTCCGCGTTATCAGCCGAGAGTTTTATCATTTAAATAACGTCAGTGTCTACTGTAGCTCCTTTAACTGCGTTATAAGATGTATCATTGTGTTTGAATAGTGTCATGTCAGTCCGTACCCAATCTACCTAATTGATAAAATTATTGGGTCATCAGAGCAGGTCACTAGATGGTGGTGTAGGGGGAACAGGGGGAACAAGGTTTACAAGGTTTACAAGGTTACAAGTTTGGGAACCAACATCGTCTCTTGATTAGTGCTACTCGCAACAGCCAGATTTTGATTAGCATTTTCATGGTTAAGCATATTTATTTTTGTCTTGCAATAACTACATATCCACGAAACCAAACCACCTAACAAAAAATATACAAATATTTACATATGTATTATACCCACATTTATTGATAGTGGATATTAAAACGTTTCTGTCGCAACCTTTAAGAAATTAGAACCATCTAATTTAGACACGTTCTTATACCTGCGAACAACAATGAAATTGAAATAAAGTATTTCAAAGAAATCGTGACATAGATAAGCACGATCCATTTAGTTGAATCAATTAGCGCTCCTAAAAGCTGATCCAGCCCAGTGCAGACCGTGTTATTATGTTGATTGTGGTAACGTGACCTGTAGATTACATACGGTCACATGGTCTATAGGGCACTTAAGAACAAGAGTAAATACTGAGGGTTGAATTTTAATTATTCGTTTTTTTATGAATCATAGTTTTGCAACTGCGTTGGTTTTATCTTCGATCCCTGTTTATAATTTTTAGAGCGATATAAAGTTTTTCATGGTGAGTCTAACTTTATAGTAATAGAGAAGACTGAATGGGAGAACAACTTTTTCCTGACTTCCAATACTACAGTAACCAAATATTCTCTCCCGCAAAAATTTAGGGATGACGCTGTGTGTTTTATTCAGCACAAATTTCAAGCTGGTACAAACTGAAAAACGAACAGAACAAAATAATGTTTTTCAATACGACCACCAAGAAAAACTTTCCTATTTTCAACATGACCACCAACTAAAAGTAAAACTAATTTCAGGCGAGTACGATAGATCCAACAACCCTCCTCCCCCGGGATATCACACTAAAAGGGTCCCATGTTCCCGGAGCTGGTATGGGGGTGTGGGCCCTCCTCCCCATCCAGAGACGCACTAGGTTTGGTCCCTTTACTGGGATCATCTCACCTACCTCCCGTCCCACTGCTGCTTCCCATCCTTCAGCTTGCTGGCCGGTCAGTACGGGTTCTTTCAGGGTTTTCTTTTTCTTGATAGTTTGTTTTGAGATCATTGAGCATGTAGTACATCGAGACTCCGGGAGTCAAGGCAGATCATGTTTTCCAATTATTGGAAGAATGACCATCAGTTGCAAGACACATTCCCAATTTCTTTTGTTGGCGAGTAAGGAAAAAGTAATTAAGTAATTAGTAAGTTCAGATCCTTTATTTCCACTGACTACAAACACAAAGAATTTATTGTTGAGAAACAAGATGAACAACTGAATGGTTTTCATTTCAGATATTTGAGAACAAGGGGAGTGTAGTGCACTATTTACTAGCACCGGAGTCCGACGAACCTTCAGGTAACAACAACAACAACAAGAGTACTGATTAATAACACTGATCACTAGCAAATATATCGTTATTATCCTACATCCTACTATTTCAACATCATCCTACATCCTACAGCTCATGATACGCAATCATACTTCGCCTCTGTCGGGCATCAATTAGCTTACTCCAGCGGATTTGAACATAGAAAACGTTAGCTAAATAAACAAAAAACCGATCAGACGTAACAAGAATGTCTTTTTAAAAACAACCATGACCTACCAAATGACCTACGACAAACTACCAACAACTAAATACCAAAAAACCAAATACCAAAGCTGAACGCTCCAGACAAACAATCTATTAAAATTAACTGTAACTTAAACCGCCGGCAGGCCGCCCCCAACAAGCACAAATTCGAGACCCAAATCTAGAACAATGAAATTATACCCACTTTGATAGCCCCGGAATTTTCACCGGTCACCAAATTGTTGGCACCATAATCAGATCACCTCTGCTAACGAGTCTGACTACCACATACATAACATTCCGCTGACCCCTACCAACTAACTACTTACTTACTTTACACGAATCTACGTCAAAACACAAAACCAAACACCCGCTAAACTGAACCCCTACTTCCGGAACCCAACTCCCAGTGATTTAGCAAGCCTCGTTTTAAGGACCTAACCGGTTAACAACATGCCTGGTATTTCCATTTCGGCGCCTTTAAACTCGCTCGAGGGCACCCTTAACGGATTTTAAGGCTCGTAATATGCCCGGTAATGGAGTTAGGGGAATAGACAAACACTAAACTTGAGTAATACGAAGGCTCATGAACTGGGTGCCTGTGTAAACAACATAATAACGCTCCTCCTCCCCTCTCTCCGAGCTCCCTCATTTGTTTTGATAGATTTTATTTTAAATTTGTCTGCGGGGATTTGTGTTTAGGGCTCGGTGGGAACTAGACGTGTGCTTTGCTTTATAGTTTACGTTTCGATCCTCCTGGTATTGTTACTTGTCGACTTGTTTATAGCTGCTGAGCGTGTAATAGGAACTTGTTGTGTAGATACCCCACTGTAGTATGAGTGACGCGGATCAGAGGTCCTCTCTCCTGTTGTCAGCTTCACAGATTGTACCACCAGCTTCATTCCAACTAGCCGCCCCGTCGTTATTCGACCCGCTTCAAAGCATTCATTCTCCGCTACATCAACTCTTGGACCTTATATCTAGAAAACAAGTTCCTGATTTGAAGGGTGACAACGCAGCTTTGGACGATGAATTTGTGATGAAGTACATAAACAGTATAGCGAGCAGTTGCGCAGCTCCCATGAAACCTATAAAACAGGTTAGTAGCCCCCCTGTGGAGACCAAGGACAGTAAGTTTGACTTTAGTGTACTGCTTCCTAAAAGCGAACTGCGTGATCACCCAATCAACCATTTGTGGTTCTCCAACAAAGGACAGTGTTTCGGACTGGACAGATCTGTGGAGACTACTAAACTGTCGCCTCCCCCCTCTCCGCTGAGCGACACTGTGTTACCACTCGCTCCTTCTTCTCCTTCCAAGGGAGACATTAAACCTATATCTGATATGAGAATGTTATGTGGGGACAAATCATTGCCCTTCGACCTGGCTTCCTATCAAGATCACACCACCCCTATATCAGATCTTACCTACAACGTTTTACCCTTTGCTACCTCCGCGAAGGTTCTAGATCTCTCAAGCGGTGAACTCAGCCCTAAAGAACTTCAGATGGATGGGATAAAACTGCTTGATATTTGGGATGTACTTGGGTGGTTTGCTCTGGATTATATGCTGACAGCTGAAATTCTGGCGGAGGATAGGAACAAACATCTTCTCTCGTTCGGTAATGATCTGATTTCTGGGTGTTTTCTAGTCGTATTTTAGTACATGACTGTAACGGTTAATTGGTGACAAATTAAATCAAGGGAAATGTTTACTTGAAATCGTGTCACCCGTCTGGCTGTCTAAAAGTGAACAAATTTGATCGTCGCAATAGTTTTACAAGTCACCTTATTTCATTTCTGATGATGAATTACATCAAATAGACTTCTTCATTGTCTTAAAAATATTTGTCAGAATAACAAATATTTTAAGATAATCATTCGTCTTACATTCACATTTCACAGTGTGTCGCATATATTCAAAATGGCAGAATTGTGATAATAGGATCAGGATATTAACTAAAAGCAATAAACTAACATTAAATAATTAATTCACATCAATTATTAATCAATTAACCCATTAATTAATTAATCAATTAACCAATTAACCAACCTCAGGAAGCTGGATGAGGTACGTGAACACGGCCCGACATGAACAAGAACAGAACATCGTCGCATTCCAGATACAGCACGATATTTACTTTGAAGTTATCCGGGACATCCTCCCTGGTTAGTTACACGTTATCATCATGTGACACACGTGATCATCATGTGACACACGTGATGTTGTAGTGGTTTAAACTCGCCTACACATGATGTTAGAGGCTGACTGCAGTCAGCCTCAAACTCACTCTCTCAACCATAAAAAAGCCAGTTTAAACCACTGCACCATCATGTCATGTAGGCGAGTTTAAACCAATGCACCATCACGTGTGTCACATGATTCTTATGATATTCCCAATACTGAATACTGGATTCTATTGATTACGATGTTGAAGTTCAGCTGACGACCCTAGTTTATTCGTTACAGAACATTTCCTTGTGTTTTAGTGACCGAAATTTCCCCCTTGAAGGTCAGGAACTACTGCTGTGGTACGAGTCCAGCTATGGAGACCTCCTCGGACTCTACAGACTGGAACAACTCCGACCTGACTCCGACGGCTGCTACTCTTGTCAGATCTGTCAGAGGACTTTCTGCTACCCTTACAGGTTTGTAGAATAAGTGTTCTAATTTCATTCGCCCCCGGGCGTGTTAATAACCTTTAAAACCATCCGAGGCCTCCTTCTAGATATTTCTATGTATTTCCAAATCACTGTTGAGGTCGGTGTTAAAAAATCCGTAACTCACATATTTTAGCTCCTTCCTTTAAGTTTTACACTTCATTTCGCCAGCATTTACCTATTTTACTAAGCTGCATTTTATTCCAGTTTTATGATGCACATCGCCACGAGAGCATGTTCTCATTCTGGTTCTGAAGTTCTGTGGTGTGACCACTGCGGTATGGTGTTTGCTCTCCCGGCTACTCTAAGGTTAGTTTCTAGTGTTATCTCATTACATACCACGTGGTAATCACGTGGTAATCACGTGGTAATCACGTGATTGCCATGATGTAATTAAGTTGTGTGACGTCTAAGAGTGCTTTGTTTGGGAGATCAAATTCAAAGATTTTTGAAAAATGTTTGAGCTTGGGTTTTTAAAAGTTGATATGTTAATTTAATTGCCAAACTTAAAACTTGTGTAGGAGTGTTAAGACATTCTTGTGTGTTAGGAAGACGAAGTTATGATTGGACATATTTCCTTGTGTTTATGATTACCCGTGAGGAAACACTTACATAATATTTCCTTGTGTTTCAGATCGCACGTGAGGACGCACTCACATGACCGACCGTTTCCTTGTGGAACGTGTCCCTCAACGTTTGCTCAGTCAACTGCTTTGGCTCTTCACAATCAGATCCACTGGTGAGTTTTTTTCTCAGGAGTATTATTTTTATAAGTATTAATTAATAAATATAAATTGTAACAAACATTTTAGTTGTGGTTATGGTGAGCCCTCATTTTAGTCTCAGTGGATTTTTATATATTAAATGCCGTACAGCGTTGTCAAATGAAATTGTCAAATGAAATAGATAACTTTAAATGTTTTAACTTTATCCAACAAAAGTTTTAGACCATTCAAAATATCAGTAAATTGATAAATTGAATTGCGAGCCTTTTTGCGGCACGGTTGCATAAATAAAGAGTACATATTTGTAAATACTTATATCAAGGGAAGTAGGTAAATTAGTTCAAAATTGCCCTGTCAAATTTTTATTTGAACCATGTAAACTGTTTACTAATAAGATTAACCCACACCCATTATTCATATTGCCCGATTTTAAACCAAACCAATCAATCAAATCCTTAACCACGTGCCACCTCCCTCTGCAGACCTCCAACCAGACGAAGTTTTTCAAACGGGCCAACACAGCGTTAAAACACGTTAGATCCGTCATATAACCAATCTGTTTTAGCACCCGCCCAAACAAACCAATCAGAAGCCAGTATTCACACCACGTGACATATCCCGGCCAATTAGAACACAGTAACAATCAATCGCACCTTTCTCACGTGGAGTATTGTTTCTTTTTAAACAAGTGAGGTGTTAAATGTGATTAATCAAGAGCCGATCGGGCGTAGAAGCTAAGGGTTAGAATGGCCTGTAACACCTGTTTTCACTAGTCAGTGAACCTTTTTATTGGCATGAATATGTCTAGAAATCATGGTGAAGTCAGACAGAGGGAAGCAGGAAATTGGTATGAAAGCCACACGATATGAGAGAGGGGGGAGGAGGCGATGTGAGGTGGAGTCTGACTGTTCTATACAAAATACCCACAATAAAAGCTTTTGGTTTTGGATCAAAATTTCGAACAAAATTTTTTTTTTCACGCACATTCAATGTTATTTTAAAATCTCCTTTTAACTTTTTAAGCCCCTTTACCCTTTATAGTCTCCCAATTTGAATGGGTATCCAATCCGTATTTGGGATCATCCAGGGAAATCTCAAATATCACGTCTAGTCATCAAATATATCATAATACTACCAACAAACATAACATGACGTCATCACAAAAAAAATATAACATGACGTCATAAAATAACATGACGTCATCAAATGTAATATTTCAGGTACCAGAACACAGAATCATGGTACAACAATGAATACAAGGCGGGAGTACCGCCTTTACTCTCTCCCACTATTTCCAGTACTAACGGAATAGCAACCCTTCCCGCTCACAGGTATTATATTTTAACTGAAAATATTTCCCTGTGATTTATTTTTCTTGTTTCTCATATTGTCCTTTAAGCCTTTAAATATTTAAATCTTAAAGCTGTAGCTTAATCATTTATGGAAAAGGCAACACAAGGATCATGCGAAGGATCGGGTAACCTTTGAAATGTCCGCACTGAAACACTCTCATCGAATATTAAATTTTATCAACTCGTACTTTTCAGCACTACGATGCTGGTTAATGACAAAATATTTAAGTGTAACAAGTGTGACAAAGCGTTTTCCTGCAACGCCAAACTCGAAAGGTAATATCTTCGTGTGCTTATCATTCATTATTTTCATTCTCCATTGCCCGAAACATATCTATATAAATGATTTCAAAACTTTTACATTCAGTTGTAGATTTATTTGAATTGCTGACAGTTGAAACGACCAAATAAAAGACTCGTTTCCATAACAACAATCTGTTACCACAATAACTGACCATCGTCACAACGACTGACCATCATCACATATCAATTTCCTGTTATCATAACTTTGAACCGTTATCTCACCCACTCCCACCCTCAGGCACACTCGAGTCCACAGTGGTATAAAACCATACACCTGCGATTACTGTGGTAAATCTTTCGCGTACAGCACAAGTTGCCGTAGACACGAGCGCACCCATGTGGAGGGCAAACCGTTTAAGTGCACTCACTGTCAGAAAGCATTCAGTGATAGCACCAACATGAAGGTAAGATATTGGGAATGGGAGGGTCAATTAATTAATTGAACCTTTCAATTTGATTAATTTTCTGTCTGAATGAAAATATGATTTCGTTTACATCTCAGATTAAACCATGGGCTTGTTTCAGGCACATATTCGAATACACACTGGAGAGAAACCGTACCGATGCAATATCTGCGGAAGAGAATTCAGTCACTCCAGCTCATTGAAGGTTATTTTACAGTTATTTTTTTCAAGCTTAGTTAGAACTCCCTCCCTATGAGATCCATATTATTATCTTTAATAGAACAACCTGAAATATCTTTTAACATGATCAGACATTTGTGCAAATGGTCTACCGGGTGGAATCACTTGGATAAGCTAGTTTTATACACCCAAATAGGATGAATCCGCCGTTAATTCTTACACAATTCTATCCCTTAGAAATATACATCTGCTAAATATGCAAAATATGTTAAATATGTCAGCCTTAGTAAAAACTAATTTCACTGTGACTAATCCCTCCCATTTTACCAGAGTCACCACCGGACACATACTGGAGAAAAGCCGTTCAAGTGTTCCCACTGTGGCACGTGTTTTGGGCATCTCAGTACACTGAGGAAGCACGGTATGAGAGCTCACGGTCTTCAGAAGCGAGCTCATATGCAGGTACTTTCAGAAATGCTTTACTAATTGGTGTTTAAAGCTGTTTGCTATTTGGGTGACTGATTTATATGATTAACATGCAGCTAATTGGTAGTTAGATTAATAGATAATTCAACTAAAATAACAAGCACCATAAGCTGTCGAATTTGTTATTCATTTTAAACTTGGTTTGCTGGAAATCATATACTCCAGATTAGACACGACATAATCATAACTGCTAAACGTTACATACCTTCAATTTGAATTACACGTAGGTTCCACATAACTACATAACAATATACTGACTTATGTGTTTCAGGATGAAGGACAATTAGTGGTGAAAACAGAAAACCCGAGCTCCCTCCAGGGCTACAGCACGAAGCCGCTCCAACCTCTCGCTCACCCTAAACCCTACCCTAAATCTGACGAAACAGTGCCTCTTTCCCATGTTAAAACGGAAACATTGCCCTTGTCACACTCTAAAACGGAACAGACCCACCCTTTGTCCCATAATAGACCCACAATTGCTGCTGCTGATAGCAGTAATATCTTACATGTTCTGTCACCGGAGCATTCCCTCACGTGACATCATTAACTGTTAATTAAATAATTAATTAACATCTGATAATTAATTAGTTACCTATTGAGTAAGTGATGGCTAACGAATGACGTGTTAGATTATGAGTGATGTCACAGTTTCAAGTACCACGTGACGTCAGATGTTATTTATATATATAACGTGAAACAAGTTGTTTGCCTACCAGTTATATATTATGTGCACTTGACGAATAATAGCAGAGTTAGAAAATTGTAGTGAACTTTGAGGACTGTGATTTTAGTGGTTTTATGATGCTAATTTATTGTTACTAATATTTCCAACTATTATAATAATGATTATAACTATTATTATTATATTTATAGTTGGAATGTTTCATTAATTAATACCGTCTTATGTTTGTATATTTGCATGCAGAAGAAAGATTAAATAAACTTAGTTAAGGGCTCTCGAATTCAGTTATCCATAAATATAATTAGCTTTAAAGCTTTAATTTTAACAGACTTCGTAAAATGCTAAAATGGTTTCTATGTGACGCCAATTTCATTAAATTCGAGGCAAAACGTCTGTCTGATGAATGATATTGTTCACCATGATAGTTAAGGCACATTTCTTGATATAGTCTCAACTGTTATTACCCCTATTATATTAGTATATTGATAGAGACCATTTTATCTTTTTATGTAGTATATTTTGGGTCTAACTCTAAAATGTCATTATAGCCGATCAGCTTGTTTATTGGTCACAGTTTGTTGATTAATTATATTATTATCAATACATTTGTTGAGTCACCATAACTAGTATAGATGTAATTTATGGTTTGATGATAATTTTAAGTATTGCCATCAAAATGACACGAGTTCAATATTACTGATACTCTATTTTGTAAAAAGGTAGTCTTACTTCGAACGTTGAATATGTTGGTATAGGGACGGAAGTGTCAAATATCAAATTCTAGATAATAAAACAAGATTCAAATTGTAAAATGCATATGTACTATAAATTGAGAATCATTTGAGAACTCGACAGATTTCATGGTTAAATTACATTAAGGTAAGACCTATTTTAAGTTGGTAATATCATGCGTTGCCCGCTCCCATTTAATTGATCCACAAATATTTAAAAAGATGTGAAAAGGCCCTGAAGGTATGAAAGTGTCTTTTTTCGATGTATTTTTGGACGCTGTTTCCAAATAACCCCCATGATGTAGGATAAAAGTGCTTCCCTGAGGAGTTACAGACAAAAAACTGTTGGGCGAGCGAAATAATATATGGATAGCCATGGATATATTGACAACCAAATCACCTTTCAACCGCGAAATTTCGGTCAAGGGGACGGCAGAAAAGCTTCTTTTCAAAAATGCCCAAAAAACTGTTGGGCGAGGGAAATAATAAAAACCATGGATATATTGACAACCCAATCACCTTTCTGTCAAAACCGCGAAATTTCGGTCAAAGGGACGACAGAAAATCTTCTTTTCAAAAATGTTCCAAAATCTCTTTTAATATTCTGATGATTTTCCGTTTATCAAATCTTTCTTTGGGAATAGAACTGATCTGAATACCTCAATCGTGTCTTGTGCCATCCTCAGTGTAAGAACCCATGCTCCCTAGCTAGCTCCCACCTGTTTTTGCTCCTGTTTAGTCGAAGTTCCAGGACTGTGGCTCACTATAACACACTCTAGTCACTTTTAATTGACAGTAACCATTAACGCTAATTGAACCTCCCCGATTCCGGATGAAGACCCCACAAAGCAAAAGCCAAAGTGTGACAAAGTAATCAAGATAAGCGGCCTGGAATAAAATCGCCACACATTGATGCAGGTCCTGTCTGACAGTCCTTTCAATCAGAACTATAGTCAATTAACTATTCGAGATAACGACGTCTTCATTAAAACCCATAAAAGACCGGCATAATTGGGGGTATAACTATAAACTCTGGTCTCATTCTTCAGGCCCGGACTCTTTCGCTCTGGTTTTGGCTTACCTCCCTCCTGTGACTTGGACGCTCTCTCTCTCTCTCTACTTGGAAATTCTGGTGGACCCTGTCCCTCTTCGACACTTAGACTCGAACGACGAACTCGATCGAGGCTGGCAGCTGACTCAACGACTCATTCTCCAGATTTCAAGGAACCACGCTACCTAACAGATCTCCTTTCCTGAAACCCGGGTCAGTTCCCTTGGTCAATAATTAAAATATCCCTTGGTCAATAATTACAATATTATAATAGTTATTTAACAGTTTAACACAATACCGGACGTTCTGCCGGCCCAATAATCTCACAATCTGATTCTATCATTTGTTAAGTTATGACCGACCGCTAGAAATGATACAAATACAAGTAGCACTTAGCACTATATAGCCTTAATCAAAAGTTCTTCAAACTTGAGTCAGATGAATTAGGGAATAACAATTATTAATCCAAGTTATACAGCCGCTTAACAACCCGACAATCTGCCCTTTCGCTCAGTGATCTTGTAAGATGGTCATTCAAGAAAAATTCAGTCAAAACGCATAAGTCATAACACTAACAGGGAAATTTGGGTCGCGGAAAGCTAAAATTCGAATATGTCCGGTAGGACATATTCAAAATTGTCATTGCATCAAAGTTTTCTCCGGATATACTGCTTCCAGTACGTTGATGGCGACTTGTTTCACTCTCACCGACCTCACTGATTGGTCATTGGTCAAATTTCCGTTTATCTAGGCTTTCTTTGGGAATAGAACTTTGAATACCTGAATCGTGTCTTGTGCCATGCTCATTGACCTTGCTAGATGTTCATATTTTTGTGAATCAACTTTCATTTACTCTTTTAGCTTTTTAGAAATTGCTTTTTTCTCGATACGATACGATATACTGGCACAAAAATCAATCATCTACCTTATCGGACGTAATTTTAGTTTTACTTTTACCGGACATTTTGGCAGTTGCCAATGCGCCATGCCATACTCCATAGCCATGATTTTCTACCATGGATTCTAAGGCCAATGTTATTGGTCATTAATCAAGTTGTTTAAAAACTAACAAAATTAATCATCCAAATCAAGAATTGATCAAAAATCTTGAAAATACGTCACAAATACGTCACAAATACGTCACAATACGTCACAATACATCATAATACATACGTCATAATACGTCAATATACATCATATTATTAGTTCTTATTTCTTACGAATTCAATTATCAGACGTAAGCTGATCCATAACTTCATAGATTGTTCTGACTTTAATCTTTATAAATGAATCATTTTCTGACAGATCCTTGCCGATAAGTACCGCCTTGCCGATCATTTAAAGATCTAAGAAGTGATCTGCTGTTTTAAAGCATGCACTCATATCAGCACTGGTTATGATATTGCTCTAACCAGAGCCCTCTCGCTTGCAGTAGCGCGCGCCCGCCTCCCCGCTCCCACGTTATATTATTATCACCTTAATAATCTTAAGAAATCCGTGTGTGTGTATGCGGGTTTTGAATCAGCGGGTAATTACTCCTACCCTTTTTAACTGCGGCAGTGCAATCCCGGCCGAAGGCCGGGTTACACTAGATAGTAGCTTTATAAGTTTTTAGGTTGGTTATGATACACTGTAAATGTTACAGCTTGTGACTGTGAATTGTAGTTGTATCCATTCCGTGTGGCTGAACTTTTGTTTTGCTTGTGATCGCGGTGCCGTTATATTTGGTCTTAAAAATTCTGATACGTTTTTGCACTTGATATTTGACAAATAGAATTACAAACGTGGCTATAAGTGACAACTAGTTCTTATAAATAAATGAGACCAGTTTAATTTTCTGCAGCCCCTATGAATAACATTTTACATTATAATTCAAGAACAGAAATTCTCAAATGATGGAGTAGTTCGCTGTTTATTAGTATCATGATTGAAATACTGATAGTTGGATAATATCCGGTTGGAAGAGACAAAGACAAATGAAACAGGAGGTTAGGAATGTAGGCAAATGTTCGTCGTCAACGCCATCTTCAATCTTCAGGCTCAAATTTTTTGAAACTGATAAACAAAACAAAACATAAACAAATAATTTGAGCCTGAAGATGGCGTTGACGCCGAAAATTTGCCTACATTCCTAATAGTACAGTCAAATCCGTCTTTTTGTCGGACAAAATTCGCAACAAAGCGATTTTAACGGGATATGGTCGGGACAGGTCCCAGGAATCATTCCAGAGAGTTCCCAAAATCCTCGACTTCAGGAAAATCCACAGTTACCACTTTTTTACCACCTTTTTACCACTTTGGTTTTCCGCAAATAAGTCACGTTCTGAATATCCTAGAAGATTCTAGTTTAAAGCATTGTGTTTAGAAAACAAAGAAGAACAACTTTTTCTTTAACAACTTTTTCAAAAATAAATTATTTAATTAATTAATTAAATAATTAATAAATTTTCAAATATTTCAAAAATAAATTTTCATAAAAAATGTTCACAGTTACATTCCACGTATATTGAACTAATTTTTATGAAAATTTTCACTTACAATATTTTGGACTTGTAAAATTTTCGAAATTTGTAAATAAAAACCACTATTTACCACTTTTTACCACATCGAATCTCCGCTAATAAAACGACTTCTGAATGTCGTAGAAGGTTCTAGATTGAACCAATGTGTTAAAAATATAAAAGAGAACAACTTTTTATTCGACAACCTTTGGATTAGATAATTAATTAATTAGTTAATTCGATTATTAAACAAATATTCAAAAATTATACAAATTATTTTTGATCAAAATATTTTAAAATTACATATCACGAATAATTAACAAATTTTCATTAATTTAATCGGGAAATCGAAGTAGTACTTTATATAACCATATATACTAGATAAGAGTCTAACTTATGAGTCCTCAGCTGGCACATTGGTGCAATTGGATCCTGACATTTGAGGAAGGTTGATCCACAATGTATTCCTGCTTTTCTGCATGAACAAGCATTGCCACAACCTGACTTTAAACAGTTGCAACTGATTTTTTGAATGAGCTTTTTCGGAGCTGTACTCATAAGAGTGGTCACTGGTACATGTGTCCCATTGTTCTGAATAATTTGTTCATCTTCCATCCCCAGCTTATCGGATCTAGGTCATTCTCATCCCACGCCTGCAGCTGATGGTAAACACGATAATAATGTTGTTCAGCTGCCCCAGATGTTGGCAGGAGCTGTTCGCACTTGATGTCTGCTGTTAAAGATTGCGACTTCTGTTCAAGACCTGAAAGTCTAGCTTCATCTAGTGATCTCTTGGTGGTGAGAAACAGTAGGTGGTCAAATGCAAAGTGTTTTGTCATGTGCAGTAAAATGACAAGCAAATCAGTATCATCACCAATTACAGAAACATCAACTTGATTAGACCTGTAGACCACTCAACTGCCTCTCTGCAAATCAAAACATCTGCAAAACGATGTGCGAAACGGATTGAAAATGACGAAGTTATCAAGCAATTTGTTTATCTCGTTAGCGAAATTGATTGGGTTATCAATGATTACCTAATCGCTTATCAAGTGACAGGGTGCTACGATACCGTAATTGGGCTTTCTGCACGATTTCTGTGCCACGCTTTCACTGGATCAGACACCACCAGTCGGATCCACGGAGTTGGTAAGGATCGGCTATTCAGAACGATTCCGATAGTGGGAATCTAGTGCACTAAGCTACGGAGAAAGTCACGTGACATTTTTGGGCGAGCGAATTAGTAACTTAGTAAGAGCCTAACGTATGTGTACTATACCAACTTACCCTGTCTGTAATCCGGTTTGAGGATTCATCATTTGGTGCGATCTCTACGTTACAGAATGAAAATTTGTTTAAACTGTGTTCGTGGACTAAAGATGGTCCTGCCTCATTTACAACGGACTCCTCTTCATTGGCCGATATAATAGTTAATAGCACTATGTTTACAGTATGCACTGAAGGGGTATCCTAGGAAGTTTCTTGAACTTTTAACAGGTACCCCTCCTCATTTAACCCTCAATTAAGTTTCCTATCATTCGGTTGAGTCGACCGTTGAGATCGCATAGATCCAATGGATCCTTAGCTACTCCCTAGACTAGGTGACACTGGGATTCGAACCCTGAACCTTCTGCGCAGAAGGCGGATGCTCTAACCGCTAGGCTAGATATGAATCTTTGGAACTGGTCTATGGTCACTGTCTGCAATAATACACACAAGACGTCACTCTGAGCTGAATCAGTCATGCCGTTGTACTGCCGTTTAATTTCGTTCAGTGACCAGGGGTTGTTGATCCAACCTGTGGTGCGTTGATTTGTTTATTTATACAAGGTATAAGAGGCGTCAGGATAAAGAATAGGACCTCTTAAAGCTATTCACCGAAACTAACTCCTTATTTGCCTGGTGAATTAAAACATTGTATTGGTTAAAAATGCCTCTAGTTGCGCTCTCCGCTGAAATCAAACTTAAAAGTAAAACGGTAAAAACATATTACTATTATTGTATATTAATTGACAGCTACTAACATAGAATCTGCACGCGTACAGTATCAGGCACACGATGTGTTCTTCTTTTGTCAAAATATTAACTATTTCGTGTGATTTTAGTCCTCGATTTTTAGCAGATTCAACTTTTTTAGGAAGAGAAGCAAACAAACCAGTTTAAAAATTCAGTTAAGCACAACACTAAGTCGAGAGATATGATGTGTAAATAGTTATAAGCTATAATAGTATCGTACAAATTTGGATATTTTACCGTTTATTCCATTTATCTGGATTTTTTAAATCTGTTATCTTATCTATGTGACGGTGTATGTTCTGTTATTTAAGTAAATTCATTTTACGTTTTACGTCACGGCAAATGTTTTTGATAAAAATTATATTTTGAAATTTTTAAAAATTTAATTATTATTTAATTAATAAATCAATTAATTATCTAATCCAAAGATTGTCAGATAAAAAGTTGTTATCTTTTATATTTTGAACACATTGGTTCAATCTAGAACCTTCTGCGACATTCAGAAGTCGTTTTATTAGCGGAGATTCAATGTGGTAAAAAGTGGTAAATAATTGGTTTTTCTTAACAAATTTCGAAAATTTTACAAGTCCAAAATATTGTAAGTCCAAAATTTTCAAAATTTTCATAAAAATTAGTTCAATATACGTGGAATGTAATTGTGAACATTCTTTATGAAAATGTATTTTTGAAATATTTGAAAATTTATTAATTATTTAATTAATTAATTAAATAATTTATTTTTGAAAAAGTTGTTAAAGAAAAAGTTGTTCTTCTTTGTTTTCTAAACACAATGCTTTAAACTAAAATCTTCTAGGATATTCAGAACGTGACTTATTTGCGGAAAACCAAAGTGGTAAAAAGGTGGTAAAAAAGTGGTAATTGTGGATTTTCCTGAAGTCGAGGATTTTGGGAACTCTCTGGAATGATTCCTGGGACCTGTCCCGACCATATCCCGTTAAAATCGCTTTGTTGCGAATTTTGTCCGACAAAGGCTTAAATTAGGACGGATTTGACTGTACTATAACTTCCTGTTTAATTTTCCCTTGTCTCTTCCAACCGGATATTATCCAGTTATCAGTATCAGAAGTTCTGACGAAGCGTAGTTTGTTTTCCTTTGAGTCCAGTCGTTGCAGTAAAAACAAACAACAATCAGTGTCTGTAATCGTAATTGTTTATAAAATTAAAAAGCAATTTGACGAGCGAGAATTTCCTGAAGAAGCCGTTTGGTAATTCCGATCGCATTTCATAATAATATTGGTCAGAAAATAGTACTAGTAGTACTATTTATGATTGTCCATTTAATTTTTGTTGGCGAGCTGCGAGATCATTACTACTTTTTTACAGGCTACATCCCACATTTGACTCTTTGATAAAACCCGACTGAAGAATTTCCCCTTAATTTCTTAAAAATCTTCAAATCCTTCCTCTACCGAGCATGAGCACGTGTCGATTATCTACAGCTGTAATGAAGTTCATACCATGATACCACTGTTATCTTCACTTTTCTTTTATCGTTATCCTCACTTTTATTTTTCTAGAATCAAGAGACAGAGCACGTGTTGACGGGTAACCTGGTCACTTACATCATTATACCCTCTTTTGGAGGATTATACCCTCTTTTGGATGAAGCACTTGTGACTTAATTTTCTGTTATAGAATTCAGACGATCTCTCAGCAGATAAAAATTGAAAGTCCCTTGCCGTTTGTACACTTGTTGCCTCATCACGCATTTCTTGATATGAGTTACTGTGATGAGTTGGTTGGCGTTGGGAGGGATCTTTAGTTTTTCAGCTGCGCCCATTATATACTAATAGTATTCTATTCGTACGTACGAGGTCCTATTTAACGTTCTTACTGGGCAAGGCTCAGCCTGTCATTCTGCAATACATTATCTTCATTGTGTTTATAAAATACATAAACACTGAAGCCTGATATCCCCAGGTAAATGACGTTCTATTAAATCTTAGCTTGAAGCTGAAGCTGTACGTCGTAGAAAGGAACGTCCCCACTTTGCAGGTTTAGATATTCTGTGATGTTCAAGTGAAGATGTACCTTGTCGGACTTTATTTGAACGGGCATTAATTGGACGCTGGAGGCCCTAGCGTTCATTTTAATATCCGTTCAAATAAAGTCCGTTCACAAACAGTCCGGTCAAATATAACGTCCGATAAGGTATATCAAAGTGCGTATAGCTGAGACTGAGAGTGTCAGTCAATAATCATTTATAAATTACAGGGTCAACGTTAAATGTGAAATTGTTTGTGTTTTTTCATTTTTGCTGAACATTGAACAAGGACCGATCAAACAGCAAAATACGTCGGAGGACTTGCTGGATTCCAAAATTGTATAATTGATTCATGTTAGTTGGCACTTTACTTATACTTATACTTATACTTATATATTTATGCTTATAGCGAGGGTTATTGCGTACGTGTACGGTGATCGTTATCCATATTAAGTTAATTCATTTCATTTTTCATTTCACGAGTTAAAGTTAAACTTTCAGCAGTTACCATGAGAGCTTTAGCCTCATTATTTAATAAATAAATTACTTTTGACTATTAGAGTTTTACATAGTTAACTAGCTTGCTACTGCTAGTCTATTGATCGCTCCTCTCTGTTCAATTCAGGAAGCTTGACATAAAAAGAGCGCCGCACACAGGGTGCAGGGCCGGACTGGTGTGCCAGGTATAAACGCTCAGCCTGTCATTCCGCAATACATTACCTCCAATATGTTTATAAACACTGAATTAAGCCTGAGATCCCCACTAGTTAAATGACGTTCTATTAAATCTTAGCTTGAAGCTTACTGTAAGTCATAGAAAGGAACATACCCAATTCGCAGGTTTAAATGTTCTGTGGCACTTAATTTATAGAGTTATAGTATACTTATAGCGAGAGTTGTAGCGTACGTACGTACGGTCGACCGGTCGTTAGCCATAAGTTAATTCATTTCATTTTTCATTTCACGAGTTGAACTTAAAGTTACTTTCAACAGTTACCATGAGAGCTTTGTTGTTTGTTTAGCCTCATTATTTAATAAATAAATTATTTTTGATTATTAGACTTAGAGTTTTACATAGTTAATAGTTGATGTTTGCTTTGGGGTGAGTGCAGAGCGAGAAGATTTTTGGCTATATTCCACAATTTATAATTAGCACAAAGTAACCGTTTAATTGAGTTTAGTGGTAAAAGTGACATTTGCTCTTACCGAAGCCATTTCGCCATAATATATAATAAACGACGGCAAAGAATTTGTATTTACTTTTGAAGCAATTGCTTCAGCTTAAGCTTTTAAGCTTGTCACGTAGTATGCGTAAGAACATGGGTAATGTTTTGCAATAATTGTCTTATTGGTGGTTTTCGATTGATAACTATAAATCCACCTTCATTGTTTTAAATGCACTACCTTATCGGACTTTATTTGAACGGACATTAAGTAGGTAAACGTTGGAGGCCTTTAAGTTTACAGCGTTCGATATTTATGTCCGTTCAGAATTATGTCCGTTCATCTTCATGCAATTTCTGGTCAAATTACGTCCGATAGATAAGGTATAACCAACATGTTATCGTTTACTATAGTCTGATTCCGTGATTTATATATTTGACAATGATCATGTACTTTAAATAAAATGGAATTTCATCGAGACTTAATTGTCCAATTGGAAGCAAGAAAAGATTCGTTAATAATTTCTTATAGAAATTGGACAGTGTCTCGTTGTGGTCTGTAGAGTTTACGAATTTGACGGAGCAACAAGTTGAACAATAATGAGAGCAGAATCAGATGATAATTGTCTTATTTTTAACCCATATTCTTCCACGGTACTTTTAAAAGTATAACGGTTCATACGGAGTTAATGTGGGGGATCGAAATTTAAAACCAGTCTCAAACCAGTAATAGTGTAATACTAGAAGTAGTTGTTCCTAGTAACAGCCAGTGGTACGTGTCTTTAATAAGTTCCCAGCTCCTGGCAGACAAGGATCAGTCGTGATTTTATACGGTCAACAAACCAATAATCTTAGTAACCTGCTAATTTTGTCCGATTCCTGATTCATTATAGCAATTAAGTAATTACCTACTTGATGATTAGGTGATTATCATCACATCCGGACTCAGGAGACTACAAATTAACGGTTAACTTTGCATTTGTTGTAATTAACACAGTTATAATCTGCACATGCAACAGATTTGGTTACTGGTGATGAGGTGAACCATATCTGATTTGACACGTGACGGTGATTCCGTGGCTTTTGATAGGTTAATCTCTGGTACGTGTCAAATAAATATACATATCTATAATCTATAAATAAGCAAATGACTTAGATTAAAAATGTATTACCGCTTAAAGTTATAGTGGATCTTTCCTGATGACATTTAATTCAAGATAAAATAAAATATGAAATTAATCAACCACGTATATCTGAACAATTATTTGATCCCTTTTGTTATCATCCAAAGATCCAGAGTGCGGCTTCGACTTAATTATAGAGAGCGACTCTTCAGCCTTAAAATATAAAGGTTCATAATAATTCATCATCAATTTCAGATATTAAATAATTATATTATCAGCAGATTTAAAAAGCTGCATGGAATATGGTCATATATAAAAGGCCATCTGCTGCGTAAGGATTCATTTGAATCTTATGTGGACGGTTTATTAAATTTATCTATCTACGTATTTACGTGATGGATAGTATATTTTACTTGCCATAAATGTTTATACAGAATGCGTTTATACTTGAAGCTACTCTTGAACTGAGATTTCAGTTAAGTGGGTCATCATGTGGACGAGCCACCTTCAAATGAACCTGTGTACAATTAAAGGAGTCTGTCCTAGAGTAAGTGTGAACCCGAATGATCACAGCTCGAAGATTTAGATTAAACACGAGGGCGAATTAGTGGCTCTGAATTACATATTAATCCGGGAATTTGAAGTAAGCGTTGATAGTATATTGACCTCGGCTGATCACGCGTCACGTGAGTAATGATAGAATCACAGTTCAACTATACACCAGTCACTAGCATGGTCAGTGATCACTATAAAAGACTCAGTAATCGATTAGCATGGAAAAGTGAATGGTTTTTCCATGGCAACACAATATTATAATGGCTTATTCAAACAGATGGTTTATTTTACTGGACGGTTTATTTTATTAGACGGTTTATTTTATCATATGATTTGTTTGAACAGATGGTTTATTTTATAAAATGGTTTTGGCACAGGCCACAGATGCAGGTTTATTGTTTACGACGGTAACTAATGACGATATTCTTATAATTCCGATAGTTATTAAGTCGTGACGTTAAAAAATTTATACAGAATATAAAATACAAGGATTTTAGTATTATCCATAAAATTCCGGGAAACAGATACAAAAAAATAGAAGGTTTTTGCTGATATTTTCGTTTTCACGATAATACTCACATTATAGTCCCTAAGTACGATTAATCCGATAATCCGGCTTTTCAATCACCCGCATTAACTTGCAACCTTTGTTCATTAATCAATGAAAGTAGATACTATAACTATAAGATACCAGCATACTTCCGTACAAGCATACGCTCAGACATTATTAAGGGGAATTTATTATAGCGCTTCGACACTGCAAGATCAAGTAAGGTAGATTGCAGCCAGCATTTTGATTAATTGCATATGATCAGTAGAATAAATATTCTTGTTTTATTGCCTTCTTGTTTGTAGAATTCCATGGAATTATACACCTATCCAATATCTTGATTTGTCATAGTCATAGTCATACTTCTAGACCCATCGTATCTTGTAAGTTGTAGTATAAAAGGCTCATATACAGTTGCAGATGATAACGTGTTTATGAGCATTCTTATTTTATCCTGCGCCAAATCTTATTTCTAAACTTCTATTTAACCTTCGTAATAATTTTTAAAAAATGTTTACCTTTTTACTCGCTATTTTACCGCCGAAACAGTTTAAAAGTATCGCACAGTGTTGTTTCGTATCATCGGCCTGAAAGTTAATTTGAACCTTTATCTCGACTAATGAAAATGACAAAAAACGTAAAAACTGACAAGAGCGTTCCTAGCATACCTCAAGCCTTTCATCATCAATAGATGCCACGAGTTTCCCGATAATAAGATTAGCAGTTATTATTACTTTATTAATACCATTTTTATATTCGTATCGTTTTTAGTTGTGTCATTTCATTTCCATTGTTCCACTTTGTAGGAACTGATATTAACCGAGTTTCTGATTCAGGATGTTACTGAAGATAGTAATGAAAATGTTTTAACACCTCAGAACTGTGTATTAATAAAACAAATATTTAATAAAACAAATATTTATTTTTACGGCACAATCAAACAATATCAATAATAAATAAATCAGGGGAGGTTTGAAGAGGTTTCAAGTGCCGAAGGCCACTGCTTATCTTTAGGATTTGAGAGTGACATGTGCTTGAAACCCCCTCAACCATCCACTACGTCAATATACTTATTATACAAAATATATAGAAAAATATAATCATCTAAGCTAAAATTGCTTATTGGTCTAGTTTGGTGACATAAGAGCCCAGTTGAGTTTTAGTTTAGGTTTAGGTTTTAAATCATAGTTTGAAAGGTTAGCCATGTTTCATGGCAGAGAGAGATATCATGTGTGTAGAGCCGTACCGGATGTAGAATTTGAGATATAATATAGATTAGTTACCATATATTAGGGTCACCTCGATTTTTATTACTACAGCTCAACCTGCTCAGTCTGACTAATTGGGAATTTAAACTCTTGATCAATACCATAATTAGGTATTCACATAAATTAAGTATTCAATAATAGTTATATGAAGTATGTGGTAGTGGTATTATAAAAGTATGGGGTACTATTATAAAAGGGCGCGGTTAAATACGTGCTAATGTTCTGTGAACCTAAATCAGCTCATAAATGCTCACCATTAACAATTAACATAATCCATAAAATTATTTAAACCAGATTTGTTTACAACCTATATTCTCCGAACCAGGCTCAGATTTCTCAGTATCCAAGATTTATAATATCCAGTATGATCTAGTGGTTTGCTGGTATAGATATATAATACTTTCCCCTTGTCTAGTTGTTCATTCCTAGACATTCCTCATTCCTCTAGACTGAGTTAGGACTGATCAATATACCTCCGGACCAATACAATAGCTATGAAAGACAGTTATTATTTATAACCGCTAGTGACTAGGCCTTGAGAAACAATGGGGATATTATATTTTAATAATGAGCACTCCAATTTAATTAGGAGCTTCATTATTCTTTCACAAACATTCCATCCTCATTTCTGAGAACAGATTATTATTCAATACCTGCGGAGTATTAACCTCTCTTCAAACGAAACAGTTTAACTTTACATGCTGTAATTGGTTTTAATATAACGGTTCTGGTTTTATCTCAACATTATTAAACTTAAAGTTAAGTCACTGTAATCAACCTAGGTTTAACTCTAAATTATTAACTTTAATTAGTTTTTAAGTTTATTGACCCTACCACTTTTAATTCATCACCAAGAACATATTCTCAAAACCTGCAGGAGCCTGCTAAACTCAGTTTGTTAACTGTTTACTCACACTATAATTACTGTGCGACTAAAGAAAAATTTTAAGGGGGGGGGGGGGGGGGGTTCACCCTGATTTTTTTGTGAAACTTGTTTTCGAGATAGCAGTTGACCAACAAACTAAGACCGGTGACCAAACTTTTGAGGGGGACCCGGACCCCAACCGCCAAACGGTGCCCGCGGGGCAGCCACGCCCATATTTTGGCCAAATCAGGCCCAATTTAACCAAATACCCTGAACATGACCAAAACCCATATTTTAGATGCTCTACTTGTAGCTAGTGGTCCCTTGAACCCGTGTATGAATTTTCATCAAGATTGGACAAAAAATAGCTGAGTTATGAGCTAAAAACTATATGACCATATTTGGGCATACGCACCAATTTTGATCGATTTTGGCCCATAAATTGATCAAATATCAATATTTTTAAATGAAACCAACTTTATATGGAAGGTAAGCCTACATTACACCTTCTCTATGATTATCAGCTCAATATCTACCTTGCTGTGGATTTTGTGTTCAAATAATCGCAAAAAATGAACAAAATTGCCCATATCTCAGTTCGCGATATTTGCAAAACTGACTTCGCTCAAAACAATAGAACTCAATAGGGTTTCAATATTTTTACATGAAATTTTCAGAATCAACGTAGAATCGCATTTCGACCTTAAGTTATGGGACAGAATTTTGAGTTAGGCCTTTAAAAAAATTTGGCGGCCAAATTCCAAAATTTGCCGGGCATTTTTCAGAATTTGGCCGCCAAATTATTTTAAAGGCCTAACTCAAAATTCTGTCCCAAAACTTAAGGTCGAAATGCAATTCTACGTTGATCCTGAAAATTTCATGTAAAAATATTGAAACCCTATTGAGTTCTATTGTTTTGAGCGAAGTCAGTTTTGCAAATATCGCGAACTGAGATATGGGCAATTTTGTTCATTTTTTGCGATTATTTGAACACAAAATCCACAGCAAGGTAGATATTGAGCTGATAATCATAGAGAAGGTGTAATGTAGGCTTACCTTCCACATAAAGTTGGTTTCATTTAAAAATATTGATATTTGATCAATTTATGGGCCAAAATCGATCAAAATTGGTGCGTATGCCCAAATATGGTCATATAGTTTTTGGCTCATAACTCAGCCATTTTTTGTCCAATCTTGATGAAAATTCATACACGGGTTCAGGGGACCACTAGCTACAAGTAGAGTACCTAAAATATGGGTTTTGGGCATGTTCAGGGTATTTGGCTAAATTGGGCCTAATTTGCACAAAATATGGGCGTGGCTGCCCCGCGGGCACCGTTTGGCGGTTAGGGTCCTGGACCCCCTCAAAAGTTCGGTCATCAGTCTTAGTTTGTTGGTCAACTGCTATCTCGAAAACAAGTTTCACAAAAAAATCAGGGTGAACCCCCCCCCTTAATGTAGTTGCAATGAAAGACCTGTCGGATAACTATAACTACAACCAATTTGATCAGTCAATGTTAAACCTTATAACACTTAAATTTTAAATGTTGATCAACAAGTCCCTAGCATGCTGAAGTGGCACAATCACGTGCCAGACTAAAGTTTTATACAACAACACAACAACAACCAAACTATTCTTCTTAGTTCCGATCCACTGCCACCTCATATTCGTCACTGAGTTTTTACAATTTAATCGAACAGCTTGTTTCCCATGAATTAAACAACACATAGCTATGAATAGATAAGTTTCGTCTGCGGCCCAGCGTGCTTATCAAGTCGTGTTAAGTCTCTATTGATGGACCACTTTATTGATAGAAGTTGAGATATGAATTAGTGAATTGCCATTGAGAGATCATTTCTCACAGCTGATTGTGACGGTATATTTGATAACGTTTAAATTGATAACGTGCTTGTTATTTGGCATACTCACGAAAAAGACAACTGTCAGCTGATCATGAATTGTAAGATACAACAATTAAGCTTAAAAGCTTACATGAAGTAATTAACCAAACTTTACGTTTGGTAATTACATTTTTTCTAATTTCTGTCGATACTTACAATCTTTAATTTGTTTTAGCTGTAGTAAGTTAATAGTTGAATTCTGTTTATAAGGCGTGACGCATTTATCATTTAGCTCTAACTTTGCTATTTTATGACAATGACTTTTTAGTTTGTTGATGAATAACTTCAGCTCTATAGGAACAATTTAAGACAACCAAGCACAGCTCTTTAATTAGTGTCCAGAACTTTTGAAGTGGATAAAAGAGTAAATATAGGGCGCAAAGGAATTAACAATTTTTAAATTTTCACTTGCAAATGGTAATAATCCCCTCCTACTATGCATAAAGTTTTATACTTTCTTTACAGCAGTTAACGAGTACGAGAATCCATAATAGCACTTTAAGGGTGTCCGTGACAAGTGTCCGGGACAAGTGTCCGCTGAAAGTTACATCTAACACTATAGGACACAGCAGCAGTCAGCACGGCATACTGGGCTGCTGGCTGTCAAACGCCTGATTAGCACATTACCCGGATAATAACCCGCACGATATAGCTATATCACCATGACAACCCACGGTAGTAGGTCACCGCACTAGGCACCGTTATAACGCTGCCATTAACCTATTATTAAAAGGCACTAGGCGTTGGGTGACCTGTGCATGCTTTGTTAGGGTTAGCACTTAAGTATAATAGACTAGTTCACTCACTTCAGTGCTTGTAGATTAGGTGGTAGGAGGTGTCTAGTATTAAACTATTAAAGTTTATAGTTTTACGCTTTGTGCTTTGCAATTTGCGGGAGAGTATCGCAGCGTATTTGCTGATAGAGTGATTAGACACAATAATGTCGGAGATTTTGGTCGCGAAAATAAAATTAACGACTATTTAAGTCCGAACATTTTTTGTCGACGAAAACTGAACTTTTTGTCGGGCAAATGTTTTTTTGTTGTTGCTTCAAATTTGATTTTGAGACCACTGATCAAAACATCGATAAAAAATTACATTTCAGCGAGACCTTTTCTATGTAATTTAAATTTTGTGCAGCTGTCTGTATCTAAATTTTGCTTTATATATTTCACGGCAAAAAAATTGAAACATTTACATAAAATAATTGTTACAATAATGATTTAAAAAATTGTTGCGAATATTTTATGCGGCAAAACATAGTTCAGATTTTGAGTTTGACGAAAACATATTACGCGCTAAAATGCATCCGACGTTACCCTATAATTCATACCGAGGCGATATATTATATTTGTGTTCCATAATTCCACCCTCGGCAGATCCTTTACGACGTAATTAAAGAATACCCCCAATACTCACCTACCACTACCCCTGTAATCTGTAAATCTGCCACTTTGTCATTACTCCACGTATTGGTGCTGATTCCGAGCAATATCTTAACAGACCAGCATCCTGCATCATGTATTAAAGTGGTAGAAGCGAGTTTTCCAGATCTAACGACTAGGCTCCAGGTGGCTTGTAATCTCAGAATATGTCAATATATGCGAGTGTGAGGTCGTAGTTCGTAATACCACGTGACGCCTGATGCTGAGAGAGAGAGAGGTTGTGACATGGTGGTTTTATACCGGGGCCCGCTCTGTGCCAGACTGTTAGACAACACAGGTGGGGTGCAGCAATCAGTACCGTAACCTTCATTATGCGGGCCAGCCAGGCGGTCCAATCAGGAGGAGGAGGAGACTAGCTGTCAGGAATCTTATAGGTGACAGAGAATGACACTGATTCACTGTCTAATTGCAGTATGGTAGTTGTGAGCGGTGGCTGGTAAATATAATAGACTCGCATTGTTTTGTGGGGTTTATTCGCGCTGGTTGATTCCGAGGAAAGGCTTTTGTGAATGTTGGAAAACTGTTGAGTGTTGTTTTGAGGGTAATGATGTTTGGTTTTATTTAGGACTGAGTACAAATGTACTACCTATTATAAAAAGAGGAGTTGTAAGAAAAGTAAGAATAGGTTACCCAACAGCTGGCCATGTTAAATAATCAAATTTGAGAAATTTATAGTTACATACAGCTGACGATATAACTATTCAGGTTCATTCGTATTTTATTATTACTATTAAGGTGCATTGTTACTGTAAGTGTTAGCGGTCGAGCTTGATAATATGACATCACATTCATTGTAACAACTTTATTCGACTGTATATGTGACAATTTGCACCTTTGTAAGTTTGTAAGAACTTTGTTCCCATAAATTAATGCAAATGCAGCAATATTAAACTATTAAACGTCTCAATCAAATCTACGTTGTGCCAGTATAAGGAACTATTTGTCTTAAGTTCTAGAAAACTTTAACAGGTTGGTAAAAAATAAACCTTAAAAATGCTAAAATATCATGGGCTACCGGATAATATGGTAAATTATAGATTATATTGCAAATTCTAACAAACATTTTATCGGAACGTCGCTTTGTTGTGTCATAAAAAATGTTCGTTTGGAAGGCCGCTGTCATAAAATAAACAACAATATAATTATAAGTTACTGAGCAAGGTTTCTTTGTTCTTAACATTAAAATCGACCTTTGAAGACTCAAAGGTTTATTTTTGATTTTTTCTAAGCGGCCGTTATAAAGATTTAATTTTACAGATCTATCTTTGTTCTTTCATTTAAATTTTCTTAGGACAAAAGTTTTCTAAAATCATTTTTGTTACTCGAAGCAGTCATTTTGGTTTGTTTGATTCTTTATGTTTATGCAGTTTTCAAATGGTCTTTGTCACTGAATAAGTTGATTGTGGTCTGTGACCCAGAGTCTTGAGACAAACTTGACAGACTAAACCTTCTTTTCGACAGAATTTGAGGAGCGACAAACTTAAATGATCCAAATTTAGAAAATTCTGATCCACCCAGAAGTTTCTTAGGAGAGAAGGTCGTTTGGTAAACCTTTAAAAAGCTCTAATTTGGCGCAAATTTTTTGACTATTTGACAGTCGACACCCTTCAAAATAATTTATTTTAGGTATTCCCTTGTTGTTGGCGGTGAGATGTTAATTACTTGGTCTGGTCTTTCATTAATGTTATGTTGTTTCTTGAACTTACATAACATCTTGAACTTACTTAATAGTTAATGCTTACGTTACCATAATAAATACCAAAGCAAACCAAACCGAATTTGAATTAAGTTTTGCAATCGTTTAGTAATAACTTAGTCTTATTTTCTAAATTTATATGAGCACTTCTCGGGAGAAGCTCAAAGAAGTTAGATTTTGCGCAATAATTATAAAAATGTTGAAAAATTATAGACAAACAAAAAAATTTGCTTGACTCAGTTATTTTAAGTCAAGAGAATATCAACACCATATTCTTCTGTGGTTAATACTTTTATATATTGTAGACTATAGTGGTATTATATTATAGTGTTGTCAGTTTATGTTTGCCCCTAACTTTTTTAAAGGCGGTAACGACTTATTTGACACGTGACAGTTTACTTCACCCTTACCAGTCAAATACAGCTGTCCCGCAATTCAGCTAACAACACTGTGCTATTAGGATTCTGTTTAACAATGACAGCGATAAAAGGAGCCGGCAACATGAGCCCTCTCTTTTGTTATCAACTCTCACTATATATATAGCGTCCTGCTATACAATATAGCGTCCTAATACTCTAATATAGCGTCCTAAATAGCTCTCATTTCTGCAACAAAACGGCTGCTTTTATCACTTCATTAGTGCAACCAGGTCCTGTGCCAGTTATAAAGGACTAATGGCTGAACTTCAGATGCCAGGTAGTCTGAAAGTCCACGTGCAGCTTTGTACTGTTTTATAGAGTTATAGGTCTTTCATTGACAACTTTCCGTTTTTTTGATAAAGCTTTACTTTATCAAATAAATTTTACTCCTTCACGCCTTGGCTTTTTGTGCATCAAATTTGTCATAACTTCATAATAATGGGCAGATCTCGAGGACTATTAGTCATTAATCAACTCCCCTGAACCTCATCACATACCATTGTAATGTGTTGACAATTCATCATTCCCCACAACCAACTATAGCCATGTACATTGTCCCTGAGTAACAGAAACTTGTGGTAAAATTGGTGAGGAGAGAAAAGACCTGTTTAATTACCCGAGGAAAGAGGACAACTGGTAGGGCACATATCTCTGTGAGACTAACTAATATCTATAATTTAATGCTGTAATGGTTTGTCATTGTTGTAGGGCTGTTGTTAGAGCGTCGCAATAAGTTCTCTGGATAGCGTCCGTCTCCTTTTGATCATTTTGTACGTGATCGATGATTAATGAACTATTGTTGGTGCTGATCGTTAGTTTCAATAAATATGATTTGTCTTGTGCATCATGAATGAGGATTGCGCAGTATAATGAACTGTGACGCATAACCTTTCGAATCTAAATATATTACCTCAGCAATTTGAACAACCGGTATTACGTTAAACAACTGTTCATCACTGTTGAGTATATCTAGGAGTCCTAGTAGGACGGTTAAACAAGTTTCATATTTATAGGTAAATAGAAAATACTCACTAATTCTTGAATCCAGATTCAAGATGTCTACAAAGTTATTGAGTCTCGCAGCTATTGATCATATATTATGACAGAAGTTTAGAATCTATAATTATAGTTAGAGCTGATAGATCGCTCAAGACATTTTGAGATAACTGAATGAGCTCCGTGGTATTATAATCGATAAATTAGTTGATAGCCCTTACTAAACCTTACTGTCTGGAAAGTTTGCAGTCTGGCCGATATTGGAACTAGACTTTACAAGACTATGAAGTCTATTTTAAAGACACATTTATACGCGGTAAACTTCTAAAATGAAATGGTTTAGAATTCTCTCTTAATTTCTAATTCATTAAGTGTCTGCCTCTAGCTCTTTATACTTTTATAAATATAATCTACCGTCAGCTGATCGATAGCACACTGTCAATATAAGAGCTTCTTCTTGTTTCTATATTATTTTTATTGATCAGTGGCCTAAAATGAAATTTACAATCTCACATTAAGGCCTCTAGTTTCCTCAGAATCTGGCAACCCTATGATGACCATTTCACTACACTGCCGTTCCCTGAGAAAACGCATTAAGTCCATTTTTTCGAAATTTTGAGATATTGGTACCAAAATTTTCAGGAGAAGATTCTCTACAACTTAAGCTATGAATCAAGTTATCAAAATACTGTTTTAGCTACCGCCAAAGGCATTAAGTCACACAAAACGTGAATATTTAGCTCGTTATTCCAAAACCTTCCCTGAGAAAAGGCATTAAGTCCATTTGTAATGCCTTCTCTGAGGGAACTTTTTCTGTTCCTTGAGATTCCCTGAGAAAAGGCATTAAGTCCAGACTTTATTTGCAGTTTTTATAGTTTTTGGCCTATAACTTACACAGTTTTAGTTATATCGAAACAATTTTTATGTGGTCGTAATCAGCTCAGCAAGCAAACAATTTTGGTACTAATATTTCAAAATTTAAAGAAATATTATTTTCAAAATTTTTGAACCTGAACACAAGGGTCCCCCCTTGTGTGAATTATTGAAACATTTTTTGAAAAATTTGGTGCTTTAAATACTGTATGTTTAAATATTTTTACCCAAATTAATGCGTCTGACCGAGCTGAATACGATGCTGTAAAAATTATTCCAAAATATTTGATGTTTAAGAAGTTATAGGCATTTTGAGCGAAAAATTGTCCATTTTTCGTCAATATTACTTACTTGCAATGGACAGGAGGCCCACATAATTATATTGCCAAGATATGATCAAAAATATAGAGATATTGTATTTTCTGTGTTGACTTTATCTGAGAAAAAATGGACTTACTGCCTTTCTAGAGAGGAATCGGTTGAAATCGATCCTGATAAAAGGCATTAAGTCCGCAATTCCCTCAGAAAAGGCATTAAGTCCAATGCGGATGGGAAAATAGTTCAGTTATTCTGGAGGAAAATGGTTTTTGTAGATCAGTGTTGGTGAATTTATGCTTTTAAGCATGTTTAGGACATATGACAATAATTTATTTACAAATAGATGTCAAAATTAACCCCGTTTATGCGAATAAAATTTCTTAAAAAACCACGAACACGTTTGTCCCATTTTCTCAAAATGACATCGATGTGACTTAATGCGTTTTCTCAGGGAACGGCAGTACATAGCTATGTCGTACGTAATTGTGAATCTCGTGTTATCTGCTGGAGACACCTTCTGAGTTAGATCAGAATCTGAATTGTAAGTTGTAATCTAGTTAGCTAGTTGCACATGTTGAGTTGAGAGCTTGACAAGTTTTCTGAGCCTTTGGTGGCCCTTGTCATTGGAGTTTTATAAACTTAATGAATATTTAATGTATTGAAGACTGAAGTTGAGTTATCATCGCGAATGATCTGTTAGATAACTTTGTCATTCTTCTATATCATCTCTAGTTTGTCAATCAACAAAAAAGTTTTACTAGCCAACGGTATCAACGAAATAAAGTTGTCTCCAGCAGTGTAATCGCGATAAAATCTTAATGGCCCAAGCCAAGGTGTTTCGGGCAAAAGTTTCAAAAGCCGTTAAAACTGCAGTTATACCTGTCCGACATGGACGCCGCTAAATTTTCCGCGACGCCGCCACCGCTCATGAAGCTCATGTCGAACACAGATCATTCTAGCTACATCCAAAGATAAATCATTATTTTAGATTAAACATTTTCGCTCAGTTTTGTGACCTTGGAGTAAAACCATGTACGGTACACCGGCCATCACTTAGGTCACTCACGATGAGGATGAGGTAAAACCTCGTAATTCGGAGGACTGGATCTACTCACGTGTAAATTTGAAAACCTAACGATGTGAAAAGTAATGATCCATATTTAGACGATTTAGAAGAACCAAAAATAAAAGATTTTTCCATAAATATCTTGGCCTACTCAGGAGCTGATTTCGGTGAATGGTAAGTTGATTTTACCTATCACACGCTACCTAGATTTCCAATGTCCATGTGGCAAATTTGGACCAGCACAATTAGTCACGAACACAGTAATACTTGGTGTCCATTATTATCGTACATTTATTGAAATCTGGTGCTATTAATTGTGCCATGGACACATCTGATCTCGGAGATAACCGTATCTCCGGGACACATTTCCAGAACCCGCAATTATATCCAGTGTGCCTACATGAGCGTGACCTCCAATTTCATTTAACAAACAACACTGTTCTGTGTTGTACCCTAAACATCATTTCAGCATCAACACTATAATAGCAGCTGCAGTCTGCACTATGGTATACACTATAGGCTCGACACTGTATAGTATTTAAACGGATAATCACGTCTCATCCCATTGTTAGGATTATTAGGATCAGAACCAGACAGTGTAGGACTGAACCAGACAGTGTTATTATATCTCCTTGTTCAGCTCCGTCTTGTTTAGGGTCACAATAGGGACTTTTGTGTAGTCTTAATTCACACTGGAAGTATTCGAAGGTACTTATAGTTATATAAAAAGGTGCTCAAAACTGATAATTCACATGTTAAGTTGATCTACTTGATCTACTTGATCTACTTGATCTTATACTTGATCTACTTGATCTACTTGATCTACTTTATCTATTTGATCTACTTGATCTACTTGATCTACTTTATCTACTGTTTACTTCAGAGTGTTACAAAATCAATATGATTGTTCTTTTGGATACGCTTAGTGTATGGGATACTTAGCAGTAGGTTGACTTAAATATTATGTAGTTGTGATTGATGGGAATGATGGGAAATTAAAGACATAATATCTCCTTAAGTCCTTATCTCGAGGCGACCAGCTTTTGAATCGTCGATTACATATTCAACGTCAGTTATGTAGTTATTGTGCAATGTGTTTCGAACCTTATTCTTTTATTATCTCTTTATACTTTTATATACCAGTGTAGTTTTGTCCCTTGCTGCTGCACTGGATCAACTATAGCTCGGTATATTGATTTCTTTTGGGTGCGTCGGGTAAGAGCTATTTGTTTGCGAATAATAATAGATTTGAAGACACTTACTACAACGTGTAAATGGGAGATCAGTGGAAATACCAAATTAAGTGTCAAGGATACTCATTATACTCCATTACTCACCTATTACTTGTAAAGTACTGTAACCATTAAGCCATTATGAGTCCGTCATACTACTCAGCCTAGGGACTGCTTCAAGTTCCATGATTCTTGGTGCACATCTGTTTAAATTAGACAAATGTGAACGAAAACACATTTTACTCTAATGTATAAATCAAACAAGATGTTGGTCAAACAAAATAAAATTCATAGAGTCACACTCACCAATTTGCATAATCGTTGATACTACTGGGTCGCCAAGCAAATCGTTAGTAGCCCCACAACTAATCGGTTATAATCATATCTGTACATCGTTTACTATTTACTAATTAGACATACTGGCCACTGGCCAGGCACTGGCCAGCATGGTTCCAGCATTTTATACTGGTGCTGGGCGTTCTGGTTCAAGCTTTTTGACACCCTCTTCTGAGCCATTAGAGATTGACTAGTATTATTCATTGTGAGTTATATCGTATAACTGTACAGGTATAACTATAACTTATAAGCTTATAATTCGAGGCCCAATCCAATAGCTACTTTTGCTAGCATTGCTTCTCATTGAGTCGACCCCAGAAAAGAAACTTGTCTAATCAGTTATTATCAAATGCAACTCCAGAACTATTTGTTGTTGAAAACAAAACCTGTTTGTTTCAATTTCCGATTTTTGCGTCCAAATAACTTTTGTTAATTTACCAAGCTTTTGAAGTTCACACATGTAAAGTTCAAATTCTGTAAATATTTAATTATAACTCTTTTATTTGCACGATGACGGTCACGTAATATATACGCGGCTTTACGAATATCATTACCGCTCGTATTTGCAGATCAAAAGAGATAAAGGACCTAAGTAAATTCATCATGCTCTTTGGAATTTTCCGATTCGTTTGATAAGTAAATATGCTCAACCTTTCGGAAAGCAGCCCCCTGAATATTGGACAGATGTTTAGTTTTAAAACTAGGCTTTTAAGCTAATTATAGCTCATACTATTACCCTCTTTATGAGGCATGTCTAACTATATCTTAATGAATAAAGCGTGTACGTCTGATCATTACCCTATTAACACTTAGTAATGATAGAAATAGAACTTGGGCTGCTTTTCCAAGAAGATCAAGTAGATTTGCTTTTGAGATTTGCTTTATTTCCCCGAAAAAATTCATAATTTTCGCTGATATTGTTCAGAATTCTAATTATATCTTAATTAGTTACTTTGGATACTTTGGAGAGATTCGTAGATTCCTCTATAACTGGGTCATCGAATAGTTCGACCGCCCTTGCAGCATCGCTGCTGCCTTATTCGTACTCCAGTTCATCAAAGAATTTCCATTAGGGCAGCTGTAATTAATCACAGATGGGTTATCTGAATTATTTAATTGTGAACTAATAACTTTATAAAGCGCATACGTCTGATTTCTTAAATAGTTAAACTTCATTTCTCTACTAACACTTGGTTAAGATACTAGGATAATGATAGAATTAATAGAACTTTGGCTGCTTTTCAAGAAGATCAAGTAGATTTGCTTTTGATATTTGCTTTAGTTTCCCGAAAATTCATTATTTTCGCTGTTAGTGTTCAGAATTCGGTGACTAATGAAGTAATTAAAGAAATTAGTTTTAAGTAGCAAGATAAATTTGTTGTTATTGCTACCTTATTTCACGAGATTTCACGAGCGAATACTTATCTCAATTAAAAGACCGGTAAAAATAAGCAACTCCTGAAATGTTGAATTTGCAAGACACTTTTTTGATTTTACATAGCATAGCAGATTTAATCAAATATGTGGTTTAACGATGTACTGTAAATTTCCGAATAAACATTTTACCCCGATCAAGATATCTGCACGTCTTCGTCTAACATACTTTCTGTTTACTTGTGCCTGCTCTAACCAGTCTGAGCAGTTCCCGAGCCTATACAAAGTCTTTGTCGCCATTTTATCTATTTAAGTTCATTGTTGCATAATTCTGTTTTCACTGAAGTCATCAACCCTTTCACTGCAGAAGTCATCAGTGTTCCACAACTAATATTTCAAATATTGCAGAATTATACAACAATGAACTTAAATTAATATTATTTGATAAAAGCTACAATTCATAATTGAGTAGTCAACTAAAGCTTCTATACTCTGTGCTTATACAGTATTCGTTATCAGCTCTTATTTTGCCGCAAAAATCTACAATATCGTCGACAACTTTAATACTTATATAGTTATATGCGCTTCGTAAAGACTTAAAACGTTGAAGATTATTCAATTATTATCATCGTTACTAGGCTCTACTTGTTTGCGGTTACATGGTAATCACTGCAAGTACATGTCAGCAGAAATTATGAATGTTTGCTTCTATCGTTTTAGAATTATATTCATTATCACAGCTGATGAGAATGTTGAAAAAGTCTAGTTACCTAGATCTTGCCACCGTAGTTGTACTCATAAACTTAAGGTACCATACTGACCAGTTGTACCCATAATTGGTATAATTCGTCAGTACGGTGCCTGTAGATTTCAATTACTTGTAAATTTGTAACAACCATTGTTATATTTGACGTCTTATAACTGATTCACAGGCCTCTCCGACTGATTATACTGCTGTCGTAAAACAAATTATAATTTCAGTTCTCACTCCCGCCAAACAGTAACTGGCACCCAGCATGTGGTTACTATCATGGTTACCATGGTTACTATCATGGTTGCCATGGTTACTATCATGGTAACCATGGTTACTATCACGGAAATATAAAAGCAAGCTGATAATAAGGAGATCACGTTGCAATAAGTTTGGCAATAACAATGAGGGTCAGCGTGAGCTTTATCCTTATCACAGTTTGCAACTTCAGGTAACATTTTGGTGGGTCACGTTCGTTGAATATTCAAACACTAAAAGTAAATCAGTCCCCTCCTTATCATTCCTCCCTGGTACAAATCAGTTAAAAGCGGCGTAAATAGAGCGCTGTGATTGGTCAATTATAAGATTCCGGGCCAGTGATTGGACCGTTGGACTACTGAGTCTACTATTTGTGTCCGTATGGAGAGGAGCCTTATGAATGACGTATGAGGAGCTGGAATACTTAAAATGAGCGTGATGTAGTCCTCATAACAAGAGATTGGGTCGTCGTGTTGCTTTTATTCGGACTAACGAGTGGGCCCCAGTATACTAGTATACTCTTTTGTGGGGGATTTATTGCAGGTTTTTGGAGACGTCTAGTTTGGGGGTAGTAGCCTAATATTCGTAGTAACTATATTTTGGGGGGCGGGAGAGGGACAATAGGTTATAAGATTCCTTAATGGTGATGTCTATAGTTTCCTATAAAAATATAGTAGCACGATCGTCGATCATCAGTGCTGCATGGCAAATAGTAGCACAAGAAGTCTACGAGTGCATAGTATATTACAGTACTCCCCATATATATATAATGCACACCTAAAAAACGCAGTCCTCAGTTGACAGCGCGGTTTATTCGGGCAAATTTTTCATCCCGTTTTATTTAAAATTAATATTTTCATTCTTTTATCCTTGTCAATTGGAACGAAATAACATCCTGCCATCTCGTTCGATTCTTTTATTTGATATTATCTCAGCTTCAAGATCATCTGATTCATCAATTATGTCTCTATTACTATTTTGATTATCTCTTAAACACGAAATATCTCCCTCGTGCATGTTTGGCGCACGTCAGAGTTAATTTTAGCGCGAAAATAAGTGACCACTTCTCAACACAGTTTCCCTGTACAACGCAGTTATGTTACGTTAAATGTTTCATCCCAACAAATGTGTTATAGAAGGGATTACTGTAATACTGAATTTGAGGAACGAAAGTAAATAAAGCTCCTCTTCTCTCGATATTCTGCATTGATCTACTACTAGTATTATACTGACTGAACAAGTAATAATAAAATATGTAAAAATTTAGATTAGCTTATTTAAGATTTAACTCTATTGCAATCTTTGTTCTCTTCGGATTGAGCTCGACCACTGCACTGTGGTTTGTCGCCGGTATCTGGCATTCAAAGATGTTCTAAATTCCAGCGACAGTAAATTCTGTACTTTTTAGTTCAATATAATTTTTGTTTAATATACTTGCACTTAGTAAACTAAAATTGTGACCAGGACTCAAATTGTTACCTCAACTAGTGAACGGTTTTGATTGACGAGTGTTGATGCTCTATAATTAGCATGAGGTTGTGTAAGTTTTCATTTCGTTCCCAGTTCCTCACACTCAGAATATAATCACTCATAGAAAAAACCAACACCAAAATTTATTTAAAAATGTATGGTAAACATGTTGTGAAGGCGTTTCTTCGCCATTAGCGTTACTAATATGGTCTCTCTACTTCTATACTGCTACTATGTCGGAACTATAAAGTCCGATCTACGCCAGATAACCCTCTCCATATATCCCTGTCCCGCATCAGGGTTCACAGTTCCTCTTTAGAGTTTGTATTGAGATCTTTTGTCCTAGTAGTTTGTAAGGTCGATTTCGATATAAATTGTAACAATCGATTAGTTATGTTTTGGACAAATGACGAT
Source organism: Bolinopsis microptera (assembly GCF_026151205.1). Classification (NCBI taxonomy): domain Eukaryota; kingdom Metazoa; phylum Ctenophora; class Tentaculata; order Lobata; family Bolinopsidae; genus Bolinopsis; species Bolinopsis microptera. The sequence continues at coordinate 11,917,431 of NC_087084.1, read as the reverse complement.
ACCTTTTTGTTTGATACGTTTGTCTCTATAAGAAAAACTATAACTAGTATCAGTATTACTGTAGCCTGTCTTGATTCAGTACTTTGATGAATGACATGCCATGACCATCAATCAATATAGCCTTATCAGCTTCGCTGGCTTAGTTGTAAGTTCATGTTAAAACTGGTGATAGAAGATCAGATGCATATCAAATATCAAGTCATTCAGAAACAGTGTTCGTATCGGAGCTACGGCAGTGGTTACAGAATACAGCTTTGCAGTGAATTATTGCAGCTTGAACGAGGTATTATATTTGTAGCTTAGTTGATCTGGACAAAGCTGCGCCCAAAAGTAGGGCTCTTAAACCTGTTCTGAGTACCCTGACACCATTAGTTGGGGAAGCTCCCAAAGGAATAAGAATCATGACCAGATTGCAGTACGTGTTTTACAGGCTGCCCCAGTACGTGTTTTACAGGCTGCCCCAGTACGTGTTTTACAGGCTGCCCCAGTACGTGTTTTACAGGCTGACCCAGTACGTGTTTTACAGCTGGCTGCCCCCATTTAGTCGTGAAGGATACTGTTCAAGGGTTAAATAGCTCTTGATCGTAAAATACTATGATTCGCGTGACTATAAAGCGATCATTATTTCATCAATGTGTCAGCAAAATGTGAGGTGTATCATGTGGGTGGCAACCCTCGTACTCCGCACGCAACCCTCGTACCAAAGCACACCTGTGTTCCCTGCATGATGGGTGGACTAGCTTACAACAACCCGCACGCATATATCGTGGTTGTCATCTTGGAGAGGGTTATCCATAGCTGTCACGTGACCTTAGCCATTATCTGATGTTGTGATAATCGTGTTGCGTAAGACAGGTCATGCACCTTTAATCTCAGCCCGACAGCTGGCGTTACTCTAAGTCTAACACTCTATAGTATAATATACTGAGATATAGTAGGATATTATACACGTATACTAGATAAAATACAGGGTTTGTTGTTGCCTTGTTTTAACCAGAGCCTATGTCTCCGTTTACACCCTATGTCTCCGTCTTCACCTATGTCTCCGTCTTCATCACTGCGGTGTTTGTGACACTTTCTGTCCACATAATTAGTGGTATTATAATTAGCTTAATTCATGAACAGTGGTGACATGCTTAACCCGCTTTACAATTCCCAAACCAGTTATAATTATGTATTATAATTACTTAATGTCTTATGATTATGAATGTAATGTATTATAATTATGATTAATTAATGTATTATAATTATGACAATGTATGTTCGAGCGTGGTAGATAATGGCAGACGTCTTATATCGTGCTGAATTATAAATTTAAAATTCAGTAATTGGTTTCTACAATTAATGTTACACTTAACACTATAAGCGTCACACTGGCGAGCTTGTTATACTCATTGTTATTTGTCACCTGTGTTACTACGTTTATCTTCTTATGTCTATCAATGCTTTTGATACTAAGTTACAAAAAAGTCTTCATGTTATGTATCCTGGGTTTGGACATTGTACCCGTTTAAAATATTTCCATCACGTTACATAATTCTCAATTTAAATGTAATAGATTTGTAGTTAAGTGTTGTATTTAGTTTGAAACTATGTATCTAACTCCGCCTGCTTTCTTCTTCACAAAAAGAATTGTGAATATTAAGAACTGAGTTATTTGTTGCTTTTTAAAAACTAAATAATGCGTTAATAAACCGTGCGTCAAGTTAAACGTAATGTTAATTAAACCTTTGGAGTAATTCTGTATATTACAAATAATATCAGCCATAAAGTTCAATGACAAACTGAAACATTAAACATGCTTATTTATTCAACATACCCTGTAAACTGACAGGTTCGCATACAATTTCTACAGCATCTAGGACTTCTTTTGACGTTTTCAAAAGTTAATGCTTGAAAATGAATTCTGGTTAATCGATCTTCTGAGACCCCAATTAGACTTATTGTCTGTCACTGGATTGTAAGTTTTGGTGCAGGAAGGAACGTGGTGATCTTGACACCTCTTTTACTAAGGCCAACAAGTGCCGAAACGTCGGTTGCACTATTTAATAAGTTCGTAACTTAAAATAAGCTATTGCGGTATTTTATCTTTTGTCTGCTTTGACATGAGCCGCTGCTTTTGACAATGACAAAATTGTTGAGAGCTGCTCCCTATAACGCTAAGAGTCTTACATGCTCAGCATTATAATATTTTTGCGGTCAGTAATCAGAAAAAAGCCCTTCTTGTTGATTCACAGCGAGTAGTTGTATTTAATGAGTGCTCCCTCATAATGCGCTTCTAACAACAGACCACTATATATCCGTCTCAGAATATTCCCGTCAGAATTACTGTGAATGTCTGGAAAATTAAAGATTTTCGTACAAATCTCGAATGGTTCTGAAGAAATTAATGAATTAGCTCACATAAATTAAGATAATTAATCGGATAACACTTGCTTCGTAAATTATGCTTATTAAGTTAGTTTGTAGCTTTTCTGAAGGCGAAGCGCTGTTGTCTCAAAAGGAACAATGCTCATCGATTAACAGTGAATTAGTACGAAAAATGTAAATAAAATAGTCAATAGGTAAAATTTAGGCTCATTCCATACGATCAATGTAAATAAAATAGTCAATAGGTAAAAATTAAGCTCATTCCATGGCCATACGATCATTGTAAAACTACGCACGATCAATTGTTACTATCAATCATACAGTTTCCAGATCATTTGTCAGAGTTGGGGTGTACCAGGCTCCTTATATGAGAAGTTTTTCGACAAAGACCTCCCTATTTTTCGTACTGATGACTTGCCATAACGGTGCGTCCAATGAAACCTTCGCTCTTTTGCTGGAGCCGTGTTATACTGATCATAGCATTGTAGAGACGTTGATGTTAGACGTGTCATTGGCCACTAAGAGAGGCCAATCTTATTTATTTTTTCTGTATAGTGAGTACTAATCAAATATAAACATATAAAGGTAGCTTATTGTGTTTTATGTCATGCAGTTTCTTTGTGGTTTTTGCAGCAGTGATGACTCCACTGCATTAACTGAAATAACATTGAATAACACCTCAGAAAGTTACAACCAATAAGATACACATATTTCATGTTTTATTGTTTTATTTCTATTTCTATTTATTGTTTATTTCTGTTAAAACAGCTCTTACAATCCAATATCAGTAGACGTTGTTATAAATTTAAATTATGCAGCCATTTCCCTTGTAAACATATGCTTTTGACATAATTTATTCTGTCTATACATAATTAGCTGTCAAACAGTTGTCAGCCTGAATTATTATCATTCTACTGTAGTCTGTTGTTATTAATATTATTATAACTTTATTAAAGTCGTTCTGCTGCAGGAAATTAGTCTTATATAATTTATTTTTATTCAGTTCTAATCTTTGTGTGTTTCTATACCTGTTGTATGAGAAGTTGATCTATACAGATGCAATTGCACACCTTCAAGCCCTATAAATCTGAGAACTCGTGCATAAAGAAATGAGATATTTATTTTGTTGATTATAATATTGTGATTGCATAATTGATTGTAAATTTAATATATTTCAGTTTTTTGCAACGTGATGGAAATATTATAACGGGTAATATTCTGTCCAAACCCAGGATACATAACATGACGACTTTGTTGTAACTTTGTATGAAAAGCTTTAATATACCCTATAATATATATAGCTATGGCCATATTCCAGAATTTAGAAGGCCAGTATAACAGTCTGCATAGATTTAATCCAAAAACTGTTCGAACCTGGTTTTGCTGAGAACCAGTTTAATTTCCAGACTATTATACACGCTCTAATAAAATAATTAAGTTATACCCCAAGTCTCTGTTAAGAGACTATGGGATAACTTAGTATAATTGTAAACGTCATATGACTACGATAATTTGGACTGCCTATGTTGAAAGTCTGCATATTATCTAATCCTAGCCAGTTAATATTAGTCGACATTGAGACAAAACAAAGATATTAAGAAATTATTGTTTTCGGCCGTTTTTAAATTATGTTTAGCCAACAAAAACTTTAGTAGCGCAGCCGTTTTCACATCGGCAATTAAATAATTAATACGAGAGCGGACTTAGTAGCCATTTCTCAACTAAACCGCTGGTTAAGACATAATGAACTATTACATTTTGTAAATCAGGATGTTTTGTAAGTTTTAACTCTGAGTGTTATTTAAAAATGAAAAACTCTTACAGATTACAGCGTGAGTTACATTCTTTTTGATACGTACTCCTTCTCCTAGATATTGTTTCCTTGTCTAAGTTGTAATTAATTTAGTTGTTTGATTGTTGCAATTATATGGTCGATGTAGCAAGTTTACAATGGGAAACGTGGTCATAGGTATATAAATTACTAATAACCAAATGTTATTAGAAAACTAGCTGGATAAATCGTTTATCTTTTTTATAATTTAATCGATAATCACTATGTACAGTTGTTAATTAATATTATAAATTTAATTATAAGTCCAATTCTACTATTTTGAGTGGGTCGTTCATTATTTTAGAAGTTTGAAACGTTGATCAATCCCTTTGTGAAGCTTTTCATTAGTTTAACTTACTAATTTACTATATTAACAAATTTTATGGTTAAAATATTTACAGAATAAAAATAAAATTGCGTTTTCGTACCTAAATCCTGCACTGTGCTAAACAATTATATTCTGTACTAATGTTTAAAGTTTGAGGCAACTTTTAACTTTCTAAAGAACCAAGGAAATTTTGCATCCCGGCAGTCAATCATGAAGTGCGTAACTTGAATGAAATATCCAGACTTCAGCCGTCTCCAACATTTAACTTACTTTAATGTAAACTTAACTTGTGTAACTGAACTTGACTCCTCAACTTCCGGATCGAAAACACTTTTTCCCAACTAGCTCCTGATCGGACCATCCCGCACCGTTAATCGGAATACAGCCGGAAATACTTGTTTAATCTATCCACTCAACAGCTCACCTGTGCTAATACGCTTTGTAAACTCACAGTGCGTTCCCACTGCATGGCACGACCTTTAAAGCTTTAACATTAACGAAAAATGATCATGATTTTGATTTGCTTTCACGTTCTCCCGTTTTGAAGTTGACCGCTGACTAATAGATATGCACGTGGTAATTAGTAGTCTTGAGTAGCACTTTTCTTGGTGCAATGGTTAACCATCCTGTCGTTAAAACTTCCGCTCAATGATGCCGACTCTGTTATAGCGTCCACCAGGAAACTTGTAGAGTCCACTAGTCTTTGTAAAGTTATGAGTTAATATGCCGACTGTGAAGTGTGATGGTTACAATTGCAACAATGATCCTTTGAGAATCAGCGACGATTTTCTCTGAATCGGTAAACAATTTAGTAATGTTTAATTTTCTGACGTCAGAGCATATTTATGGCTGTTCCGAGATCGATCCTTATTTAGTTATTTGCTGATCAGTTGCGACCAATTGTTTGAAGAGATCATCTATCTCACGCGATTATTTCCGCGGACCTCGTATTTCTGGAACAATCATCTTTTGGTCCGCAGATTTTTATAAAAAACGATTATTCGAACAATCTTGCCTGCTTTATAGTTGTTTTCAGCCTTGCTTAACCGGGTAGTTTAACCAGAAATCCATGTAGGAACGGAGAAATGAGGCTCAATTTGCAGCAGTATATTGACTCATTGAAGAAGAACTTACTGAGTCATAATTGCATTTAAAATTAGAATGAAGGTCATTATATTCATTTATATTCGACATGGCTTATTAATATTATAGTGATAAAGTCACATACTATAATCTTGGCAAGGACTCTTCCTCCGGGAGTCCACCAGGCCTATTACTCTAATATATGCCGTAACTACACTGTCTTACTGTATATAGTAGGGAATACTCAAGGTAAAATATCAACCAAACCATTTCTAATTTATGATGAAGAGCGTATAAATGGTTATTGCTGAATTGGTCATAAATCCGGATCCCAGCGGCACTCTCGCGGCACTCTCGCGGCACTCTCGCGGCACTCTCGCGGCACTCTCGCGGCACTCTCGCGGCACTCTCGTGGCACTATCGTGGCACCCTCGTGGCACTGTCGTGGCACTGTCACGGCACTCTCGTGGCATTCTCGTGGCACTATGTTGAACGATAGCTGAACGATAGCTGCAGTAGGTTATAGCTGTATAGCGGCGCGGTATCATGCAGCTAGCTTCTGTTGAAAACATCTCATGATCTCGTCGTAGCTGGTATACTTGAAAGATCGGGAAGTGTGAACCATTTGCACTGATAGTGATGCTATTCAAGAAAACAAGAAAACATTTCCCTATGGAGCTCGTCGTATATTCCATCTTCTGTGATATGATTGCAAAGTACAACGTAGCATTCATGGCATATTCAGGGACATGATTAAGCATGTTGGCACTTGGCACTATGCCGCCAGAGTGCCGCCAGAGTGCTGCCATAGTGCCACGACAGTGCCACGACAGTGCCACGACAGTGCCATCGGGATACGGATATATGACCGCTGAATTATATTATAATTAAGCAATATAACCACGCACATGGATTATAATTGTATTTTTTGCGAATTGCAAATGAGTTTTTAAAAACCTTGACATTTCCACTGATTATCGCGTGGGAGGGGTAAAGTAATTTTTAACTCAACAGGTGGACTTTATTGTCCAAAACTAGTTTGTGGTGTTAGAGCAGGGATTTGTATAATTATGTAATTATCATTTCAATCTTAGGACCAATGATTTGAATTTTGAACACTGTGGGGTAAACGTAAATCGATTAGGTGAACGGTAAACGATTATATCATTCGTTATAAAAACCTTAAAACGTTTTTGCTCGCCTAAAGAGCTATTTTAATTTTTCGTGGACTATAAAAAGTGCTTATAACTTTATAATAAAGCACGGTGCTACCAACAAAAAATAATTTGGCAAGCTTTCTGCAGTCTGTTTTAATAATCCTAAATCAGTGAGTGTTATAATACTGTTATAGTCTCAGTTCTTTACATGCAAGCTAAGAAGCCAAGAAGCCATATAGAAACGCGATCATAGGCACCTTATCGATCCGTAACAATCTTTAGAGCACAACTTTAGAAGACTACTCCGACTGGAAAGGTTTGAGAACAATTGTGAATATAATAGAGGTACTGTTCCTCAGAAATGTTCTCGTTTATGGCGTTTCCATAGCTATTCACGATCAAGTTCATCGTTAAAATTGCTCTGCTTTCAACATGATCTTTAAATCAACTGCAGTCCCCAATTAGTTCCATCTTTGATTTTGTCATCTTGAACATATTGATATTCGGTCGTTTTGTTTTGTTTGCTATATTTCTTTCGCTTCCTGTATTTGACCTGATTTTACGAGTTATGAGGTCAATTGCTCTCTAAGATTATCTCGATCTTTGAAGTGTCGAGATAAACCTGTCACGTGCCATGATTACATCTCAAAGGTAAACACTATAAACGTAGTTACTACTTACCACAAATAATTTGCATAAAAGCCTCGCGGTTCCCGGAAAGACCAACTATAAAACTGTCTTATTAGTTATTGTAAAGTTATATCATTATTCTTTTGGTAAGAGTAATTGCAGACATCAGGTTGTATTACACAAGTTAAATGTGCCCGTCGATTGACAGGCGCTGATAACAATTACTTTTATCTCTGCTCCAGTCTTATGATCGTGATATTTCTTGGGTCCAGCGACTGCAGGGCGACTAGGCGTAAATCTTAGGTCATAACTTGGCCTAATTGTGTTTCAAAATATCATAATGCACATTATGTTAATCCAAGTATAAAGTATAATAGACGAGACTTTATTCCTGGGTCTGTAACAACGTGGCTCATGGCTGATGCACATGGTTATTAATTATACTCTAAACCGTACTTGTGTCTTCTCACGTGGAGCAATGAGTCGGAGTAATATAATTTGAGTACGTAATTTAGTAAGTAAGTACGTAATTTAGTTATGTAATTCTACAGAACGGTTGAATATTATTTCTTTTCACTTAACATAATTTTCAAACAACATGTGTCCCCAAGGCCCAAAAGTAGCGTCTAAACGTCGTCTTTAATTACGAATAGAACCATAAGTTCAACTGTTGAGATTCGAAGAAGAGTGAAGCTCCTTAATCACTGATCTAACCCGTCGATTGACAAGCCCTGATAACAATTACTATCTCTGCTTCAGTCGTATATCATTGTGATATGTCCTGAGTCCAGCGACTGCAGGGCAACTTATAGGCGTAAATCTTAGGCCATATATCTTGGCATAATTGTGTTTCATAATAGCATAGTAGCATAATGCACATTATGTTAATCCATAAGTTTAACTGTTGAGGTTCGAAGGAGAAGCGCTGATCACTCTGCCCTTTAATTTGGGTATATAGCCACATATCCTGACGTTGATTGGGGCACCAAGTCTGGTGCAGGATAGAATATAAGGTCCTAACTAAGTGACTCCGTTATGAGCTGCTGCTGCCAGACAAGGAAGCTTGTCGAACGGAGGTATAAGTGTAATTTATTCCCCAAATGCGTCAAAAGTATGGTAAAATAGCTGTGCAGAATAATATTGAGTTCATGAATTAGTTGAGTTGGTGACAAAGTGCAGTTGCACGTGTAACTCTGCAGTAACATTTAAATATTTAATTGTGGTGCCTCTGTCATCATGGTAATGCGTCTAAGAATTGCCATGGCAACCCCAGCTGAGGACAGGTATCACGGTCTGTTGATGCGCAATGTCGCTTTGGTAAACTGTTACTTTTACTATTTTAATAAGTGCTTAATTTATAGTAGTTATTTAACCAGTGATTCGCTAATGGCGTGATAATTTCCGATCATTATCACGGTAAAGCATAAGCAAACACCTTACTTTATACGGTTTTTTTGCGGAAACATTTTATAACTGCTGATAAAGCCATTTAATCAGGAATCTAGTGTTTCCCAATTCAAATTCCGCTATAGACCATGATACAGCACAATGATGTGCTCTGTTTAATTGTCGAGAAGTCTAGGGAACCCACACTTTAGCCGTACGTCTGGATGGAGGGCTGATGATATTTCTAAATACAATAACAGAATAACAGTTGTAAGAGTCTCTGAGCCCCCTGTAGAGTGACACCACTGTAACGGTCACGTGACACAATTATTCCTGTCACGTGACTCTACTGTGCGGCCAGCTGTTACCGGCCCAGCAGGCCCCTGATCAGCCAGTACTTATAACTTGTCCCAGAGAACTCGATTTTAACGTCTGCGAAGCTTGAAACTCAAAGTAAATGTTACTTTTCTCGCTTTTCTGAGTGGTTTAGAGCGCCCACGTGTTTGCAGAATAAAAATCTGATAGGACTACTGTTAGGATTGAAGATAACAAAGAAGTTGTAGTCTATTATTCGTGAATTATATGTCAGATTGTAGAGACGCAGGATTACACTGTTGTAAGCTTTAACGGCTGTTACTGCCATGTGTTGAGTGAGGGCACCTCTCCCACTTAACATTTCAATAGTAACATGTCAATAGAGTAATCGCATCAATTGAGCTTCCAAATTGTTGTTTCTCTCTTCATCTCTATCTCCACCTGCTTATTCTTGTCCTTCAGCTGCTTATTCTTAGTCTCTTGAGGGGTCGTTACAGGGTTATTATATAAAAATCTTTTTTGTGGAATTTCCAGGTTTCTTGTGGACAATGAAATTTAAGGCCGTATGGAGCTATGTAATTGTTAGGAAGCTGATTGTAACCGGCCTCATCTCTACTTTGTGATAGAACAAGAACAATTACTCTTAACAAGTTCTTTTGGTCAGGTAATGTAACTGTAATTATATTTAATTGGCTTTAGGGGTTATTCACATTTCACGTATGCTAGATCCTGACCAATAATCAGGCTTTCTTTTTTCCGTTAGAATTTCAAAATAGCTATTATGTTGAAATTACACTAATGTTGAAATGTTGAAATGTTGAAATGTTGAAATGTTGAAATTACACGTAATAACCGATCCTCTATCCTGTACAGACTGGCTAACGTAATATTTAAACGATCCCTTGGCTGAAAATAACGCTTTTAAATAAAGCAACCATCATGTACTCGTTGTCATTGTCTCTTCAAACCATTCAGCTGCGACTCATTATTTTCAACAAACTGTTGCCGTCATGGTATTAGAAACACATTAAGTAAGGCGAGCCGCACGAGGGCCCGTACTCGCACAATGAGAAATGGAAAATAACAAAACAGCCCCTATACTGTACTAGTACAGGAGCTTGGTATAATACGCCACTTTGAATTTTACTTAGTAATTAGTAGTCATGAGTCAAAGAGTCACTAAGTCACTAGTTACTTCTCTGTTGGGGTTATTACATGTTGTAACTTGTATGATATGAGCATAGTGGTTCGTGTAGTCTGTTTGTTGTTACATTCATTCCGTTGTTTATTTCACACTTTTCCAACTGTCAGTTAACTTATAATAAGTACACGAAGCGCCTCAGTTGTGAAATTCGTTAAATTCTGTTGGAAATGATCAATTATCAAAGCTTTAAAATAATACAAATAGTGGTTTGTTTTTCACTTTTTGATGAACTCACCCGCGAATATTTTCTGTTGAAAAAATTAAACGTTTTAGAAAAACCGTTTCTCTTTGAGACATATTTTTGGGTAAAGTCCAAAAAGCTCGACAAAGCGTTGTGGAATTCAACGGTGGAATTCGCACTATCATGCTTTTCCATGAATTCCTTAGCCAATATAAGCAGAACAAAACAGTGCCAATTGCTTCTCATTCTCCTAACAGTAACTAATGTTGTGTTGATTTTAGTATAAAAGAAGTATAATTTTCTAATAGTTTAGAACTTTAATTATAGCCGTGCTATTTCGGCAAGTTTCCATAAACGATATTTTATGATCGTCGCCGATAATCGCTTATTGAGCGCTTTTTCGGCGCTTTTTTAAAAAAAAACCGTTTACAATCGCTTTTTTTACGATTATAAACGGTTCAAAAAAAATCGCTTATAATCGATTATAATTGGTGTCATAATTCAAAAAAGCGCTTTTTTGAATTTAAAAGCGCTTATAAGCGCTTTTAAGCGCTTACTAGCGTCGCTGAGCGATTTGAAAGCGGTTTTCCAGTAGGATTAGCGCCAAAAACGGGTGCATAAGCGGTTGGCCGGATAAGCGATTCGTAGGCGCTTTTTTGAACCATTTATAAGCGATTATAAGCGCTTATAAGTGGGGTGCAATTTAGCTGTTTGTAAAGCGCAAACAAAGCGCTTATAAGCGCTTTTAAAATTGAGTCAGGAAAACGCTATATTACATCTTATAACCGCTTATAATCGATTATAATCGCTTTTTTAGAAATCGCTTATAACGGCTAATTCATCGCTAATTTACCGCTTTTACCGCTTTTCCTATCATCCATGGCCAGGTGAGCAGGAATTAAAAAGCGCTTATAAGCGCTTTTTCGATGCTGCCCCTAACCTGGTCGGAACGGGGTAGTGCCCGGAATTTAAAAGCGCTTATAAGCGCTTTTTCAATGCTGCCCCTTACCTGGTCGGAACGGGGGAGTGCCCGGAATTAAAAAGCGCTTATAAGCGATTTCTCAATTCCCCTTTGGCTTTACCTGGTCGGAACTGGAAATCAGAGTGCCCGCTTATAAGTGCTTTTCTGTGCAACCTGGGCCTGGGGTGCACCGGCAGAGTCAGGATTTAAAAGCGCTTATAGGCGCTTATGATCGCTTTTCTACCGCTTTTCCTATCACCCATGGCCTGGTTGGCAGGAATTAGAAAGCGCTTATAAGCACTTTTTCAATGCTGCACCTAACCCGGTCGGAACGGGGGAGTGCCCGGAATTAAAAAGCGCTTATAAGCGATTTCTTAATTACCCTTAACACTTAACCTGGTCGGAACTGGAAATCAGAGTGCCCGATTATAAGTGCTTTTCTGTGCAACCTGGGGTGCACCGGCAGAGTCAGGATTTAAAAGCGCTTATGATCGCTTTTCTACCGCTTTTCCTATCACCCATGGCCTGGTTGGCAAGAATTAGAAAGCGCTTATAAGCGCTTTTTCAATGCTGCCCCTAACCTGGTCGTAACGGGGGAGTGCCCGGAATTAAAAAGCGCTTATAAGCGATTTCTCAATTCCCCTCAACCTGGTCGGAACTGGAAATCAGAGTGCCCGCTTATAAGTGCTTTTCTGTGCAACCTGGGGTGCACCGGCAGAGTCAGGATTTAAAAGCGCTTATAGGCGCTTATGATCGCTTTTCTACCGCTTTTCCTATCGCCCATGGCCTGGTTGGCAGGAATTAGAAAGCGCTTATAAGCACTTTTTCAATGCTGCCCCTAGGCCCTAACCTGGTCGGAACGGGGGAGTGCCCGGAATTAAAGAGCGCTTATAAGCGCTTTTTCAATGCCCCTTAACCTGGTAAAAGTCGCGTAATTTGACCAAATTCGTTGATTTTTGTCGTATTATTTTGGACACTTTCCTTGTAAGTCTATGAGTAAGCTCACCAATTTTTGTTGCAATCGGAGGTCGGGAAGGATACTCAATATATTTTTGTTTGAAGAAAATTGTGCTGGCCGAAATTAGCGCTAAAAACCATACTACTATACAGTCGGCACGCGCGGCTCACTGTCGATGGCGGACTACCTATCTGGATAGAGCAACGGCAGCACGTGACTAAAAGTAAAACGGTTTTTGCCCATGTAACTCTCCAGGGAAGTATTTTTACCCTACTTCATGGCGGGTGATTCGGGATCAGCGTCCAAAAATACACCGATTCAGATCAATATCATACCCAAAGGCCTTTTCACAAGAATTTTCTTAAAATTTGGGCGAGCGATTTCGTAGGAGCGACTCAAACGCGCAAGCTGGCGCGGTTTATTTGTTGCAGTTTTACTACAGTGGGGTAACATATGTTTTCGTCACTTCTGAATGCGCGCATTTTAGCGCGCGAGTTTCAAGTTTGCGTGCACGTCACGTGATATTGTTAGCAGTGAGTGTAATCACGAGTCTGGAGAATTTGTCTAGTACAAGGCCCAGACCCTTTGGCGTATCTGTAGTAAATTTTGTTGCGATGTAATATCTATGACACCACTAAAAATTGAGGAATAGGGAAGTGTTCACAATATCCAACTTAGCATGGTAAACTTATGCTATCTCTGACTAAAGATTTACAACTCTAACAGTATTTATTTTAATCAACTGAGAAACATTTGGTCTTGTTACCGGCTCTTACTAATTCGCTCGCCCGAAAATTTTACGTGACTTTGGTTTTTATGGTTTTGCAGCCGTACAAAACGGTTTTACATAAACCCTAGGCCTAATCCCAACCCTAACCCTAACCATAACCTTGATACATGTTACGTATCACAAATATCAGAGATATTATGTGATATATTTTTCCGCCTTCGGCGGCGCGCGCTTCGCGCGCGAAAAGTGGCATTCAACGTATGTCAACCATAACCCCGAAGCTATCAATAACCCTAACCACAACCCTAACCCTAACCCGAGCCCTAAACAATCGAATTCATGTTTTATTACCATGTCACGTGACCAAAACGGTTTTTTGCTCATAACTCTGCAGGGAAGCATTTTTACCCTACGTCATGAGGGGTGATTCGGAATCAGCGTCCAAAAATACACCGATTCAGATTACTTTCATACCCATAGGGCCTTTTCACAAGAATTTTCTTAAAATTTGGGCGAGCGATTTAGTAGAAGCGCTTGTTACCTCATCAATTTTATCGAAATCGAACGATGCAGTACAAAGATATTCCGTTTTAAACTTCATGGTAATATTGAAGTAGAAAAAAGTTCGTCGCTTGCTATTAGTATTAAAACTTGACCATTGTTAATAATATATAATGGTCTGACCCGGCGCGCGCTACTTCGAAGAAATTTAGACGAGTAACATCCGTCAATATTAAAACATGTGCTCCTTCATAAATAGTATCATTATCGTGATCAAACCTTTTATTTATGGGCCTGCCAGTCTCTTCTGAAGCACGAATGAACTTAATTTCTACTGTCCGAGAAAGTTCAGAATTTTCTCTAAACACCCATTTTTGAATTTTGTAAATCGGTGGTCCGGAAGCGGAGTTATGGTTTAATGAAAATTGTTAGTTTAACGCTGTTTGTATTGTCATTATCAGAAGTGACGAAAACATATGTCACCCCACTGTATCTAATAACCAGATTTTACAAGCTATCTCAGCACGCGCGCGGCTTTTCTAGCGTATACATTACTTTTTTTCCTATTGGTACTCAGCGTGCTTGACGGATGTTACTCCTCTAAATTTCTTCGAAGTAGCGCGCGCCGCTTTCTTCTCGAAATATCATTTGCCCGATGGCAAGTGCTACGAAGTAGCGCGCGCCGGGCCAGACCATTAACAATGGTCAATCAGCGTGCACGTGTTTTTTATGTCCACGATTTGCGATTGATTATGAACAAGTACTTAAATCATAAATGCTGGTCACGCACACACTAACTTTCAATGAGCACCGCACTTTTTTCAGACGTCGTGATTCGCTCAGCCCGACTAGAGATTCCTTGGAATAACATGAACAGGCCTGTCATACTCGTTGACAGACTGAGCGTGGCCCAGCGCAATAATTTAATTATTTCATATACTATACTTTTCTTTTGCAAGTTCTGAATGTGAAGTGTGTATGACTGATGACGCAGCGGGCATCGACCGCCACCGTACCAGGACAACCGCCACCATTAACAACATATAAATAAACGCTTACAAGCGCTTTACAATTTCTGACAATTATTGTCGGAGAACTTTGCCGCGCCGTGCACTTAGCCTTTTTGCTTGGCTTCTAGATCGCCAGTCAAACAACTATGTTTAAATCCATGTTGATAAATGATAGATAAAGCGGTAAAAACCAGTAATAAAAAGTGATTGTAATCGCTTATAACCGCTTTTCAAATCCTGACTCCCGCCAGTGCATGACAGGTTTAGGGGCATCGAGAAAAGCGCTTATAAGCGCATTTAAATTCCGTGCACTCCAGGTGAACGGATGTTCAGATTTGTGCTTATAATTGTAAGTTTATAACTTACAGTTACCAGGACGCACGCCGAGTTGGACTCAACGTAATATTTGAAACAAATATTTTACGAGTATCGCCCGTTAAGCTTATAAGCGCTTTCTAATTCCTGGCACTCTCCCTTGTAAGCGCTTTCTAATTTCGGGTACTCCCCCGTTCCGACCAGGTTAGGGGCACTGGCAGCATTGAAAAAGCGCTTATAAGCGCTTTCTAATTCCTGCCAACCAGCCCATGGGTGATGGGAAAAGCGGTAGATCATAAGCGCCTATAAGCGCTTTTAAATCCTGACTCTGCCGGTGCACCCCAGGTTGCTCAGAAAAGCACATACGAGTGGGCACTCTCCAGTTCCGACCAGGTTGAGGGGAATTGAGAAATCGCTTATAAGCGCTTTTTAATTCCGGGCACTCCCCCGTTCCGACCAGGTTAGGGGCAGCATTGAAAAAGTGCTTATAAGCGCTTTTTAATTCCGGGCACTACCCCGTTCCGACCAGGTTAGTGGCAACATTGAAAAAGCGCTTATAGGCGCTTTCTAATTTCTGCCAACCAGGCCATGGGCGATAGGAAAGCGGTAGAAAAGCAATCATAAGCGCCTATAAGCGCTTTTAAATCCTGACTCTGCCGGTGCACCCCAGGTTGCACAGAAAAGCACTTATAAGCGGGCACTCTGATTTCCAGTTCCGACCAGGTTAAGGGGAATTCAGAAATCGCTTATAAGCGCTTATTAATTCCAGGCACTCCCCCGTTCCGACCAGGTTAGGGGCAGCATTGAAAAAGCGCTTATAAGCGCTTTATAATTCTTGCCAACCAGGCCATGGGTGATGGGAAAAGCGGCAGAAAAGCGATCATAAGCGCCTATAAGCGCTTTTAAATCCTGACTCTGCCGGTGCACCCCAGGTTGCACAGAAAAGCACTCATAAGCGGGCACTCTGATTTCCAGTTCCGACCAGGTTAAGGGGAATTAAGAAATCGCTCATAAGCGCTTATTAATTCCAGGCATTCTCCAGCTCCGACCAGGTTAAGGGGAATTGAGAAATCGCTTATAAGCGTTTTTTAATTCCGGGCACTCCCCCGTTCCGACCAGGTAAGGGGCAGCATTGAAAAAGCGCTTATAAGCGCTTTTAAATTCCGGGCACTACCCCGTTCCGACCAGGTTAGGGGCAGCATCGAAAAAGCGCTTATAAGCGCTTTTTAATTCCTGCTCACCTGGCCATGGATGATAGGAAAAGCGGTAAAAGCGGTAAATTAGTGATGAATTAGCCGTTATAAGCGATTTCTAAAAAAGCGATTATAATCGATTATAAGCGGTTATAAGATGTAATATAGCGTTTTCCTGACTCAATTTTAAAAGCGCTTATAAGCGCTTTGTTTGCGCTTTACAAACAGCTAAATTGCACCCCACTTATAAGCGCTTATAATCGCTTATAAATGGTTCAAAAAAGTGCCTACGAATCGCTTATCCGGCCAACCGCTTATGCACCCGTTTTTGGCGCCAATCCTACTGGAAAACCGCTTTCAAATCGCTCAGCGACGCTAGTAAGCGCTTAAAAGCGCTTATAAGCGCTTTTAAATTAAAAAAAGCGCTTTTTTGAATTATGACACCAATTATAATCGATTATAAGCGATTTTTTTTGAACCGTTTATAATCGTAAAAAAAGCGATTGTAAACGGTTTTTTTAAAAAAAACCGCCGAAAAAGCGCTCAATAAGCGATTATCGGCGACGATCATAAAATATCGTTTATGGAAACTTGCCGCTATTTCTTTATCACGTGTAAAACATAACGGGTAACTTTTTTTGGTTGTTTTGTTTTTGGGACCAGTTTTTGGTGCACCAGCCAATGTTTACAAAATCATATAATACATAACAATACTATTTTATTTAACATATTAAGTGAAAATGAGAGTTGAAAATTATGATGTAACCTTTATCGTTTATTCTTTAGTTGAAATCTATGATATAACCTTTATCGTTTATTCTTTATTATGAATCTTGTTTTTTGTTTATATGGGCTCACATTTGCCGTAAACAATCGAACTTGCGTCTTCTGATAAGATTTAAAAAATTTGTGCTAGCGATTTAGGGGAATCAGTTTATATGTGACCAAGCGTATTCAATAATATACGACCTTAGGAGTGATTAGATAGGTGTATGCTCGACCGTTGTTAGAGAAAGATTTATTGTCAGGTGGAAAATGTTTAGAGCAACGGATCAGTCCCCTTTTTATCAAAGTGCACTGTGTTATGTTGTTGTTAATTAGAATCTAATTGGTTGTTGTTAATATAATTATAATCTAATTGGTTAAGTTTAACTGTTAAGTTGATAATTAGAATCTAATTGGTTGTTGTTAGTTAGAATACAATTGGTTTTAAGTTGTGGTTAATTTTAATTCATGATAAAGATTTAATAACCTTAAATATTAAATTCATTTACTCATGAATTTCTCGTTCTACTGAATTTAACACAATTAAACTGTTTATTTTCTCATTACGGAGTGTCTTCAGACAAAATCCCAATAATCAGAAATGGTGCTCAGTGCTCAATATTTCGAAGCTTTTTTGTCGCACGTAGGCAAGCAATTTTCGGCATTCCATACTTTAAATCGTATACTCAAAGTTCATACAACGTGAAGACTTTAAGTAATTACTTTTATAAGACATGCTGACTTCTACAGATTTGCATATCTTTAAATTTCTATTTCTAATTCGTCAGCGTCACAAAAACTTAAAAGGTTTTCGATGAAAAGTAATGTCAGTGTTGTCGGTTAGAAATCACTATGCACGGTGCACCACTCATTATGCACGGTGCATCACTCATTATGCACGGTGCACCACTATACTGCTTAGGGATCTGATCCAGAGAGGAATGCAATGTCGAGTGCCTGGATTGCTTTATAATAAATTACACTAGCAATATACCGATACCACTGATACTACAGTGTGTTATATCCCTTGTAGATATGTATCTGTGTTATTTATCTGATGCACCAGAGCAGTATTGTAGATCCGTATATTGTGTTATCTTGTTATTTATCTGCCACCACAGAGCTGCTCCTCCCTTGCTTTGCCGCTTCACAAATGATTATGTAAATAGCGGGGTAGGTCTGCTCCTACTAGCCCAATAGTCGGGGCGGTATGTCTGCTTCTACTGGATTCAGGTGGGGAGGTGAGGGATAATATTTTGACACGTGATAGCGATTCACAAATCTGCATCTACAAATTGACCAATCATAACCCAGAATCACTGTGACGTGTCAACACAATATACCTCACTTCCCCACGTCATAACCCACATGTCTAGTCTACACCTCTACACGTTTAGCTTGTCTACTAGTACTGTCTGTTTGGTACTAAGTAGAAAGTAAAGCCGCTGTTTCTAATGTGACTGGGAATGGCATGCTATGATCTACTAAACTGTGGTACATGTAAAAGTAAGGTTAACCATCTTGTTTGTTGTGCACATGGGAACAGGGCCGATTAATGAAGATGGCTGGGGAGTGAGACAGACACCTGATGACTATTGAAATTGCGTCCACACGAATTCCACTGCGATAGGACGGGTCATTATTTGTAGTGGCGGGGCTTCTGAACGTTTATATTTGTATGCTTGTATTCCGTTAACGGAAAATAGGTACAATGCCGACAGGCTGTTAGAGGGCTATATTTAGCCGGCTGTTACGCTAACACTAACAACCACCTAACAGCCGGCACTTACTTGTGTTTTGTTATGGCTATTAGGCGGCTGTTAGAGGGCTGTCAGGGCTGTTAGAGGGCTATTAGAGGGCTGTCAGGGCTGTTAGAGGGCTATTAGAGGGCTGTCAGGGCTGTTAGAGGGCTATTAGAGGGCTGTCAGGGCTGTTAGAGGGCTATTAGAGGGTTGTCAGGGCTGTTAGAGGGCTATTAGAGGGCTGTCAGGGCTGTTAGAGGGCTATTAGAGGGCTGTCAGGGCTGTTAGAGGGCTATTAGAGGGCTGTCAGGGCTGTTAGAGGGCTATTAGAGGGCTGTCAGGGCTGTTAGAGGGCTGTTAGAGGGCTGTCAGGGCTGTTAGAGGGCTATTAGAGGGCTGTCAGGGCTGTTAGAGGGCTATTAGAGGGCTGTCAGGGCTGTTAGTGTAACAGCCGGCTATAACAATCCATGGCTACAACATTGATTTAGAATTAAAAGATATCTAGTAAAGAAAAGGGTATCTGTTTAAGTTGTAGAATATAAGCGTGACAAAGAAACGATGTTTATATCGTCAAACTAAAAGTTTCATGTGGATGTGTGAACAACAATCTTCAGGGACATAATCACAATTAATTTGGCAAACATTATACAACACAGTGCTCCTTTATCAAATTTATTTACAAAATGTTCTCACATCCACATGAAACTTTTAGTTGGACGATAACATCGTTTACTTTGGCACGCTTATAAAAAGCTCCTATTCATTAGTTGAGCACTTTGCTGAAAGGAGAAACAAACAATTCTCCCCTCATATTTATTGGACTTTAGTTCTTACTGTTAAATTAGTCTTTTAATCCAGTATATCTTTATATGTACCATTGATCAGGTAACACACGTCCTAATGAGTTGTAATGGATGATAATATAGAGCTATAGAGATACAGAGGCCACAATATTATGAGAACTACTATTGGATCTCGCAGTAGATCTTATCTAATCCATGATATCATAATTCATCTTTCTTGCATCTTAGGATAGTTTTCACTTATCTCAAGAATATTAATTATAACCAGTATTATAAAGTGTTAACGTTTTTGGCCAACTTTGAGACATACCTTAAGTATTGATTGTAATGATTGTACTGACACTGATTGTACTGATTGTACTGATTGTAATGATTGTATTGATTGTAATGATTGTACTGATTGTAATGATTGTACTGATTGTAATGATTGTAATGATTGTAATGATTGTAATGATTGTAATGATTGTAATGATTGTAATGATTGTAATGATTGTAATGATTGTACTGATTGTAATGATTGTAATGATTGTAATGCTCGTAATGATTGTAATGATTGTAATGATTGTAATGATTGTAATGATTGTACTGATTGTAATGATTGTAATGATTGTAATGATTGTACTGATTGTAATGATTGTACTGATTGTAATGATTGTACTGATTGTAATGATTGTAATGATTGTACTGATTGTAATGATTGTAATGATTGTAATGATTGTAATGATTGTACTGATTGTAATGATTGTACTGATTGTAATGATTGTACTGATTGTAATGATTGTACTGATTGTAATGATTGTAATGATTGTAATGATTGTAATGATTGTACTGATTGTAATGATTGTAATGATTGTAATGATTGTACTGATTGTAATGATTGTACTGATTGTAATGATTGTACTGATTGTAATGATTGTAATGATTGTAATGATTGTACTGATTGTACTGATTGTAATGATTGTACTGATTGTAATGATTGTAATGATTGTACTGATTGTAATGATTGTAATGATTGTAATGATTGTACTGATTGTAATGATTGTAATGATTGTACTGATTGTAATGATTGTACTGATTGTAATGATTGTAATGATTGTACTGATTGTACTGATTGTAATGATTGTACTGATTGTAATGATTGTAATGATTGTACTGATTGTAATGATTGTACTGATTGTAATGATTGTACTGATTGTAATGATTGTACTGATTGTAATGATTGTACTGATTGTAATGATTGTAATGATTGTACTGATTGTAATGATTGTACTGATTGTAATGATTGTAATGATTGTAATGATTGTACTGATTGTACTGATTGTACTGATTGTAATGATTGTACTGATTGTACTGATTGTAATGATTGTAATGATTGTAATGATTATACTGATTATACTGATTGTAATGATTGTAATGATTGTAATGATTGTAATGATTGTACTGATTGTAATGATTGTAATGATTGTAATGATTGTACTGATTGTACTGATTGTAATGATTGTACTGATTGTAATGATTGTAATGATTGTACTGATTGTAATGATTGTAATGATTGTAATGATTGTACTGATTGTAATGATTGTAATGATTGTACTGATTGTAATGATTGTACTGATTGTAATGATTGTAATGATTGTACTGATTGTAATGATTGTAATGATTGTACTGATTGTAATGATTGTACTGATTGTAATGATTGTAATGATTGTACTGATTGTACTGATTGTAATGATTGTACTGATTGTAATGATTGTAATGATTGTACTGATTGTAATGATTGTACTGATTGTAATGATTGTACTGATTGTAATGATTGTACTGATTGTAATGATTGTACTGATTGTAATGATTGTAATGATTGTAATGATTGTAATGATTGTACTGATTGTAATGATTGTACTGATTGTAATGATTGTACTGATTGTAATGATTGTACTGATTGTAATGATTGTAATGATTGTAATGATTGTAATGATTGTACTGATTGTAATGATTGTAATGATTGTAATGATTGTACTGATTGTAATGATTGTACTGATTGTAATGATTGTAATGATTGTAATGATTGTAATGATTGTAATGATTGTACTGATTGTACTGATTGTAATGATTGTAATGATTGTAATGATTGTAATGATTGTACTGATTGTAATGATTGTAATGATTGTAATGATTGTACTGATTGTAATGATTGTAATGATTGTACTGATTGTAATGATTGTACTGATTGTAATGATTGTAATGATTGTACTGATTGTACTGATTGTAATGATTGTACTGATTGTAATGATTGTAATGATTGTACTGATTGTAATGATTGTACTGATTGTAATGATTGTACTGATTGTAATGATTGTACTGATTGTAATGATTGTACTGATTGTAATGATTGTAATGATTGTACTGATTGTAATGATTGTACTGATTGTAATGATTGTAATGATTGTAATGATTGTACTGATTGTACTGATTGTACTGATTGTAATGATTGTAATGATTGTACTGATTATACTGATTGTAATGATTGTAATGATTGTAATGATTGTAATGATTGTAATGATTGTAATGATTATACTGATTGTAATGATTGTACTGATTATACTGATTGTAATGATTGTAATGATTGTAATGATTGTAATGATTGTACTGATTGTAATGATTGTAATGATTATACTGATTGTAATGATTGTACTGATTGTAATGATTGTAATGATTGTAATGATTGTACTGATTGTAATGATTGTAATGATTGTAATGATTGTAATGATTGTAATTATTGTAATTATTGTAATGATTGTAATTATTGTAATTATTGTAATGATTGTAATGATTGTAATGATTATACTGATTGTAATAATTGTAATGATTGTACTGATTGTAATGATTGTAATGATTGTAATGATTGTAATGATTGTAATGATTGTAATGATTGAACTGATTGTAATGATTGTAATGATTGTAATGATTATACTGATTGTAATGATTGTACTGATTATACTGATTGTAATGATTGTAATGATTGTAATGATTGTAATGATTGTACTGATTGTAATGATTGTAATGATTATACTGATTGTAATGATTGTACTGATTGTAATGATTGTAATGATTGTAATGATTGAACTGATTGTAATGATTGTACTGATTGTAATGATTGTAATGATTGTAATGATTATACTGATTGTAATAATTGTAATGATTGTACTGATTGTAATGATTGTAATGATTGTAATGATTGTAATGATTGTAATGATTGTAATGATTGTAATGATTGTGATGATTGAACTGATTGTAATAATTGTAATGATTGTACTGATTGTAATGATTGTAATGATTGTAATGATTGTACTGATTGTACTGATTGTAATGATTGTACTGATTGTAATGATTGTAATGATTGTACTGATTGTAATGATTGTAATGATTGTAATGATTGTACTGATTGTAATGATTGTAATGATTGTACTGATTGTAATGATTGTACTGATTGTAATGATTGTAATGATTGTACTGATTGTACTGATTGTAATGATTGTACTGATTGTAATGATTGTAATGATTGTACTGATTGTAATGATTGTACTGATTGTAATGATTGTACTGATTGTAATGATTGTACTGATTGTAATGATTGTACTGATTGTAATGATTGTAATGATTGTACTGATTGTAATGATTGTACTGATTGTAATGATTGTAATGATTGTAATGATTGTACTGATTGTACTGATTGTACTGATTGTAATGATTGTAATGATTGTACTGATTATACTGATTGTAATGATTGTAATGATTGTAATGATTGTAATGATTGTAATGATTGTAATGATTATACTGATTGTAATGATTGTACTGATTATACTGATTGTAATGATTGTAATGATTGTAATGATTGTAATGATTGTACTGATTGTAATGATTGTAATGATTATACTGATTGTAATGATTGTACTGATTGTAATGATTGTAATGATTGTAATGATTGTACTGATTGTAATGATTGTAATGATTGTAATGATTGTAATGATTGTAATTATTGTAATTATTGTAATGATTGTAATTATTGTAATTATTGTAATGATTGTAATGATTGTAATGATTATACTGATTGTAATAATTGTAATGATTGTACTGATTGTAATGATTGTAATGATTGTAATGATTGTAATGATTGTAATGATTGTAATGATTGAACTGATTGTAATGATTGTAATGATTGTAATGATTATACTGATTGTAATGATTGTACTGATTATACTGATTGTAATGATTGTAATGATTGTAATGATTGTAATGATTGTACTGATTGTAATGATTGTAATGATTATACTGATTGTAATGATTGTACTGATTGTAATGATTGTAATGATTGTAATGATTGAACTGATTGTAATGATTGTACTGATTGTAATGATTGTAATGATTGTAATGATTATACTGATTGTAATAATTGTAATGATTGTACTGATTGTAATGATTGTAATGATTGTAATGATTGTAATGATTGTAATGATTGTAATGATTGTAATGATTATACTGATTGTACTGATTGTAATTATTGTAATGATTGTACTGATTGTAATGATTGTACTGATTGTACTGATTATACTGATTGTAATGATTGTAATTATTGTAATGATTGTAATGATTGTAATGATTGTACTGATTGTAATTATTGTAATGATTATAATGATTGTAATGATTGTAATGATTGTAATGATTATATCTCTTACCTTACTCTCAGCAGTCAGGAAAGTGATTATGCACAGTTTGCACACGGTGCAAGCCCATTACTTATTTCCACCATCCGTCATAATTGAACAGTAGAATCGCTTGCTATCTGCACAGAACTGGCTCATGAATATAATCAGTCATCATAATAATATGTGCTTATCATTAATTATTGTTCTATTGTTACAGTTAGCCAATATGAGCATAATTTACCAAATATGAGCATAGTTTAGTATTGTTACAAATGAACTCTAAGCTATAAAGTAGCCTACTATTTCTCTTATAAATGGTTGTTAGTGTTACTATTAGAGTATGAGGTGAGTGAATGTGAAAATTATTATTCAAATTCGACTTTCCGCGTATTTTGTTACCTTTATCGATGTAATACTGGAGCTGCTTGATATTTGCGCTGGTTTCATGGAAATATGGACTAAACGGAATAGCTAGATTTCAGTAATCTTCAGATATAAAACCATAAGGGTTGTCGATAATTGTTAAAATCTCATATTCAGATCCACGAATTTTGAAGAGTTTGGCTACAATTTCAAGAAGGAACTGTAAAATAGCTTAGCGTAGCGACTAGCGCTGTTAGTGACTTACATAGCCTTATTAAAGATTGTATGATCAGATGCAGCATGACCCACTGTGATACCCCAACCATATTCTTAAATACTCGTAAATACTTTCAAAATTTCAAAATACATGTTATTTGACGCAGAATCTAGTACTAAATACTCGATTCTGCGTCAAATAACATGTTGTATTTCGAAATTTTGAGAGTACTTACAACAGATGGCTAATGTTCCAAAATACAAGGCGGCTGCCGGCTATCTTAATAGGTGGAGTTATTGCAGCTGTGGAGTTTGGGAGTAATCGAACCGTGAAAGCGTAAAATCGTTAAATATTGCAACAACTATAAAATTGTTTTTGAACTGTTTTTAACTAAATGTTGAGTTTTGAAGATGTATGAATGGTGAAAAATGATTAATGTCTACTCAGTGTGTTATGTGCAATTAGTATTTCTTTGAAGTATCTGGAAGACAAAGCACTATTAGATTAACAACGCTTCTTTTCACTTTTTGACCCTGCGATGTGAGGAATATTTTGAAGTAAATATAAGTCGAATGAAATTTCTCCTGTTTGTTTCGAGCCAGAAACTTGCTATTTTTTTGCTGAAACATTTTAAAGTTTCAACATTTTCCTCACGTGGTTGAAAGGAAATTATCGCTTAGTGCCACTATATAAAATAAACAGCATCTGTTTAATTTTTTCGTCACGGTGATGACAATTTTTGATTTTATCGAATAAAATAAAACGTGACTGTTGTCATTGAGCAAGAGATGTGTCCTAATTTTTCTCTGAAACATTTAAAACTTGGCCGACACAAAGTACTCAAGACTGCGCAGGTGTTTCCGTTAAACTCTGAATTATCGTCCACCATGTGAGGCTTACTGGCCGAGAACTCGAGCAAGCTTGTCATTCCCTAGCCTTATTCCCAATTCCCAAATGAGATGCCATCTGTTTTTTAAACGAGACTAGTAAATATGCTGATATATTTGCGTATCTACATATTTACCACAGTAGTTAAAACCAGGCGTTGAGGCTTATTTGTTCAGGATCGCTAGACTTACGACAGCTGAATCTGTGATAATATTTCGCTCTCCTATAATTCACAAAATAAAGCATTTTTGAGGGTTTGAGGGTTTGATACTGGCACTTATATGGTCAAGGACCCCATACACTAATTATCAGTGTTTGTCCGTAAGTTTTAGAAGACAGGACAGTGGAGACAGATGTGTTAAAATAGCTAGAGGGGCGGGTAGAGAAACTTGTTATAATTGTACTGATTCTCACAGCTTTTAAGTGTCATAATTGAGGAGTTAAGTTGGTAATGGTGAAGCTTCCGGACAGTAAAGTGCGATTGACAAACTTGAATTCGTTGTTTTAGTCACTTTGGGAACGAGCCGAGCTGCGGAGGAGCATTTCGTTTAACTTTGAAAGTGACGTCATGATTATCTACTAATCATCTCCTAATGTCAACTTACCTAGCTGCTTTCTCACTCTGTTGTGATCACTTGTAATTTGGCGGGCTTTCATTTGTTACTCCGCAATTCTTATATCTCGTCTCACTAAGTATCTAATACCAGGGTAAGGAGTCAAGGACCCCAATATGCTAATATACAAAAGTCGCCCCTTGTGTATGCAAGAAATGAAGGTGACGTAGGGTATATTGCGTATTGCTGGGGTGCATATGATTAATGAACCCCCATACCGTGTTCGTCAACTCCTCCTCCCACATACAACATTCTACACTAAACCAATTCCATTTACCTAAAAAGATCATTTTCCCTATGTCGCATTCACGGAATCATCATAAATTTTCATCAGATTCCTCCTCCGACACTAAACCCTCTCGCGCGTCGTACTCTCGTATACTAGACCTCTGATTTTAAAAAGCCTCGACTCCCCTGTTCTTCTTTATACTTTTACCACACTAATGACACACCCCACCCAGACTAACCCTAGCAATTAACCGCGATACCTCGCCTCATTGTTAAATCCAGTTCCCCTCACTTTCAGTGTCGGGGTTGAACCAGGTGGGTATTTTTCCGCGTACTTTCAGTGGCGAGCATGAGTTGTCACGGTGTGCTAAGTATCAGGGTTGCTAGAGCACCCCCCGTGCTCTGTCCTTACTTCTTAAGGACAGAGCACGTAGAGTTTAGTGATGATTATGTCCGAGTATTGGAAGATATGACACCATCAGATTGCCAGACTAAACAGGACAGCGTCAGGTTGTCAGACTAGTGACTGCTTTAGTTTTTAGAATTAGTCTGAAAATATCTTGTGGGATCCACTTGAATTAGTGGTGAGGTCTGCTACCTCTCTGACATGACATATTTGACCTTTTCCTATCGACGTTCAGATTTCAGAATGAATAAATATGCCAGACTGAATGCATGCAGTTCTTGATCTTTTTTCTCATTTCTAGCCGGTCAATGCTCGAGAGTGGTAAATCACTTTGCACTAGGAATTATTCTATTATGGAACTGTTATTTACCCGAAAAGATCATTTTCCCTTTGTTCTTTTGTTGCAAGCACGAAATCATCAGAAACTCTTCGTACTTGGTGATCACTTTCGTACTTTTCCGCGGAGATGTTTAGTGAGATTATAAAATAACGAATATTGTCCGTTTAGTGATAATTTGTAAACGTTGCAGCTGTTTGTGTTGATGGCTAGCTTCTGACTACCATATTATCATCAACGATCTTAACTGAAGACGATTTACACATGTATTTTGAAAGCTCCTGCTTAACAAACTTTTCGTATATGCTTTAAATAATCTCCTTATCAGGCTGAGGTTATTAATCTGAAACAGTTGTGTCAGACATGATGACTTATTATCAAAACTATCACTGTTTAGTTTAAATAAGAAGTCATGACAAGGGTAAGTTACACTTTGTAACTGATTATAATTATATTATATTCTCTTGTGCTGTTCACATCCGAAATTGATTCACGCTCTTCGTCTCAGTTGTATGAACTTAATAATTATGGCATTCTCTTACAGTCTTACTTGGTTGAGAGGCTTAATTTTCTACTTCTGTTTATTGTTGCTCATATATATAAATGCGTTTATAATGTGATAGTATGGCACATCCCTATAGTTTGATGGTATACCCCAGATATTGTCTCCAATGATACCATTATTGGTTATAAATGATAAAATTGTATTTAGATTAATGAAACTGTTGTCGTATTTAATATTAACCATCAATCACCCTATTAGAAATGGTTTGCACAAAAGAAGAGAAAGGTGATGGATGTATCAGCTACCCCACTGATATTTTCCTTGGAGTTTTGGTGTCACTTTGTTGCTTGGTTGGGTAAGCAGCCTTTTGGCCTTTTTACATTTCCCCTCCGTGAATAGAGAACACTTTATTTGGTTTCAATATTCCTTATACGGCGATATTAAACGCACTCCACGAACTTTCAAAAGGTGCCGGACTCCACAATAGCAATCGCCGAACTTTTACCGAACGTAATAACCGCATTTCAATTTTCACAGCACTTTAAAAACAACCAAACCTCCACAGTTCGCTTGAAAATGGCTTTGTGCTAAAGATCCTCGGCAAGAAAGTGTTCAACGGACGGGAAGCTAAGACAAGATCCAAATGTACCAACACCACCTATCTGCTGCTTTGTAACCTGGCTATAGCGGATCTGGGTAACCTGCTTATTCCTACCCCTTTTAATGCTTTCACACTACTCTACGGAAGATACGCCTTCTCAAAGGTACGAAGATTAACTTATCGAATTATCAACTAACTACTAAAACTTATTTTGCTTATACTGACATTTGCTTAGTTTTCATGAATTTTTCCATGCTCTTGATGATCTAAAAAAAAGAATATATAAATAATTGAGATTATAATTTAGATACTAAAAGCAAAAATAATACTTTTAGAAAGCAGAGACGTTGAAGGAGTCTGTATGGTATGACTTCCTGATAAACCTGGTGGGATGGTGCTCCAATCTGTTCGTTATGGTCTCCATGTTGCTGGTCTGTGTTATAGCGGTTAGGAGGGCTGTGGCGCTGTACCTCCCCTTCAAATACAACACTTACTTCAAGTGAGTTCCTCAAGTTTAACCAAATATGTTATTTAAATAATCATTAAAAGATTTCTATCTAATCGGTCAGAACCAAATATCATTGATCATGGCCTACAGTGACATTTTGATATTCACTTATTTGTTTCAGGGAAAGATTAGATTTTGTATTTAACTATCCCTTGTTATGTTTAGAACTTTTATTCAATAATAACTCCAAAATAACCACCCATTCCCCACCAGACCCCTGAACATCTACATTCTCACTGTAGTAAGCTGGGCCATTGCTATAGCCTTTGCTTGCCTCCCTTTCTATGTCAAGAGCACACATTCGTGAGTATTCATTCCTTGTAGCTAGCTGAACATTCCTTGCAGTTACTCAGTTGGCTGTACGTTATTTTATTGAAATAAGTCAGCTTTCTCGCGTACGATTAGAGTTAGCGAATATGTTTATGGCGTCTCTAATATTTTGATAATGTTTTGTTCGTGATTATATTTATATGTCGGAGAAGGGTGGAGAAGAATTAGGTCTCGTTGACATATCTTCTTTTATTAAGTACTTTTTAATTGATTGTTTTCGCCTAATACTGGTACTGGCTTGTAGTTGTCGACATATTATAATGTTAATCCAAGGCTAAAGTAGTTAATTCTGCCCCTCCTAGTACTAATTTCTTCAATAATCAATACCAGCAGTAATTTATCTGCTTTTATAATCGTTCTGTTCTACTAGGTACATTCCTGAGTATGGAAACAGCATCGCTCACTTGGGAAAGTATGGTCTTCTCGCCGGTTAGTAATAGTAGTTAATACGTAGGATGTTGTTTTGTAATTGGAACTAAGTCTAAGAAGAATTTTCAAACAAAATTATTCATATCTTAGAAATACCAGGAATATAATAGTGCTTAGTGATTTTATCTAAACTACATACTATTTAGCATTTTCCTCTCTGATCCACTACTCAATATCCGATTAGAAACAAATCTTTGTGTTTGGTAATAGTCTTATATCACTCCCCTAGGTAAAGGACTAGGATACTACGTTACGTTTCTCCTAATAGTGACAGTGATAGCTGTTACCATCCCGGCTCTAATAATCGGCATCGCCTCCTTCCTCGTAGTCCTCAGACTTTACACTAGAAAGAATATTCAGTACAAGGTATGTGTTACTTACCACAAAAATGTTTTTTATTTGTTAAATTGGGATTCTTTCTTGTTATATTTCCGAGAGACCATGTTGGCTTGCGTCTAATCAAATCACACGTTTATCCAAAAATCTCAACCTTAAAAAAACCCATATTACAGGTTGTAAAGAAGAAACAAAAGCAATCAGAAGAAAACGCCGCCCGAACAGTCACAATAATCCCCATAATATTCTTCTTCTGCCACCTGCCCGTCGTCTACCGGATCACCACCTCCTTCATCGGGGCCATGTACCAAGTCTCCAACTCAACCCCCCCTAACTTCTTCTACCACAGCATGTCCGCCAAACACTACATAAACATGATGTTCCATTTTGTGCTGCTCACGGTGAACTCGTGTGCGAACCCCCTGGTTTATCTGATGGGGTCTAAGAAACTGTGCAGCACTGCAGTCCAGTATATTGAGCACTGTTGTAGCATGTTGAGCAGACCATTTAGCGGGAAGGGCAATGAGGAGCACATTTGTTTGGATAAGACTCCCTGCCTTGATAAGTCTACTAAACAAACTTTCGCTGCTTGAGTGGTTTTTTTTTTTTCAGAATCGATTTTTTCTCCTTGTTTTGATTCAGCTGATTATTTTGTTGAATGTTGCAGGTGTGAAGGCCGCCTTTACTGCAGAAGGCGGTTTGGTAATGAGTAATATGCTGGAGGGGCAAATTCGGGGCACACTTGGGGGAAACGACAGCTGTAAAATATTTCCCCAGGTTTCAGGATGAGCTTCAGTTGTGTATCATCCGAGTTTGCCCCAGATTTTCACTATGTAGTATCTCCAATTTGCTCTGAGACTAAACAAGACATCCCCATTATGAAGCACACTATATTGGCATTGCTAAGTGAAGTCGAGCGTGCTAAATCACTCTACACTCGATCTTCGAGATTTTTCTAAGATTTTTCTCGTAAGGGTTAGGGTTTCAGCATATGCTTTTGTTTGGGATTGGGTTAGGGTAAGGGTTGGGCTCATATTATAGGGTTCCGGTTAGGGTTTGGAACAGTCATTCAGGGCCACCTAGAACACGGGTTAGAAAAGTCACAAGACAGTCAAGTGTAGAGTGATTAATCATCATCCAAGTGAAGTAGTATAGATGATGTAAATGTAATGACACTAATTATTTTACATTTTTCACACCGCACATGAAAGAAACCAAACTGCTTATTTCTGCAGTAGTACGCTATTTTATGGTTATTCGTGAGACGTTCTTATTTCACATTTAACAACATTTATGGCTTAATTAATTAAATTTGTGCTGTACTAGTAAATGAGAAATATTACTGCATCTTATTACTGCATCTCCCACTTAATTAATTTCTAAAGAGGAATCCCCATAATGAAGCACATCCTGCAAATCTGATAAAAGGCAGTAAGTCCGCAATTCCCTCAGAAAAGGATGTAAGTCCAAATCCAATGTGGATGGGAAAATAGTTTAGGTATTCTGGAGAAAAATGGTTTTTATAGATCAGTGTTGGTGAATTTATGCTTTAAAGTATGTTTAGGACATATATGTCAATAATTTATTTACGCATAAATGTCAAAATTAACCCCGTTTATGCGAGTAAACTTACCTATAAAACGACGAACCTGTTTGTTCCATTTTCTCAAAATGACATCGACGTGACTTACAGCCTTTTCTCAGGGAACGGCAGTATATAAGATTTAAAAACACGAACATCGCGAATGGGTTATAGTTTTACAATGTCTGACGAAGTATTGATATGATAATTAACTCAAACTGTTATTGACAAGTGAAAGTTATTCAGATTAATTTAGAAGTTGATTAATTCTTAAATTGTAAAAATAAGATTATAGTTATACCATCTCTAAATCTATATGGAGAACTTTTTGCAAGGGTCGACCGAGTCCTCGGCCTCGGCCTCGATTTTACCGAGGAACAGCGATTTTTCTTCGGCCTCGGTCAGGAGGACAATTCCTCGGTTTGCCTTGGCCTCGGTTAAAATTAAATTATTATTCCTCGACCTCGGCGAAATTTTGAAGATGTTAAGGGTCGACCGAGTCCTCGGCCTCGGTTTTACCGAGGAGTAGCGATTTTTCCTCGGCCTCGGTCAGGAGGATAATTCCTCGGTTTGCCTCGGCCTCGGTTTTATCAAAGCAAAATTTCCTCGGCCTCGGTCGACCCTTGACTTTTTGTGATTTTGATCTCAATACGATAACTGTCTGATTGTATGTTACAAACCTCGATATTAAAATGATATCAATAGACCAACAAAATTTTGTTTACGTTTCAAAGCTTGCTGTCAACTGCATACGCAGTCACATGACTAGTTGACTGTGTGTTCTTTTAGAGTTATAGAGACCTGGGAAGCGCGTGAGCGTATTATACGAGCCTGGGCAGAGAATTCTATAATTATTAATAACCTGCACTGATCTGGAATCATCTGCTCAGACTCACGGTTGAACGTATAACTGACATGTTGACTTAAATTGACTACATTATGAGGGTGTCCCTAGAGGGTAGGGACTTTGGGTTTACTCTACACCCTAGAAGAAGCCGACGCTATCCGGCTGTCAAGGTCACTGATGCGGACTTTGCTGACGACCTTGCTCTTATAACAGATAGTGTTGCGGAGGCACAAGATTTCCTCAGGAGTCTGGAACTGGCGGCCAACTCAGTTGGACTCCACCTCAACGAGGAGAAAACTAAGTACATGGTAATCAACATAAGAGATAATGATAACCCGACTCTGGTTGCTGGGAGTGGGAAGAACATTGAGAAAGTCGATGACTTTGTATATTTAGGTAGTAGAATGAAGAGTTCGGAGAAGGACTTCGAAGTGAGGAAAGCTAAGGCATGGGGAGCGTGTCACCAGATGAAGCTTGTATGGAAGTCGGATATACGTATAGATCTCAAGATACGACTGTTCCTGGCTACAGTCGAGTCATCCTTCTATATGGCTCTGAAACATGGACTGTCAGCCAGACCCTCGCAAAACGTATTGATGGATGTTATACGAGAATGCTGAGGATGGCACTTAACATTGACTGGAAAGAGCGGCAGACTAACGCCAAGGTGTATGGACACCTCATCAGAGCATCTGATAAGATAGCTGCACAGAGGATGAGACTTGCAGGTCATTTAGCCAGACATGAAGAACTTCTGAGTCATCAACTTCTCTTCTGGGAACCCCTTCAAGGACATCGTCGAAGGGGAAGACCACACCTCACATATATTGACATCCTTCGGAAGGACACGGGGCTTGACGACAGCAAGGAGATTAACAAACTCATGCTAGATAGAAAGATTTGGGAAAAAACTATCTCTTTTCGGACGTTTAGGCCGCCCTAAGTCGAAGTAAGTCGAGAGTGACTTCAATTAAGAAATTACTATTTGTAAGTCCCTGCTTGTTGGCTATGATTTTTGAATCATTGCTTACTTGAGTAATAACCGTCAGTAAACTGGGTGTTTCATCACAGCCCTCGGAATAACCACTAATTGTTAGTTAAGATAAGTGAGCTCAGTTAGTTCCCAGGTCATTTAAAGATTGGCTGCTTGTTCATCTGCACGTTGTTCCATGATGGGACTACAATCTCTGGTCATGGTTAACAATAGGATGCTGGTACAATTGTTGGTAATGCTGTAATGGTATGAATAAAACTTGTACATTGCTAAATTGATCTGTTTTCCTAACTGTTAGCCACCAAAAAGATATAAATAACTGATGATTAAAAGTCTCCGTGGGGCGAACAATTGACTACTCTGAACGAGTGTCAACACGTGATCTCCAGCACGTGATCTCCAGCACGTGATCTACAACACGTGATCTACAACACGTGATCTACAACACGTGATCTCCAACACGTGATCTCCAACACGTGATCTACAACACGTGATCTACAACACGTGATCTACAACACGTGATCTCCAACACGTGATCTCCAACACGTGATCTACAACACGTGATCTATTAGATGGTTTCAAAAGTTGTTCATATACACTTCTCAACCCCTCCTCCTACTTTTAAGTCTCCCTCTCAACCAGTGGCGCAACGAAGGGCCCCGCTGTGCATTCGTTTGAATGTGGGACAATTTTGAAAAACTCAACTGAGGTACTAGCAAAACTGCGTTACGTCTCCCTCTCTGTCAACCCTTTTAATCCTCTAACTGAAACTCGACATCCCTCTCAATATAATCCTCTCTTTTTCTTTAACCTTCGCTCCTCTTCTCAACCCCTCATTCTCCCTGCATCTCAAGTTATCAACATCATAGAAAGTTATAGATGTGGGTTGTGGTTGGGAGTTGATTTTGGCGATAGAGAGTGTACTGAAGAATAATCACACTCTGTACAGTCACACTCTAGCAGCTCTAATATTTCACCCTGTAGAACTCCACCAACAAAGGTGACCCAGAAACATTGCTTTTTGAGAATGAGAACTTAGGCATAAATACGCGGTGACATTGAAAATTTGACATTGAGGCATTTGGAGTTAGGAGTGGGACTCGTTCAGAGCTCGAAAACTTGTTTTAATGAATTATATTAACAAATTGATAGGTTTCGTTACAGTTCATTGATGTTAATGACATTATTATTACATCATTGAATTGTAAATTTCTTAGATAGACTTAAAAGGAAAGCACTGTGTATTAAGAACTTTTCATTCTTTGTGGCTTAGAGAACAAACGAACAAGAAGTATTTGTGTTTCAGTTACAGCATAAGAATAAAGAGTTGGCTGAGTTTGTGGTACACGGATAGAATCTTCCACATGATAGCCTCTCCAGCTCCTCGGTCTAACAGCTCATTCGATGGTAATTAATAATTTATAAACACATTTTCTCAGATATGCTACTTCATAATAATAGTTATTTTATTATTATTATTATCTTGACAGTTGCTGTTGTAACTTAATATTTGAAATTTGTATTCCTTGTATTCCTTGTATTCCTTGTATTCCTTGTATTCCTTGTATTCCTTGTATTCCTTGTATTCCTTGTATTCCTTGTATTCCTTGTATTCCTTGTATTCCTTGTATTCCTTGTATTCCTTGTATTCCTTGTATTCTTAATAATTAGTAAATTATATTTCTCCTTAATGACGATAAAATAACCAGGGCTACCGTTTTATTTTCGGAGTGGCTTCCTTGCTCTGCAGACGGCTGTTGACTCCCGGGTATCAGGACGTTCCTTCTCAGAAGATGTCACGATGCAGAAATTTCCTCATGCTCCGTAAGTTTACTATGATAATTTGTTTGATCGCTTACATCAGTTTTTGAACAAAGTAACAGTAAACTATTTAAGTTATTAAATTAATAATCAATCCCATATAAAAACATACAAAATACAAAAATATTCAAGCTTTCTTCTTGGTGACGAACCACTGGAACACAGTAGACTCCTTGATCCCAACCATCTTGGCAACCTGTCTCCGGGACCCAGATCCACAGTGTTTGCTCCTCAGGAAGTATTGATTTAGCTCCTCCTCCTGCTCTGAAGAAATCCCCCGTGTTCTCCGTCTAATCCGCTCTGATCTTCTGGGTCGAGTAGGTGACTGCAGTGATAGAGAAGAAAAGGCCAGGAGAGAGGGGGAGGTCGGTGAGGTGAAGACCTGGTCCGAGGGGGATGATGGTTTAGGTCGATGGGGACCAGAGAGTTTATGTGGTATGGTAGGAGTGGTAGGGGTTTTAGGTTCAGATCCGTTGGGTTGAAGGTGGGGTCCAGAAAGACGAGGTGGAGGTGTGGTTGGTTGTGGAGGAGAAGTAGGATCAGTTAGAGTCAGTTCCTTCATCTCGATGTCGAGGGTGACTGGTATAGGGCAGGGTCTCCGGGGTGTTCCATTGAATGCACTCTTCATGATGGTGAAGGAGATTTCAGGGTCTGATTCGTCTTCAGGGTCTGATTCGTTTTCAAGGTCTGATTCGCCTTCAGGGTCTTCAGGGTCTGATTCGTCTTCATGGTCTGATTCGTCTTCATGGTCTGATTCGTCTTCATGGTCTGATTCGTCTTCAGGATCTGTTTCGTCTTCAGGATCCATCATAATCTCATCGTGAGGAGTGGAAAAAATGTCCAATATAGACTTGACAGGAGTGACATCATAGTATATCATCTCCGGTTGTGAAGGTCTCGGTGGAGTCCTGTAACTGGAGTCTGGAGAAAGGGTAAGGTGAGTGAAGAAAGG
The DNA here is from genome assembly GCF_026151205.1 of Bolinopsis microptera. NCBI lineage: Eukaryota > Metazoa > Ctenophora > Tentaculata > Lobata > Bolinopsidae > Bolinopsis > Bolinopsis microptera. Next base: position 11,881,307 of record NC_087084.1, on the reverse strand, counting down.
TTCGTCAGGATCAGGATGGCTTGCCCCAACCGAGAAGATGTTAGCGTGGATCATTCGAGTCTCGTAGTGATGGGATGGGGGAGGGTGAAGGAGGGAAGACTTGTCGGTGGTAACGGAGTAGCCAGGTTTTCTGTAAACGGAATTCATGTTCGTGTCAAGGTGTGAACTGTAAACTGAAGTTGAAACGATTGATGACTAATGCATTGTGGTTGGTTATTTATACATATGGGAAGATAACGAGCTTGTTAATGCCAGTTGTGGGTATGTACAGATCTGGTCATGCTAGATTTACTAGATGATGTGAGCTACTTGTCAAGCTCAGGATGTGATCTGATGTAGTAGGTGAGCTGAGCGTTCAGTCGCACTGGTTAGTGGTTACACATCACCTGATCGTTACGGATCACCTGTCTTGAGATAGCATCCTCTCCAAGTAGCGAGCGGATAATGTAAATATGACCTGGTAGCGATTCCCAGATCAGTGGTAACAGCAGGTACCCTTCATACTCGTGTAGAATGTAGAATGAAACACTTTTGAACAAATCCCTTTTAAACGTATTCCCTCCTCCAAGGTACACTAAGGATCTGTATCTAGCGATGATCCCTATAGTACTGCCTCTGCTCCTGCTGCTGATATCATACGGGCTGTTGGCTGCCGACCTAGTGAGAGAGATAACCGAGCAAAGGACTCTAGGTATCAAGGTAAGCGTAGTGTAATTAATGTGGAATAATACTTTCGGAACGAACTACGACTGAATAGTAAGGACATTAAACACTGATAAATGTATCGTCTATAACAGTAGTAGACATTTTTAATCCTTATTCATATTTTGAGTCTGACATTAAGATTCTGTGTGTCATTTCACAATGGTTCGCTTGCGACCAAAGAAGAAAAATCCACTTAATTCAACGACAGTTTTTCAGTCAACAGCTGATATTGATTTCAGGAGTTTTTGACAATGAACGGGCTAAAAAGATTGTCTTATTGGGCTTCGTGGTATTTGGTCGCCATTGTTATCTTCCTTCCAACCACACTACTAAACTTACTTGTAAGTGTTGTTTAACTTATGCTACTAAACTTACTTGTAAGTGCTGTTTAACTTATGCTACTAAACTTACTTGTAAGTGTTGTTTAACTTATGCTACCAAACTTACTTGTAAGTGCTGTTTAACTTATGCTACCAAACTTACTCGTAAGTGTTGTTTAACTTATGCTACTAAACTTACTTGTAAGTGCTGTTTAACTTATGCTACTAAACTTACTTGTAAGTGCTGTTTAACTTATGCTACTAAACTTACTTGTAAGTGTTGTTTAACTTATGCTACTAAACTTACTTGTAAGTGCTGTTTAACTTATGCTACCAAACTTACTTGTAAGTGCTGTTTAACTTATGCTACCAAACTTACTTGTAAGTGTTGTTTAACTTATGCTACTAAACTTACTTGTAAGTGCTGTTTAACTTATGCTACTAAACTTACTTGTAAGTGCTGTTTAACTTATGCTACCAAACTTACTTGTAAGTGCTGTTTAACTTATGCTACCAAACTTACTTGTAAGTGTTGTTTAACTTATGCTACTAAACTTACTTGTAAGTGTTGTTTAACTTATGCTACTAAACTTACTTGTAAGTGTTGTTTAACTTATGCTACCAAACTTACTTTCTGAACTGACAGAGAACAATACCAGGTACTGTTTGTGAGTAACGCGCTGGAGTACTCAGACATCACAGTTATCCTGGTGTTTCTCATCATCTTCACCCTCTGTTCAAGTGAAATCTAGCGACGGGGTAGTAACTATAGTGCCAATATGTTCAATTTCTCCTTTAGCTCACCTCATGAAAAAGAAGCACAGTTAACTCTCAATCAAATTTGTATCATCCCGTTTATTATCTTATCATGCAATTGCAACTTAAACTCTCCGTACTGGAGACCTGTAGATGGAGACAGTTTATTGTAGGGGAGTCGGCGTATTGTAAAGAAGTTAAACTTGAATTTGCACTCAGATCTTTCATTTTCATAGTATCAATAAAAAATGTTTATTCAACGATTGTCGTTCAATTTGTCTTTTTCAAAAATGAAACTACAGGAATTTATCATAATTTTAATCTAAAAGTGTTGAATGCTTTACAATAATATCAACAACAAAAAAAGAAATAAACACTATTTTGAAACTACCGTCTTCTAATTTAATTGTTCTTTATTTAACCAACTTCTGGCAATGTTTAACAAGCGTAAACAAATGATATCATATCTTTGCCCATCTTTTCTATACCTTTAGTAAGCAACAGCTCACATGAAACTACACCTCTTCTTTGAGAACAAGTAATAGCTTCGCATGTGCCGCTGGCGTAACATGCTGCCTTGGCTACGTTTATGCCTCCCTTAATGTTACCGATACTAACAGAACCCCTGAACCTGGTTTCCTCTAGTGCCTCCCAGCAGGATGGGTTGTGAGGGTTGATACCGGGGCACTCTCTTGGAGTACATTCAGCAGGGCAGTCTACTGGCTCAGGGTCTACTGGCTCAGGGTCTACTGGCTCTGGGTCTACTGGCTCTGGGTCTACTGGCTCTGGGTCTACTGGCTCTGGGTCTTCTGGCTCTGGTGGCCCCCTTCGGCTTGTTTCATCCGGCACTTCTATAATTCTTTCACCCTTTTCTAAAAATTGATATTATCTTAACTTTTCTTTAATTAAGTATTAAGTTCCTATATCTGTCAAAGAGAATGAAGGGAAATGTTGTTCAAAAGTTAAAACAACGTTGGAGTTCATTAATGTATTTACAAGAAGGCCATAGTGAAATTAGTGGTTGATAAAAATAAAATACTGGGTAAAAAATACTACCTTATTTACAATGTTAAATGTTCTTAATAGTCGTAATACACTCTGACTTGAACTTAATATGCTCATGATTAATGTGCTACTTACCAATCGTTTGTTTTCCTTTTCCTTTTCGGACTTCGATAATTGATTTTCCTTCTCCTTTTTCCTCTGGATTAAAAATGCAATTAAAATCAGATAAACTAACTTAAACTCGTTTTTTCTCATTGTTGCAATTTGTAAATAAAATCTTAATATTTCCATACTTCAAATATTTCAAATTTCAATAATTATTCAACGAACCTGCGCATTCTTCCTCAGACTCATCTGACCCGTCGGTGCAATCTGCTTTACCATCACAGAAGAGTTTCTTAGGAACACATTGCATACCGTCCGCACACTTCTTTTTGGCTGCCGGACACTCGTAGGCTGGTAAAGTGATTATTCATTATTTATTATTCATTATTTATAATACATAATTCTCAATTTATATAGCTTAATATTGTTAAAATAGTCCGCTTACCAGCACACCAGGCAGGATCTTCGTCCGACCCGTCCTTACAGTCTGGCTCCGAGTCACACAGATTCCATCGGGACAGACATTTACTACCATCACACTTTATTTGGTAATCCGGACACTCGTAGGCTGGTTTCAAAAATTAGATTTAGTAAAATTATGTACAGTACATTAATTATAGTTATACAATATACAGTAATCTGTTGACTAGTTAAATGTTAAGTGGAAAAGACTTTGATAAACTAAAATTTACTCAGATTTCTCTTATTAATCAAACTTAAGTAATAACTAATATAAGCTTATTAGTTAATTAAGCTAAATAATAACTGAGAAAAGTTAATCAGCTTATTGAGTTATTGAGTTAAATTGTAACTAACTTAAGTAAATAAGCTAATTAAGTTAAATAATGACTACACTTACTTATACAGAAAACCAGAGCTTCATCCGATCCGTCGATACATTGGGTACTACCGTCACACATTCTCCCTTTAGCGACACACTGGTTACCAGTGGCGCACTTTCTCGTGCCGATCCCGCATTTACCCGATCCCCTAACTAGTTTGAACATAATAAATATGTTATATTTATGTTATATTGGAGAAAAGCAGTGCTGAACTAACTTAAACCTATAAAATCTGCCGTTTGATTGCGGAGCGTAAATTTTGCAAATTAAAAATATTCTTAATATAACTATGCTCATTATGGAAAAGTACTTTTTCACTTGGTTAAATCTTATGTTCAATATTATGTCAAATATCTATTATACTAAGTGCTAACCATAGCAAATGTCGCGGCTCTCATCGGATCCGTCAGCACATTGCGTGCTACCATCGCACTTTCTCTGTAAGGAGGCACATCCATTTCCGTCAGCACACTCCATTTCGCCTTCTTTACAAGTGCAGCCCACGTCGTCGGACTTATCGTTACAGTGAGGAATTTTAAATTTATCACATTTTCCAGATGAAGGAAAACACTGGATTCCGTCCGCACACTTTTCCTGTTTAACGGGGCATTCAAAACCTGGTTGGGGTTTAAGTTACTTTATAGTACTTTTGTATTGTATAATTGTAAGACTTAGAGCTATACTTATAAAGGTAAATTTTGTCCAGTTTTTTGCAACAGAATATTAATCCGAATCACCCAACTACTTTCCATCATCGAAACAATTTCCCAACTTTTTCTATCGAATGAATAAATCATAACCACTCAACACATGATACCGCCTCATAAAACTATATTGAGGAATAACTCTGCATACTTGTGCAAAACTCTGCTGATTCATCAAAGCCATTTGAACACGCAGCACCTCCATTACAAAGACCACGGTTGGGAACACATTCGTCAATATCACCACACTTTGTTTGTCCCTCCGGACATACGTACCCTGACATTGTGGTTATTTGAAAATTATTCACTTTTGAATCGAATCGCTGATCGTTATATTATTATACGCAGTGACTAGTTTATTTTCGAGACTTTGTAGGGTCTCTTACACTAATACGTTGAAAGAAAACAAAATCCAAATAATTTGTATGAACTGCAATGACTTTTTTATAGATTGTGATTATATAATATATTTGCCGAATAAAATAAAACGATATTGTAATATTTCATTTTCTATAATTAGACATGACATTGTGCAGCAGAAAATAAAATAAGAAAAAGAAACAAAAGGAAAATATTTCAAACCTTTGTTAATGATTTCGGTTGGACCCTCTGTAAAATAATTATATTAGAAATTCTTGTAAAACATTTTCACATTTTATATTTTTAGCAGAAATGTGTCTTATCGCAGATTGCTGGTAGTAGTTTATTATGACATAAAGATTAATATTAATGTTTTTATTCCAAGAATTTACATACAAATTTACCTTCATTTACATAATTAAATAAATTTACATAAATAAATAAATAAAAACTTACCCTCTTCAATCGCACCTGAAATTCGTAATATGTTTACAACGACTCTCCAGATTCAAACTAGGTTTTAGTACGTTCGTGTTATTTGGAAATCAAATAAAAGTAAGAAACCAAAAATCATACGTTATCAAAAGTTTCATATATTTGCGAATCGTACATCTGGCTTAATAATTGCTCATTTAAACCTTTTCTATAAATAGAATTATCACAAGCTCACCCTTTTTAGTAAAGTACTCTATTTCAGTAACGGGATCTACTGAATAAAACACTTCATCGCCAGTAGCATCTTTCTCTGAAATAAAATAAATAATTGAAATAGCACAAATAATTTAAATAATTTCAGATTAGATGCTAAAATGGTGTTGTTTCAAAATGCTCCCAAACATAAACCTAGAAATAAAGCATAATGCCATGTTTGTCATGAAACTTGTAACATATCACGAAATTGAGTAAAAATGTTGGCCAGTAAAATCTCAATGCACCCACCATGATAACAATCGTTCACAGAATCAGATCCCTTCTTTGATAACATTCCTTTAGGACAGGGGGTGCAGGATGTAGCTCCTGCAGCACTGTACTGGTCCAGTCCACATTTCTTACAGCCCCTAGCTGACATGAAGCTTCCAGCTGGGCAATCTGTAAAGAAAAACTTGTTAGCAGGTGTTAGAGATATCGGCAATCAATGTCGAAAATTCTATTACGATTTGCAAAAATTATAAAACCCCTGAACTCCAAACTATAAACAAAGATTTGGGACTGAAAATAAATTTCTAAGATCAATGTCTAAATATTTCGAATTGATCGATACAGCTGTTATCTGGCTAACTGATTTTGAAATGAAAATAAAATAGGATATAGATCACATAAAAATCTTAGTATAAATATATACAAAGCCTTCTACTAACCTGCGAAAATAACCCCTTGAAGGCATAGCAGTATGATGCACGCTAGCATCGTTCCCTTTAAAACCATGGAGCTACCCTGCAAAGAGATTTTCAAAGGTAATACATCACGATAAATGCATATTGTTTGTTTCTCTAAGCTTCCATTGATATTTCTAGTTATATTCCTTGGAATGAGATAAGATGTAAACAGTAGTTATGCCCCACCCACAATCTTAACTATAAATATATTAAGTATATCAACCAGACATGGCAACAAAACTATATATGTTTTTTCGTTCTTCGTTTAGAGGCACCAATCTTAGAGGCACCAAATAATGGTCAACCAATAAAGTACCAATTGCCCCAGCGGTACAAATTTAATAAAAAATATACCCAAATAAGGGTTAATCTGTTGATTAGATAAACAGCTACAACCATTTCCATGTTTCAACAATAACATTATTTCTTTTGCAAATCGTGAAAATCACATGCACATCTTTATGAACGCTGATGTTGTAAATTCGACGTGTCCATTAATTACTGTGCAGGACGTGAATTATTTAAACAGGTATTGGTAACCTCTCGACAAGTTAATTTTTCCTGCTAAGTTATAAATTCTGCCTATAATCCAATAAAATTAAATTCGATATTAATAGTACAAAAACCACGGAGATTAAGCCATTGTCCCGTATTATAAATGCCATTGACCTTATTTTAGAATTTTTACCTTTATGAACTTTTATGGAAAAACTATTAAAATTAATTCTAGTAATCCGATATAATAGCATCGCCGGTTCTATGATAAAAAGTTTTTAAAAACAATTCACAGCCACCTCAACAAGTGTCCACTACGAATTATATTATTTGCTAAAATTTACACCTTAAGGATGTAAGTCAATTGTTTAAAGGACGAGCCAATTCCAGTTTACGGTACTAATTTAGCACGCTGTACTGATACTGTGTGTTGTTAGTGACAATCTAGTCCAAATCTGGTGTTTCTATCTGCTTCCTACGCCTTATTAGGGCTAAATAAAGAATATGAGGTGATACGTAAATCTGGCCCCGCTATTAACACGCACTCTCACGTCACTGTGTAAACACGTTATATTTGATACTGTGTGCGTTGTTTTGGTTTCGTATTGTACACGTAATTTACTGAATATTTGAGTGATAATGCCTACGGAGTGGCGGGTATTAAAATTAATGACATTTATATTTGCAACAAATTGTAATATCTACCATTATATATTAATACAGTGTTAACGTAAGATTATACTAAAGTTTATTATAGAATGACATGAAAACAGTGAGAAGTACTCTCACATTCTTGACTTTCTCTGCTCATGCATAGCTTCTTTTCGGGAAGGGTTGCTCCGTGAAATGTTTTGGGGATAGCTTTGCGGATAATATGATATGTTGTATTGAGGTTGTACATTAAGACTGTGTTACTCTTAATTTTTTCTTCGATATCCACAATCAAGGCCTTTTTGAAGGAAAGATATCATAAGTCCTCCTGTTCTTTAGAATGTAAGATTTCAATAAGTTATGTGTCAGTCCTCCTCCTCTACCTCCTCTTCCTCCTCTACCTCCTCTTCCTCCTCTTCCTGGGTCCTCCTCCTCAGTCCTTCTCCTCAGTCCTCTTCCTCCTCCTCCTCCTTCCTCCACCTCCTCCTCCTCAGTCTTCTGCAGTCCTTCTCCTCCCCTTCCTCCCCCTCCTTCCTCCACCTCCTCCTCCTCAGTCTTCCGCAGTCCTCCTCCTCCCCTTCCTCCCCCTCCTCCTCCTCCTCCCTCTTCCTCCACCTCCTCCTCAGTCTTCCGCAGTCCTCCTCCTAGCCTCCTCCCCTTCTCCTCCCCCTCCTCCTCCTCCTCCCTCTTCAGTCTTCCGCAGTCCTCCTCCTCCCCTTCCTCCCCCTCCTCCTCCTCCTCCCCCTCCTCCTCCTCCTTCTTCCTCCACCTCCTCCTTCTCCTCCTTCTCAGTCCTCATCAGTCATCCTCCTCCTTAGTCCTCCCCTCAGTCCTCCTCCTCCTCTTTCTCCTCCTCCTCCTCCTCCTCCTCTTCCTCCTCTTGAAGTAGGGATTTAAGACTTAGAACTATGTCTTACGGAACTCATATTCTTGAATCAATGTCCCCTGGCACAAAGTCTGTGTATTTTCCATTCGGTGATGGAAACATAACACGAATACGTGAAACCACACATGCACAGGATGGCACCACTCCTCCTCAGTCCTCGGCCTCCCTAGTCCTTCTCAGTCCTCCTCAGTCCTCCTCTTCCTCCTCAGTCCTCCTCCTCTTCCTCTTTCTCCTCCTCCTCCTCCTCCTCTTCCTCCTCCATAAGACACATATGAAACAATTCTCATCCCAATCACTAGAAATTGATTAATTTTTCTGTTTACTGGGGCTGCGAGCTCGACTGGTGGTACGTCCCAATCGTGCTGCAATTGAATCAATATAGGCATTGAGATAAATCATAAAAAAGAATTGATGGTATATCAATATGCTTATCAACGCATGTAGAAACTTATTTAAAATTGTATGTATCATGCAATCCTACGTAAAATACGAACATTGATAAAAATGGATGGCGATAACAAGACATTTAATGTTAATTTAAAGTCAACTAACCTATTAATATTCCCTACAAGATAGAAATGATTTGGAAATGATTATAGAGAAAATTTATAAGCGGTACGTTGGTTTTGAATACAAAGCCGCGTGATTTATAATCTTATAATCTTATGACTAACTGAGCTAATCAATCACATTTTTTGCCTTAATGAAATTTAGGCTGGAATAATTGCAGAACCAGACAAACTTTTCGGATGAATATAGCCGCTAATCAGAGCAAAATGAGACCGATCCTGCACCAATACCATGTCTTCTCCAACGTATTATGTTTAACTTAATTTGATACAACGTGAATATAAATGGTAATTATAGAATTCTTTCCGTATAACATGAATCAAATGGATCCGGGTGGAAACTTTGTATTGAAATTCGATTTAATGCGGTACCTTTGTCACAAACCTTTCTTTTTGGAAAAACACATACGTAGAGTGGCATACTGATTCTAAATTTTTCCAGGGAAATTTGGGAAATTGGCCGTTAATTTTTTTGAAACCTTAACACGTAATGCGAGATCAGAAATAAGATGTTCATTTTCGGTGGATTTTTCGCCTATAACTATAAGCATCCTAATTCATATTGAATATTTACTTAAAGTTAAAGTTAAACTTTAGGCTTTAACCAGTTTATATGGGCCAAAATCTATCAAATTTGGTGCGTGCGCTCAAATATGGGCACATAGTTTTTGGCTGATAACTCAGCCATTTTTTCCCTATTAATAAAGATTCCTATACGTCCCTTGTGTTAGTCCTCATCAACTAACACGCCTTGCTACTGCAAGAAGAGACGACGGGTGGGGTGCCTAGTCTGAGCACGGCTTTCACAACCCCGCCCGCTCTGGGGTGGCTAGCCAGCAAACTGCAGGGATCACTCACTCCATCCCCCCTGTTGTTTCTGGACCCACTAGCAACCTCAGAGTGACCTCCACGTTGGTAAGGGATGGTAACTGCCCCTCATTGTCCGGCAGGCTAAACGTCGTCTGGCTGGATCAGATCAAATACCAGCACATACCTGGCCTCTCTCCACTCCACCTCACTCACACAGGAGCCCGGCAAGCTCCTTTCCGCTACGGACAGTAGAATATTAAAACGACCCAACCATGGACAAATGGTACTTAAAACCCACAAATATGCCAAAACAGTACAATAGCTCGTCACATAAACAGAGAGAACGGCAAAAGGGGTCTACTGAAAACACGGAACGCGCGGACAAAGACATACATAGTAAAGAAAGCCACAAATTTATCACCAAACTGGTGCGCGCGCGACCAAACAAATCACGGCAAAACAACAAACATCAAGCACAGTAAATATCGAGAAACACCTAGCGGAGCTGTTAGCCAGATAACAGTGGAAGTGGTAGTTTCTCGCATTATCAAACCCAATTTTCCGGGAGGCTGTTTCGACAGTTGACTTTCTATGGACTCAGAAAGTCCCCCGATGACGGAACATATGGCAGATACTTTTAGGGGTATCGCCGTTCCACCGGGTCATAACAGCAATGTTATGTCCATTTGGTTCGTGCCGGCTCAGCGAGTCAGCCATCCCAGCCGAGCTTTCGGTACACCTCCGCAACCAAAGGAGCTCCAAGAGACGTTAGCCACAAGGCGGACGTAGCCTCCCCGCAAACCCGGGGAGGTAGAGTGAGCGCCCATCGACAAAAAAAAAAAAAAAAAAGATTCCTATACGAGTTCAAAATACCGCTAGCTACAATTTAACCTATAATGTCAGTTTTGGGTATATAGTATGTCGATTTGGCATAGTAATTGGGCCACGTCCACAAAATTTATCAAAATCAGTGTGCGGATGGAACAAATTCTGAAATAATTGTCGATGAATTGTTTAACTTAATTAAACAAAACAATAACAAGCAATTAACACGTATGGTTATACTCCCACTCCTAATTTATCATTTATTTCATACTGCTGCAACCCAGGGCAGAATTTTATTTTGAAGAGATGAAAACCCTGAGCCTCCCCAAGCTAACGTTAAAACACGATAAATTATTCATTCATTTGAAACATAGAAATTAGAAATTAGAAATTCTGAACATATAATATCCAATTTGATCAAAATTATGTGCTCAGTTCTTCTTGAACCTTGATTTTTGACAAAGTAACAACATTTCAAGTCAATTTTACAGCATAAAGGAGATATTTTATTCAAAATTTGATGTCTTGTTTAAGTTAGATAATTGTTTAAGCATTCTGAAAATCTACCGGAAAGTTTGCCTTAATTAAAATATTTATAAAATTTGGAATATCAGGTAAAAACCAGTGTCATCCATCGCGTCGGGCAAACTGATAGTAATACTAAAGTACTAATAACCATAATTGGTTCGTGCGCACTTTACGCAATAAAGATTCAATAAACATCAGCTAATTGGACACTAACTACCAACCTTATCCCGAAATACTATTACTAGGTAGCGACGCGAAAGCAACCCAAAGAGATTTTTGCAGCATATGTGATTGAATGATTGATATAATTTTATTTTTAATTGTAGTTGACGAAATGAGAGTCTCCACTCAGTGTGTTAAAACATAATTCTTTGTCGACGTTTCGGCTACATGCCTTTGTCATAAACAGGACGTACTGAAAACTTACATAGCTGCAAAGATACAATGTTAAAATAATCTATTAATACTACGAAATATAACAACAAAAAAATAACATCTTGAAACACAACAACAATCACAAATTTATCCAAAAGAAACATAAAATATAATGGCTAAAAGAATCCACATCTTTGCAGCTATGTAAGTTTTCAGTACGTCCTGTTTATGACAAAGGCATGTAGCCGAAACGTCGACAAAGAATTATGTTTTAACACACTGAGTGGAGACTCTCATTTCGTCAACTACAATTAAAAATAAATGATTGACCCACTCATAAGAGCAAAACAAGATTACCAGATTGATATAATTAATTGAAACTTATTACAATTCGTAAGTCGTGAATGAATGGGAAAAGCGAGCGACCAATTTCATTCTCGGTATCATTTTGCATTTGCGGACGGTTTTTCAAATTAATATCATTTTATTTTGTTTGGGAAAGAGAGACACTGGCAGGGGTCCACCCTATCCATGATTATGAATTTTGTCAAATTGATAAAGTTAAACAGAAAGAATTTAAAGCATTACTTGAAGCATGCAATATGGCCCGTAAGACAGGAGCCATACTAAATTACTCTAAATCTATCGTACCCTGCAACGTGTCCAGTTTTATAAATGGCTACGTTCCTTGCAACGCGTGAATCTTTGACTCAAACTGAAAAACATGATTTATTTCTGGTGGTAATTGACTAATGACTGGCACCGCTTTGCAATTAGATTGTGCGTGGCACCGGAAAAGTTTCTGCAACGGAAAAGTTTCTGCAAGTTTCTGCCTAAACTCCTATGGAGAACCCGGCGAATGTCCTTGCTGTACGGCAGTGTTAAACAAGGAACTGAAACCGCGGAGGGGTTCCGTTCAGGCGATCACACTTTAATATACTGTCACAATACAATGCAATAGTGACTTTAATATTATACTCGGACTCCTAGTCCTACACTTACAGACTCGAATCTAATAGTCCAGGTAACACAAATTCCAACTGATCTCTACTTGTTCCGCGGAAGGAGTATTGAGAAGCCAGGAGTGTTCCGCAGAAGCAATATTAAGAGGTGCAAGGATCTCAAAGGAACTTTTAATCGAATTGCACAATCAAAAGGTCGTATGTGATAATATATAGTCCTAGTCCTAGTCCTACAGACTGGTAATCTATAAATTGTCCACTGTCCAGGTAACACAAATTCCAACTGCTCTGATCTATTTGATGAAAAAAATGTACTACAATTCCAACTGCTGATGATTCTTTCAAAGAAATTTCTAATAAAACAGTAAACTCAGTGCCAACAATTGAAAATGAAATTAAATAAATCGTGTTACTACATTTAATTTTGATTGTTTGTCCTGAGAAATTGATTGGGTATTTTAAGTCAAAATAAAATAAAATAAAGAAGCTGTTGATAATAAAACGGTTTTATATCAATACTCAACCCAATCCAAACCATACACACAAACCCGAAGTATCGGAGATAACCATAACCTTATAAACCATAACTAACTCTAACCATAACCCTAAACAGTTAAATTTAGTTTTACTTGAACACTCCAATTATTTCAGCCCTCAATAAAATTGATTTCGGATATAGACAATGAACATATTGATATATAAATACAGCGACTTCACGGCGCATTATAATGTACAAGGAGTAAATATGCTATCCATTTATTATCAAAGTAATTGATAAATGACGAAGGAACTGATATGAAGGAATGGGAAAGCGAGCTTGTCAAACAAGAACTACACGAAAATGATAACAATTCACAGTTTGATACATAGTTTGAAGCTCTCTGCTCTCTCTCTGTTCTGGTCAACGGTTTCTGGCCTCATACTTTATGAGGGAGGTCTTATCACCGTGCCCACAGAATGCAACTCCTGCTAGCTGCACGCCAGGACTCCCAAAGTATATACGAAATCATAAAATAATAAATATCAATGCAACAGACCCCTGGAGTCTTGAAGCTGTCACTACGTGTCTCAGAGCAAACCCACTTCCGTTGTAGTACTTCTGCGGGCAGACAAAGGACTTCCGAGCAAGGTCAAAGCCTGGGAGATATGTCTCTATGCGGAGATGGGCCTATAGTTGAGTTCCTAGTGTGGGATTTAGCGAAAGTTCCTGGTGAGGAATCCAAGGAGGTTACCCAAAAGGGTTTTCCCTATCCAGTCTAATAGACTGTTCCTCAAATTTGAAGATATGGTTCAGTTTACTGTTACTAAGTTATTAAGATCCTCCGTAGGGTTTATCAATTATCGTCATTCTGAGCGTCATAATCTGGATGCACTTGCAGAGAAGGTGCTGGGGTGTTTCTGCTTCTCCTGAAAAGTGTTCACAATCTTGCGTATCGAAGCTAACGTTGTTTGCCACGTTCTGAAAGTAAATTAGTGGGCTGTGACCTATCCTGACAGCGACTATCATGATAGCCATATGATGTGAGTTCAAGAAAAATTAAAGTTCCTGTATTTATGTTTGTGGAGGAACATCTCAAGTGAGATTTTCCTTTGTCACTGAGTGTGGCCTAATTGGGAGGAAGGGTTCATGTCATATGGGGATGTTGTTGGATTGATCGTCCCTTGCGAATTCGTCCGCAGGTTCTTTACCGTATACTCCTACATGTCCTGGAATATCTAAGTTCTACTCGATGTGAATACCTAGTGAGTTGAGTTGGTCTGAGTTGTTCAGAACGAACCTGGAGTTAAAACTAGTGCTGTTAAGCCCTTTAAATGCAGCCTGGGAATCTGAGAGGAATTAATAAGTAATGGGGATCCTAATTCCTAAGTTATCATTAGTCCAGATACTTGCCATGTGTAACGCAAATAGCGGGTACGATTTCCTCAATGAACCTGAAGGAGGATTGTCTGTCCTGTAATGTTACCATGTAACGTCAAGCTAACAAAATGAATCCAAAGTTTGAGTAATGCATTCGTTAAAAGTTGTATGTCCTATTTTCATCCCCGAAGCATTGCATTAATGTTTATTCCTGGTCCGGTTAGTTTTGCGTCTCAGAACTAGTTCCGCTATGCTTTAGTGAGCTATGCTGTCCACCAGGGTACTGCAGATCTAAGGGTTCCCCGTGTAATGGGACAGGCTGTGATAAAACATCTCAGCACTTCTGCAGAAGGGTGTCAGTCTAACCCCACTGCTACTAGATGAGCGTACAGTCACACTTCAATGTGGCAAAGCTAACCCGGTCCCCTAATCCTAAATGTGATGGCCTCAAGATGAGTCCTTAGCTGTCTTGCTGAGAAGACCTGAAAAGTGGTTACTGGAGGCCGGAGGGAAAAGTGCCAAGACTACTAATTATCAGTGTGTCCTTGTAGTCAAAATGAGCGAATTGGGATCCCTAACTCTAAGCTTTGTGGTGGGTGACTTCGATGGGACCTGAAAGCTGAAAGAGAATTTCCTGATGATTTAATAGCTCTTAGAGCTTTAGAGCAAGGTATCTGTGTCTAACGTGTCGTCATTTGTGCGTGTACTATCTTCTTATCTTGTAACCTGATTTCTGAAAGAGAAATTTCCTGGTGCTTGGTAGCTGTTAGTGTTGACTTCCTGGTTCCTATGGGAACTTTGAGTTGGCAAGGCCCAACCTTTGTATTTAACAAAAGAGCACACCACCCGTTAGTGCCGACCAGCCCACACCACGTGGAGGTTCGGAGAGGATTTCGTGACCCCACAGTTTGAAGCATGGATCGACAAATTTCATTTTCTGTGTTATGGGAATTGGGTCATTTTAGTTTATAGGTAACGATTCACTTTATCAAATTTTGCAGGGCGTCTAGAGTCATTCTAGACGTTGACCAAATCGACTGCAAAAAAAACTTTCAAGTATCGGGAAATTGATTTCTGAAACCCTGTTTTACGACAGATTGTCGTGATACATATATACGACATACGTACATATAATTATATATTCAGGGATAGACGCTTTTCCAGTCAATTTTAGCCTGTATCTAACAGTCCGTAGATTAAAAAGTATAAAAGATACAGCCGTTTCCGACGGCTGTAGGTCTTAAAGATAATTGTTTACAGAATAGTTTACAATATATGAAATAAACTAGGACGGAAGTTCGCTAAAACTGCATGAATGGACATTCAAATCTAGAACAGGTTGCAAAATTGAAGACCACGTCACCAATATTTGTTTACAAATTCAGTCGCTGACCGTATGTGATTTAATGCAGCCTCCGCCCCCCAATAATTATGAATCAACGGAAATGTGCCTTGTGTCACAGCGAAGGTATGTGTTTTTCGATCTAGGAAAAGATTGGAAACATCATTGTAGAAATCAGGAGACATGTACCTTGCTCGGAAATTAGATTATGAAAATATGTGGAATCTATTTATCAAAGAAATGGATTAATAAACAGGAAACTTATGCTTTATAGTACGTTGTTTTTCATAAAGTAGAGAGCAGTTGGAATTGTTGTTACAGCTTGACCTGGACAATAATAGGTTAGCAGTCTGCACTCTGCAGAACTATATCAATATGGATTATGGACACGTTCATTGAAGTTTGAGGATATTGGTAAATATTAAGATAATGGGTTCTTTTGCGATAGTCAAAACGCGACAACTAGCGCTGGATGGCGACAACTAGCGCTATCCAGCGCTGGCCAGCGCAATGTATCGAAATCATATACTTGCGATATTACTCGTCAGCCAGCGCTGGCCAGCGCAATATAGTTGCGATATTACTCGTCAGCTAGCGCAATGCCAATATAAATATAATACATCAAAATCAAATATTTACGATATTAACCGTCAGCGCAATATATACCAAAATCAAATATTTATATATTAAGTATGCTGAAAGGTACAAATCCAGTTGATAGCAATGGAAACAAAAACTAGACGGTACCGGTTAAACGACAGAGAAGGGTTAAAACCCTACACTGTTGCGGAATCAGAACCTATGAAGCTTATTAATCCGTCAATATACTGGAAATATTTTGGAGGAGAACTTTTTCTGCTTAAACAGTTGGCCCAAATAGTATTCAGTGTTTTAAGTTCTTCGTCAATTTGTGAGACCAATTTTAGAGCTTACGAGTATATTATGGACAAGCGTAGATTAAGATTGCGACCCGAGCTAGCTGAAAAGCTGGTGTTCGTATACTGCAACAAAAGGATGAAGCTTTGAGTTTAACGATAATTACAAGTAGTATAAGTAGTAGTAGTGTAGTACCGGAATTAAGAGCGATCCGGTACACAAATTTTCCTCTTAAATCTTTTATTGTTTTAACCACTGTGTTTATTTTCGACTTCTATCTCAAAAATTATGATGATAATACTAATCAAAAATTGCAAGTAATTCACTAAAGTTTATTCTAAAAATTTGAAAAAAAATTGTACCTTACAGTGCCTGTACGATACGTACCTTTAAAAGTAGATGTACCGTACGTACTTATAGCCCTGTACCGTACGTACTTGCCATCTAAATTCTAAGGGTCAAACGCCTTGGAAAAGTCAAGAAGCAGTAATGCTGACACTTGCTTCCTTTCTAGAGCTTTATGTAAGTTAAACTGAGCTTCAAGCAACGCATGTTCACAGCTGTGACCCGATCTAAAACCAAATTTCGACGCATATACTATATAGAATATTACGTGATTTTAGGTGCTTTACTAAACGTGCATGCATTACTTTTTCGAATATCTTTGAGAAGCAGGAAAAAAGCGAGATTGGTCTGTACACTGTAGTTTGTAATTTTGCTGCGCGATCCTCCTTTATGGAGTGGGATAACCTTATTATACTCTTAGCAAGTTTGAGCTTTTCGAGGAATACTCCTTCGTGAAGGGAGTGTGAGATCAGGTGATTAACTACTGGAGACAGCACATTACAAACCTATTTAAGAGGCTGTATATTCATATCTGAAGTCGATTTGTTCTTAAGATCGTGTATGATTTCAGCGATTTCGGAGGGCGAGGAGTCCTTCAGCTCCATATCAAAATCGCATCGACTAGATTGGGGAAAAGAATGTTCTACTGATCCTACACCGCGAACCAGATTGTTATCGCTTTTTAGGTTCTCAGCTATATTAGTAAAATAATCATTAAAACTGTAGGCTATATCTTGTGAGTCGGTAATAACTCTGTTTTTATAGTTAATCTTAATTATTTTTCTGTTTTCTTTTGATTTCTTGTTTAAGAAGAAAGTTGGGACAATCTCTAAAGAAGTTATAGACCTTGGAAGCGCACGAGCATATTATACGAGCCTCAGCCTGGACTGAGACTTCTATAATTATTAATAACCTGCACTGATCTGGAATTATCAGCTCAGACTCACGGCTGATCGTATAACTGACATGCTGACTTAAATTACAATTTGTAAGTCCCTGCTTGTTGGCTAGGGCCTGTCGTGATATCATGGATCGCTTAGGTTCCACCAGGATCTGGTAGTCCTCATAATTCTGCGGCCTCTAAGTCTATGTAACAACAAGTTGTTGCCTATGATTTTAGAATCATAGCACCTTATTATACTTGCTTACTTGGGTAATAACCGTCGGTAAACTGGGTGTTTCACCACAGCCCTCGAAATAACCGATTGTTATAGTTAAGATAAGTGAGCTCAGTTAGTGCCCAGGTCATTTAAAGATTGGCTGCTTGCTCATCTGCACGTTGTTCCATGATGGGACTACACTCTCTGGTTAACAATTATAGGATGCTGGTACAATTGTTGGTAATGCTGTATGAATTAAACTTGTACATTGCTACATTGATCTGTTTTCCTTAGTTCCTTACTGTTAGCCACCAAAAAGATATAAATAACTAATGATTAAAAGTCTTTGTGGGGCGAACAATTGACTACTCTGAACGAGTGTCAACACGTGATCTCCAACACGTGATCTCCAGCACGTGATCTACAACACGTGATCTCCAGCACGTGATCTACAACACGTGATCTCCAACACGTGATCTACAACACGTGATCTCCAACATGTGATCTCCAACACGTGATCTACAACACGTGATCTCCAACACGTGATCTACAACACGTGATCTCCAACACGTGATCTACAACACGTGATCTACAACACGTGATCTACAACACGTGATCTCCAACACGTGACCTACAACACGTGATCTCCAACACGTGATCTACAACACGTGATCTACAACACGTGATCTATTAGATGATTTCAAAAGTTGTTCATATACACTTCTCAACCCCTCCTCCTACTTTTAAGTCTCCCTCTCAACCAGTGGCGCAACGAAGGGCCCCGCTGTGCATTCAAATCGTCGTTTGAATGTGGGACAATTTTGAAAAACTCAACTGAGGTACTAGCAAAACTGCGTTACGTCTCCCTCTAATCCTCTAACTGAAACTCGACATCCCTCTCAATCTAATCCTCTCTTTTTCTTTAATCATCGCTCCTCTTCTCAACCCCTCATTCTCCCTGCATCTCAAGTTATCAACATCATAGAAAGTTATAGATGTGGGTTGTGGTTGGGAGTTGATGTTTGGCACGTTACACTGGTCCTTGAGTTTGATTGGTCGATAGTGGATACAGATTGGCGAATTGCTTTGGGTAGATCAAGCTCTATAGCATGGTCTGCCGGTCTTGAGGTTATTCTCGGTATTTCCTGGTAGTCGTTGGAAAACAATTGGAATGTATTACCCATCATGTTCATTGTTCAAGTGAAATCTAGCGACGGGGTAGTAACTATTATAGTGCCAATGAGCTCAATTTCTCCTTTAGCTCACCTCATGAAAAAGAGTTAACTCTCAATCAAACTTGTATCATACAGTTTATTATCTTATCAGGCAATTATAACTTAAACTCTCCGTACTGGAGACCTGATGGAGATAGTTTATTGTAGGGGAGTCTGTAAAGAAATTAAACTTGAATTTGTACTCAGATCTTTCATTTTCATAGTATCTATACAACATATTTATTCAACGATGGTCGTTCAATTTGTATTTTTCAAAAAATGAAACTACGGGAATTTATCAGAATTCTAATCTAAAAGTGTCAAATGCTTTACAGCAATATCAACAAACAAAAAAAATGAACACAATCTTGAAACTACCGTCTTCTAATTTAATTGTTCTTTATTTAACCAACTTCTGGCAATGTTTAAGTTTTAACAAGCGTAAACAAATGATGTCATACCTTTGCCTATCTTTTCTTTTCCGAATGACGTCAACAGCTCACATGAAACTGCTCCTTTTCTCTCAGAACAAGTCAGAGCTTCGCATGTGCCGCTGGCGTAACATGCTGCCTTGGCTGCGTTTATGTCTCCCTCAATGTGACCAATGCTCACATCGTCCTTGAACCTGGTGTCCTCTAGAGCCGTCCAGCAGGCTGGTTTGTGAGGTTCGATACCGGGGCAATCTCTAGCAGGCAGAGAGCATTCTTCTTTTGCAGGGCATTCTATTTCTTCGACAACAGGGCATTCCTCGACAGCAGGGCATTCTTTTTCAGGGCATTCTTTTTCAGGGCATTCTTTTTCAGGGCATTCTGTTTCAGGACAGAAAGGAGCTGGGCATTTTTGTTCAGGACAAGCTTGGCACTCTTTAACCGGGCATTTTTCAACCGGGGGGCATTCTTTAACCGGGGGGCATTCTTCAACCGGGAGGCATTCGACAACTTCGCACTCCCCATCAACGACGGATACGTCTCCATGCATTTCTTCGGCCAGAATATCAGCGTAAGATATGACGGGTTCCGAACCACTCAAACCAGCAAAGAAGATCCCACACATACCTTCATTGAAGATAGAAGTAATTTCAGCTTGAGTGAGAGCTCTGTCCCACATGTTGATGTTGTAGAGGTTTCCAATGTAGGCTTGGGCAGAGCTGAACCCTCCTCCTACACTGTCCTGCTCCTGTCCGATAACCAGATTACCTCCTGCTGTCAAAGCCTCTCCTTTCTTGACCACGACAGTGTTGACTGCTTTTCCGTTGATACTGATGACGGCATTTCCAGTCTCTGAGTTCCAGGAACCACACACGTGGACCCACTTGCCCTTATTAGCTGGTAGCACAGGAGATTTAGTCATGATTCTCCTCACATAAAATCTGTGAACACCCGATGCGTCTCCCAAGATGATCTCGTTATCGTTTCCAGGAACTGCGTAGCTGAACCAGAATCTAGCTTGTCCATTCTCCGTGTCCTGCTTCCAAGCACACACAGTTAATCCAGTCAGGGCAGGAAGTTTAGGGTTGAAGCTGATGTAGTTGGCGTTGCTAGCAGCGGGGAAGTTGATGATCTTGTTGTAGCTGGTGTCACAGGCGCTGCCACTGGCGGCTAGTCCCACCACTGAGAGAAGAATTGTCAGAGAGATCATCATTGGATTGTGAATAAGATAAGTGAGCTCAGCTGGTTCCCTGGGTTAGTTTAAGATTTGCTGCTTGTATATCAGCACGTCGTTCAATGATGGGACTACATTCTTTTGTTAACATCCGAGTATGTGATCGTCAAATTGCTCGATCAAACTTGTATCATCTGGTACATCATCCGGTTTATTATATTATCAGACAATTGTAACTTAAACTCTCCGTATAATATTGCTTGAAGTCAAAAATGGCGAGCTGGAGGTCAGTCTTACAGGTTCAAATCTAACGTATCCGGGTTTTTCAGCCCGTGAGCACAGTGTCGCAACTTTGCCTGTTGGCGCCTCTTGCTGAAAAATAGCCTTCCTGTTGGCGCCCCCTCCCCTTTGTCGCCCCTCCCTAAAATTGAACAAATTAGATGATTTCAGAAGAAACGCCGGTAAAATCTCTAAAAAAGTGTATTTCTAGATCAAAGCGCGCGCAGTTTTGCTAGTACTGTAGTTAAGTTTTTTCAAATCGTTCCACATTCAAACGACGATTTGGCGACCCCCTAAGATGGCGCCCCCTACACAGCGGGGTCGGCGGGGGCCCTTCGTTGCGCGCCACTGTGTGAATATTATTTCCAATTTAAGGTTAAGACTGGATCTGGCCTTGTATATCGACGTGCAGATATACAAGGCCGTATCCGTCGTTGATGGGGAATGCGATGTTGTCTAATCTTCTAATGCCCCCCGGTTGAAGAATGCCCGGTAAAAGAATGCCCGGTTAAAGAATGCCCTGGTCTTTTCTGCCCTGAAAAAGAATTCCCTGTAACAGAATGCCCTGCTGTCACATGCCCTGAAAAAGAATGCCCTGCTGTCGAGGAATGCCCTGTTGTCGAAGAAATAGAATGGCCTCCAAAAGAAGAATGTTCTCTGCCTGCTCGAGATTGCCCCGGTATGATCGAACCTCGCCAACCAGCCTGCTGGACGGCTCCACTGGAAACCAGGTTCAAGGACGATGTGAGCATTGGTCACATTGAGGGAGACATAAACGCAGCCAAGGCTATGTGTTATATTACGCCATTGGAACATGCTTAGCTATATTTTGTGCGGAGAGAAGAGTGTGAGCTGTTGACGTCATTCGGAAAAGAAAAGAAAGGCATATGGATTACGTCATTTGTTTACACATCTGAAGCAGTGCCAGAAGTAGGTGAAATAAAGAACAATTAAATTAGAAGACAGTAGTTTCAAAATTGTGTTCAGTTCTTTTTTGTTTTTGATATTATTGTAAAACGTTCAATACTTTAAAAAATAATGCCAATTTTGATAAAATTCCCGTAGTTTCATTTTTGAAAAATTTAACGACCATTGAATGAGTACATTTTTTTGAGTTACAAAAATGAAACATCAGGCCCCCAATACGGAGAATTTAGGTTACAACTATTTTAATACTTTCAACACTACTATATAACAAATAATTTGAGGTATCGAATTATTACAAAGCAGTTGTTTAGTTTTTTTAAGAACTGACAATTTGTCATTTTGTCTTTCGGTCCTTGATGCAGCATTTGATACCATTGATCACACAGTCTTATTGGAAAAGCTTATGAAGGACTATGGAATTACTGGAAGTGCACTGCAATGGATAAAGTCCTACCTTGAGAAAAGACACTTCTGTGTTAAGATTGATGATACTCTTTCATCTTTCTTGGAGCTGCTGTTTGGAGTTCCCCAGGGATCACTCTTGGGGCCTATTCTTTTCATCCTTTATATCAAAGCTCTCCAGAAAATTGCGGCCAAATATGGTCTTGATATACAGCTCTATGCAGATGATTCTCAACTGTACATCTCATTTAAACCAAACCGTGTGGTACAGTTCATTGATGTCCAAGACAGAACAAACAAATGTCTTGCAGAGATAAAAGCATGGATGGTGAACAACTACATGAAACTGAACGAAACAAAGACAGAACTACTGGTGTTAGGAAAGAGCCATGTTCTAAAAAAGTGTGAACTCAGTGTCAGACTGCAATTTGGAAGCACTGAAATTCTGCCTACGGAGTGTAAAGGAGACAGCTGGAAGAGTCTGGGTGTCAAATTTGATGAAACTCTAAATATGGAAAGACAGATCAATAATGTCAAAAGGAAATGCAGCTGGACAATGATGAATCTAAGAACCATTGGTCGTTACCTTGATGGAGGCATTAAATTGGTGCTGGTGAAACAACTGGTCATATCTAAATTAGACTACTGTAATTCTCTTTACATGAATCTACCCAAGACCAGATTGAACAAACTTAGATCAACCCTTAATGGGGCAGTTCGTTTCATCTATAACATAGAAGAGAGGACCACGGACTTGGTTCCCTTCTATAAGAAGGCCCACATACTCCCTATAGACCAACGAATCTTCTTTAAAGTTTGTCTTTTAACCCACAAATCAGTTCACGGTACTGCACCTGATTACCTCAAAGCACTACTGGATGTGGATGTAATGGATAAAGAACTCTCAAACACCATGACCATGACCAGGTCGAAGAGACCTGATGACCATCTCATGCTCAAGGTACCAAAGAATAAAAGATCCAAAGTTGATGACAGACGTTTCTCAAGCCATGCACCGATTGCATGGAACTCTCTTCCCCTGATGTTGAGATGTATCAATGATACCAACTGTTTCAAGCGAACGTTAAAGAATCATTTATATAATCAGTTCTGATGTTTTTCTTTCCATTGTCTTCACTTTGCAAAACACATTGGCTTTTATTTTTTACCGCACTCCATTTTATGCCTTGATCTCTTACTTACTTGGATCTGATTCTTTCTTGATTGATTATGTCACTGTACTAACCTTTATTATACCTACATGTACTGTATGGTTTATGCTTCTATTTAGTTTAGTGTGGTTTACAATAAAAGATGTTTTAATTTTGTCTTTGCCTTATGCTGAGTTATACTTTAGTTCACTTTTAACACTCTTGCTCAAATCACTCACAGTCAGCCGCTCTGACATGGTTAACCACATTCCTTGTGTTGTTGGTTAATCATATGAGCGGGATATAAATACCTCATTTCATTTCATTTCATTTCATTTCATTTCATTTCATTTCATTTCATTTCATTTCATTTCATTTCATTTCATTTCATTTCATTTCATTTCATTTCATTTCATTTCATTTCATTTCATTTCATTTCATTTCATTTCATTTCATTTCATTTCATTTCATTTCATTTCATTTCATTTCATTTCATTTCATTTCATTTCATTTCATTTCATTTCATTTCATTTCATTTCATTTCATTTCATTTCATTTCATTTCATTTCATTTCATTTCATTTCATTTCATTTCATTTCATTTCATTTCATTTCATTTCATTTCATTTCATTTCATTTCATTTCATTTCATTTCATTTCATTTCATTTCATTTCATTTCATTTCATTTCATTTCATTTCATTTCATTTCATTTCATTTCATTTCATTTCATTTCATTTCATTTCATTTCATTTCATTTCATTTCATTTCATTTCATTTCATTTCATTTCATTTCATTTCATTTCATTTCATTTCATTTCATTTCATTTCATTTCATTTCATTTCATTTCATTTCATTTCATTTCATTTCATTTCATTTCATTTCATTTCATTTCATTTCATTTCATTTCATTTCATTTCATTTCATTTCATTTCATTTCATTTCATTTCATTTCATTTCATTTCATTTCATTTCATTTCATTTCATTTCATTTCATTTCATTTCATTTCATTTCATTTCATTTCATTTCATTTCATTTCATTTCATTTCATTTCATTTCATTTCATTTCATTTCATTTCATTTCATTTCATTTCATTTCATTTCATTTCATTTCATTTCATTTCATTTCATTTCATTTCATTTCATTTCATTTCATTTCATTTCATTTCATTTCATTTCATTTCATTTCATTTCATTTCATTTCATTTCATTTCATTTCATTTCATTTCATTTCATTTCATTTCATTTCATTTCATTTCATTTCATATAAGATAATAAACTGGATGATGTGCCAGGAAATACAAAGATACAAGTTTGATGGAGAGTTGACTGTGACTCTTTTTCATAAGGTGCGCTAAAGGAGGAATTTAGCTTATTAGTTCTGGTAAGATCCCCGTCGCTAGATTTCACTTGAATAGTATGGGTAAAACATACCAATTGTTTTTCCAAGAAATGCTAAGAAATACAAAAAAACCTCCAGACATGGAAGAAGTAAGTTTTTTAGAAAGAATTTGAAAAATCATGGAATTTCAAAGGCATTGATATTTGATGAACACACTTTTAGCCATTTCAGTCATCAGTGGGTGAAATATCGGCTCGCATTAAAGTTAGAGCCAGAAACCTTCAGGTTGATCGAGCTCTTCAAAGTCTGGTGGTCTTTTGTATTTCTTGGCATTTCTTGGAAAACAATTGGTATTTAATATACATGATACATGATGTTCAAGTGAACTCTAGCGACGGGGTACTAGCTATAAGTGCCAATAAGTTCAATTCTTCCTTTGACTCACCTCATGAAAAAGAGTCACAGTTAACTCTCAATCAAACTTGTATCATCATCTGGTTTATTATCTTATCAAGTAATTGCAACTTAAACTCTCCGTATTGGAGACCTGATGGAGACATTAATTTATTGTATACATGGTGACCGGTGTGGGGAGTTACCACCGGCCACACACTCTGTCTCTAATGATGATGTATTGTAAAGAAGTTAAGCTTCTTTATAAACTTACAACTTCTTGAGACAGTCCTGCGATAGTCCTGTAACATTGTAAAAACTGGATCTGGAGGAGTTATTTTAGGGCCAACGAAATAATTTCTACCAGTATTTTGTCGAGCTGAACATCTTACACCCTTTGTACATCCTCGATTTGCTTGAATCTCAAAAATGACGAGCTGGAGGCCAGTCTTAAAGGTTCTAATCCGACGTATCAGAGAGTCAGAGCTACTAGTAGTAGTACTTCAGCTATATTGAGTTATGTCAAATTTAAGGTTAAGACTGGATCTGGTCTCTGGAAAAGTCATTAATTATAGTTAGAGATTTATCCGCCATGTTTAATATTGGAAAAAACGAATATAGAATATAAATAGTAAACGTGCAACATTTTTGGATTTGGATATTTTTATCGAAAATAACAAATTTAGTACAGGGTTATATGATAAAAGGAATGATTTTCATTTTAAACTTTTAAGCATGCCTAATTAGAAATCGCGATCGAACGTCCCTGATAGAAGATCATACGATGTAATTTATTCACAATTATTTAGACTATGTAATGTAAATTTACATTACATAGTCTGAATAATTGTGAATATTTATACGAATTTAGAAGGATTTGTTAAAAATGTGAAATCTCTTAAAATTAAATTATTGTATCAGAATTTTAATAATGATGTCTTAAATAAATACGTTAACAAGAAATGCTGCCGCTTTTTTTGTGTGGATGGCCGCTCAATTTCCCGATCCGTGATGGCGTATTTGATCATATTCCATAAAACCTGGGGACCCCAGTTTTTACTGTTTATAAACATGCGGCAGATATGGCGGAGTGATAGGCCGGGAAGTTGGTCGTTTAGCTCCGGACAGTCTATGCAACGTCTATGCAACGTCCGTGCAACAACAAAAGAACCGTCTATGCAACGTCTATGCAACGTCCCTGCACAATGAACACTCTATGCACACTCCCTGCACGGTCAGTCTATGCAACGTCTATGCAACGTCTATGCAACGTCCCTGCACAGTACCATATGAACACCGGCTACTAGCCGGCTACTAGCCGGCTAGTAGCCACTTTTGTAATAACAGCTCCTCAACTTCACATTAACAACCGGCTACTAACCGGCACTTGAAAAGTGGTCACTAGCCGGCTACTAACCGGCTACTAGCCGGCTAGTGACCACAAAGTGGCTACTAACCGGCTACTAAGCGGTCACTAGCCGGCTATTAGCCGAGCTCTAAAGCAGACCTATTAGTAGCCGGTTCTAAACCGGCTACTAGCCGGCACTTGAAAAGCGGTCACTAGCCGGCTACTAACCGGCTACTAACCGGCTAGTGACCACCAAGTGGCTACTAACCGGCTACTAACCGGTCACTAGCCGGCTCTAAAGCAGACCTATTAGTAGCCGGTTAGTAGCCACTTGGTGGTTACTAGCCGGTTAGTAACCGGTTAGTAGCCGGCTAGTGACCACTTTTCAAGTGCCGGTTAGTAGCCGGTTGGTAATGTGAAGTTGAGGAGCTGTTATTACAAAAGTGGCTACTAGCCGGCTAGTAGCCGGCTAGTAGCCGGCTAGTAGCCGGTGTTCATATGGTACTGTGCAGGGACGTTGCATAGACGTTGCATAGACTGACCGTGCAGGGAGTGTGCATAGAGTGTTCATTGTGCAGGGACGTTGCATAGACGTTGCATAGACGGTTCTTTTGTTGTTGCATGGACGTTGCATAGACGTTACATAGACTGTCCGGAGCTAAACGACCAAGTTGCCGATAGGCCGAGCGCCACCAAGTTAATAATAATATAATTCCATATTGAATTTGAAAATCGTGTATATTTCTATGTAACCATATGCTTATTGTTTGTGCAACCTGACACCCGACACGGATCTGTGCAAAATAGTAATAGTTGTTTAATTTGTTCCTATTCTAACTATTGACCGTGAAACAATGGTTTGATCAAATAATAAATATAAACATTAATTAGACAAATAGTTCTTGCAAACACACGAACTGAGACCAGGTCACTGATGTCTGATTGATGTTGAGTAGCTGACAATGTTGAGTAGCGGGTGTAATTCTCACATAGGTACTAAATAAACATGCCTATTAGGAATACAGGTTTTGGTTAGTTAACAGTAAACAACAATAGTAACTCAAAATAATAATAGTATGCTATCAATTAGTGCCTAGTGCAGGATATTTTCATGGTGAAATTAATAATGTACTTGGTCAGTTCAGCGCCGCCCGCAAACAATTATTATATTCAGATTATTGCGCAAAATAACTTTGCGCAGGTAGTCACGTGGTCGATAACAGTGCGCGAGGGCACGTATGTACGTACGATCGCTCGCACGGTCGCAAAGCTACCATATACAAAAAAAACCTCGTTCGCTAACCCTTGTCCTTGACTCTTTTGTGCCTTCGGCACCTTTGAGTCATGGATCGGGAAAAATTTTCATAGAGGCTTAACATACGTGTACATATAAATTTTGGGAGGTTCTAACAACTAACGTTTTTATTTAATTGTCCTTTTCTGTGTACAATTTTTCAGAAATCAGAAATGCTGGCCATAAGAGAAGCTTGCTCATTTCTTCGCTCCCTGAGCTGTCCTGTCATAACGCATCGATAGCAATTCTTACCGACTCGCTATCATCGGTTCATGCCCTCTCTGCAGTCTGCTGAAGCATCGTCAAGTCAGCTTTGCATCGACACTAGAAGAGAGTTAGATATTCTTACCTCCGAATGCTCCTCTGTTTCCCTTACATGGATCGAATACGAGGACATGCGGGAATACAAGGAAATAAACTGGCTGACACTCTAGCCAAGGAAGGGACCACTTGCAGCTTCTTGAAGGCAGTCCCTCTTCCTACAACCCTTGGATGACTCGGACCGAAAATTTTCTTAGTCTAAATATTTTCAAAGTTTTTCTGGAAACTACTTTTATTCACGATTCATGCTACCCTGATCATTATTAGCCGAAAATACTTCTTCGAATTTCGAAGTCCGGACCTACCCTTCGATATACGATTTCGGACTCGAGGGATCCCCCATGTAATGTGATCTCGGAAGGCAGGCCTCACTTTTGCAGTGCGAGCTCGGGAGCGGGAGCCCTGCCTTCAGAGGTACGTATCGAGGATGATTGACAAAATATCGATTATATAATATGTGAACGACCCCTTACGCGTACGTGCGATCAGTTTATTGGGTTGAGACTAGATCCGCCCTATGGGAATCGTGCAGAAAGCCCAATTACGGTATCTTAGCACGCTATCACATGACTATTCACCCAATTCGATACCAAGATAAACAGGTTGCTTGATAACTTCGTCATTTTTAATCCCTTTGCGGACTTCTGCAGTATGTAATACTAATTCGAATAAAATCATACCCTGAAGTGCTCCCTTTCGTGACTGATTTGGTTGACAAGTACTAACTATTTAAAGACGGGGATCTGATCAGATCAGATTGAGGGATACTGACGGGACGATCTTGAGTACTAACTCGGCAGTCGCTGAAAAGTTCAATGGCTACTTTTCCAGCATCGCCTTCAACATCAAGTCTCAGATCAGTTCCCGACAGACCTTCGATCCTGGGGGGTTCCAGGAGTATCTGACCGGGTCATGTCCAACGTCTATCTACCTCGAACCTGCTGGGCCCACCGAGATTCATAGAATTATTATTGGCCTAAAAAATAAGGCAACTCTCGATTCAAAGATTGAGCCTTTGAAAATAGCCAGCACATGCCAAAATTTTTTATGCGCCTTAGCAACAGTAGTTAACACATCTTTTGTAGAGGGAGCTTTCCCTAAAGCTTTGAAAACGGCAAAAGTAACACCTATACACAAAGGAGGTTGTAAACTCGACGTAGCGAATTATAGACCTATTTCGCTTCTGGGCTCGTTCTCAAAAATTTATGAAAAACTAATGCACAGACGCGTTTTAGAATTTCTCGACAAGAATAACTTTCTAAATCACCGCTTTGATAAATGACTACAAGAAGATGGGGAGTTAATATTGTTGATTTATATAATTATAATTTAGATTATTTATTCTTTAGTGTAGATTAACTATATTTTTATATATTTTACTAAGTGTGAAGGATCAACCATACGTTATTGATATTCTTGAAATATTTAATGATAAATTGATCACAGTGCTGGCAAGCACGACCGGTGCATTTATTGTGGGTATACTATGTACCCCCTTTACTATTATACCCCCTTTACTATTATACCCCCTTTGGTACACGTTACAAGCCTCTTTCGTGCACGCGAAGCGTGCACTCCGCCTCCGGCAGGAGTTTTTCAGGCATTAAGACTCATTGGAAGTCGTTCAGCAGATTTATTTTTAGTTCAAAACATTCTAATTTGATGTCAAAGATGACAGGAATAAAAAATAGTTATGTTGAGATTTTTAAGAAATTTGCATAAAATACTCGCCAGCACTGTTATACGAAATTCGGTAAAAAACCCAAAATCGCCATATTCAGGTGCCTTAAAAACCATGTTAAAATCGAGTTAGAGATCTGAAATTTTTCAGGGCGTCTAGACGTTGACCAAATCGACTGCAAAAAAAGTTTCAGGTTTCAGGAACATCGGGAAGTGGGTTTTCTAGAACCCCTGTTTTACGACAGATTGTCGTGATATCTATCTATATATATACATATTTATATGTATCACAGTGCTGGCAAGCACGAGCGGTGTCTTTATTGGGGGTATACTATGTACCCCCTTTACTATTCTATCCCCTTTACTATTATACCCCCTTTACACCCCCTTTGGTACACGTCGGAAGCCTCTTTCGTGCACGCGAAGCGTGCACTCCGGCCGGAGGCGGCGGCCGAAGGCCGACGCCTCCGGCAGGAGTTTTTCAGGCATTAAGACTCATCGGAAGTCGTTCAGCAGATTTATTTTTAGTTCAAAATATTCTAATTTGATGTCAAAGATGTCAGAAATAAGAAATAGTTATGTTGAGATTTTTAAAAAATTTGCATAAAATACTCGCCAGCACTGTTATACGAAATTCGGTAAAAAACCCGAAATCGCCATATTCAGGTGCCTTAAAAACCATGTTAAAATTGAGTTAGAGATCTGAAACTTTGCAGGGCGTCTAGACGTTGACCTAATCGACTGTAAAAAAAGTTTCAAGTTTCAGGAGCATCGGGAAATTGGTTTTCTAGAACCCCTGTTTTACGACAGATTGTCGTGATATATACATAGATATCACAGTGCTGGCAAGCACGACCGTTGCATTTATTGTGGGTATACTATGTACCCCATTTACTATTATACCCCCTTTACTATCATACCCCCTTTACTATTAAACCCCCTTTACTATTAATACCCCCTTTGGTACACGTTACAAGCCTCTTTCGTGCACGCGAAGCGTGCACTCCGGCCGGAGGCGGCGGCCGAAGGCCGCCGCCTCCAGCAGGAGTTTTTCAGGCAATAAGACTAATCGGAAGTCGTTCAGCAGATTTATTTTTAGTTCAAAACATTCTAATTTGATGTCAAAGATGACAGGAATAAAAAATAGTTATGTTGAGATTTTTAAGAAATTTGCATAAAATACTCGCCAGCACTGTTATACGAAATTCGGTAAAAAACCCAAAATCGCCATATTCATGTGCCTTAAAAACCATGTTAAAATTGAGTTAGAGATCTGAAATTTTTCAGGGCGTCTAGACGTTGACCAAATCGACTGCATAAAAAGTTTCAGGTTTCAGGAGCATCGGGAAGTGGGTTTTCTATAACCCCTGTTTTACGATAGATTGTCGTGATACATATATACATATATATATTCAGGGATAGACGCTTTGCCAGTCAATTGTAGCCTGTATTTAATTGTCCATAGATTCAAAAGTATAAAAGATACAGCCATTTCCGACCACAGGTCTTGCAAATAATTGTTTACACTTTAGTTTACATTGTATAAACAAATTATTTGACGTCATGAACACCCCTTGATGACGTCATCAAGTTAACCGTTTTTAAAACTTGATTTTTGACAAAGTAATAACTTTTAAAAATGATTTTACACCATTAAAAAGTAATTATATTCAAAATCTGAGGAAATTTTTACCTTAGATAATTGTTCAAGCATTCTGAAAATCTACCGGAAAGTTTTTCTAGCTTGCTCCTTCATAAAGATATTCGTCATTGAAGTTTGTGCTTTTTTGAAGAATTATTTTATAAAAACGTCAATTTTGCGATTTAGTATTCTCTGGTGTTGGGCCATGCCTTGGGTTGTGGAGCTCAGTTCTGCTTCCTATAGGTATAAATTGTGCATTAGGTTAGTTTTAAAGTAAAAAATCGAAAAGTTGCACACGTGGAGACACGCCCAAATTGATAAAAAATTGCTAAAATCACTAAAAATTGCTGTTTTCGTCATTTTCTGTCAACTTTAGAGTGCCGTTGTGATAACATTTCTTCTTGAAATACTTTGAAACTTTGCATGCTTATCAAACTATATATAAAAGAATTACATGCAAAAATTTACGGCGATTCAATATTGGATGCGCACGCAACGTCCGCTCAATGTTTGCACGTGCGAAAGGTGACAATTTTGCTCATTCGTGATTTCCAACAAATTCTGCTTTGCCACGACAGTTTAATGTCATTATAAATGAATTTAATGCCAACTTGAATGAGTATTAAGTGGCATATTCAGTCAGTGATCGACCGATATGCTTACCTAAACACAAGGAAATGTTTTTAAAGGAAAAATTTCGAAATTGTTGAAACTTCCTCCTTATTAATGAAGATATCAGTTTATATTTCGACTTTATAAAGTACCCTGACTTTATAATCAAAAAGAGATGATATTTGACCAAAACCCATAATCATGGGTAGAGTGGACCGCTGCCAGTGTCTCTCTTTCCCAAACAAAAGGAAATGATATTAATTTGATTGACCGTTCTCAAATGCAAAATGATACCGAGAATGAAATCGGTCGCTCGCTTTTCCCATTCATTTACAATTGTAATAGATTAAGAAGAACTACCCAAAGGCAGCTGTACTCGGCAAAAAAGATTCAATAAACTTCAGCTAATTCAATAAGTAATAACTACCACCCTTACCCCGAAATACTAGGTATCGACCCGAACGCAACCCAAAGAGATTTTTACAGCATCTGATTGATGTAATCATTCGAAACTTATTACAATTCGTAAGCCGTGAATGAATGGGAAAAGCGAGCGACCGATTTCATTCTCGGTATCATTTTGCATTTGAGAACGGTCAATCAAATTAATATCATTTCCTTTTGTTTGGGAAAGAGAGACACTGGCAGCGGTCCACTCTACCCATGATTATGGGTTTTGGTCAAATATATATGCGTAAAAGCTTTTATAGTTTCAAAAACTGCATCAAATCTGCACTTCCCCCATCAGATCATGAAAATTTAGAGAATCATTTATCTAATTTAATGCACAAGGAGAAACTTGAACTAACCAAGCGTCATGAATCTAAGTTGAAGAGAGATAAGGACTATGCTATTTATGTTGCACCTTCATATGTGGATAATGCTAAACCTGTGAAGAAGAGGAGAAGAAGGAAGAGAAAAAAGATTAATCGTACCACATCCCACAGACATCAGAGGACGTTAATCAAAGGTACTCTTCCCAAGGTTGAAGACTTGTCAATGGAAAACATGTCCAGAACAGTTGTAAATCTTACAGACAAAGAGCTTAGTAAAGAGCAACTCTATGTCTTTTTCTTGTCTCACAAGTTTGCACCTACACCTCCCCTACCAGATCTAAGCCGCTTCGAGAACGATCTGTGTAGATGGTTTTCTAAAATGAGAGCTAAAGTTGTATTTGATAGCTTTAAATGTGGACCCAACAAAGCAGATAAGAGAGTTACTGACATGGAACGTTGTCTTATAAAGACTGATGCATCACGTACTTTCGAATCTTGTAAAAACCCTGCACTTGAGGCATTTATAAAATGCTGCAGAGCAGAAGTAGACCTCCACAGGCCAACTCAGAAATTCGTCTCACCAGATAACATCGCTGCGCCCATCAGAGCAGCTCTCAAAGAAGTCAAAGGTTGGAAAGACATTGTAATCAGACCATTCGATAAAGGAGTAGGATTCTTCCTTCTTAGTGAAGAAGATTATATTCAACGAATAGGTGTACATTTAAATGATAGATCTGTATATAGTATTGTAAATAATGTAGATGATTTAGTTGTAGAATTGATTGATAAAATTTCGAATTGGACAATTGAGTTTAAAGATGAATTAGGTATGTCCAAGAAGGTCAAGGAGTGGGTTATTCCATGTACTGAGCTTAACCAGCCTGGAAACATGTACCTGAATCCCAAGGCACACAAACCACCTTTGTATCCTGGGAGGATGATTACCACCGGCTGTGGTTCATACATTGAAAACCTTTCTGCCTTGACTGCGTATGAATTGAAGAAGGCTACTTTGAATTATAGAATTATTGATACCCCTCACTTTCTGAGGAAGATTGATAGCCTGAACGAGTCTAGCATATTGTTGGGAAAGGAGGTTATACATGTTGCCATCGATATATCTAACATGTTTACCAACATTCCTAGGGATATGGGGATCCAACAATGCACTAAGCACCTGAATAAAAGGAGTAGTGGTGATCAATTGTTTAGTACAGAATGCATTATTAGTGCACTAGAAATTACTCTTGATTACAACATTGCTTCATTTAACGGTATAACATACCGCCAGGAGCGTGGAGCAGCGATGGGTCCTAAGAACTCATGTGAGTATGCTGATTGTGCTATGGATAAGATTGATATTTTAGTTAACGAAGGAGATCTAGAATATGACCCGCCTCATAGACCAGCATTCTGGGGTAGATTACGTGATGACATTTATATGGCTTGGCCCGGTACTGTTGAGGAATTATTACAATTCATGGAATGGCTCAATAGTATCCACCCAAACCTTTTGTTTACGTACGACTACTCTAGGGACGGCGTTGAGTTTCTAGACACCTATGTCTATGCTGTTGGTGATGTTGTCCACACCAAACTCTACTCTAAACCTAGTGACACCCACTGCTACCTTATCCCCACGTCATGCCATAGGAACCATGTTGTAAAAAACATACCTTTTGGAGTGGCGAGGCGGGTGAGACAGAACAACAGTGAAGACACTAACTTCTTGGAGCAGAGAGAGGTCTATACACGTTACCTTCTAGCCCGAGGTTATCATTCCAGTATTATAGAAGATGCCTTTAACAAATTTAGTGATATAGCTAATAGGAAAAACTTGTATACCCTTAAAGACAAGGATGAGTCGACTGCCTGTTTAATACCCATGGTGATGGATCAAAATCCAGCACTTCCCAACATGGGGGGCATTATCCATAAGTATAAGCACCTTCTCAACCTTGATCCGGCCCTGAAGAAGCTGGTACGTGCGGACAGTGTATTCGTGAGTCATCGAAAGAATCAAACTATCGGTGGCATGCTTGTACACAATAAGTACCGTGCCAGTGGAACTTTAAACTGTGATAATGAGAGAGAAACAACTGCAAGCCAGATCCAGGAACCAGACTCCGAAAGTCTAAGGGCGGTTCCCGGGGCTGTCGACCCAGGGTGCCATGCTTGTGGTAAATGTTATGTTTGTAAGCAAAATTTCCTGTCCCCCTGTTCCAATTTTAGTAGTCACCATTCTAAACAAGTTTTCCCTATAACTAAGTATATATCTTGTCAGAGTTATAACCTCATTTATTTAATGGAGTGTAAGACTTGTAAACAGTCGTATGTCGGTTATACTACCTCAAATCTCCCTAAGAGATTCTCTAACCATAAGAGTCACATAAAGAAAGGTATAAGAAGTTGTAAATTAGTTAACCATTTTTTAGATATTGATCATGATTTAGATTTTAGTACCATAGCCTGCTATAATTCCTCACTTAGTAAGCACCTCTCTGTCATTATAGTAGACGCTTTAGTATTTGAGCCTAATATTAGTAAAGCAGACAAAGAAAAGGCTATGGAAGCTAGAGAGGGGTTCTACCAGACCCAATTGAAAACCCTTGAACGGTTTGGGGGTATGAACACCCTTGATAGTAACCATCTACTTTTTAAATCTGCCGGAGCTTAGTTTTAGTTTTAGTATATTTTGTAGATTTTATTTAGTTATACCATTATTCCAGAGACGTGCATATTACATTTTTTACTTAAGTATAAATTTTACAGGTTTTCGTTGTGATTTTAAGTGATTTTCCGAGAATCAGTTATCAGTATTTAGATAAGAGATAAGATAAGAGTACATTTTTAACGGCTTTCAGTTTCTTTTTTAAATTTCAGTTCATCAGATTTTCCCACTGCTTTTAGTTTGTATTTATTCTCAATTGTATATGATTCGTATTTGTTGTAGTTACTTTAATGATATAATTTCTCAGAATTGATGTAAATAAACGAT
Organism: Bolinopsis microptera; assembly: GCF_026151205.1. Taxonomy (NCBI): domain Eukaryota; kingdom Metazoa; phylum Ctenophora; class Tentaculata; order Lobata; family Bolinopsidae; genus Bolinopsis; species Bolinopsis microptera. The sequence continues at coordinate 11,845,531 of NC_087084.1, read as the reverse complement.
GCAAAGACTTTCGAAGATCTAATCACAACCGCTTTCTTTTATTGTGTAGAAGTCCAGCCATGAAATACATATATATATTCAGGGATAGACGCTTTGCCAGTGAATTATAGCCTGTATTTAAGTGTCCGTAGATTCTAAAGTATAAAAGATACAGCCATTTCGGACCACAGGTCTTGAAGATAATTGTTTAGACTTTAGTTTACATTATGTTAAAAAGTAATTCAACGTCATCATCACCACTTGATGACGTCATCAAGTTAACCATTTTTAAAACTTGATTTTTCACAAAGTAATCATTTTTCAAATCGATTTTACGCCATTAAGGAGTAATTTTATTCAAAATTTGAGGGTGTATTGAAGTTAGATAATTGTTTAAGCATTCTGAAAATCTACCGGAAAGTTTTTCTAGCTTACTCCTTCATAAAGATATTCGCTATTGAAGTTAGTGCTTTTTTAAAGAATAATTTTATAAAAACGCTAATTTTACGTTCTAGTATTCTCTGGTGTTGCACCATCCCTTGGGTTGTGGAGCTCAATTTTGCTTCCTAAAGCTCTAAATTGTGTCATAGGCTAGTTTTAAAGTTGAAAATCGAAAAGTTGCACACGTGGGGACACGCCCAAATTGATAGAAAATTGCTAAAATCACTGAAAATTGCTGTTTTCACCAATTTCCGTCAACTTTGGAGTGCCGTTGTGATTACAGTTCTTCTTAAAATACTTTGAAACTTTGCATGCTTATCAAACTATATATAAAACACCATCATGCAAAAATTTACGGTGATTCAATATTGGATGCGCACGCAACTTCCGCTCAAGGTTTGCACGTGCGAAAGGTTAAAATTTTGCTCATTCGTGATTTTGAACAAATTCTGCTTTGCCACGACAGTTCAATGTCATTATATATGAATTTAATGCCAACTTCAATGAGTATAAAGTGGCATATTCAGTCAGTGATCGACCGATATGCTTATCTAAACACAAGGAAATGTTTTCAAAGGAAAAATTTCGAAATCGTTGAAATAACCTCCTTATTAATATTAATGAAGTTATGAGTTTACATTTCGGCTTTGTAACGTACCCTGACATTATAATAAAAAAGAGATGATATTTTACCAAAACCCATAATCATGGGTAGAGTGGAGCGCTGCCAGTGTCTCTCTTTCCCAAACAAAAGGCAATGATATCAATTTGAATGACCGTTATCAAATGCAAAATGATACCGAGAATGAAATCGGTCGCTCGCTTTTCCCATTCATTTACAATTGAAATAGATTACATGTTATAAATCGAAACTTATTACAATTCGTAAGCCATGAATGAGTGGGAAAAGCGAGCGACCGATTTCATTCTCGGTATCATTTTGCATTTGATAACGGTCATTCAAATTGATATCATTGCCTTTTGTTTGGGAAAGAGAGACACTGGCAGCGCTCCACTCTACCCATGATTATGGGTTTTGGTAAAATGTATATATACATATATGTATACTTGTATAGACATATATATTCAGGGATAGACGCTTTGCCAGTCAATTGTAGCCTGTATTTAATTGTCCATAGATTCAAAAGTATAAAAGATACAGCCATTTCCGACCACAGGTCTTGAAAATAATTGTTTACACTTTAGTTTACATTGTATAAACAAATTATTTGACGTCATGAACACCCCTTGATGACGTCATCAAGTAAACCGTTTTTAAAACTTGATTTTTGACAAAGTAATAACTTTTAAAAATGATTTTACACCATTAAAAAGTAATTTTATTCAAAATCAGAGGATATTTTCACCTTAGATAATTGTTCAAGCATTCTGAAAATCTACCGGAAATTTTTTCTAGCTTGCTCCTTCATAAAGATATTCGTCATTGAAGTTTGTGCTTTTTTGAAGAATTATTTTATAAAAACGTCAATTTTGCGATTTAGTATTCTCTGGTGTTGGGCCATGCCTTGGGTTGTGGAGCTCAGTTCTGCTTCCTATAGATATAAATTGTGCATTAGGCTAGTTTTAAAGTTAAAAATCGAAAAGTTGCACACTTGGGGACACGCCCAAATTGATAGAAAATTGCTAAAATCACTGAAAATTGCTGTTTTCGTCATTTTCTGTCAACTTTAGAGTGCCGTTGTGATAACAGTTCTTCTTGAAATACTTTGAAACTTTGCATGCTTATCAAGCTATATATACAACAAATACATGCAAAATTTTACGGCGATTCAATATTGGATGCGCACGCAACGTCCGCACGTGCGAAAGGTGAGAATTTTGCTCATTTGTGATTTCCAACAAATTCTGCTTTGCCACGACAGTTTAATGTCATTATAAATGAATTTAATGCCAACTTGAATGAGTATTAAGTGGCATATTCAGTCAGTGATCGACCGATATGCTTACCTAAACACAAGGAAATGTTTTTAAAGGAAAAATTTCGAAATTGTTGAAACTTCCTCCTTATTAATGAAGATATCAGTTTATATTTCGACTTTATAAAGTACCCTGACAGTGACATTATAATCAAAAAGAGATGATATTTGACCAAAACCCATAATCATGGGTAGAGTGGACCGCTGCCAGTGTCTCTCTTTCCCAAACAAAAGGAAATGATATTAATTTGATTGACCGTTCTCAAATGCAAAATGATACCGAGAATGAAATCGGTCGCTCGCTTTTCCCATTCATTTACAATTGTAATAGATTAAGAAGAACTACCCAAAGGCAGCTGTACTCAGCAATAAAGATTCAATAAACTTCAGCTAATTCAATAAGTAATAACTACCACCCTTACCCCGAAATACTAGGTATCGACCCGAACGCAACCCAAAGAGATTTTTACAGCATCTGATTGATGTACCTAATCAATCGAAACTTATTACAATTCGTAAGCCGTGAATGAATGGGAAAAGCGAGCGACCGATTTCATTCTCGGTATCATTTTGCATTTGAGAACGGTCAATCAAATTAATATCATTTCCTTTTGTTTGGGAAAGAGAGACACTGGCAGCGGTCCACTCTACCCATGATTATGGGTTTTGGTCAAATTATAATAATAAATGATTGTAATATTTTTATTGAGGCACATGCCACCCCATCGCGGGTTTACTACTACTAAACCAGATTTACACGCTAGTGTTCTGTATAAAGGTCCTATATTAGCTATTACCGAGCACAACATTAGTCGCATAACTTGCCCATCTAGCATTTTCTTGTCATACGTTGTATGACCCGACGCGCACGAGTGCGCGGCTCCCCCTGTATCGTCGAAACTCTACAGTGAAGCAACCGTGGCACGTGGGGGTCACCGCGTGATACAAGCATTTTCTCAATAAGCATTTATAAGAAAACAGTAAAGCGTGTAATGATAGAACTACAAAGCTCAGGAACCGATGAAGAATGGCCACCTTTTCTGTTACATAATTAAATTTACCCGGGCTACGTAAATCGACAAGATCAGGCACACAACAAATCAACTACCGAGAATAACCTAAGGAATAAATAAAACTAGACGGTTAGCACACTAGTCACTATCAACCATATGCCACATTTTTCACTGCCCATTCACTGTCATATTGATAGCATCATATAGATAGCGCTAGCAGGTGCTGATAAGACATGGGCTCAGTTATTCTTTTTGGGCTCAGTTATTCTTTTTTGTTTTAACCTCAATCAAGAGCACTATACTGATACAGAGTACTATACCATCGACTCTACACTGCCCACTAATCAGTAATCTGACACAAGTAGCTTATAAAACAGTGCGTGTGATCATCTTTCGTATCAAATCAAATTATTTGTCACTATGTTAATAAATCATGATATGCAAGTTTTAATTTTTAAAGTTTTTGTTTTTGTTTTTGTTTTTAATGAATAAACGTAAAAGGTTACATAATAATTTTCAATTTTCATATTCACGCATATTAAATAAAATTATATTGTTATGTATCATATTATTTTGTAAACATTGGCCGGGTACCAAAAACCGGTCCCCAAACAACAACAAACAACCACCAAAACATGTTCCACCTACCCCGGAACATAAATGCACTACGGGGGTAAAGATTTTCGGTCTTGATTTTATCTGGATTTCAGTAATTTTGGGATGGGCGTGGACCCTGGGAGTGGCCTGAGTGGGTTGGGAGGTCGAAACTCGGTTTTTCTGATGGTTTGGGACAAGTACTAACTATTTAACCAATAAAACATGTTCCACCTACCCCGAACATAAATGCACTACGGGGGTAAAGATTTTCGGTCTTGATTTTACCTGGATTTCAGTAATTTTGGGATGGGCGTGGCCCCTGGGAGTGGCCTGAGTGGGTTGGGAGGTCGAAACTCGGTTTTTCTGATGGTTTGGGACAAGTACTAACTATTTACAATTTAACCACCAAAACATGTTCCACCTACCCCGGAACATAAATGCACTACGAGTAGTATATGATGCATTTTTCAATAGCCATTTTGGGAAAAAGTGGGGCACACATAATGAAAGTAAGCATATTACGTAATGTTACCGGCGGCGTCCTTGTAACTTGTGTGATATCATGTTCCATGTGGAAGCTATATTGGATGTAACTTGATTATTATGTCATGTTCATTGCTCACAGTACTTTTGTGATCTTATCGTGTCTCGATCGTACCAGATTAGAGCGGGCCACAGTTAAGTTATAATGTGCCATTATTAATGACGGGTATTATTATTAATGACGGGGATTATTATTAATAATGGGTATTATTAATAATGACGGGTATTATTAATAATGACGGGTATTATTAATAATGACGGGTATTATTATCAATGACGGTATTATTATTAAGACGGGTATCATTATTAATGACGGGTATTATTATTATTAATGACGGTATCATTATTATTAATAATGACGGGTATTATTATTAATGACGGGTATTATTATTAATGACGGGTATTATTATTATTAATGACGGGTATTATTATTAATGACGGTATTATTAATAATGACGGGTATTATTATCAATGACGGGTATTATTATTAAGACGGGTATTATTATTAATGACGAATATTATTATTAATGACAGATATTATTATTAATGACGGGTATTATTATTAATGACAGGTATTATTATTAATGAATGGTATTATTATTATTAATGACGGGTATTATTATTATTAATGACGGGTATTATTATTAATGACGGTATTGTTAATAATGACGGTATTGTTAATAATGACGGGTATTTTTATAAATGACGGGTATTATTATTATTAATGACGGTATCATTATTATTAATAATGACGGGTATTATTATTAATGACGGGTATCATTATTAATGACGGTATTGTTAATAATGACGGGTATTGTTATTAATGGCGGGTATTATTGTACAAGTCACAAATAATAATAATAATAATACCCGTCACTAAAAATAATAATACCCGTCATTAACAATAATACCCGTCATTATTAACAATACCGTCATTAATAATAATACCCGTCATTAATAATGATACCCGTCATTAATAATATTACCCTATTATTAATGACGGTATTGTTAATAATGACGGGTATTTTTTATAAATGACGGGTATTATTGTTAATGACGGGTATTATTATTATTAATGACGGGTATTATTATTTTAGTGACGGTTATTATTATTAATGACGGGTATTATTGTTAATGACGGGTATTATTATTAATGACGGGTATTATAATTAATGACGGGTACTATTATTAATGACGGTATTGTTAATAATGACGGGTATTATTATTAATGACGGGTATTATTGTTAATGACGGGAATTATTATTTTTAGTGACGGTTATTATTATTATTATTATTTGTGACTTGTACAATAATACCCGTCATTAATAATAATAATACCCGTCATTAATAATAATAATACCCGTCATTAACAATAATACCCGTCATTATTAACAATACCGTCATTAATAATGATGCCCGTCATTAATAATAATACCCGTCATTATTAATAATAATGATACCGTCATTAATAATAATAATACCCGTCATTAATAATGATACCCGTCATTAACAATAATACCCGTCATTAATAATAATAATACCCGTCACTAAAATAATAATACCCGTCATTAATAATAAAAATACCCGTCATTAACAATAATACCCGTCATTTATAAAAATACCCGTCATTATTAACAATACCGTCATTAATAATAATACCCGTGGCCGTCATTAATAATAATAATACCCGTCATTAATAATAATAATACCATTCATTAATAATAATACCCGTCATTATTAATAATACCGTCATTAATAATAATACCCGTCATTAATAATAATAATACCCGTCATTGATAATAATACCCGTCATTAATAATAATACCCGTCATTAATAATAATACCCGTCATTATTAATAATAATGATACCGTCATTAATAATAATAATACCCGTCATTAATAATGATACCCGTCTTAATAATAATACCCGTCATTGATAATAATACCCGTCATTATTAATAATACCCATTATTAATAATAATAATACCCGTCATTAATAATAATACCCGTCATTAATAATTGCACATTATAACTTAACTGTGGCCCGCTCTAATCTGGTAAGATCGAGACAAGATAAGATCACAAAAGTACTGTGAGCAATGAACATGACATAATAATCAAGTTACATCCAATATAGCTTCCACATGGAACATGATATCACACAAGTTACAAGGACGCCGCCGGTAACATTACGTAATATGCTTACTTTCATTATGTGTGCCCCACTTTTTCCCAAAATGGCTATTGAAAAATGCATCATATACTACTACTACGGGGGTAAAGATTTTTGGTCTTGATTTTACCTGGATTTCAGTAATTTTGGGATGGGCGTGGCCCCTGGGAGTGGCCTGAGTGGGTTGGGAGGTCGAAACTCGGTTTTTCTGATGGTTTGGGACAAGTACTAACTATTTAACCACCAAAACATGTTCCACTTACCCTGGAACATAAATGCACTACGGGGGTAAAGATTTTCGGTCTTGATTTTACCTAATTTTCAGTAATTTTGGGATGGGCGTGGCCCCTGCCCCCTGGGAGTGGCCTGAGTGGGTTGGGAGGTCGAAACTCGGTTTTTCTGATGGTTTGGGACAAGTACTAACTATTTACAATTTAACCACCAAAACATGTTCCACCTACCCCGGAACATAAATGCACTACGGGGGTAAAGATTTTCGGTCTTGATTTTACCTAATTTTTATACTCGCAGCACGCGAGTATAAACTTGATTCAATTGGGACAAGCCGCGCAAAAAAAAGTTTTTTCTTTAAAAAAAGTTTTTAAAAAAAAACCCTTTTTTGCGCGGCTTGTCCCAATTGAGTCAAGTATATATAAACTTGACTCAATTGGGACAAGCCGCGCAAAAAAAAGTTTTAAAAAAAAAAATTTTAAAAAAGTTTTTTATTTTTTTATTTTTATTTTTTTCATTTTTTTTATTTTTTTTTATTTTTTTTTTAGTTTTATTTTTTTTAATATTTTTGATATTTTTTTATTTTTTTTATATTTTTTATTTTTTTATTTTTTAATTTTAATTTTTTATTTGTGATATTACTAACACAAACGATTCAAGGAAAATGTTTGAAGCAGTAAGACATCTTCAGAAAAGCAAACCACCTAATAACTCGATTGGTGTTCATGATGAAAATGGCTGTTTGATTGCATCTGACGACATGAAAGCTTTTGTTGTTAGAGACTATCTCGAAAAACAGCTGACTCGCAATGAGCAACCTCTCGAGCCTTTTGAGGGTCTACCACGTGCTCTCAATGTCCCTTTTACTGGAGTTGAAATACATGCAGCCACCTCCCTGCAGTTTCTTTTCGTTTAAATCGTAAATTCGCGCGCAAAAATTACACCGGCGCGCCTTCCATTAATGATGCATTAGACGCATACATTATTAGCAGTGAGTGTGTTGAACGAACAGTCACTCGCGCCGCGCGCAATGCAACAACGACTAATTTCAAATTATATTTCATTATTAATTTAAACTTCAGTTTTGCAAATTTGGCAATAATTGTTATTCAAATATACAAGTGGCCATTTCATAAACGATTATACTGTTTTATTTAATGGAGCCGACTGTTTGTAATTATTGACGGTAGTTTATTCTATTTGCTATTGACAAATATTACGCGTTCAGTATTGATAATTGTGGTATTGGCATGATTAATATATTAATATAATTCTTACGCTACAGTAGTATATGGTAGGCTTAATAAAGTTTTGGTCATTAACATTGATTGGAAAAATTCCAAAAATTGAAATAAGACATTTGAAATTTTATTTTAAAATGTAATTCTAGTCAAGTAGTCAAGCCGCGCATCCAAGCTTTATCCAAATTGCAAACTTTGTAAATGTTTGCGGAGTAAATATTTTCGTTTTGAGTATCGAAAATGAGTTTAAGGTAACCAGTTTGTTGAGTCATGTAATGCACGTAAGCTGGTATCTTTCATTAACATTGTTCAATTGCAATTGGATACCGCTGGCACTCGCTGACTTTAAAATGTTCAACCAACCCGCAACCAGAAAAAAGAGGTAAGACCTTTCGTCTAGACACTTGATGATATTTGTTGTAGCTATCTCCTTTGATAAGTGATAATAACAATCTTTCATTCATCGAATAGTTTTTGCAGTGAAGACAGGGTAACTACTCGATCATTATTTTTGTCCAGGTGAATTGATCTGAAAAAGAATGCCGTCCAGGATGCATCATTCTCAAAATATGGTTGCTAAAATATGGACTTATGATCTACGGCAGTGGTAAGGGCTCCTAATTTGATCATGAAACATGACCCGTTCAAATCAAAACAGAAGTCTGCTGTGTAATTATACTATAAATCAATGAATAATATTTTTCAGAATGTGATGAAGAGTAGTGGAAATGTTTTCTTCTCAAGATGAACTACATTCTGACGTCATGGGATAATAATACAACAGTTCTGTTCGCCCTCTCCGATCCCTTTGGCTAGGTGAGTTAGTTTAATCTGAGTACAGAGTATTAAATTGTGGGCGATTGCACTATTAATAATAATAATTCTATACAGTTTCATAATTGAAACAATTATGGCCCTTTATTGTGGGCAGAGTAGGTGTCTTTGTTGATATGTCCTGGTATAAACTTATCTGAGTGACTGCATTAAAATAATTTTTTGTAATTGCAATTGTACTAGACACTTGATGATATTTGTTGTAGCTATCTCCTTTGATAAGTGATAATAACAATCTTTCATACATCGAATAATTTTTGCAGTGAAGACAGGGTAACTACTCGATCATTATTTTTGTCCAGGTGAATTGATCTGAAAAAGAATGCCGTCCAGGATGCATCATTCTCAAAATATGGTTGCTAAAATATGGACTTATGATCTACGGCAGTGGTAAGGGCTCCTAATTTGCTCATGAAACATGACCCGTTCAAATCAAAACAGAAGTCTGCTGTGTAATTATACTATAAATCAATGAATAATATTTTTCAGAATGTGATGAAGAGTAGTGGAAATGTTTTCTTCTCAAGATGAACTACATTCTGACGTCATGGGATAATAATACAACAGTTCTGTTCGCCCTCTCCGATCCCTTTGGCTAGGTGAGTTAGTTTAATCTGAGTACAGAGTATTAAATTGTGGGCGATTGCACTATTAATAATAATAATTCTATACAGTTTCATAATTGAAACAATTATGGCCCTTTATTGTGGGCAGAGTAGGTGTCTTTGTTGATATGTCCTGGTATAAACTTATCTGAGTGACTGCATTAAAATAATTTTTTGTAATTGCAATTGTACTAGACACTTGATGATATTTGTTGTAGCTATCTCCTTTGATAAGTGATAATAACAATCTTTCATACATCGAATAATTTTTGCAGTGAAGACAGGGTAACTACTCGATCATTATTTTTGTCCAGGTGAATTGATCTGAAAAAGAATGCCGTCCAGGATGCATCATTCTCAAAATATGGTTGCTAAAATATGGACTTATGATCTACGGCAGTGGTAAGGGCTCCTAATTTGCTCATGAAACATGACCCGTTCAAATCAAAACAGAAGTCTGCTGTGTAATTATACTATAAATCAATGAATAATATTTTTCAGAATGTGATGAAGAGTAGTGGAAATGTTTTCTTCTCAAGATGAACTACATTCTGACGTCATGGGATAATAATACAACAGTTCTGTTCGCCCTCTCCGATCCCTTTGGCTAGGTGAGTTAGTTTAATCTGAGTACAGAGTATTAAATTGTGGGCGATTGCACTATTAATAATAATAATTCTATACAGTTTCATAATTGAAACAATTATGGCCCCTTATTATGGGCAGAGTATGTGTCTTTGTTGATATGTCCTGTTATAAACTTATCTGAGTGACTGCATTAAAATAATTTTTTGTAATTGCAATTGTACTAGAAACTAGTCGAAAGCATTCAAAATGTAATATCAGCTATAATATCTATATATATATGTAATCAAATTGAGGAAGCATAAGAGCGTTTACAAATATTTTTCTATATTTCTGTGGAAGTAGTTTTTTAAAACCTTTATAATGCTCCTATTCTCCTAGTAACATGATCTTACATAATCAATATGGTCCTGAAAGTTTAATAGGTTGTCTATCACCAGACCTAGGTATTTCTGGTATTTGGTTTCTTCTATGTGAAGACTGCCATCTTCCAAATCAAGAGGGATCGACAGTCTATCAAGATTAGGACATTTGTCGAATACCATGAATGAGGATTTTGAAACATTTCGTCTCAGCTTGTTAATTCTAAGCCATTCATATGACATCTTTATACTACTTCTACTACATTGTCAGACGAGCCTCAAGTGATATTATCAAAATATAGTGCACTGTCATCTGCAAATAATAAGCCTGTTCTGCTAATCACTAATCTATTGTTATGTAGTAAATTGACATAAATTTGTAAAATAGATACATGAGATCACAACTCAATATAGGATGATAATCATTAATCTATTTGATGAATAGCATTAAACTTTTCCTTGATAATAAATAAAATAGTCAGATTTTCCTTTTACGGGATAGTTAAGTAACAGTTCATTATTCATATGCAATGATTGATCAATACCTAAATATTCTTAGGAAATATATGAAATTAGTCTTTGTTAGCCTTTTTACGTGTATTTCTTGAAGGTTTCAATGGCTGCTTTCTCTTAGAGTGTTAGGTTGAGTTAGGTGGGCCTGATCTGTCTTTGACTGTGTTGCAACAGATCAGTTTTGGCAGACACAATAAGCATAGCTAAGCACACCTTTCTTTGAGAATTTACATCTCCCGCCACATCTGTTGTCGATATCTTTGTTCTTACAGAAACATGTGACCAACATATTGGACTGGTCTTTGACGAAAGTCGAAAGACCAGTAATCTGGGGATGAAAGACCAGTAATCTGGGGATGTGGCCCTATTTGGGGATGTGTCCCCTTAGCCAGTGCGATGTTGGTGGCAAGTCAAATATATAATCATTATTTCTTTATTGATAGGCTCTTAACATGTCAAATGTGACAAACTCTGTTGTAAGCTTGAAAAACTTGCTGACCATTTGTATGCCCAAGATGAGCCCTTCACTCTAATCAGAAGCTGAGATATCATGAAATAAGTGTGATAATTGTTACTCGCGAGAGCGTACGCGTAGAAGGGCGTGGTCACATAACTCATCAACCTTATGCGTGAGGACTTTGAAACCAGGTTCTACCCCCTTAATGTGATGATTCTGATAATTTTCATACCCATGTTGCATTGATCTTCTTTCTCCAATCAGAAATTGAGATATGTGGGTTTATATATTCGCCTTTATATTATATGACATTATATTATCTTTGAAGGCCTAAAATTACCTATCTTCAGTCTTGATTTGATTGCGATTCATATTTGTACTTGTCATAAGGTAAAAAGTGCGACTAATGTTAGCTTCTAATTTTCTATGCAACACTCATACAACTTTTGAATGGAAAAGTACATTTTTTGGAAGTGCAAAACTACACACTGATTTGATAGCTAAAATTATACGTGACGCTAAATTTTTTGAAGATACTCGCCTTAATAAACTAAGCATAGGATTTTGTTTAAAAACCTAGGATGGAATTTTTGAAAGAGAAACTCAATTTTCAAGGGGTGGCAAAAAAATTGCTTTGCTGATGACATAATGTACATTGCTCTACAAAATTATTCTGTCGCCAAGATTTAAATATAATAAGTTCAAAAAACCTAGACTATAATTCATGAGTTTTGTTTAAAAAATAACACAAATTTAAAAATTGGGTGGTGGGTTTGGGCGTGAAAGGACGGAGGAGTGACTTCTGATTTATCTCATAGATTCATATCAATAAGTAAGTTTGCACATTCATTTTTTTAACTCACATTACTACATGTGATCTTTCAAATATTACGCAATCATACATTGACATTTAAAAAAACCACTTTTCTCTATGTTTCATGCTACCCCCGCCCCCCCCCCCTCCCCCCGTAATCAACCGTTAGCATTTGGAAACCCCCCCCCCTCTCGGCTGATTACGTAATATGTGAAAGACCGTCAACCCCATATGATGTTTTCACTTCATTAACACAACTAAATATCACCTTGTAACATGGAGCGATATAATGATGGGGTACTGAATACTCTCCCGCAATTGTTGGGATAGCCTGAGGTGCTTATCCCCTTTTCAGTAACCTTAGTGATACTGATAATTGATAAATGCGAGATCATAGTTAACATTAATATACAATTATAAGAGAGGATTGCATAGACCAACCATCTAAGATCTTGATTCAACTTTAATTTATATCATAAAAATAGTGATCAGTGAACAGATTACAGAACAGTAATAATTATTCCTAAACTTGATCATTATCCAGTAATATCCTCAGGACTGACTAGATGCGGAAGCAGTGGTTAAGGATATGAAGAAGCGGGAAGAAGCCAGAATAAGAACTATACTTCACAGATATTCGTTTCACAGACCATGAAATAGGCCACACCATCAGAAACCTGGAGGAGTGGATGTCTCCTTCCAAAATAAAGACGGTGAGTCCTGGCATCGGTCCAAGAATTTAACCAGTATACTTTGCCATGGTATTTGGACTAATGTAATCGAAATAGACAAATTAATGTGAAATATTATTTCAAACATCTCCTTTCATCCACACAATCACTGTTCACAATCAAGTCTAAACACTTGGCCTCCAGGACGCTTCACAAACTACAAATCTGTGCACTGCCGGAACGCTGGTATGGAGTTCGCTAACGACGTCAGATATCCTCCATTTAAAAACAGCAAGCTAAAAGATTTCCTCTACACTTTCTTGTTCTACAACTCAGGTGGGTTTTAATAAATTGAAAGTGAAACTGATATCCCAACCATATCAAAATGTAACTAGATATGTCTCTAGATACGGGTCATGAATGATTATGTTCAACAGATCAGTGCTGATAAGATTGAACCTATACATATATTATCAAGAAGTAAGGTGTCTGACAGTGTACGACACCAGTATTTATTGGTTTTCAACACCCTTTTACGCGTACAAATTGTATACGCATTACGCGTCATTAACATTTTCTAAAGCTTAAGATAGTCTGGATTTGACCTTAATCTTGAAATTTCATAAACTCCCGCCATTAAGAACAGTCTAGAAGAGTTTTAGTCTATCGAAAGAGTTTTAGTATCTCATGTCGGTCACATTGTCTTTCTGTTGGTCAAATATGAAATGTCAGCCCTTTCAGACAATTAAACTCGCGCTAAATGGCGCGCGTAAAGCCGCGCTTTCGCGTCGAATGATTTTGTTCAAAATCTAAGCTTATTGCTTTAAAAATCCACCATTTCTTAACTTCTGGTGGTGTTTTTCCTGAGCTGTCTATATCATTCTAGAGGCAATCATTTAAACTTCAATTCAGTTTCAAAGTTTAGTCCGAAAGAAGGTAAATGTTGTCTAAAATCGCCACTAAAGAGAAAAATTCGGATTTGTGTATAGAAAATAAACATTTTGGCAGAACTTTCAAAGTCTTCAGCATTCTCTCTGGTATTGAACTGTTCAATTTCTCAGGTTTATACAACCCCCGGAAGTACAGAGAAAAGAGCATACACAGTGTGGAATCTCGATAGCCTCTTAAGAGGACGTAAAAGCAACTCTGATCTTGGAGGCTGGAATTTCAACAATTCCAGGTCACGATTCTCAAACAGTAAGCCAAGTTTAGCAGTTTGAGATGCACTGGATTTTCTCTCATTACTGCACACAAGTGTCAGATTTAATTTCACTGAAACTTAAGTCTCACCCGTATTATTAATTGGTTGCTTATATTAAAATCTGTTTCAGATGTCGAAGGTAATGGATAGCAGCGTCTAGAAATGCCCACTGTACAACTGAGAAGTGCTCCTTTGTTGCCCTCCTTCTCCAGACACTACATGTCAATAGTCCGAACAAAAAGTTGTAATATAAGTAACTGCTAAGGAGGGATTGTCGTTGAGAAAGGCATGGAAAAGACCAATCCAGAGCCTTCTGCCTTGTTCTTTTCACAGCAGACCATCAAGTTTTACAACAGATAGAAACAGAATCCTTAGCAAACTGTGCCCAGCCCAAAACCTACCAAATCAGACTGATTAAAGCTGCTCATATCTGCTATATAGCATCAATTAAAAATCAATGTAGCGACGACTCCGAACTAATCGATGAAGATGCGATGCTGGTCGCTTCTTGTATTAAAAATAATCTGAGACAAACAATGTTATTACTATAATATTGTAGCATAATGACGCTTTGCGTATAGCTGCTTTCCCATTTCTAATTATGCATTTCATCCTATAGTTCAACTTGTAATATGATTAACTAATCAATATTAACTTAACACTAGAGAAGCTTTTTGATGAAAATAGTAAACAACTTATTTCAGTTCAAACTAAATTAAAGGTCAGACCGGGATTCGAACCCTCAGCTAGCACGGTCAATCGCCCTCTTAGCCAACTAAGCTATCGTTCCGGGGGCCGAAAATCAATATTAACTATCATATTCTCGTGCTCGCGCATTCCCTTCGCAAAGTTATTCTACGACGGTGTACATTTTTAGCCATTTTGGGGCTATTGCGCGGCGCGGAAGCTTTAAACTGTCATAACTCTGTCCAGGAACAGTCCCCAGAACTGATTAAACTTGTGATTTCCTAGTCAGAGGATGTACTTTACGAAAATATATGATTTGTCATACCTGCGTCCACACAGTGGAATCACAAATGGGTATAGTCGCGAACGCAAAGAAACCGCAGGGCTCTAGCTTGAAAAATGGGAGGGCAAATGGTCCCGATGGAATACCCAACGAGCTAATTAAGTACTCTAATAGTACAGTCCATGAACATTATGCTGGAATCATAAACAGTTGTTTCAAGACACATACTTTTCCCATTTCCATTGGAGAGGCTACTATAACACCCTTACAGAAGCCAAAAAAACCTATTGGTCCTCTGAAGAATTTACGTCCACTCACCTTGTCCAATGCAGCCAGAAAAATTCTGTCTATGGCTACTCTTAAAAGGATAGAAGAAAAAGTGAACGCCTTCACTGGTCCATGGCAGTGTGCATATAAACGCGCTCGTTCTTGTGCTGATATTGTTTGGTGTCAGCGAGTTCTACTGTCAGTTGTCCAAAGGAAGAAATGGGAGTATCATCGCATGGGCATTGATATGTCTAGTGCGTTTGACACGATCAAACGGACTACGATTCTTGAACTCCTGAAACTGTGTGGCTGTACTGAGGATGAGCTGAGGATTGTCCGGTTGTTGTTGTCCAACACAAAGCTACGGGTGAAGGTAAATGGAGTTCTTTCAGCTGAGTTTTTAAGTCTCCTTGGAGCTTTCCAGGGTGACTGTCTATCCGGCTGTCTGTTCACCCTTGTCTTGGCTGGTGCTTTGAATGAACTTAGATGGACTATAACAATCAGTTTAGATAGGCCGATTCCCCCGATTACTATTGCTGGCCTTCCACTTGACACTGAATATGCTGATGATGTTGACTTCAATGATGAAGAGGAAGACAACTTGAGAGCTATTTTGCCCCAGGCAACAGCTATACTCGAGAAATGGAACCTCTTTGTCAATGAAGACAAAACGGACTTCACTCATGTTTATTTAGCTAGTACGGGTGAAGTCGACAAT
Source organism: Bolinopsis microptera (assembly GCF_026151205.1). NCBI lineage: Eukaryota > Metazoa > Ctenophora > Tentaculata > Lobata > Bolinopsidae > Bolinopsis > Bolinopsis microptera. Next base: position 11,829,379 of record NC_087084.1, on the reverse strand, counting down.
GATGGAAAATTAGTGTCGGGGAATGAAGCATGGAGGAAAAGTATCACTCTAGGGTCCGTCTTGTGTAGCAAAGCTGATATTCAGCGTCGCATAAACCTGGGATATGCTGCCTTTAACAATTACAAGAAGGCCTGGAGTGATAAACTGCCCCTAAACAAACGTCTAATACTGTATAATGCTTTAGTCGTATCGGTTCTTATGTACAACTCATCCTGTTGGGCCGTCCCCAAAATATTCCTTGAAAAACTAGATGTTGTTCACCGCAGACATCTTCGCACTATTTTGAATATAAAGTACCCAGGAGTCATCTCCAACAAAAACTTGTATAAACGCTGCAATGCTGAACCATTGTCAGAAAAAGTGGCCCGTTGTCGGTGGAGAATGTTAGGACATGTTTTGCGGGGTCCTATTGACGGACCAGCGTTTTCTTCCCTCATTTTTGCCATCAATACACTGGACTTACCAGGGAGAAGAGGAAGACCCCAAAGCAATCTTTTCTCGCTGATTGTGCATGATTTATGTAAAAGAAATCTTTATTTGAATAATATCTTTGACCTGCATTATCTCCGTAATTTGAGTTATGACAAGAGATATTGGCGGAAATTGCAATGAAGTTTTTAATTTTTAGTTTTTGTTTTAGGGAAAGATTAGACTCGGGCGTTGTTTTTTAACTATCCCTTGTTTAGAACTTTGATTTAATAATAATTTTTTATTTTATTTTATTTTATTTATTTTATTTTATTTTTTTTTTTTTTTTTTTTTTTTTTTTTTTTTTTTTAATTTTAAAATTTTTTAATTTTTTATTTTTTTTAATTTTTTTAATTTTTTTAATTTTTTTATATTTTTCAATTTTTTAAAATTTTTTCTAATTTTTATTTTTTTGTTTTTTCATGTTTTTAAAGTTGACTCATATGAGACACCACACTTCTGTGTGATAAAAAGACTATCATTTTGCCTATTACTCTATTTGCCTTAGAGTAATAGACTGTCAAAGTTTAAAACGCGCATTGGTATAGCACGTGACTAGGAGGTGCACGATAAAAATAAACTTGCTCGGATTTTAAAAATTTTTGTACCACTGTTTTCTAGAGATTGTGAGAATTTCCCCAATACCAAATTTGTCATACCTTTTTGGAAAGATCAGTGAGTTTCGCCTAGGTGCCATATTTGATGGTGCGCGGCTTTTGGAGCAAAAGTAGCTGTAAAAGTCGCGTAATTTGACCAAATTCGTCCAAATTTGACCATTTTTGTCGTATTATTCGGATTTATCTTCAGTTCCTTAAATGAGATCATTCTGGAAATTGGCGACGACCTTCCAATAGGGCTTTCACAACTGTCCGAAAAATTTGGTGGATATTGGAGTTGATATAGTGATCAAAATGGGGCAAAATACGCTACTTTTAGCTGTAACATAATGTCTGATGGTTGGATATACTTTAAATTTTTCGGACACTTTCCTTGTAAGTCTTTAAGTAAGCCTACCAATTTTTGTTGCAATTGGAGGTCGGGAAGGATACTCAATATCTATTTGTTTGAAGAAAATTGTGCTGGCCGAAATTAGCGCTAAAAAACCATCCTACAGTCGGCACGCGCGGCTCACTGTCGATGGCGCACTACCTAACGTGACTAATAAGGCAAAATTTATACTTCCTAACATATTATCGATCCTTAGACATCATACTATTGTGTCCAATTAGCGGTTAGGTCTCTAAACTCGTAGCAGAAAACACGTCTTTTTGCCCGTAAGAACCTCTACTAGTAGCAGTTTGTAGCAGTAGGTAGTGCACCATCGACAGTGAGCCGCGCGTGCCGACGGTAGGATGGTTTTTTAGTGCTAATTTCGGCCAGCACAATTTTCTTCAAACAAATAGATATTAAGTATCCTTCCCGACCTCTAATTGCAACAAAAATTGGCAAGCTTACTCATATAGACTTACAAGGAAAGTGTCCGAAAAGTTTAAAGCATATCCAACCATCAGACATTATGTTACAGCTAAAAGCAGCGTATTTTGCCCCATTTTGATCACTATATCAACCCCGATATCTACCAAATTTTTCGGACAGTTGTGAAAGCCCTATTGGAAGGTCGTCACCAATTTTCAGAATGATCTCATTCAAGAAACTGAAGATATATCCAAATAATACGACAAAAATCAACGAATTTGGTCAAATTTGGTCAAATTACGCGACTTTTACAACTAATTTTGCTCCAAAAGCCGCGCACCATCAAATATGGCACCTAGACGTGATAGCTAAATGTATATTATGCTTAATGCACAAAGTTTATTCTAACACTGCACCACCAAATATTATAAGAATGTTCACTGTTTCAAACTTAAACGCACCTAGAAGAGAACCTGAGTTCTTTGCAGTACCATTTAACCGTTTATGTAATTCAGACAAGAGCATTTCTTACATTGGGCCTAAGTTATATAACCAAACAGTCAACATTATTAACAAGGACATCAAATATGTCACCACTTGCCTACAAGACAAATTCCTAAATTCATTCAAGTCTACAGTCAACAAGCATGTGCTTACTGCACAAGCACATAAACCGGATGACAAGGACTGGGACAACTCAAATTTCGTACTTTTAGAAATTTAAATAATTTGGTACAACATACGTTGATCATAATAACGAGCAACAAAACTTTAACCTCATAACAAAATATGACTATCTTCGAGCATTTTTTACAATGCTATCGACACCGCCCAATTTCACTGTCATTTACAACTTTTAAAAGATAAAAATATCACCGCGCATTCTTCAGACCCTGTGTCGCTGTTCTAAATTTTTGTCAAGAGATAAGAGTTATTTAAAATTCTTAATAGTACTATTTAAATTTGCTAATAGCATAATCATATTTTATACATTATTAATACTTTATACATTGTGTGCATATATTTATATTTGATTGTAATTAAAGATTTAAAGGCGTTAGTGCCGAGTAATGCCTTCGGGTAGTGCTCCTCAATCAATCAATCAAAACTATTTAAGTTAATGCCTATTCTCCGCAAGATCCACTCTCCGTCTCTCCATTCTTATGACGGTGTTAGTACGGTGAGAAGATACAAAATTACAGATAATATGTTTACTTCTTGACGGTAAAAAGTTAGGAATTTGAGGAATTAGACAAATAGAATTTGATCAGATCCGGAGATTTGACGTATTTTTTAACTTTTTGACGACATATTTGATGATTATTTCTAAAGACGTATCTTGTTGAACTAGATAAGTTGGATTCATGAATTGTAAAATGTAAAGCTATTATAAAATCATAGACGAAACTCACTGATCTTTCCAAAAAGGTATGACAAATTTGGTACTGTGAAAATTCTCACAGTCTCTAGAAAACAATGGTACACAAATTTTTTAAATCCGAGCAAGTTTATTTTTATGGTGCACCCCCTAGTAGCAGTTTGTGGCAGTTTCCTTGCACTTTGCTCCTCCTGTGTCCAATGTTCAAGCAGCTACCACGTGACACAATTCAGCCAATCGGAGTACAGGAATCCGCAAAGTTAAAGTTGCAAAATTTTGATCGGCCCGAAATGGGATTTTTCTGGAGATTTTGAGATAACTCAACAACTACGCGACGTTGTCTTAAATTTTCCTCCTGGGGAGGTAACGTTACTTTTACAAAACGAATATTTTACAAGTCTCTAACTCTTTTACTTTCAAAGTTAGGCCCCATCCAGTAAGGGTTTCTGGGTTAGGATTGGGGTTTATCATTTATGTCACGTGAAATTTTTGGGCGAGCGAATTAGTAAAAGCCAAAAAGTTTACCTGGGGACCCTATGCAGGCTATTATGTTAATAAACATGTTCATAAACATATGGGTTCAGCGGAATGACAGGCTGAGCGCCGCCCAGTAACACAAAGTAAAACATTACTCTTCTCTTAATACTTGTAGCGAAATGCGCTACTGTGCCTCGCCGAGCTGCGATGAATTGACATCGTCAATTAACTTGATACGTACATGTATCGTATCCCAAATATCAGAAAATTTGGCGGCGCGCGCTTCGCGCGCGAAAAGTGGCATGCAACGTGTGTCAACTCTTTTCTGATATTGGATCGATTGTAGTGCGACGCGATGCGTTACTGTGCCGCGCCGCGCACTCAATAAGGCTTCTCAATAAGGCTAGATCGGCGAAATGCGCTACTGTGCCGTGCCGAGCTGCCATGAATTGACATCGTCAATTAAATATTGGACAGATCTTCGCACACCCTACAACTTAACCATCGGAGACAGCTAGAAAGGTTCCTTATACCAAAGCTCATGAACGAAGATTCCCTAAAGCATCTTCTAAACAAATTCCTAACAATGACAATGTTGTCTATTCACTATGACTATTGTAAGATTCAGAACACTTTTATAAGAGCTCATTTAAATTGTTAAAAAAATAAATCTCATTCTGGAGATTTGCGGAGATTATTTTTTTGTTTATTATAGTGGTTGCAATTTATGTGAAAATTTTGGCCAATGCGCGTCGTAGTATTTAGTCACGTGATACGCGTCACCAAAACACGTGACAGTGCGCGGATGAATTCCCACGGGAATATCAAAACGAACCAAATATAGTTGAACCAGAGCGGGGAGGGATTATAGAAACTGTGCCGGGGTTATTTATTAAGCGGAAAAAACAGCGGGATTATTAGAATTGATTATTCTATCCCGGTTGATTATTTAATTATCCGGAGCTGTGTTTATAACTGATTGATGCCGTTAAAAGTAAACAAATGATTCATAACTGGTTGGAAAATAAATGGAGATGAACTAGTTTTATTAAAAATAACATTAACTAAATATGTTCTTCACGATACACATACATTCCGATTTACGCCCCATCATGGTCGCTGTACTGGCAGGAAATATGAAAGGGGGAAGGAAACATTGTCATGTAGAGTAGGTAGGTGGGATAGTGGATAGAGCAGGTGTGAAAACAGATTCACCAGGTGAGAAGGTGAGAGGAGCTGCAGGGTGAGACTTGTAAGATTCTGGTTGGTTACTGGAGAAGGAACTGGGAGGGAAGCTGGAACTGGAAAGAAAGGTGTGAGCGAGGTTCAGAGGCTTAACAAATGTTAGAGGCTTTACGAAAGGTAGAGGCTTCACAAAAATGGGTTCTCCAACACTACCTTTTTGAAAGTTATTCGAAGCCTGATCGTTTTCATGAAAAATATGTGAGTTTTTTCCTATGTCATTTTGCTGATACGGTTTTTCGCCGATGTGCGTAATCTGCGTCACTAGGTTTGATTTTTGTTCTGAATTGTAGGAGTATTCAGATTCTGATTCAGAGCAATTGTACGGTTTTTCAGTGGTAGGTTTACAAGGTTTACAAGGTTTACAAGGTTTACAAGGTTTACAAAAAATAGATTTATATTACAGTGAGATAATGTCAGATCAGCATAGCTAAAGGTCAAAGTCCGAAATCCAAATAGAAAATCCGTTACCATTAAGGTGTTTGATGAGTGTAAAGAAAAAGTGAAAATGAAGGGGCTGTGGAGGCAGTGGCGTAACGTAAGGCCCCGCAGACCCCGCTATGCGGGGGGGCGCCGTGAGAGGGGGGCGCCAAAATTCTGCCGCCCCTCCTCATAATTTGGCGCCCCCTAGAAATATGGCGCCCCTGGTAATAAAATACTTGGTATATAAGGTCCAAAAGTTGTTAAATATCGTGCTACTGTTGTAAGATTTGTAAAATTCTAAAATTAAATATAGTGCAAAGCAAGCAGCCAGCGCGCGCTAAAAACACGTGGTAAGTGATAACGATATTGCAATTTTTATACAAACGTGGTATACAAAATTCGCGCGTGAGAATGTTTTGATTTTGTGGCAATTTGAGATATCAATGTTTACTTTTAACTTAGATCCCAATTTCATCGGCAGTCACTTATTGTAGTATTAATGATACTTCACAAATAAAACATCAACATCTAACAGGTAGCAATAACAGATAAAAATATGGAAATAAAAATCAATTTACATTTTTCAATACTACATAATATTTACATTACCGTACAGTTCATATTCCAAGCAACTCTCTTAGGTTTGGAAAGAGCATCAAATTGGGCCAGCTCTTTCTTGTCAAGTTGTCTTGCTGTTAAGTTCTTGATTGAGATGATGGCTAAACTGTAAACTGCTTAATCTATCGTTTAGTTACCCATTGTGCTTCGGAGTTTTTAAATAGCTTCAGTTTGCTAAAGGATTTTTCAGCACTGGCTGTACAGTTATTCAGATTGGCACCAAAATCAAATTGAAGGCTGACAAGCTACGTAGCGAAATATTCACAGACAAATAAGATTTAATGCTTCAGTCAGGTCGTGCTTGTGGAGCTGGCTCAGTTGTTTTGCAGCTTTCGTCAGCGTACAATTGACTCCACATTTTGCATAGTATGTACTATGTACATGAAATCTTCCAACGGTAACGAAACCTGATTTGGGAAATTTGATGTTAATTTACAAATAAATCTGTAAACCACTTCCTTCTACAAATTTCACCACATGGCTGATGGCATAATACCTAACATAACTCCACAGATGCCACAATATTAAAGCTATTTACATGATTCAAAATAAACCTCAATACTTACTTCAATGTTTTCAGTCACATCCCAACTCTGCATATACAGTGAGCAACCACACTCCACACATATCGGCATTCGGCATGTAGTTCATATAAACACATGCTATATCCGGGAATTTCATTAATGTAAAGGTTTGTTCATTAATACATTTTTTTTAAACGTACGGAAACAATTCCTACAAAAATAGGTCACTCTTTGTAGTTACTAGTTGTGACACCATACAACAGCCATTTCAAATCATTACTACTTCTGGCAGCAAAACAAAGTCGGCTACAACTGCAAGTTCTAACAAATAACAATAATCATTCGAACAACTACCAATAAATAGAAAAGTATACATTTAAATGTTTAACATCATCATCTGGTAACAACCATAGTCCATACTACCATAAAAACTCGCTAACAGCATTAGATAATGGACAATTAGTACAGTGAGTACAGCTCACACACGCACTTTTCAATTGTATAATATATAAGTTCACCATTCCCCCGTATGTTGCCATGGTAACTGTCCCAACGGAGCGTCAAGGATATGATCGATTATAAATCGGTTATTAAGTATATCACTACATTAATTGTGTTTCTAAGGTGTGTCCCATACATTAGTTTAGTGTTACACTCAGTGTGTAATATTTGTTTCCTCGACGATTTGCTTAATAACACGAAAACATTTGTGTAAAGATTACATTTGATCGTACCAACTATTTAAGCTCCATTTATCCGTTGAACATGGATGTTAAAACGAAGAGGTCAGTTTATATATTACATCTGTGGAGTCTGAACACCTACCCAGTTACCATGGTGATAATTCCAGAGATATCACGTGATTTGCTAACCAAGTAATGCTATAATTGAATGCGTATAAAGTGCACTGATCTATCTCATTGCCTTGAAATGACGTGGCATACTTGTAATCTAGCGGCAGTAATGTTTTACTGATCAAGCTTGTCAGTAGAATTCTTTAACCATTCCCCGAATCCCCCGTATGTTGCCATGGTAACTGTCCCAATGGAGCGTCAAGGATATGATCGGTTATAAATCAGTTATTAAGTGTTTCTAAGGTGTGTCCCATACATTAGTTTACTGTTACACTCAGTGTGTAATATTTGTTTCCTCGACGATTTGCTTAATAAAACGAGTAACGTTCTATTATATCCTATTAGCTACATCATGTTTCTGACAAACTTACCAATTCAATACAGAACGAAATTAACTAACAACCAACATTACATAATTTCTCAGTGTTTCTCAACACTGAAGTGCAAACAGTTTAAGAGTACTACCAAGTTTAAGAGTACTACCAATCATGATCAGTACCTATAATATTCAGTATTATTCTATCGATGTTATCATCTACAGACTACACACATCTAGAAGACACCAACCAACACTCCTCATTGAACACAGTTATCATTATCAATAACATATGAATAATATTAACCTGCGACAACGGACAAGTAAGAAACGGCATCGTTGCCTAAAGTCTAAACTTCGACTAAAATGAGTCCTACAAAATTGACTTATCTCCACTGAATCAGTTCCTCGTAATAAAGACTGAGCTAAACGTAGAAACTGCTAAAACAACTCAGTAGTAAATATTGATTGTACACCGCCCAGACTCCCAATGCAGTTCTACATATTCGACCAGCTGTGAGGATATTTATAATAACATACATTCGCATAATGTTCGCGTAAACTAAGTACGGCATATTTGATATTTTACCCCATTGATGATTACAATTTACATGAACAACCGGTAACCTTAATATAGTATAAATTTTTGTAACATGTACAGCAGCTTAAAACAGTTCTCCTCGTTACACTAACAATATGAAACACACAATTCACAAAATTGTTTCATTGTTTATCACAAATTAACAGTAACACCACTAATCAGACAAATGACAAATTACCTAACGGCTGTTTCGAATGTAATGTCTAATGTCAAACGACAATGAAACGCGAACAAGATTCTGACATTGTGTAACCGACTTATTATTAGTGTCCAGTACATGATACATTTATTATTACCATAACGCGTCGTCACTCTGCATAGTCCAATCACAACCGTTAACAGGTATCACGAGATAATATTTTATCCAACGCGAAAACAATCATGCGCAAATTACTGGCGATTAAATTACTAAATCGCGCGGCTTACATGTAAAATTATTTGCGCGCGGCTTCTCACTTTCCAAATTCAAATTTTATTGGCACACATTTATATTCCGTTTTAAAATTAAAAAATTGTGATGGCAACGGCCCTCGGACAAATCTAGCGAGCGAAGCGAGCGCGCTCCAGAAAGGGGGGCGCTTTTTGAGTTGAGCGGGGGGGCGCCAAAAAGTAACGTTACGCCACTGTGTGGAGGAAATGTGATATCCCGTACTGAGACACTAATGTTCGTGTTTCTTCTTTATAGGGAATCGTGTTCTGCACAGCTGAGCGACGAACTTGGTGAATTCCACTATGTGCTCCGGTAGAAAGAGGCTCTTCATGTCATGAAATAGTAATGACTTTGTGGGCTCCTTCATGTTAGTCCTACTGGAATGGTACCTGGGACATGTTCTAAGGAAGTGTTCTTCATCTTCTATTATCGGATCAACACAAGGAAGATTAACAAAGAGCTCCATCATGGACTTTTCGCTGCAGAATTCACAAATTCTGTGATGTTGACTTCCAGTTCTGCTCCCATATCTTCCAGTTTCTACGTTTAGCTTATGTCCGCTCATTCGGATCCTAGCCACTAAGTTGCTTCCAGTTCTCGACGGTAGCGTGAGGTACGGCTCCTGCTCGAAAGCACCTTTAACTTTATTATTGAACGTAAGCTTCTTATTGGTTTGTCTTTCTGTTTCCCATAGATTGATAAATCGGTTATGTGCCCTTTCCTGACATAACAATGGGTTGTAAAGTTGATGTTCAAGTTTGTTCTCGTCGAGTATCATTAGCATTGATTCCAGTGCTCTGAACCAACCTAAATCAAGTTTCTTCTGCTCAGCAAAAGCGTGCCTGGCTAGGGCTGGTGAGTCTTCTAGTTCAAGTCTTGCAAGGCGATTATGGAAATCGGTGACTTGTTTAACATATCGAACTACAATAGGGGTTCTTCCGCAGTCTCCCCAAACAGCTGCGTTGGATGTAGATTTGCCAACTCCAAGGGTCCATTTAAGGATGGCGAGGTGCATTCTTTCGAATGGGTCAGCTGCAATGCCTGCCAGTGGGGATTGCTTCGTATTGTCAGTTGTGCTGGCAAACGCCTTTATTCCTGAGCTACTGCTGATCCAGACTTCCACTCCGTACGATACAACTGGCAGTATGAGGGAGTCGAGCAGTTTAAGAACTGCGACCTTGGATATATTGTTAAGGTCTACTTCACTTTTCAGTCCAAAGTATGCCCGGAGAGCTTTTTGTCGTAGAAGGTTTAGTGCTGTCTTAAAGCTGCCCGACAGTGAGAAGGTGATCCCTAAATAGCAATATGTTTTCGCTGATGGGATTGTTGCTCCCATGTACTGAAAACCGTAACTCTCTTTGAGTTGCCTTCCACTTTTATTAAAAATCATGATGGCGGTTTTCTTGGTGTTCACCGTGAGCCCCCATTCTCTGCAGAATGACTCAAGTTCAGAGATCATGACCTGAAGACTTTCTTTCGAAAGTGCGAGGAGGACAAGATCATCTGCCCACAAGAGGTGGGTCAGAATAGTTTCATTCAGCAATGGACTTGAGATGTCTTGAACACTGTTCAGTCGTTCCGAAAGTTCATGGATGTAAGTTTTGAATAGTTCGGGGCTCATTGGGTGGCCCTGCTCCGTACCTGCAAGAATATCAAATGAGTCTGATATTTTAGCGATCAGCTTGATCTTAGCTTTGGAATTCTTGTACATATGTTCTAGACATTTTAGGAATTTTCCATCTATACCAAGGGTTGAGAGCTTGTACAGAAGAGCTTCACGACTGATGGAGTCGAAAGCTTTGCGAAAATCCACGAAACAAGAGTAGAGTCTTTGTCCTTTGTTATTCACGTATTTGTCTACACAAGTGGAAAGGGTGAACAGATGATCCACAGTTCTAGCATTCTTACAGAAGCCAAGCTGGTTTACTGTGTCCGGGCAATGTTCCTTCCTGAATTTTAGCAAACGGTCCAATAGGATTGTCGCGAAAAGTTTACCAAGGTTGCTCCCGATCGCAATGGCTCTGTAGTTGTCGGGGTCGTAGATACATCCTTTCTTGTGGAGTGGGCTCACAATCGTAGTGTTCCATGGGTAGACACCAAGGTCCAAGCAACCATTAAAGAGCTTAACTAACACTGAGAGAGCGCAGTGGTTCTGGGCGGCAGACTTAAGCTGCTCATTGAGTAAACAATCTAGTCCAACTGCCTTACCGTTCTTAAGTGTTTTCACCGCATGTACAACCTCTTTCGATGATATCTCATCATTTAGTATGCTCATTATTTGTTCATTTGCTTTAGTCACTGTTCTATTCTGTGGGAAGTTTGTATCCTTCTTTTTGTAGAGATCCAGAAAGAATTGGTAGAACTTCGCCATGTCGAATATGTCCAGCTTGGAGGGTTTTTCGTTAAACTTCTTCAGTTTCTTCAAGTTCTTCCACGAAATCTTATTTTCCTGCAGAATTTCCTGGTTTAACTCTTGGAAGAAAACAGCCTTTTTCCTTTTTAACAATTTTTTATAGTCCTTCTTCCTAGAGTAGAAGCGGATTCGTAGAAGGGCGTCCGAGGGGTTTTTCCCGTACTTCCTTGTTAGAATATTAAGCTCTCGCTTAGTTGTAATGCACTCAGCATCGAACCACTTTTGTTTTGGGCGGAGTTTACTGCGTCGTTTCTTTTTAGAAAAACACCTTATCTTTTGCTCACTATTGGCACAGTTTGAGGGTTGATCGGTGCAAAGTGCGCTTTCAAGAATGTGAACGAACTTCTTGTTCGTGGAGTAGATGTTTTCTACTGTATCAAGAGTTGAGGTCGAAATATCCAATAGCTGATTTGTTATTTCGGCCTTGTTAAGATTATCAGTAAACTGTTGGGCCGTTGCATCTCCATCCCATTTCGGTCTTTTAGGTGCATCTTGATGAAGCTCTTGAATTAATTCAGCGGCTATCATTTGGATTCTAACTGAGAGTTGACAGAGGATAGGTCTGTGATCTGATAGGTTAGTTAAGGAAAGAACTTTGAACCGTTTTACCATATTCCTGATGCTCGGTGAAACTGCTATGTAGTCAACGACACTTTGTCCGTTGTACTGATAGCAGGTGAGCTCACCAAAAATGTCACCAATGACATTGCCGTTCAATAGAGTGAGGTCACAGCTGCCCAGAAGGTCAAGGAATCTATTACCTCTTTCATTTAGTACAGAATCTTTACTGGCTCGGCAAGGTCTGGGTGCATTCGATTTCTTCTTTTTCATCCAGTCTTTTGTCACTGGGATGAAGTTGACACCACCTGTACGAGCATTTAGGTCACCTACTAGCATGATTTCAGAGTGACCAAGTTGCTCTCCGATAAAGTGGAGAAGAGCTTCAAGAGTATTCTCCTCAACTCCAAGACTCTTCATCCTGACTTTATAAGAGGAATTATATGTGTACATTCCCGACTATTTTTAAAACTGGTAAAGTTATTCCCATTTACAAGAAAGACAATAAGGAATGTATCGAAAACTATCGGCCTGTATCAATATTACCTTTATTTGGAAAAATTTTCGAGAAGATCATTTACAAACGGCTCTATAATTTCTTCACATCTAAAGGTGTACTGACAGACTCACAGTTTGGATTTAGAAAAGGTCATTCCACCACTCATGCTCTACACAAATCTATAGACTCCGTTACAAAGACTCTAGCTGGCAATAAACATGTCTTAGGAATATTCATTGACTTAAGCAAAGCCTTCGACACCCTTGACCACAACATTCTTCTAAGCAAATTAAACTCCTATGGTATTAGGGGCACAGCACTTACCTTACTTAAAAGCTATTTGACTAACAGAAAGCAGTATGTTATGTATAACGATGTACCATCAGAAACACTGGATGTGAAATTTGGGGTACCACAGGGGTCAATTCTAGGGCCGTTACTCTTCCTACTGTATATGAACGATATAGTGAACTGTTTTTCTGACAGTGAGGTGAAATTTGTACTTTATGCTGATGACACTAATATCTTTATATCAGGACCATCTAGAGAAGCAACATACAAAAAAGCAAACTTAGTTCTTAAACATGTGTCGATTTACATGAAATGTAATCTACTCCATATCAATATGTCTAAATGTTGCTACACCCATTTTAAACCTGCCTCTGAATATGATGAGACCTGTGCAAGGACCAGACCATTTGCTAACCTGCTAGATGAGTCTAGGTCAATATTCATCGATGGTAAGGTTATGATTAAAGTCAAGGATACCAAATTCCTAGGTATTGTTATAGATAGTAAGTTAAACTGGGCTGCCCATATGCACTACATTCGTAAAAAACTTCGGTCCATGACTGGTGCAATCTGTAGAATTCGACACTCGATACCTGGTGAACTATATTTGAAAATATATAATGCTCTCTTTGAATCACATCTCAGTTATGGTATAAGTGTTTGGGGCGTTGTCCTTAAAGAACGATCAAATGACAGTCTTTTTATCACACAGAAGCACTGTGTAAGGATCCTTTTTGGTGATCTCGACTCATATTTAGATAAACAATCAACATGTGCACGTACTAGACCGTATGGTATGCAAAAATTAGACCATAAACACTTTGAAAAGGAGCATACAAAACCCATTTTTAATAGACTAAAAATTCTAACGGCTCAAAACTTGTACAAATATCACTGCATTTTAGAATTCTCTAAGATTATCAAGTACCACTGCCCCTACTCCCTTTATGAGGCCATCAACATTTCAAACCGTGCAACGAGTCTAACTGTTATTCTTCTAAATAAATCAAATACCTTTTTGTTTAATGCAGCCAAGCTTTGGAACACAGTTCATAAAAAAATTTTAACTTCAAGCAATTGCCTAGAAACTTCCATTAACTTGATAAAATTGAGAACCAAAGCACTATTAGTACAATCACAGGCAGCTGACTTAAAAGATACCTGGACTCCAACCAATTTTAAATTGCAGTAATTAAATTGCAAATGCAGCAGCACACACCTAATATCACTATCATGATTGAACTATAAGCTGATAAGCTTTCAGATCCATTTTTAACCACTTGATGTAATGTTTTTAATAATTAAATATTTTATTTTACAAATTTATATCAGATCGAACCTATATTTGATAATCGAACCTATATTCGATAATCAAACCTGTATTCGATAGTTAAATTTATGCGATAAATTGATATTGATATTATTATTGTTGAATGAAGTTAACTCCTGAGATAAATTTTATTAATTTTTTAACAAAGGGACTTGGAGTATAAACGACCAAGTTCGCATAAATGCCTACCCAACCAAGAATTTAGGAGGCAAGGGTGGGTGCGTAAACTTTACGGTCTGCACTCTCCGATCCTGTATCACCCTGGATTCTTTTTGACGTATTTTTGTATTAGGTATATATACCTTCTATCCATTCTCTTGCTACTCCAAGTCCCCTAAGATATCTGGTAAAAAGGTCCTGCTAGTTATATATAAAATATATTTATGTTTGCTTTAATTGATACTAAATAAAATTGTTGTTTTCTTGAAATTGTTGTTTTCTTATCAGAGTGATGTTCTTTTCGGCCTTTGTGTACGTTTTCGAAATGGATACTGCTTGGATGTCTGTTGAACCTGTTTCGATTTGGGTAATGTACTTTTCGAGCGACCGTTGAACACCGATGCATAGGCCTCCTGATCTTGAGGATACCCTGTTTTTGTTAAAGCAGCGGTAGTTGGGCACCACTACTTCTCCCTTTGTTTCTTGTAGACAAAATATCGGTGACATCTCGATGATCTCACGAAACTCATCAATCTCGGTCTTGTTTCCTAGTGAGTGGTGAGATATGTTATTGATGTTCCATGACACAACTGAGAGGTCCTGATCATGGTTTTGTGCTGCGGTGTGGGATAGTTCATCAACTTTACTGCTATTGTCTCTCTGCAGTTTTCCCACAATTACGCTCCCTGTATTATTCATTATGATCGTTGCTTCGGGTGAACTCATGTAAAGTTTGCCTAGTTAGGGTTGACGTTCTATTAAGGGCATCTCGGCATCTGAGCCATAGTTTAGCTAAACCCTTGGGCGAAAGTCTCAGTGCTTCACCGTCTTTTGTAACATATCTCTCCAAGTAGCCGCTGAGGTTGTCATTACCGACTGTGCATATTCGGTCTTCATAGTAGTTCTCTTCTCTGAGCCATTTTATAAAGTCACCCATATATTGGTTGGCAGCTTGAATCTTTGTGTTGAGGTTAGGGTTACCTGGTGTTGGTATTATGAGCGAGTAACATATCTTGCAATTGGTTTCTTCTAAGGCCAATCGAAGGATACTTTTAAAGTTTCTTATGAAAGTGGGGAACGTTAGCCCCCTCTTGATGTCATTTATTCCCAAGTGAATAAAGATTATCTCAGGGTTGAAGCTTTTGATTTCGGATATGAGCTTCTGTTTTTCCACTAAGTCACTAACTGAGCTGTATTGCACTTTTTTAATATCATAACTTCTGGAGAATTTTCGCTGGTCGAAGTCTTCATGGTAAGAATCATACACTAGGAGTACTTTCTTTTTTCTTTGATACTCGTGACTTGACTTTGTGAGTGATGCTTGTTGTGGTTTATGAGTTACTTCGGGAGATGCTTCATGCAAATTCCCTTCAGCCTCGCCTGGAGGTTGGTCAATTATCGACGCCGTAGGTTCCGCATTAACCTCTAATATCTCCGAGTACAACGTGGTAGATGATGAGCACTTATGAATGGTTTCATCGTGATTTGACTCAACTTCCTTTGATATCGCCTTTTCTTTATCTCTAGTTGCGCTTAAGAGTTGTTGCAGACAATTTATGGTATCATTTTGATTTGGCTCACAAGTAAAGTCGCTTAGCTGATCCATTATCATCTTTTCTTTATCTTTAACTGACTCTATAAGTTGTTGCAGGCCAAAGGTGATTCTTTCAATGTCGTCAGCAGATGGTTCCTCCATATCGGCTGTTTCATTTGCACTGTTCAGAGAATGAGGGATCATTTCTTCGGTTTGAGTTGCAATCTCGTACACAGTTGTTTCTGTCTGGGCGCAACTATCCGTCGTCGACGGACTTGTAGATAAACTGTTTCTTAGGGTTTCTGTCTGGACGCCGATATCCACTGTAAATGGACCAGTTTCTTCATGGGTTAAAATTTCATTTGTTACAGTTTCTCGTTGAGAGTCGGCATCCTGTGAGCGGCAGATGGTTGCTGTTTTAAGGGGACTATTCATTTTTAAATCTCGGCTTTTTTCTGCATCACAGTGACAAGAGCAGAGGACAGGCTTTGGAGAGATGTTAACCAAGGACTCCAACTTATCAACCGTTTGGGCTATTGAGTTAAATTTTTTCAGGGTCTCTTCAGAGCACCGTTGACTATCCGTATTTAGCGCTTTGATATTGATGAATAGGGTCTTATCATTTTCTTCCAGAAGGTGGAAGCGTTCAGCGATTTCAGTGTTGTTTTTAAGTGGGTTTCGTATTATGGCATCCATCTTCTTCGATAGTGCTGCAACCATACTTTCTTGCTTTAATAACCGATCATCTAGCTTCAGCATACAATTTTCCAGCGTTTTTAGGGGGCTTTCTACAACACTTAGTATTGTTGCGTTAATATCATGAGACTCAGGTGTTTGCTTAATTATGGTTGTCTTTATTCCAGGGCCAGGCTGTGCACAGACCGGTTCTGTACTAGTATAGTCGTCTTTGTGGTTCTGGCCCAACTTCGTCTTTCCTTTCTTCCCATGTTTCCCCTTCTTAGCATTTTTGTTTTTGACCGGGCTTTTATTGGCACCGTATAGATCAATGAACAGACCTGTGAGCTTGTTTTTTCTCTTTTCAGGCGTTCCGGCGATAGATGCACCTCGAGCGCTAAGTTCTTTCACTACTGCATCGTCTGTCAGGTATACGATCAGTTCTTTGATAACTTTCGGGTGAAGGGCATATCTATCACTTGTAACACTGTTTTGCAACGGAGAGTTACTTGATGCCACATTGCCCAGGTACTCAATGAAATACACTCGGCTCCAGTCTGCCGTTTTGTTGTAACATTTTATGTTGCACTCTTTTAGCCAACCTTTAACCACGGCCCCGTTCCTTAATCTGACAACTTCTTCGTGGGCGTTGTTTTGTAAGAATGGGGTCGGAATGGTAATGTTTGTAATCTTACTGTTATTGTCATTACTGCCAGGTAAAGAGTCAGATTGCGGAGGGTTACCAACTCCTGCTGTTTCCTGCTCTGTCTCCTCCGGCAGATTTGTCACCTCTACCTTACCCATCTTAAGTTCGTCATTGACCTGTTTCTCATTTGGGGCCACAGCAATCTCAGCAACACTTCCCTCTCCTTTATCTGTTTCTGTTTCTGTATTGACTGCGATACCAACATTTGAAGAACGTTCTTGGGCGAGATATCCATCTTCATCATCTCTGTCGTTGGGTACATTGACATCATTTTCTGAAATAGAGTCAGTTTCAGAGTGATTCATAATTCCAACTTTTTCTGTTCCAGAGTCCTCTGGTTCTTGATCGCATGAATCGTACTCACTGTCAGAGTCGGCATGATCAGGAGCTGAGAGTTTCTTCTCGTGAAAAGGTTCAGAGTCTGTCTTCTTTTCTTCATCTTCTGTTGTGACGTTCTTGCTATTTTCAGCTATCACACACTTTTTGTTGTCTTCCGCCATTGTTTCTTCTTGATGGCATGTGGTCTCCTTCCCGGCCTGATCGTCACTGGCATCATGTATTTTTCCATCTTCAACAATTACGCAATTTTGACAAGACCGTGACAAATTGCAGCCTTCATCACTGTTGCATGGAATGATAACTATGTGGTAATCAGGTATATGCATTTCAAACTTCCTTTCGGGAGCAAAACTTGGTATCATAGATGCCCGAGTTTTCGAAGATATAGTTAAGAACGACCAGTTTCTCATTTCGACATCATAGACGTTGAGTGATAAGCGGGCAGCACGTTTAGGTAGCAGGTCGAGTCCCCTGCTCCTACCGATATGCAAGATTCCAAGCGGGTAGCAATTATCATCATCTAGTTTCATTCGTTTTGCTCTGTCCGACATGCTGGTGATTTTTAGACCGTTAAAGTTCTGATTGCATGATGTTGTGCGTGACATGTGACGGTTTATTTGACCGAGCAGGTAGAGGAGAGACTTTTGTTCGATCAGGTCACGTGGATGTTCGTCCAGTGAACTGATTCGTGTTACTCGATCAACCTCCTCTCGGCAGAACGTTATGGTAACTGTCGGGTTTGAGTTGTCAATCTGCATTAGGTCAGTTGACAGAGCTCTTTCCACCGCTTTAGAAATATTGCCCATATTCAAGCGGAATGGGTTATTCGTGTTCAGTAAATCATTTTCCAAATGTATACCGGCACCGTCGGTGCCACAGTCGTGAGTGCCACTTTCCCTTATTCTAGTGCATCCAACACCTCCCTGTGAAAAGGAGAGATTATGTGAATCATTTGAGGAAATCGTAGTGGTGGTTGGTTCAGAGTTATGTCTCATCCTCGCGACTGGTGTTTCGTTGAAAGCCGCGGATCTTTCGAGCGCAATCTTTTCTTTGAGTCTTCGTTTCAAAAGAGCTGTTGGGGTTGGTTTGTGGTACTGATCACGTCTGTATGAGCTCTCAGATTTGGAGCGTGACCTGCTTTTGAAATTCGTCCTCACTGGGGATGTGTAGTCCAGTTCGACATGTTTCCTCGGGGGTGTTCCTCTACTTGTTGGTACTTTCGAGGTCGGTGTCAGGTAAAGGGGGGAGGGTGAAGGACTGCCTGCAGGTTCTGATTTATCATCATCATCATATTCAGTTTCCTGAGAAATATCAGATAGATATGAGATGTCTCCGATAGTGTTCCCAACTGAGATGTTCAGGTTAACAGTGGTGTTGACTTGAGTGGTGTTAAACCCACTCACGTTACGTGCGATGTCCCATACTCTGGAAATGCCTCTAACGATTGACATATCTCTGATATTAATGAAGTTTACCGAACCTTGTAGTAGAGGCTCTTACGGGCATTGTCTGATCGATATGCTAGGGACCCCAGATACACCTTACTAGACGTATTTTTGACCGTGGAATCGATTAAAAGTGGTTTCAAGATAATTGGACTGACTTTTTGGGGGTAAAATTGCAAAAAACCGATTTTTGGGCCAAAAATAGGCCAAAAAACCATGTTTTTTGATATTTTGAACAAGTTAATTTTATTGGCATATCGGCAAAACTTGCATGGAGATAGCTAAAACACAGCCGCACAAGATGATATAAAAATTTGAAAAATCCCTCTATTTTTTTGGGGGTAAAAATCCAAAAAAGTGGTAAAAATTTTGACTTTTTTGCGCGCAATTTATTTTTGGTACTTATATGCTATATTTTGGAAATTTTTAGTAATATATCTTGTAATAACAACTAATATAAATATATTGAATATAATGTTGACCAAAAAATTTATTTTTAATAAAACCAAAATTGTAGGTGCGCCGCGCATATTTTCGAAAATTTACACCGTGATATGAAAATCGAGCGCTAAAGCAAATACTGTCATATTGTCACAAGAATACCTAGGTTGTTTTTCAGTATTATTGTCGCATTTCGAAACTCCTTTTCACCCTATTTGGTTATCTTTTTGATGTGTAATTTGTTTACTAACTATGTTTAAATGTATTCTTTTTGATGTGGAGTACCCATTCATATTATTTCCAATCGTTTTTATCATATGCTTTTTCCTCTAGAGTCGGCTCTATTTGTGACATACCTCTTATCTTCTACATAGTTTATCGTAGTTTGTTGATACTGAATTGGTTTAATTGATACTTAACGATTACTCTGTTAGAAATGTATAGTAAGATGTGACGGAATAAGAGAAACTAAAATATTTAAATGGGTTGTGGCCATTTCAAAATATTCAATGAGGTTATATTTTTTAAATTGAAGGTCTTTCACCAAATATGACTTGAATAGTTTTTCGACAAAGTTTTTAGAAGAGCTTTAACGATTTCAAAGAATTAGCAAATTGATTGTACATCTTAGAAGCTACTACAGAGAGGCTACCCATACCAAACATAAATCCGAACATATCTTGCAGATAAGTTGGAGCCAACCCTAGTATGGATTTGTCAGATTTTGCAGTAAGATTTTGAATTCAATCCTCTTCTCTATATCCATTATCCAACCAGTAAAGATTAATCAGTTCATCCTCAAGATGGTAATGTTTATATTGCCCATCAACAGCTTTGGCTACGGCATTTTGTAGTAACTGGACCTGATAGGATACAAGGATACAAGGATACAAGGATACAAGGCTACAAGGATACATTTATTGAGTTCCAAAAGTGGTAATCCTGAAATAAACATTGACATCATCGGCAAGTAATGGCCTCAAAAATTATGGTCCCTTCAAGATCAAAATCAACAATAATGTTTTAATTTAGATAAGTAGGAATAATAATTTTAGCCAGTCTCGCCTCTAGTTATACCCTCTACAAGCTGACTATCTTATTGTTCCTAATACTATGAAACTTGTCAGGCTCTGTAGTTCGTTTTAGTCTCAGTTCTTCTACAAGCTTTTTATAAGGGGGGGGGGGGGGGGGGGGGGTGACATGTCTCCAATGTCTCCCGCACCTTACCTTTTCGAAAAGACGAAGACATTGGAGACATTGGAGACATTGGAGACATTGGAGACATTGGAGACACAGCTTTTGGAGACATTGGAGACATTGGAGACATTGGGGACATTAGAGACACAGCTTTTGGAGACATTGGAGACATTGGGGACATTTGGGACATTGGAGACATTGGAGACATTGGGGACATTAGGGACATAAAATGGATATTAGGGGCATTGGAGACATTGAAGACACAGCTTTTGGATCCTCCTCCTCCTCCTCCTCCTCCTCCTCAGTACTCCTCAGTCGTTCTCCTCCTCGTCCTGAGTCCTCCTTCTGGGTCCTCCTCCTGGGTCCTCCTCCTCCTGGGTCCTCCTCCTCCTCTTCATACTCCTCCTCTTCCTCCTCAATCATCAGTCCTCCTCCTCAGTCCTCCTCCTCATCCTTCTCGTCAGCCCTCCTCCTCCTCCTCAGTCCTCCCCAAGTCCCCCTCCTCCTCAGTCCTCCCCCAGTCCCCCTCCTCCTATTCAGTCCTCCTCCTCCTCCTCCTCAGTTCTCCTCAGTCCTCCTCCTTCTCAGTCCTTCTCCTGAGTCCTCTTCCTGAGTCCTCCTCCTGAGTCCTCCTCCTCTTCCTGAGTCCTCCTCCTCCTAGGTCCTCCTCCTTCTCCTCCTCCTCCTCCTCCTCAGTCCTCCTCCTCCTCCTCCTCCTCCTCCTCCCTCTCAGTCATCCTCCTCAGTCATCCTCCTCAGCCATCCTCCTCAGCCATCCTCCTCAGCCATCCTCCTCAGCCATCTGGAAATATTGCAATCAGACTGTGTGGCTTGGGGGAAATCCACACCCAACATAAGATGATAAATTGTAAGAAGTAAAATTCGCTTCATGATCATGGTGAATCACGCTATTCAGTAATATTCGAATATGATGTGCGTTATGTGAATGGTATCCTCAGAATTTAGGTGACCAACTACCAAGATGCCGGTTAAAGAAAAACATTTAGTAAATATTTTGGTATGTGTGATCCGTTGCGCGGCGTCCTTCTATTATCTATATCATAGATTGACTGATTGTGGTAAGATTTATAAATAGCACAATGTTCACTATTAATGATTAAATGCTCAAAATTATATTTGATATTTTATGTTGCAAATATTTTATCAAATAAACTACATTGATTTCTGGTTTAGCATGTTCTATGAGCCATTTTCAAAAATGATACTTAATAAATTTTATACAACAAACAATTTCAAATTGTTTCATGATTGGTTTTGTTTACTTGGCCGCGCTCAGCCTGTCCACTGTCATTCCGCCGAATCTCTATTATATTTATGAACATGATAGTCTGAGGTCCCCTGGTAAGGTTTTGTTAGTTTAAAGCACCCAAAAATCTTTTAATTTTGAATTTTTTCTTCCTGAGTCCTCCTCCTGAGTCCTCCTCCTCTTCCTGAGTCCTCCTCCTCCTAGGTCCTCCTCCTTCTCCTCCTCCTCCTCCTCCTCAGTCCTCCTCCTCCTCCTCCTCCTCCTCCCTCTCAGTCATCCTCCTCAGTCATCCTCCTCAGCCATCCTCCTCAGTACTCTTCAGTCCTCCTCCTTCTCTGTCCCCCTCAGTCCTCTTCCTGAGTCCTCCTCCTGAGTCCTCCTCCTCCACCTCCTGAGTCCTCCTCCTGGGTCCTCCTCCTTCTGGGTCCTCCTCCTAGGTCCTCCTCCTCAGTCATCCTCCTCAGCCATCCTCCTCAGCCATCCTCCACAGCCATCCTCCTCAGCCATCCTCCTCAGCCATCCTCCTCAGTCCTCCTCCTTCTCAGTCCTCCTCAGTCCTCTTCCTGAGTCCTCCTCCTGAGTCCTCATCCTCCTCCTTCTCCTTCTGAGTCCTCCTCCTGGGTCATCCTCATCCTAGATCCTCCTCCTTCTCCAACCATACATCTACGTCTCCAGTGTCTCCAATGTCTCCAATGTCTCCAAAAGCTTTGTCTCCAATGTCTTCAGTGTCTCCATTGTCTCCAATGTCTCCAATGTCTCCAAAAGCGGTGTCTCCAATGTCTCCAATGTCTCCAGGACATGTCTCTGCACCCTATCTTTTCAAAAAAGACAAAAGACATTGGAGACATTGGAGACATGTCACCCCCCCCTATAAGCTTTTCGTTCCGTGGCAGTCCTATCAGGGCAGATGTAAACTGAGCTGTTCCCCTCCTTTGAGCGTAGTGTACTGGTGTTTCTGATCACTGGTGTTGCATGGTCAGAACTGCTCAATGTGAACTTAACTGGTCTGGATACATTTTCTTTCGGAGCTCCAATACAGCAGCAGTCCCTGACTAAAGGCTTCTCACTAATTTCATTCAGAACCTCCTCAACTTTACTCAGCAGTTGCTCGTTCTCTGATTCTGATAGACCATAAATGATTGCGTTCTTGCTTCACTCAATCTGGTTTTCTACTTTTTTAATTGCAGCGTGGATCTTCTTCGGGGCGCAAGCAGCATTGATGCTTTTTCTAACGACTGAAAAGTAGCTTTTCATCTCCGTTTGCACGGTATTCTGCATTGATTTGAGCTGTTTGTTGCTTTTTTCAATAGCCTTATTCTGAAGATCGATGATAATACTCTGATCTGAAATCTTCTCACTTTTCAACTTGTCAATTTCTTCTGCAAGAGGTATCGCCTTCCATAGCCAGGTGATACTGAACTGGTCCAATATACAACAGACAGTTTCCAACCATTCGCATGGTTTCTCTTTCGTTACTGATCTCTTGTTTATTAAATTGCAAGATTAAATTTCCTCGCACATTTTCTTGTTGATTTCACTACAAATCTCGTCTAAAACACTCCCTGGCTTTTAATAGTAGGCACAAACATTACTAATGTTTTATGAGCGATTTCCACACCATCCCATTGAGCAGTACTATATTAGACCGAAAGACTTTAACGACAATTGACCCCCCCCCACCAACAATTATCCCCCCGACAATTGACCCCCGACAATTGGCCCCCCGACAATATAATTTAATACAATTAACCCTAACCCTTATCCTAACCCTGACCTTGACCCTGACCCTGACCCTGACCCTGACCCTGACCCTGACCCTGACCCTGACCCTGACCCTGACCCTGACCCTGACCCTGACCCTGACCCTGACCCTGACCCTGACCCTGACCCTGACCCTGACCCTGACCCTGACCCTGACCTTGACCCTGACCCTGACCCTGACCCTGACCCTGACCCTGACCCTGACCCTGACCCTGACACGATCAATTGATCCCAGTGTAATTACATGGGGGTCAATTGTCAGGGGGTCACTTGTCGGGGGGTGAATTGTCGGGCGGTCAATTGTTGGGGGGTCAATTGTTGGGGGTCAATTGTCGTACTAAACCCTAGATTTCGAGACAATTGACCCCATTGTAACTACATAGGGGGTCAATTGTCG
The DNA here is from genome assembly GCF_026151205.1 of Bolinopsis microptera. Classification (NCBI taxonomy): domain Eukaryota; kingdom Metazoa; phylum Ctenophora; class Tentaculata; order Lobata; family Bolinopsidae; genus Bolinopsis; species Bolinopsis microptera. The sequence continues at coordinate 11,805,620 of NC_087084.1, read as the reverse complement.
GGAAGTCAATTGTCAGGGGGTCAATTGTCGGGAGGGGGGGGGGGGTCAATTGTCGCGGTACCTATTTAAACATCCAGTTCTTTGTCCTCAAGAAACAATTTCTCGGTTGGTTGACGAAGGTTTTGACTTAATCTGAAGAACATAAATATGTTCATATTTTCATCAGCTGCTATGAAGATATGATTAACACTATCTTAATAACAAGTGAAATATGATCTCTTTTGTAAGCATATTGTCCAGGACAATTGAGGTTATCATTACATGCTCATTGCTCCTGTAGCCTTCTCTTTTAATTAGTTTTCCCAAGGTTTGACACTGGTCTGTAGTTTTTCAAGACATCTGGAAAATGATCTTCATCGATTGGGGATAACTGGTGTGATGTAAAAAAATAATTGTGGCTTGTGATACCAGGGAAATGTAGGTGTCAGCTAAACCCTCGATTTTATGTTTAAATTTAAACAATGTATTTATACATTGTATTTATCATAAATATAATATCAATATCATATATATACAGTTACACTGTGTAGTGTTATCCTTTATTAAATAATTGTGGACACTGGCTGATAATCAGTGAAGGCAGAATCGTGGATTATACCTGATAACTACTGGTGGTGTTTTGGCTATTAGAGGGGTGTTAGAGGGCTGGGCTATTACCGTAACAGCTGGCTACTAGCCTGGTGTTAGAGGGTTGTTAAGATTTTTGGGAGCACAGATACTTAATAGTAAGTAATATATCTTGTCTGGATGTTTGAACTTTTCGATTTGTATCTCGAAAGTTATGTTTAACTTCCCCACGCAGTGTTTTAAATGTATGATATTGTAAGATGTATAATGTCATTATTTTATAGCTCCTCAAAGGATATTGTTCTTATCCACGTAGGAATCAAGTGCTCATTTTGATTGAGGTGGCAATTTGAAGTTGCAGCCCAAGATTTTATTGATTTTAATGTGGTCTATTCTTGATAAAAATATATTGCGCTACTCTTCGTTTAAACTGCTTTAGCTTTAAACTGTTTAGGAGATGATTTGAAGCGGGGCTATAATCTACAGTGGTCGGTGGACAAGTGCGATGAACACCAGAGCCAGATGCTTTAGTTCATGTACTATGACTGTGGCTGATTAATGTACCAGGTACCTCTGCAACAAACTGACAGTCTTACCTGTAACAGTGTAACCTGGTTAGTAAAAATTAGTTGTTCTTAATTGTGTACCTTCAAGCTTTCCACAATTACAACCAACTTTGAAGCAATGATTGGTAACTCGGTAATCTGCCGATGCACATCTGGGGCACACCTCGGGCACACCTGGGGCACAAACTCGGGCACACCTGGGGCACACCTCGGGCACAAAGCACACCTCGGGCACACCTCGGGCAGAACCACCTGGGGCACACCTCGGGCACACCTCGAGCACATCTCGGGCACATCTCGGGCAAAATTCGGGCATGGTAATTGGGAAACCTTGGGAAAAGAACCTGGGCACATCTCGGGCACATCTCGATTTATTTATTGTCAGTATTTTTTATTATTGAGCAGACTGAGCCTTCTGCTCTTATTACCTTAGGGCCAATAAATTTGGTTCACAATAAATTTGGTTACCATAATTTAAGTCACAAATTTTGCAAATTTTTAGTCTACAACAATTTTAGTCACATTTTTCGACTTTTTGAGACCATTTTCCATTTCATTTATTTGATAATTCCATTATTCACCATTAAGAATGATTTCACAAACGTCGTAAGCATTACTTTAAAGTACAGGGGATCTTCGATATTATGCAAGTTTGGTGGGATTTAATTCTAAAATCAAGGTCTTGTAACTCGATAACACGTTGCCATGGCCCCATAGTAACCACAATCAGTGCCCTAGCTACCGAGGCAAATTTGGGTGATTTACTTAATTAATCCTTGGTACTGTTTCACAATTTTGACTTCAATCATCGTCAATTTACTAGCTCACTGCGCATGCAGGTTTTTCCAAAGTAAATTCCAAGGAAAACGTTATGGTTTGGTGTGCCATATTATAGGACAAAGGAATAAATTGCCCATATTTCTTCGAGAAAAATATAACTCAAAATTAGCCATTAAACCTTAGAACTACCAATAACTTTTCACAAAATCAAGTCATTTGTCTTAACTGCAGTTTACTTTTGTAGTAGCTGATCCTAGTCTGCAATCCTAGTGGAAAAAGAGTTATTCAAAAGTACATCCTTGCAATATTTTTGAACACCCTGTAATCTGTACGCTCTGAAATCTGATTTAATACTTCAACTCTGATATCATCCGGTGCCTAATGCGATATGCTAATATTTGATTGTAGGAGACTCTCACTTAGGAGACTTCCAAAAATGAAATATGATGCACCCACTCACAAGAGCGAAAAAAGGTACACATTACTGTAGTGTGCTAATGTTTATCAAATGTTTTTATGTGCACATGTAATATGTTTATTTTCAAAAACTGTAACATCGCTCAATCAAAGCCTTATCAGCACAACACGCACAATCACATATCATACTAACTTTTGTTACTTTGGTTGTGTTTATCCTCGTAGCAGGAAGGGTCATCAGATTTCTGACCACCTCGATGGCAAGTAGTCTACCAGGGAATTAGACCAGCTGCAGCTATAACCGGAAGTCGGAGGGTTGTCCGGTATCAAAGCAATAAACTTGGACAAACTAACTTTAAACGACTCAAACGTAGCTTCAGCTTTAATATTATCAGGCACTTTGTTCCACAGTTTTGGTCCTCTTACAGCAAATGAGCTGTCATAGAGTGTCTGGTTGCTCGAGGAACTCGACCTAGACAGGGAAGGGATGATTGCTCGGGTACCATGTCTGGATGTTTTTGTGAACCTTATATTGCTGCAATTGGGGACAACATTGTGAAGGATCTTCCACATCATCAGAATAGTGTACCGTTCCCTTCTGCGCTGCAGTGACATTAGCTTTAGATGTGAAAGCCTCTCCCAGTAGTTCATATTTTCCAGGCCGCATTATAAATCAAGAGGCTTGCATATAATGAACATATTTATATACGATCGGTGAATGTTCGCTGGACCCCCTCCAAAAGCTGGATCTCAGTCACCTTAACAGGGTCCCACAGCGGACAACAGTACTCTAGTAGGCTTCTGACCAAAGACTTATATATAGGGTAGTCATTACGGTCCTATCACGAGTTTGAAGACACTAAACACCCATGACAGTGTGCTTCTAGCTTTCTTGACCATCAACTTGATCTCTGCGCATCATAATAACAACCACTCGCAAGGATTGTCACTGCTCACTTCAGACACACATCCACTTCACAGTACCACGTACAGCCTGCACAGAGCTCAGCAATCAATTCTAAACGGCTAGCTGATTTTGATAAAATAAAATCGTGATCCGGCGTGATCAATTATTTTAATTGAAGTACAACGGCTGCACCCCTAACTTCTTAGCTAAAGATAAGAGACGCATATATTAGGACATTTGTAATCTGATAAAATTTAAAGTTTTTGTGTGTGAATTAAAATTTAAAGCTTGATGTTAGAATTAGTGTGGAAATAAAAGAGATATTTATTTTATTATTTATAAATTATATCATATATCTTAATTAGGTGACAGTATTATTATTTTAACTACAGATTATATTATTTCAGTTAGTATCGACATAAATTTTACGATTGCAGTTTATTTGTATATCATATTGTATTCAATAAACCGATTCCAAAGCCCTTAAGGGTGGCCCTCGGGTCTTTAAAACATAATTTGTGGGGGCACGTGGTACCGACATGCTTCAGAGGACAGATAGAGACTCAGAATTGTAACCACAAGTCTAAATTCTTTTCATAAATCTAGACTTGTGGTTACAATCCTGAGGGTTTCATACTATTATCAATCACAGAATTATCCTGCTGTTCAAATATTGACAGAAAGGAAAGGTGTTTAGGAGTCGAATTGCTACAACTTCAGAATTCAGATTGCATAACAATTGTATAACTTCAGATTGGAGGACGGTCTAGGGAAAGATATAAGAATTGAGCCTACTTCACAGCTATACTCTACAAAAGTACCTTCAGCGAAATAAGACGTCAACATCCATCTTGTTTATATCAATGATTGTGGAAATTACTTTTGTATTCTTTGTAATTTAATTCTTTAACGTTGTATTCTCTTAATACATTACGTTTGCTAGAATTCTTGTGTGTAAGCTTTAGAACTCTAGATGTCAAACAAAGATTTACGGCCAAATGTCAACCCGGGGTTTGAAGCACGTTATACTAGTTTCAACTTTTATCAAACTGATCCATCGATTTCAGCTATGACATTTTAGTTTTGATCAAACAAATAGTTTTTATTACATTGTGGCGTTGATTACATTAAAATACAGTTTGATGTTTAAAACGGGGCATATGAAAGTTTTTTATCTTGTAAAACCTCGCCTAATCGACGAAGTTACGGTCAGTTACGTACAGCTTCAGATCGAAAATTAGAAATAGCTTATTTTAAAAGCAGTTGAAAGTGCTATTTTCAGAACCTGGTGGGTATTAGTCTAAAGATTCGTTGGAATTCATTACACTGACCATGACATAAGATCCAAATTGGGTGTTAGGGAAATGCAGCGGACTAAATGCTATTTTACAATTACATCTTCCCCGTCACTGATCAGTCACATTTAAAGCTGCGAATGGTGTATTTGTTATGCCAACTAACACCAGAGCAGAACACTAAAACAGAGAACTTGTTAAAGTTCAAATTTAGCCCCGTAAAACTCAATGTATGGAATGTAACAGCCAATGTAATGTTCTTACAGGATCGTTGACATATTACGTAATCACGTCCTGAACAACGTTTAATTTAACCCCCCCCCCCCCCCCCCCCCCCCCTCTCGGTGATTCCGTATTATGTGAACGACCCCTAATATGCTTACATCGAGGTAGTTCTTACTGATTTATAGCAACATTTATCATAGCAGCTTGTTTTTTAAATCATTGTTTCTTATGATACAAGTTTCGTTACCATTCGTATCACACATAATAATAAATGTCTATTAAATGACGTAGTGTAACTCGTCGGAAAATTCCTGATCCTTTTTGTAGTAATTGTGCGGAACGCGCTTGCGCCGAATCAAAAATATGTGTGAAAGTTTTTCTTGCGCGCATTTACTGTGACATAATGTGTCACGTGATAATCTGAAACTTTGAATGGTCATAACACCAAGAGATAAGCAACAGAGGTAAATCTGGCTAGGTAATAGTGTCAAGTAGGTATCTAGAAGTTGTGTGAATATTTTGAAATCAAATTCGAGCGTTAACTTTGTGATTTAGCAAGGTGCGCGGGAAAAAGCAAATAACCGTCAGCACATGGCCATACAGCCTCCATAGTGGCATCTGAGATCGGCTATCGATGCGGCACTAATTACTAGTCCATAAAACAATCATCCCAGGAGCCTAGGGGCTCCATCAGAAGAGTGCCTTATTTGCCCGTAAGAGCCTCTACTATTGGTTGATATAGGTAGAATTAACAGGTAGTGGTAAAGGAGTCCACTGATCTCTTTTATCGTGTAGGTCGTTTGTCAAATCTACTTTTAAACTGTCATCATTTTCATCGATTCCTTCCTTCGTTAATTCGGTTGAAGTACGGCAAGGGGCTACTGCATCGTTTTCGCACCGCGTTTTCAGCTTCTCCCGTCTAAATCCCTCGTCTTCATCGTCTCCTCCATCACCATTTGACGACGAGTTGCTATTGTTAATAGCAGAGCGCGGTCGCAGGGGCCTCCTTCCGGATATAGATGAGTTCCTCCCTGCAGATGTTGATTCTTTCGTTGAGTTGTTGGCACTGTTCTTGTCTCTTTTCTCATTTTCGATGACAGCAGCAACTAGGGGGAAAAAGAATATTAGTCTAAGCAGTTCAACATTTATTGAGTTTTGCAAGATATAACTCTCACACAGTGTATAACTTGGATCATGTATATTTTGGGATACATGTCGTGTATAGCAGCAGCTCACACTCCCGGAAATGCTAGTAAGAGGAGTGCTGGAATATGAGGTGCTGTTTTTCTTATCAGTTACCCAGGACGGTGGTGCAATGGTACGCGCTAGACCTCCGGGTGGCGAGACTGCGGCCACACTCCGCCCGAATTCTTGACTTTTGCCTTCATTGACACATATTTTGCTGTATAAAGAACAAAATAAATCTTGAGCAGACAGGCGGTGTAAGTGTGTGAAATTGGAGCTTTTAGTGCGATTTTGTGTGATGTAATAACATATAGTTATAATAGCAGTACTATAATACAAACGGATATATTGATATATCCACCAGCGTGCGCTTTTTCGCATAGCGGGCTCTCACCAGCCCGCTGTCAAAGGGCCCGATATCTCTACAGCCCGCTTATGATATAGCCCGCTAACAAGTGACATTTAATTTGACCAGTAGCAATATAGCCCGGAGTTCTCTAAAATATTTTCAGTTTCTGTATCGTCTCCTGATGATACATCTCGCTGATGATACATCTCGTGAGCAGATGACATGAAATCTGAACACTGAACAGTGTTATTGATCCACACTTACACACTACACAGTACACTTTAATAGTTCCCACGGCAATATGTGGATTTAAAGAATGTATCAACTCTGAACTGTGAGCTCACCTTATGTTATATCGGATGATATATCAGTTTTCACGCAGATTGCCATGATTGGCTCATAATTAACACGTGACACACTGTTACTATGGTTACCAAATTCGTGGAGACGTTAAGTCTAAGCCTGTGATATCCATTAGTATCGATAATTGTTTTGTGTTTACCATTTTCAGTTCACTATTTCAGTTGATAAACCTTGAAATTTAGGCCGACATTTTACGTGTTATTCTATTGTGTTCCCAAAAGATATTTTGCCCTGTTTTTGTTTTGAAACTGCCATTTAAATTGATGTTATAAATTTGATCTTTAACTTTCATATTCAATGTCCATTGTCCATGATCAGACTGTGATCTCGAGCTCTCTGGGTTACTACTTTTGATTGTCCAGTCACTCAGTAGCTGCTACAGAAACTCTAGTAACTGGTAACCTGGGTAACCTTGGTTACCCTGGTAACTGATAATGACAACTCACGTGGTAGTAGCAGCTGCTCTGTGGCGACTGGCGGTGTTTGTTCTGGTTCCAGGGAGGGAGAGAGGTAGAGAAGTAGAGAGGGAGAGAAAGAGAGGGAGAGGAGGAGAGAGGGAGATGAGGAGAGATGAAGATAAAGAGAGGGGGATAGAGGGAGAGAGGGAGGTAAGGAGAGTGGGAAAAGGAGAAAGGAAGATAGGGAGAGAGTGAGAGAGTGAGAGAGGGAGAGAAGGATATAAGGAGATGAGGGAGAGAGGGAGAGAGGGCCTATATTTTGATTGTTTACAATAAAATTATATGTACATGAAACAATGAGCTGAAACATTGTTTGATAGCGGCCGGTTTTTCGTTCTATAGTCAGTCATTTTGGCCTGTTCTATAACATCTTAAACTAAAAGCAACATGATTTTCTCGTAAAATTTCTGAAATATTGTACATTAATTTGCTGTGATTGTTGGAAACTGAAGCTTCGTGATAAACGCCCACTTGTGGATATATATTACATTGTGGATATATTTACATTTATAAAACTTAGTAAATGATCATCTAATTAGTGGCATTACAACTACACTTGAGAAGCGCCCGCTCATAGTCATGGATATACCCGATATAAAAAAAAACTAATATCTGTAAGAAAAAGCTCACGCTGGTGGATATAATCCACATCACCTCGACCCGCGGGCGGAAAAATCGTATAGCACTCGGGCCCGATGGGCCCTCCGTGCTATACGAAAATATGTCCTCCTCGGGCTAGCGCCCTCGGGGACATATCATATCTCCACCCAAATCAGTCATAATATGAGGGAAGAATTCGTGAATACCTGGAAATCTGCCAAGGCCTCCTCACCAATAGTACAGTCAAATCCGTCCTAATTTAAGCCTTTGTCGGACAAAATTCGCAACAAAGCGATTTTAACGGGATATGGTCGGGACAGGTCCCAGGAATCATTCCAGAGAGTTCCCAAAATCCTCGACTTCAGGAAAATCCACAATTACCACTTTTTTACCACCTTTTTACCACTTTGGTTTTCCGCAAATAAGTCACGTTCTGAATATCCTAGAAGATTTTAGTTTAAAGCATTGTGTTTAGAAAACAAAGAAGAACAACTTTTTCTTTAACAACTTTTTCAAAAATAAATTATTTAATTAATTAATTAAATAATTAATAAATTTTCAAATATTTCAAAAATACATTTTCATAAAGAATGTTCACAATTACATTCCACGTATATTGAACTAATTTTTATGAAAATTTTGAAAATTTTGGACTTACAATATTTTGGACTTGTAAAATTTTCGAAATTTGTTAAGAAAAACCAATTATTTACCACTTTTTACCACATTGAATCTCCGCTAATAAAACGACTTCTGAATGTCGCAGAAGGTTCTAGATTGAACCAATGTGTTCAAAATATAAAAGATAACAACTTTTTATCTGACAATCTTTGGATTAGATAATTAATTGATTTATTAATTAAATAATAATTAAATTTTTAAAAATTTCAAAATATAATTTTTATCAAAAACATTTGCCGTGACGTAAAACGTAAAATGAATTTACTTAAATAACAGAACATACACCGTCACATAGATAAGATAACAGATTTAAAAAATCCAGATAAATGGAATAAACGGTAAAATATCCAAATTTGTACGATACTATTATAGCTTATAACTATTTACACATCATATCTCTCGACTTAGTGTTGTGCTTAACTGAATTTTTAAACTGGTTTGTTTGCTTCTCTTCCTAAAAAAGTTGAATCTGCTAAAAATCGAGGACTAAAATCACACGAAATAGTTAATATTTTGACAAAAGAAGAACACATCGTGTGCCTGATACTGTACGCGTGCAGATTCTATGTTAGTAGCTGTCAATTAATATACAATAATAGTAATATGTTTTTACCGTTTTACTTTTAAGTTTGATTTCAGCGGAGAGCGCAACTAGAGGCATTTTTAACCAATACAATGTTTTAATTCACCAGGCAAATAAGGAGTTAGTTTCGGTGAATAGCTTTAAGAGGTCCTATTCTTTATCCTGACGCCTCTTATACCTTGTATAAATAAACAAATCAACGCACCACAGGTTGGATCAACAACCCCTGGTCACTGAACGAAATTAAACGGCAGTACAACGGCATGACTGATTCAGCTCAGAGTGACGTCTTGTGTGTATTATTGCAGACAGTGACCATAGACCAGTTCCAAAGATTCATATCTAGCCTAGCGGTTAGAGCATCCGCCTTCTGCGCAGAAGGTTCAGGGTTCGAATCCCAGTGTCACCTAGTCTAGGGAGTAGCTAAGGATCCATTGGATCTATGCGATCTCAACGGTCGACTCAACCGAATGATAGGAAACTTAATTGAGGGTTAAATGAGGAGGGGTACCTGTTAAAAGTTCAAGAAACTTCCTAGGATACCCCTTCAGTGCATACTGTAAACATAGTGCTATTAACTATTATATCGGCCAATGAAGAGGAGTCCGTTGTAAATGAGGCAGGACCATCTTTAGTCCACGAACACAGTTTAAACAAATTTTCATTCTGTAACGTAGAGATCGCACCAAATGATGAATCCTCAAACCGGATTACAGACAGGGTAAGTTGGTATAGTACACATACGTTAGGCTCTTACTAAGTTACTAATTCGCTCGCCCAAAAATGTCACGTGACTTTCTCCGTAGCTTAGTGCACTAGATTCCCACTATCGGAATCGTTCTGAATAGCCGATCCTTACCAACTCCGTGGATCCGACTGGTGGTGTCTGATCCAGTGAAAGCGTGGCACAGAAATCGTGCAGAAAGCCCAATTACGGTATCGTAGCACCCTGTCACTTGATAAGCGATTAGGTAATCATTGATAACCCAATCAATTTCGCTAACGAGATAAACAAATTGCTTGATAACTTCGTCATTTTCAATCCGTTTCGCACATCGTTTTGCAGATGTTTTGATTTGCAGAGAGGCAGTTGAGTGGTCTACAGGTCTAATCAAGTTGATGTTTCTGTAATTGGTGATGATACTGATTTGCTTGTCATTTTACTGCACATGACAAAACACTTTGCATTTGACCACCTACTGTTTCTCACCACCAAGAGATCACTAGATGAAGCTAGACTTTCAGGTCTTGAACAGAAGTCGCAATCTTTAACAGCAGACATCAAGTGCGAACAGCTCCTGCCAACATCTGGGGCAGCTGAACAACATTATTATCGTGTTTACCATCAGCTGCAGGCGTGGGATGAGAATGACCTAGATCCGATAAGCTGGGGATGGAAGATGAACAAATTATTCAGAACAATGGGACACATGTACCAGTGACCACTCTTATGAGTACAGCTCCGAAAAAGCTCATTCAAAAAATCAGTTGCAACTGTTTAAAGTCAGGTTGTGGCAATGCTTGTTCATGCAGAAAAGCAGGAATACATTGTGGATCAACCTTCCTCAAATGTCAGGATCCAATTGCACCAATGTGCCAGCTGAGGACTCATAAGTTAGACTCTTATCTAGTATATATGGTTATATAAAGTACTACTTCGATTTCCCGATTAAATTAATGAAAATTTGTTAATTATTCGTGATATGTAATTTTAAAATATTTTGATCAAAAATAATTTGTATAATTTTTGAATATTTGTTTAATAATCGAATTAACTAATTAATTAATTATCTAATCCAAAGGTTGTCGAATAAAAAGTTGTTCTCTTTTATATTTTTAACACATTGGTTCAATCTAGAACCTTCTACGACATTCAGAAGTCGTTTTATTAGCGGAGATTCGATGTGGTAAAAAGTGGTAAATAGTGGTTTTTATTTACAAATTTCGAAAATTTTACAAGTCCAAAATATTGTAAGTGAAAATTTTCATAAAAATTAGTTCAATATACGTGGAATGTAACTGTGAACATTTTTTATGAAAATTTATTTTTGAAATATTTGAAAATTTATTAATTATTTAATTAATTAATTAAATAATTTATTTTTGAAAAAGTTGTTAAAGAAAAAGTTGTTCTTCTTTGTTTTCTAAACACAATGCTTTAAACTAGAATCTTCTAGGATATTCAGAACGTGACTTATTTGCGGAAAACCAAAGTGGTAAAAAGGTGGTAAAAAAGTGGTAACTGTGGATTTTCCTGAAGTCGAGGATTTTGGGAACTCTCTGGAATGATTCCTGGGACCTGTCCCGACCATATCCCGTTAAAATCGCTTTGTTGCGAATTTTGTCCGACAAAAAGACGGATTTGACTGTACTACAAAACTAGAATTCTATAACTTAATTAAACATGATTTTGAACCAGAGGCATACCTACGAATAATCAAAGTACCTGATTTTCGAAAAAGCTTGACAAGGTTTCGTATCAGCTGCCACAACCTCTACGTTGAAAGGGGCAGATACGAAACCCCTCTTGTACCAAGAGAAGAACGTTGGTGCACTTACTGCTTTTTCAGTAAAGGGCTCAAACCTATCGAGGACGAAAGCCATGTATTAATTGACTGTTTGCTTTACTCCTCAGTTAGGGAAAAATTCAACTTTTATCCCCAAAACATCACTGACCTAGCCGGTCTGCTCTCCAACAAAAATCTAGATCCTACCAAATTTACTGCCACAGCAAGAGCAATCCATTCAATTCTCTCTGTGAACGAACAATATACAGCCTATTATAAGAGCCCAGATTTCCACTCAAATACTGGCAAGTGCATAATGCTCTAGTTAATCAAAATAAACTCATGAACCATACAAATTTGATTTACTTAAAGAAAATAGCATTATATTATAACATTTCTATTTTATCCCTACACATTTGTAAATGATTAGAAGTGTGTAACTTAAATTATTTCAGAATTATAACTATTGTGAACTCAATAAAATAATTATCACTTTTGTATCCTTGTATCCTTGTATCCTTGTATCCTATGAAATATTGCACGCGCGTGCGCGTGCAATATTTTGTTCCGCCCGCGAGTCTCCGGTGATATGTATATATATCCACCAGCGTGCGCTTTTTCGCATAGCGGGCTCTCACCAGCCCGCTGTCAAAGGGCCCGATATCTCTACAGCCCGCTCATGATATAGCCCGCTAACAAGTGACATTTAATTTGACTAGTAGCAATATAGCCCGGAGTTCTCTAAAATATTTTCAGTTTCTGTATCGTCTCCATGTGAAATTCCTTATTACACTGCAACTATATAATACATTTTATTTTTGTGTCCGGTAGGGCTGCTCATGCAGCTCGTGAGCAGATGACATGATACTTTGATTTATATCAAAGTTATTATAACACACTACATAATACACATCAGCACTATAATCCCCCTATATTATTGATATTCATCGTCACTGACATTACATTCATTATTCCCACGGCCCAGGAATGCAGTGCATCTCCAGCCCCTATATATACGACACATCCCTTTATGATTGGCTTACATTGAACACGTGACGTGTTACCATGGTTACAACAATTAGTGGCGACCTTTTCTAGAGTTGACTTTTATACAAGCTCCATTGTTTATTTATAAAATTATATATTAACTGTAATACGCCCGCTGGTGGATATAATCCACATCACCTCGACCCGCGGGCGGAAAAATCGTATAGCACTCGGGCCCGATGGGCCCTCCGTGCTATACGAAAATATGTCCTCCTCGGGCTAGCGCCCTCGGGGACATATGAAATATTGCACGCGCGTGCGCGTGCAATATTTTGTTCCGCCCGCGAGTCTCCGGTGATATGTATATATATTAATATACAGTATGATTTCAAGTACACATTCGCATTTAACATATTCAAAAGGGCTGCCCGGAAGTTCAAGTTAGTGTTTGTATTTAGTGGGGCTGCCCGGAAGTTCAAGTAGTTTGTAGTGTTTGTGGATGTAATTGCAGTGTCCTCCGTCATCTTGTCGGGACTTCGTGTTATCACAATCAGTTCTGCACTGTGTGTGCAGTTTCCTGTGTTCTGTCCGGCTAGTTCTGTAGTGCTGTGCTTGTTCTTCCCGGCTTTAGTCGACTGAGCTCTGTAACCACTGGGGGTGGGAAACTGGTCTGAGAGCTTTAAGTAATCTTCAAAACGAGTATCATTGTGTAAACTTCGGTAGTGCATATTATGATAGTTTGACTTAGCTGAATCACTAGGCATAAACAGAGTTCCTCTTGGCGGTCTCCTTCTCCAGGTTGTGGAGGGCTGGTCGATTAAAATTGTTACTGTTAGCATTTTACAGAGGAACAAAGGCGTTGCAAAACCGCGCAAGCAAAGTATGTATGAGCCATCTGATGGTTAACTAGGCTTGATTTTCGGTTTGTACTGTAGGAACATTCAGAGCATTTATACGGGCTTTCTCTGGTATGATTTATCTGATGGTAAACTAGGTTTGATTTTCGGTTTGACCTGTAGGAACATTCAAAGCATTTATACTGTTTTTCACCGGTATGAGTCATCTGATGGCAAGCCAGGGCTGATTTCCAGCCAGTACTAAAGGGACATTCAAAGCATTTATACTGTTTTTCACTGGTATGCGTGTTCTGATGGTTAATTAGGTGTGATTTTCGGCCTGAACTGTAGGAACATTCAGAGCATTTGTACGGTTTTTCACTGGTATGAGTCATTTGATGGTTAACTAGGTTTGATTTTCGGTTTAAACTGTAGGAACATTCAGAGCATTTAAACGGTTTTTTACCGGTATGAGTCCGCTGATGGAAAATCAGGGTTGATTTCCAGTGAGCACTGTAGGAACATTCAGAGCATTTATACTGTTTTTCACCGGTATGAGTCATCTGATGGTTAATTAGGTGTGATTTTCGGCTTGAACTGTAGGAACATTCAGAGCATTTATACTGTTTTTCACCGGTGTGAACCATCTGATGGGAAACCAGGGCTGATTTCCAGCCAGTACTAAAGGAACATTCAGAGCATTTAAACGGTTTTTCGCCGGTATGAGACCACTGATGGCGAACTAGGTGTGATTTTTGGATTGAACTGTAGGAACATTCAGAGCATTTATATGGTTTTTCACCGGTATGAGTCATCTGATGGCGAACTAAGATTTGTTTTACGCTTGTACTGTAGGAACATTCAGAGCATTTGAACGGTTTTTCACCGGTATGAGTTGTCTGATGGCGAACTAGGTGTGATTTTTGGCTTGCACTGTAGGAACATTCAGAGCATTTATATGGTTTTTTACCGGTATGAGTCATCTGATGGCGAACTAAGATTTGTTTTACGCTCGCACTGTAGGAACATTCAGAGCATTTATACGGTTTTTCTTCGGAATGAGTCCGCTGATGTAAAACTGAAGCTGTTTTTTTGCTTGCATTGTAGGAACATTCAGAGCGAATGTGAGCATTTTCATTAGGATGAACCCACTGGTAGCAAAGCAATGCTGATTCCTGGTTGGGATGATCCAACTGAGAAACTGCATTCGAATGCACTTCTGATTTAACAAGAAAATTATCTTCCTCCTGCTCAATCTCTGTCTTGATCAATTCCGGTGAAGTACTTTCTTCTTCCATCTTCATCTCATCTTTGCATCTTGCATTGTAGGAACATTCAGAGCGAATGTGAGCATTTTTATTGGGATGAACCCACTGCAATGCTGATTCCTGGTTGGGATAATCCAACTGAGAAACTGCATTCGAATGCACTTCTGATTTAACAAGAAGTTTATCTTCCTCCTGCTTAATCTCTGTCTTGATCAATTCCGGTGAAGTACTTTCTTCTTCCATCTTCATCTCATCTTTGCATCTTGCATTGTAGGAACATTCAGAGCGAATGTGAGCATTTTTATTGGGATGAACCCACTGCAATGCTGATTCCTGGTTGGGATAATCCAACTGAGAAACTGCATTCGAATGCACTTCTGATTTAACAAGAAGTTTATCTTCCTCCTGCTTAATCTCTGTCTTGATCAATTCCGGTGAAGTACTTTCTTCTTCCATCCTCATCTCATCTTTAAAGTCTGGTACAGTCTGCTGCTCCATTTTACTAAAACGTTAACGACCGTAGAGAGGTTGCCTCTTCACTGTTACAATCGTCACTAGAAAACAAAATGAATATAAAGATATAAGTTCGAGATCTAAATTTCAGTGATTATTTGAAAAGCTTTTCGCTTTGGTTACATCAGGAAGAAACAAGCTTTAAAAAAGTTTCGGCAGTAACCCAGAAAATAGAAAACAAGCGAGTATGGTTACCAAATTTAAAACAGGTCCAACTTCAGGTATTCGGATTATGCTGATACTAATTAACTAATTATAAAGTCACGTAAAGCTGTTATTATCAAACTATGAAACTTAATCCTCTTAACATTAAGGGGGGGGGGGGGGGGGGATGGGGGGGGGGGATGGGGGGGGGGGGGTTCACCCTGATTTTTTTGTGAAACTTTGTTTCGAGATAGCAGTTGACCAACAAACTAGGACCGGTGACCAAACTTTTGAGGGGGTCCCGGACCCCAACCGCCAAACGGTGCCCGCGGGGCAGCCACGCCCATATTTTGTCCAAATTAGGCCCAATTTAGCCAAATACCCTGAAAATGCCCAAAACTGAGATTTTAGGTGCTTTACTTGTAGCTAGTGGTCCCCTGAACTCGTATATGAATTTTCATTAAGATTGGACAAAAAATGACCGAGTTAGGAGCCAAAAACCATATGACCATATTTGGGCATACGCACCAAATTTGATCGATTTTGGCCCATAAATTGGTCAAATATCAATATTTTTGAATGAAACCAACTTTATATGGAAGGTAAGCATATACTACACATCCTCTATGATTATCAGCGCAGTATCTACCTAACTGTGGATTCTGTGTTCAAATAATCGCAAAAAATGAACAAAATCGTCCATATCTCAGTTCGTGATATTTGCGAAACTGATTTCCAAAATTTGCCTGGCATTTTTCAGAATATGGCCGCCAAATTTTTTTAAAGGCCTAACTCAAAATTCCAATACAAAACTTAAGGTCGAAATGCAATTCTACATTGATTCCGAAAATTTCATGTAAAAATTGTTTTGAGCGAAATCAGTTTCGCAAATATCGCGAACTGAGATATGGACGATTTTGTTCATTTTTTGCGATTATTTGAACACAGAATCCACAGTTAGGTAGATGCTGAGCTGATAATCATAGAGGATGTGTAGTATATGCTTACCTTCCATATAAAGTTGGTTTCATTAAAAAATATTGATATTTGACCAATTTATGGGCCAAAATCGATCAAATTTGGTGCGTATGCCCAAATATGGTCATATGGTTTTTGGCTCATAACTCGGTTATTTTTTTGTCCAATCTTATAGTAAGGGGAAAAGTGGTCGATTTAAGGGTTCCGTTGGATTTAAATGTTCACAAGGATTTAGCAACGGAATATGGTAGTTAGAACCCCTACGAACATAATTAGACTTGTCACCAATTTTGTATCTCGACAGAAACACCACTTTTTACCACTTTTTACCACCTTTGTACCACCTTTCTAGTTTGCCAAATATCTTTAGTTGTGAACGTCGTAGAAGGCTGGAAATTAACCTAGAATGTTTATCTTATCAAGGAGTAAAACTTTTGTACAAAAAATTTTTACATCGGACAATCAGCTAATTGGATAATTACTAATTAGTTAATTACCAAAAAAAGTGAAAAATTTTTATTGGCTCAAAATAATTAAAATCGTTTGAAACACGGAGAAATGTAGTTTTTAGAAAAACTTCAAAACTTTTTCTCTTACACAAATTTTTTTCGAGACTTGGAAAAATTTCGAAAATTTGAAAAAAAAATTTCCGCCAAAAGTGATCGAATTGCATGAAACGTGGATAAAAATGCTTTGCAGAAAAACTTCGAACCTTTTTAGATTGGGGAATACTAAAATCATCAATATTTGAAGTTGGAGTTCAGTAAATCTCGGCATATTTTAGTAATTAGGAATAGCTTAGCGGAAAGGGCTGAACCTGAAAAACGTTAACCACACAATATTAGAGTTTCATAACTAATTACAATATAGCTTTATCAAATTCCACATAAAGAAACAGCACAAAAGGACCGTTTAAGATCGAACCAATTTTACCTGCTGTATACTATCATTTTATTGATTTCAATGATCAAAACTTCTCTGTACCGTCAATCTTGCCAATCTATACCAGGTATCTGAATGTACCGGACCTCTTCTTTGCCTCTATAACAATTAGACCCAGTTGTGCAAGAAATGCGATTTCTCACAGGGGCTTCTTTTAACTGTGCACCTTTTGTCACTCCCGCAAGAGGCCCGGTATTATAGGGGGGTATAGGAAGTGTAAATATACCTTCCATCATCCACTGTGGCTTTTTTGTGTTGTGAATGCACATTGCACATGCCGCTTCGTTTGCTATGCAAGATACCTCGAATAACCCGCATATGTCATTGCCAGGGTCGGGATAGAGCTGGAGATAGCATTGAGAGGTTGCTAGAAATAACTAGACTTAGAATAAAGTCTAGCTATCAAATTCTGATGAAAGGCTGTTAAGCTTAGGGGTGGGCGACAATTGACCCCCCGACAATTGACCCCCGACAATTGACCTCCGACAATTGACCCCCGGAAATATAATTTAATACAATTAATCCTGACCCTGACCCTGACCCTGACCCTGACCCTGACCCTGACCCTGACCCTGACCCTGACCCTGACCCTGACCCAGGACCCTAACCCTAACCCTAACCCTAACCCTAACCCTAACCCTAACCCTAACCCTGACCCAGGACCCTGACCCTAACCCGATCAATTGACTCCAGTGTAATTACATGGGGGGTCAATTGTCGTACTAAGCCCTAGATTTTGCGACAATTGACGCCAGTGTAATTACATAGGGGGTCAATTGTCGGGGGGTCAATTGTTAGGGGGTCAATTGTAGCGGTACAAAGCTCAGGACGGTGATCTTGATAGGTCAGATAGCTGTACCTGATTGGTTCCAGCCCACCGTGTCGCTTGGAATTAAGTTCTCACCCCACCTCTTCCAAAAATGCAGTTACCAGAGCAGGAATCTCTTCTTCCTCCTCTTCTTTCAACCCAAACACAATCAGGTTCCTGCTCTTCTCCTCTTCTGCAGCCACAATCTTATCTCCTTCTTCGGCGTTTTACTGTTGCAGACTGTATCACTTGCATTGTTCTTTTGCAGTACTCCTGCACTGTTGCACTGTAGCTCTGTGTCCCTGACTCCACCGTGGTTTGCACTGCCCCTAAACTGCAATCTTAAGTAACTTTAGTTCCGGCACTCTTTGGCAATTAAAATAACCAACTCCAATGAAACCCCGTGTAGCTACGTTCTGCTACCTCCATGCTAGCACCACCCAGCTACCACCAGTTTATTCTAAGTCTAGCTATTTCTAGCAACCTCTCAATGCTATCTCCAGCTCTGTCCCGACCCTGGCAATGACATATGCGGGTTATTCGAGGTATCTTGCATAGCAAACGAAGCGGCATGTGCATTCACAACACAAAAAAGCCACAGTGGATGATGGAAGGTATATTTACACTTCCTATACCCCCCTATAATACCGGGCCTCTTGCGAGAGTGACAAAAGGTGCACAGTTAAAAGAAGCCCCTGTGAGAAATCGCATTTCTTGCACAACTGGGTCTAATTGTTATAGAGGCAAAGAAGAGGTCCGGTACATTCAGATACCTGGTATAGATTGGCAAGATTGACGGTACAGAGAAGTTTTGATCATTGAAATCAATAAAATGATAGTATACAGCAGGTAAAATTGGTTCGATCTTAAACGGTCCTTTTGTGCTGTTTCTTTATGTGGAATTTGATAAAGCTGTATTGTAATTAGTTATGAAACTCTAATATTGTGTGGTTAACGTTTTTCAGGTTCAGCCCTTTCCGCTAAGCTATTCCTAATTACTAAAATATGCCGAGATTTACTGAACTCCAACTTCAAATATTGATGATTTTAGTATTCCCCAATCTAAAAAGGTTCGAAGTTTTTCTGCAAAGCATTTTTATCCACGTTTCATGCAATTTTATCACTTTTGGCGGAAATTTTTTTTTCTTCAAATTTTCGAAATTTTTCCAAGTCTCGAAAAAAATTTGTAAGTGAAAAAGTTTTGAAGTTTTTCTAAAAACTACATTTCTCCGTGTTTCAAACGATTTTAATCATTTTGAGCCAATAAAAATTTTTCACTTTTTTTGGTAATTAACTAATTGGTAATTATCCAATTAGCTGATTGTCCGATGTAAAAATTTTTTGTACAAAAGTTTTACTCCTTGATAAGATAAACATTCTAGGTTAATTTCCAGCCTTCTACGACGTTCACAACTAAAGATATTTGGCAAACCAGAAAGGTGGTACAAAGGTGGTAAAAAGTGGTAAAAAGTGGTGTTTCTGTCGAGATACAAAATTGGTGACAAGTCTAATTATGTTCGTAGGGGTTCTAACTACCATATTCCGTTGCTAAATCCTTGTGAACATGTAAATCCAACGGAATGCCACTTTTCCCCTTACTATTAATGAAAATTCTTATACGAGTTCAGGGGACCACTAACTACAAGTAAAGCACCTAAAATCTGGTTTTTGGGCATGTTCAGGCTATTTGGCTAAATTGGACCTAATTTGGACCAAATATGGGCGTGGCTGCCCCGCGGGCACCGTTTGGCGGTTGGGGTCTAGGACCCCTTCAAAAGTTCGGTCACCGGTTCTAGTTTGTTGGTCAACTACTATCTCGAAACCAAGTTTCACAAAAAAATCAGGGTGAACCCCCCCCCCCCCCCCCCCCCCTTAAACTAAACCTGCTCTTCACCCTAACTGTGAGTGTCAACTTCATTTCGCACCTATATATAGGTGCGGTATTGTCTTGTAGTATTATGTTACCAAGGTGACACATGTCACCATGTGATGTGATAACAGGGTCATTGTAACCGAGTGCAACTGTGTTAATGTAATTACCTTATCGGTCATAATTATTACGGACAACTTTTCACGGGCCGAATGTTACGTACATAATTATTCACGCTAAGGTCTTTAGAGTGAACGTAATGTCTGTGATAATTATGACCGATAATATATGTAGGCCCAAATCCATAAAGTTTAAAATATCCTCCCAGGTACAAATTTTCTATTTTTTGTGGCCCATAGCCAGTTCTTAGGTGTTTGGGGGTTCACCCTGATTTTTTGTGAAACTTGTTTTCGAGATAGCAGTTGACCAACAAACTAAAAACGGTGACCAAACTTTTGAGGGGGTCCCGGACCCCAACCGCCAAACGGTGCCCGCGGGGCAGCCACGCCCATATTTTGTCCAAATTAGGCCCAATTTAGCCAAATACCCTGAAAATGCCCAAAACTGAGATTTTAGGTGCTCTACTTGTAGCTAGTGGTTCCCTGAACTTGTATATGAATTTTTATCAAGATTGGACAAAAAGTGGCTGAGTTATGAGCCAAAAACCATATGACCATATTTGGGCATACGCACCAATTTTGATAGATTTTGGCGCATTTATTTGTCAAATATCAGTATTTTTGAATGGAACCAACTTTATATGAAAGGTAAGCCTATACTACACATTCTCTATGAATATCATCTCAATATATACCTAACTGTGGATTCTGTGTTCAAATAATCGCAAAAAAAATCAGGGTGAACCTTAAATCACTTGAATCACTCGAATCACTCAATATTGCTAGTACAAATTTGTAAAAATATTCCTAGAAATAAATTATGCGTACAAGAACTACATATGATATAAATCACAATACGTGGAGTTTATTCAAATAATGACAAAACTATCCAGTGTCAGTCTTAATTTACTCATCGGTAATTTGATCTTCATGAGACATGACGATCATTGCATATTTTTATTATCTGGCCTAGACTGGTAACTTATATTATATGCTAGGTAATAATACTATAATGTACATAGAACATTACCCGCAGCTGCAATACTAATACTCTAATATACCTTCAAGTTCATGTGAGAGGAATCCTCTACATACACAGATCTAATCAAATAAAATCATCCTACTGTTATGTTCACGCTCGGATCATACCAGAAAAAACTGTTGAACTTGAAACGAGGTATTTTAACTTTTACGAGAGGATCCATTGGAGGGATATAGCTTAATATGGTAAAAACGATGAGAATTAGTATGAAATGAGATCACTCCACGGTAACTCGGTAATCTGCCGATGCACATCTGGGGCACACCTCGGGCACACCTGGGGCACAAACTCGGGCACACCTGGGGCATACCTGGGGCACAAAGCACACCTCGGGCACACCTCGGGCAGAACCACCTGGGGCACACCTCGGGCACACCTCGGGCATGGTAATTGGGAAACCTTGGGAAAACAACCTGGGCACACCCGGGGCACATCTCGGGCACATCTCGGGTATATCTGGGGCACACCTCGGGCACACCTGGGGCACACCTCGGGCACACCTGGGGCATACCTGGGGCACAAAGCACACCTCGGGCACACCTCGGGCAGAACCACCTGGGGCACACCTCGGGCACACCTCGGGCATGGTAATTGGGAAACCTTGGGAAAACAACCTGGGCACACCCGGGGCACATCTCGGGCACATCTCGGGTATATCTGGGGCACACCTCGGGCACACCTGGGGCACACCTCGGGCACACCTCGGGCATACCTCGGGCACACCTCGGGCACAAAGCACACCTCGGGCACACCTCAGGCAGAACCACCTGGGGCACCACCTTCTTGGTGGAGTGCACAGACAACAAACTGAACCACCACACTCTTCTTCGTCTAATCAAGCAACTCGTCACTCCTGGGACTATCATCCTTACCGACAAGTGGAAGGGGTACAACGCCCTCCGACACCACGGCTACACCCACTTGGTCGTAAACCACAGCAGAGGCTTCGTCGACCCCGTCACCGGTGTTCATACGAATACATGTGAGGGCATGTGGTTTCACGCCAAGAGGCATATGCTACGAGGACATGACAGGACGCGAAGAGACTCCTCAGCCCTCTTCATCGCCCTCTGGCTGAGAAGGAACCACCTGACCCGCTCCGGCCCTTCCGTCAGAAGATATTTTAACCAGGAGCTCCCGCAGTTGATGCGTAGGATTTTTGATTAGAATGTGTTTAATAGTTTTGTAAATATACAGATTGATTATGTAATATATTGCTTACAGTTTAATGAAATTATTATGTACAGTTATGGACAGTTCAATCGTGTTTTTCACTTGTTCGTTAATAAATATATTAGATATGTGTCTCTGAAAATTATATTGCTCATATATATTATATTGCGATAGTATAATACTAGTATAATACTATCGCAAATATAAGTAGGTAGTAAATGATATCATTGAGGTTAGTAGCCTAGCCATAATTCATATTGCCCGAATGACCGTGCCCCAGGTGGTTTTGCCCGAGATGTGCCCCAGGTGGTTCTGCCCGAGGTGTGCCCGAGATGTGCCCAAGTGGTTCTGCCCGAGGTGTGCCCGAGGTGTGCCCGAGATGTGCCCAGGTGGTTCTGCCCGAGGTGTGCCCGAGGTGTGCTTTGTGCGCCAGGTGTGCCCGAGGTGTGCACGAGTTTGTGCCGCTAGGTGTGCCCGAGGTGTGCCCGAGTTTGTGCCCCAGGTGTGCCCGAGGTGTGCCCCAGATGTGCATCGGCAGATTACCGAAAAATATATATTTTTTAAACACAGATATGATATGATAAGGATCAGTAAACCAACTCAAATACTGCCATTATCTGGGGACCCCAGGTTATTATGTTCATAACATATAGTATAGACATTCGGGGGTATATATCACTATATATTATCCCTAACTTAGCTTAACCGGACCCCTCAATATTTTGCATTATTCTTGTGCTTTTCAAATGTGTTTGCAAAATCCACAATTACCACGTCTTGTTTACCACCTTTTTACCACATTGATTTTCCGCAAATAAGTCAACTTCTGAATATCTAAAAAGATTCTAGTTTAAAGCAGTGTGCGTTAGAAAACAAAGAAGAAAAACTTTTTTTAACGACTTTTAATAAAGAAATTATTTAATTAATCGATTAAATAATTACTATTAGAAATTTTTTCCAAATATTTCAAAAATATAGTCTGATAAAAAATGTTTATAATTACGTAAAACGTATGATGAACTAATTTTAATAAATTTTGTGAACATTTTCACTTTCAATATTTTGGACTAGTACAATTCTCGAAATTTTTAAAGAATAGCCACTATTTCCCACTTTTTTACCGCATTGAATCTCCGCTAATAAAACGACTTCTGAATCTGAATGTCGTAGAAGGTTCTAGATTTGATTGGGTAATCAATGATTACCTAATCGCTAATCACGTGACAGGGTGCTAGGATACCGTTATTGGGCTTTCTGCACGATTCCCATAAACGTTTGGAGGGAGTAAAATTACATTATATAATTAAATGTGCAAAATCTAAAAATGAAATTCGGACGAATACTGTGTTCCCTGTATTATATTTATATTACATATATATATTATATATACAAAATGAAACGACCGGTTGAGTCAGACAAATGTTTCAATCATGATACAAAACCATGATATCATCAGTGACAACTGAGGTATAGGAACTAAAATCAAAATTACAAAGCTAAAATTTAACATAAACAATCACTCGTGAAACAATACTACCACCCCTAGTATTGTTTCACGAGTGATTGTTTATGTTAAATTTTAGCTTTGTAATTTTGATTTTAGTTCCTATACCTCAGTTGTCACTGATGATATCATGGTTTTGTATCATGATTGAAACATTTGTCTGACTCAACCGGTCGTTTCATTTTGTATCTAGCTCTCGGCTTGCCGATTGAGCACTGTAAGCAGACGACGCCAGTGCCACCCACAATTATATTATATATATATTACAGTCCGCTCTGAAGAATGCATATATTCCTGAATAATCGCATATTATCCTCGATAACTCACTTTGTGAGTTTCTGCTAGGGTAAAGATAGGTACCTAACTATTAATTCTCCGTAGCTTCGCGTCCATCGTTATGATCGTACGATTTTTTATTGAATAAAGTTTGCTTTTATTATAATTGGAGGGATTTCAATATATCGATTGGGTGCAACTGTCGTATCTGATCAAGCAGTTTTTTAATTGTTTTTGACAGGGGTGTAGGAAGAGGGGGGAGGGGGCCAGGGGGCCATCGCCGCCACATAAAATCTGTGCAAGGGGCCAAAAACCACTTTTCTCCACGTTTCATGCTATAGTTATAGTAGTACAGTCAAATCCGTCTTTTTGTCGGACAAAATTCGCAACAAAGCGATTTTAACGGGATATGGTCGGGACAGGCACCAGAAATCATTCCAGAGAGTTCCCAAAATTTTCGACTTCAGCAAATCCACAATTGCCACTTTTTTACCACCTTTTTACCACTTTGCTTTTCCGCAAATAAGTCACGTTCTGAATATCCTAGAAGATTCTAGTTTAAAGCATTGTGTTTAGAAAACAAAGAAGAACAACTTTTTTTAACAACTTTTAATAAAGAAATTATTTAATTAATTGATTAAATAATTACTATTAGTAATTTTTTTCCAAATATTTCAAAAATATAGTCTGATAAAAAAATGTTTATAATTACGTAAAACGTCTGATAAACTAATTTTAATTTTTAATACATTTTTTGAACATTTTCACTTTCAATATTTTGAACAACTTTTTCAAAAGTAATTATTTAATTATATTATATTAATCAATTAGTAATTAAATTAGTAAATTTTAAAATGTTTCAAAAATATGTTTTCGTGACAAATGTTCACAATTACATTCCACGTATATTGAACTAATTTTTAAAAAAATATTGAACTAATTTTTATAAAAATTTTGAAAATTTATTTGCAGAAAACCAAAGTGGTAAAAAAAGTGGTGATTGTGGATTTTCATGAAGTCGAAAATTTTGGGAACTCTCTGGAATGATTCCTGGGACCTTTCCCGACCATATCCCGTTAAAATCGCTTTGTTGCGAATTTTGTCCGACAAAGGCTTAAATTAAGACGGATTTGACTGTACTACTATTAACTATAACTCTGTTCATTATTAACCAAAAATATTTTTTCGGTTTTTCAAAGTCCGCACCCACCCCTCGATACACAATTTTGGACTCAAGGCTTCCCCTAGTAATGCGATCTCGGAAGGCTGGCCTCCCCTTTGGCAACACGAGCTCGGAAACGGGAGCTCTCGAATCTCGATACGAGAGGTACGTATCGAGTATGACTTGAACCGAAAATAGTACCGAAAAGAACAAATTTTTTCAGTTTTTCTGAAAACCACTTTTCTCCACTTTTCATACCAGATATTGAATTCAGCCGGATATCCGGATTCAGCCGGATATCTGGCCGGTTGCTAAATTCCGAGCGTGAACATAACAGTCTGATGAGTTTATTTGATTAGATTTGTGTAAGAAGAGGATTCCTCTCACAAGTTCACAGCTATTGGCTTGCAAGGTCGTGAATTGCAGGTCTGAGGTCACGTTTATTTAATTTATTGATCGTCATGAAATTCAACTTACCGATGAGTAAATTAAGGTCACGAATTGCAGGTCACGATTTGTAAACATTGACTAAAAAAACTGTGTTATTTAGCATTTTACATGATCGGATCTTAGTGATCAGGAATTCACTAGACAAACTCGGGTATTGATGCATAGTTAAGTTTTCGATATCATCTGAGGAGCTACATACCCGTTTGTTGACATAAGTAGGCCTCCTTCTTTGCAAGATTTTCTGATTGGGGCTTGGTAAATTGGAGGACGAAAACCTTCGATAAGTAAATCATTCAGATCGTTTGCGAGTTTAGACTTTAGATATGTTGCAATTGGTTTCATTAAGGCTGATAATGTCATACTTCGCATAATCATGGTAATGTCGTCGATAATTTGATTTACATTTTTTTGAATAGAGCTAATATTTAAGGAAAGGATCCCAAGCTCGTCATCACCAGGCCACAGTATCTGTTTAGGAGAATGGTATGTGCCCCCCTTAAGTTATTAGTTTATCCGATAGTTCATCCATTAGTCCCATATGACTAATCCAAGGTTGTCATCAGTCCTCAACTTTAGGTACTCCTCAGTGTATGTTGACATTATTTATTATTTAATTTATGTGGATAATTCGGTAATCTGCCGATGCACATCTGGGGCACACCTCGGGCACACCTCGGGCACAAACTCGGGCACACCTCGGGCACACCTCGGGCACATCTCGGGCAGAAAGCACACCTCGGGCACACCTTGGGCAGAACCACCTGGGGCACACCTCGGGCACACCTCGGGCACATCTCGGGCAAAATTCGGGCATGGTAATTGGAAAACCTTGGGAAAAGAACTTGGGCACACCCGGGGCACATCTCGGGCACATCTCGGGCAAAAAGCACACCTCGGGCAGAACCACCTGGGGCACACCTGGGGCACACCTGGGGCACATCTCGGGCACATCTCGGGCATATCTCGGGCACATCTTGGGCAAAACCACCCAGGCGGTTCTGCCCGAGGTGTGCCCGAGGTGTGCTTTCTGCCCGAGATGTGCCCGAGATGTGCCCCAGGTGTGCCCGAGTGTGCCCGAGGTGTGCCCCAGATGTGCATCGGCAGATTACCGAGTTACCAGTTATTATTGCTTGTACGTATGATATTTGCCAAACTGAAACAGTTGTTCATGATTTCACCTTTTAAAGTTTATAATTATGTACAGAATTTCACTTGTGAGATTGACGTCTAAGAAGTTCGACCCTTCTACGTGCATTACAAATTCCATCCCCAACTCCACTCCAAATTCTATGAAGAACTGCAAATTAACTAGGACTTAATATTATCATGTTATATATAATATAAATATTACAAACTCAACCACATTAATAAATTACATTAAAACGTTAAATAATTCTCACGCTTCGATAGACTACCGTTATTCTTCACGTCGTTGGCATACTTCTCCTCCAAAACTTCCATCTGAATAACTACCACACTTGAATCGTAATAGTTGTATTGTTGTAACTTTGTAAGGATGTCGTTGATGTCATTCCAACTTGGTATTCATACCCTTGGATAATTTCGTGTTGCTAAATTTGTAAATAATTCAATTGGCTTGGGCTTGGTCTGAGGGAGTTCCTGTGGACCATTTTGCATGGCACAGATCCAACAAAACCAAATATTCAACTTTCGAGATTTCTAAGAACTCGATTATTAGTTTGATTTATTAGAGTAATACTCCTGTCTCGGTGTTGAATAGGTTTGTTTTGCTGTTGCCAGGGAGTGAGGTACGCCTGGTACAATCACTGGGTCAGGTGAGTGGTATTACCCGATGAGATGAGACGATTTAATAAGTCGGACAAGGAATGAATGAAATTTAGCATTTACGGATGAATTACTCCAATCACGAGTCACAAATATGATTATAAGGTTTTTAAATATCCTCTGCGGTGGTGACTAATCATGATTTTTACAGATTCAATATGGTCTATGAAATCCTCTATAAGTATTCACTATTCAGTTATCGTTGCCATTTCGTTTTTCACCAGTTCAATCAAAACTAATCGTACAATCACGCTCAACAGGTGTCATCTCTCGACAGAGAAACTGTAGCAAAATCTAACTTTCGATCTTTGTTCCTCGTTTTGCCACGAAACTTTTTGATGTTGGCTGTTGAAACACTTTCTGTTTAGTTAATCTCAATTTGATCGTAAGCACTTATTTAACTAAAATATACTTAAATTATAAATATAATCAAAGTTACTCGTGGTGACGCGGTCAAACTCTGGCCATTCGAAGAAAAAATGGGCAGAAAATTTCTTCTTCTGGCTGCTGCACTGATTTTAAGATTGGTATGTGTATAAAGATTGTTTAAATTCTTCTAAGATATTACTGAGTTTTATTAAACACATTGGATTTCTTTGTGTCCACTGTCCATTGGGTAATACAATGGCTCAGTATATTGTGTCGATTGATGTCACATTTATATCAGTAATATCTCTCATGTTTATAGCTTTACCTAAAAATTGTATAAGCTAAGTAGAGACAGTTTTACAGTTTTACAGTGTTAATACTGTTATCTATGGGCCAACCAATGGAATCGATGTAAAAGCTTGACCGTTTCTCTGGATATATCTTTAGATAACATTAGTAACATCAGTGCTCAATTCCTTACAGGAAACAGTGGATTGTGCAGCAAGGGGGGAAATAAAGTTCTACAAGTATTACGACTCATATGATGATTGTGACTATTCATGGTTGGGCGGGTGGTCTGATTGTGATTTCTTTTTTAGAAATGTTAAAATAAGTTCCAATGGTAATGTGCTGTTCCACAGAGGTTCAACCAGTTTTACACAAGATAGCCAAACATACTACCCATCTGTCACAGCAACAGTGGACCTTCCATCCAACTTGAATGTGTATCTCTCCATGGAGGTATGGGACAAGGATGTCAAATATGACGACCATATTAGAACCATGAGCAATATGGCTCTCACATTTGAAAACACCATCATTGGTCATAGTTATTCAACAACTTATCGTAGTGGTGGTGGACGGTTAACAGTGTACTACAGACTGTTAAGTTGCAACCCTGGATTCACTGGCACAGGCTGTGCTGATTGCATACTAAACTACTACGGGTCACAGTGTAGCACATACTGTAAGCCTGTCAGTGGAAGCTACACCTGTGATTCTAACGGAAGGAAGACCTGTGTTGGAAAGAAAGTGGGATCCGATTGTCAAGACTGCCAATCTAACTACTATCCAGATGGTCAATGCGACACATTTTGTGACCCACAACCGGGAATATACACTTGTTCTTCTCTTGGACTAAGAGTACTAGGTTAGTTTATTAATTAGAAAAATGTTTGGTTAATTTTATTGCCGTGTTATGATCGAGTAAAACTTTATACGAATTGAAAGAAACAATACATGAAACTTCAGAAAACGCTTTAGTACAGCTTCACATCTTAGGTAACTCGGTAATCTGCCGATGCACATCTGGGGCACACCTCGGGCACACTCGGGCACACCTGGGGCACATCTCGGGCACATCTCGGGCAGAAAGCACACCTCGGGCACACCTCGGGCAGAACCGCCTGGGTGGTTTTGCCCAAGATGTGCCCGAGATGTGCCCGAGATGTGCCCGAGATGTGCCCCAGGTGTGCCCCAGGTGTGCCCCAGGTGGTTCTGCCCGAGGGGGCACACCTGCAATTCGTATAAGCCGTGAATGAATGGGAAAAGCGAGCGACCGATTTCATTCTCGGTATCATTTTGCATTTGAAAACGGTCAATCAAATTAATATCATTTCCTTTTGTTTGGGAAAGAGAGACACTGGCAGCGGTCCACTCTACCCATGATTATGGGTTTTGGTCAAATTATATAATCACAATCTATAAAAAAATTCAATGCATGCAGTTCATACAAATTATTTGGATTTTTGTTTATTTCAACGTATTAGTGTTAGAGACCCTACAAAATCTTAAAAATAAACCAAATTTTGAAGTTACCTTATCGGACCTTATTTGGACGGACATTACTTGAACGGACATAAGTGTGAACGGACATTAATATGAACGCTAGAAGGCAATCAAAACCATCAAAAATCTGAATTTTTTCATCTTTTTTTACGTTTTTTAAATTTTAGCAAATGATTTTTAAATCCATTTTTCATACAGAAAGCAAGAAAAGCAGTCTTTAATCAGTAAACATGTTAAAATATGTGTACATGATTATTGTCTTATATCACATATCATCTTCATCAAATGGGTTTTCGGGCATTAAATATTCCATGCTTAAAGTTAAAGCATCAGTAATACCCGCTTTTTGGAAACATTTTTTTATCAAACTACCTCGGTCCTGCATTTCAGTGTAAACTTTTACCACCCATTCAGCGTGAATTAGTTTTATATTAGACAACTTAAGGTTAACCTTAACATCACGTGGAGCTTTCCCAGCACTTATTTGTTTCATTACCTCCCCTGAGTAATATGAACTATAACAACGTCGGACAATGTCCTTGGCAACACGATTTACCGTAATATTTAGAGGTTGAAATGTGAAACAAGTTAGTCTTGTTGGCGGGAACTAGCTCATAAACTATGTTGTTGAGTTCTATAATTTCGTTGACTTTTTCCGTCAAGTGACCCTTGAAAACATCATATACTAGAAAAGTTTTCTGTGCCTCCGGCAGACCAAGGAGAACCTTTTCGTCGTTAACATACGACACTATGATGTTCTCGATAAAACAATTATTGTCGTAGTAGTATACATAATGGTACTTATACCCCACCTAAAAATGGCGCACCTGTATTTGTGTGTAATTACGTAATTTAACCCTAATTTGTGGTAATTTTTGCTAACCTTAATTGCTAATTGTATACACTAACCCTAATTGGGAGTGTTTACTCCTCATTAACATTTTGCTAATGTGGGGAGACCTTACTATCACACTGGGGCTAACCCTAGATGACAATTATGTAGTGTGTGCTGTAACTTGAATGACTGCGTATGTTGCACGAGAAACTATATACAATACCTATTGTCAGAAGCTTTTAGGCACACCTGTTCATGTTATATAAAGGAGCAAGTGCTGAGGCAGCTTTGTGCACATCTAATTACAACTCTTATATTATGGCTATTAATGGAAAAGTCATTATTTGTAATACGGGAGTATCATGTAAGTGTTAACTTGTGACACACAGAAAGTTTTTTCTTGTTACCTTTTAGCTTTATAATAAGGACTAATGTTGACCTCTGGGGATATTTCTAAGTTGTCAGACCGTGAACTAAGAGAGGAGTTAATATAATAATCTGGGGCTAGTACTGGCACTCCGAGGAAAGTATACGAGGTGCAAATGTTAAACCTTAACTTAGTAAAGTTTGATCTTCTGGATCAGGTTTAAGTCGAAAACTGACTCATGATTGCATCCGTATGAATACTCAGGATGGCAAAGTCACAACACCTGTTGATGTGACAAAGGAATTAATCAGTTTTGATGAGTTGCACTTGAAATATCTTATCGATCAAATTGGAGACAAATCTGACTATCTCATGATACGGCTGGGCATTGTTTGTGTGAGATAATGGTAAGATCGCTTGTAAGCAAAGGGTTCCAGCAAGGCGGGGATTCCCGCTAACTATAACAAAATAAGAGAGTATTCTCTCTAATTCCAAAAATTGAAAAATGACTGTTTGCAATTCAGACTGCTTCAATGTTATTATCATCACTGATAATTTATATACCTGTCGTGATCAGTTTCTTGACATAACGCTTATAGAATCCGGGTCGTGTTGGGTTTCTATCAGGTCTTTTCAAAGCAGCCACAATACAATAAAGGAATGATTGGTCATCTTTATTCCGTATGTTCAACAGACATCTTCTCTTTTTCAGCAGTTTGGGAGTTGGCAAGTAAGTCGACATTCTAGAATTTAAGAGAGTTTATATAATGTTATATAGAGTGTTATATATAACATGGATAATTATGTTCTTAAATCACGTCATAATTCAAACTTAAATGCAATATGTCTTCTATCTACATTTTTTAATTTCAATCACTCTTTTTATTGATTTTTGGTTTTAAACTATTGAAAGTTCTCAAAGTTAATTGAAATTAGTAAGATATAAAACAACAATTTTCAACATTATAGTGGTCCCTATATAGACCCCTAATCAATCACTCAATCAATCATCCTGATACAGGGTTGTACTTTATGACGAGCACTGTAACCATTTGCCATCGTCTCCATATCCAACCGCTACCTGTTGAGATTATTTGTAATAATCTTTGTATCTGCAATTGTAACATAACTCAACTTGGTTTGATTAGGGTCAAGGTAGTTGGAGGTTAATGAAATAAAAATTAGAAAACTTTACCAACCCATTCCTTGAAAAGACTCGTATGAATCCAAGATTTTGTTTCGAACTTCATTGATCATCTCATCCTTGTTTGATGATCTCAGACACACAGTTGCTCGTGTCTTGAAACCAAATGTCTGCTCTTCACCGTTTATATGTTTCTGTAAATGAAATATATCAACTTCTATTTATCTATATTTTTTTCCTTGTTAAACCACTTCTTTTGGATTTGAAAATTTCCTTATCACTATTTTAACAGATTGTTAGTAGCAAATCAAATACCTGAAATACCCCGTCCAAAGTGACATGGAACTTGAAACAGTTCCGTCGTTGCATGAAGCGCTCTATTATCGTGTCAACACCCCCCAAGAGCACCTCCAACCCTTCTTCAGGGGTTCCGTTGAACTGTGTTTCAGGGGCTCTAACCTTAAATTCAATGACAGAGTCATTCAAGGCTCGTGTTACATTAAAAGTCAGTTCGCTCATGCTAATAGTTTTGTGATAAGAGGTCTGTTTTTAAGCCTTTATATAGTACTAAGTATTTTATAACCGATCCGCCGTATTTAGTAACCTCTGCATTGGAAAATAAAAATATAAGTCAAAAAGTAGGGTAAAATAAAATGCAGAGAACGGGGTCACCTCGTGAAGGATGTGGCTATTCACCACCTACGGACGGTCTTTTTTCTGTGAAAACTGGTTCATATTACAGAACCTTGACGCAAATTTACCCCCTGCAGCTGATCAAAGTTTTAAATGATAAGAATATTTAAAAAATAAAGTAACGACCAGCTGAGGAAGACAAATTTTCCCCAAAAATAAAAAAAAAAAGAAAAAAGTATGGTTAACCATTTAAAAATAGATAGCAAGAAAAGATAGTAGCAAAATGTGTAATAAGATAATATTTAAAATTAAAATAGAATAACAAGTAAATTCAAACAGTAGTATAACTAGAAAAAAAAGTAAACGAAGAGAGTGCTCTCCTATTATATTAAATATAGTGGGAATTCCCACCTAATTTAATCCTTTTATTTTTCAGTACTAGTGGTTTCATTATTATAATTATCAGTGATGATAATAACATTGAAGCAGTCTGAATTGCAAACAGTCATTTTTCAATTTTTGGAATTAGAGAGAATACTCTCTTATTTTGTTATAGTTAGCGGGAATCCCCGCCTTGCTGGAACCCTTTGCTTACAAGCGATCTTACCATTATCTCACACAAACAATGCCCAGCCGTATCATGAGATAGTCAGATTTGTCTCCAATTTGATCGATAAGATATTTCAAGTGCAACTCATCAAAACTGATTAATTCCTTTGTCACATCAACAGGTGTTGTGACTTTGCCATCCTGAGTATTCATACGGATGCAATCATGAGTCAGTTTTCGACTTAAACCTGATCCAGAAGATCAAACTTTACTAAGTTAAGGTTTAACATTTGCACCTCGTATACTTTCCTCGGAGTGCCAGTACTAGCCCCAGATTATTATATTAACTCCTCTCTTAGTTCACGGTCTGACAACTTAGAAATATTCCCAGAGGTCAACATTAGTCCTTATTATAAAGCTAAAAGGTAACAAGAAAAAACTTTCTGTGTGTCACAAGTTAACACTTACATGATACTCCCGTATTACAAATAATGACTTTTCCATTAATAGCCATAATATAAGAGTTGTAATTAGATGTGCACAAAGCTGCCTCAGCACTTGCTCCTTTATATAACATGAACAGGTGTGCCTAAAAGCTTCTGACAATAGCTATTGTATATAGTTTCTCGTGCAACATACGCAGTCATTCAAGTTACAGCACACACTACATAATTGTCATCTAGGGTTAGCCCCAGTGTGATAGTAAGGTCTCCCCATATTAGCAAAATGTTAATGAGGAGTAAACACTCCCAATTAGGGTTAGTGTATACAATTAGCAATTAAGGTTAGCAAAAATTACCACAAATTAGGGTTAAATTACGTAATTACACACAAATACAGGTGCGCCATTTTTAGGTGGGGTATAAGTACCATTATGTATACTACTTGTCGTATAATCATTTACCCAATTATTCTCGTTAAAAATAACCTCAAAAGCTCAAAGTCTTTCGGAAATGTATATTTAGGAATAAAAAAGTGATTGCTTTGTTTTTCCCTCGTAGATTTAATTATGGGCAAACAAATTTAGATCAAGATAGTGATCATGCTATTAAAATTGACTGAAATTAAAAGTTGTCATATTCTGGACAAAAAGTTCGAAATGGAAAAATTTTTGAAAAACATTCAACGGACTTTAACTTGGACGGACATTAATTGAACGGACTTTGTTTGAGCGGACATTAAGGTGAACGCTAGGACCTCCAGAATGAAATGCAACTATTGTATGTGAACACCACCCGCACACACTTTGACACTTATCCAATATTCAAATAAAAGCGAACCATCCCTAAAAGGGTACTTCGAATCTTAAGCTGCTTGCCAGCGGCTGAAACTTGCAACTATAAAAGTATAAATACTTGACTAAACTCGACTATACTTGCAGAAGATTGTGTTGCGGGCCAGTCTCTGGATCAGTCAACTGGCTGTCAACCCTGTCCGGCAGATGAATGGAGTTTAGCAGCAAACGCAGCTTCTACCTGCACGGCATGTCCAGCTGGCAAAGGGGTAGCCGCTGGATCAGGAACATCACAAAGTGCCTGCACATGGAGTAAGTTGTTGTTTCCTAAAAATTGGAGAGACCGAAGGGGTTCATCCTGAAATTTATGTTAATCTTAGAAAATAGAAATGCAATAATGTGTGCGAATAAACATTAATAGACTGAAATACTGACGTCAACAAGCAAAGTTTAGTATTTGTACAATAATTGGTATTACTATACGTTTATGAGGTCCCATCACAGATGCTCGAAAGGAATTCCTGTGAATGAAATGCAACTATTGTATGTGAACACCACCCGCACACACTTTGACACTTTTCCAATATTCAAATATAAAAAGCGAACCATCCCTAAAAGGGTACTTCGAATCTTAAGCTGCTTGCCAGCGGCTGAAACTTGCAACTATAAATACTTGACTAAACTCGACTATACTTGCAGAAGATTGTGTTGCGGGCCAGTCTCTGGATCAGTCAACTGGCTGTCAACCCTGTCCGGCAGATGAATGGAGTTTAGCAGCAAACGCAGCTTCTACCTGCACGGCATGTCCAGCTGGCAAAGGGGTAGCCGCTGGATCAGGAACATCACAAAGTGCCTGCACATGGAGTAAGTTGTTGTTTCCTAAAAATTGGAGAGACCGAAGGGGTTCATCCTGAAATTTATGTTAATCTTAGAAAATAGAAATGCAATAATGTGTGCGAATAAACATTAATAGACTGAAATACTGACGTCAACAAGCAAAGTTTAGTATTTGTACAATAATTGGTATTACTATACGTTTATGAGGTCCCATCACAGATGCTCGAAAGGAATTCCTGTGAATGAAATGCAACTATTGTATGTGAACACCACCCGCACACACTTTGACACTTATCCAATATTCAAATATAAAAAGCGAACCATCCCTAAAAGGGTACTTCGAATCTTAAGCTGCTTGCCAGCGGCTGAAACTTGCAACTATAAATACTTGACTAAACTCGACTATACTTGCAGAAGATTGTGTTGCGGGCCAGTCTCTGGATCAGTCAACTGGCTGTCAACCCTGTCCGGCAGATGAATGGAGTTTAGCAGCAAACGCAGCTTCTACCTGCACGGCATGTCCAGCTGGCAAAGGGGCAGCCGCTGGATCAGGAACATCACAAAGTGCCTGCACATGGAGTAAGTTGTTGTTTCCTAAAAATTGGAGAGACCGAAGGGGTTCATCCTGAAATTTATGTTAATCTTAGAAAATAGAAATGCAATAATGTGTGCGAATAAACATAATAGACTGAAATACTGACGTCAACAAGCAAAGTTTAGTATTTGTACAATAATTGGTATTACTATACGTTTATGAGGTCCCATCACAGATGCTCGAAAGGAATTCCTGTGAATGAAATGCAACTATTGTATGTGAACACCACCCGCACACACTTTGACACTTATCCAATATTCAAATATAAAAGCGAACCATCCCTAAAAGGGTACTTCGAATCTTAAGCTGCTTGCCAGCGGCTGAAACTTGCAACTATAAATACTTGACTAAACTCGACTATACTTGCAGAAGATTGTGTTGCGGGCCAGTCTCTGGATCAGTCAACTG
Source organism: Bolinopsis microptera (assembly GCF_026151205.1). Taxonomy (NCBI): domain Eukaryota; kingdom Metazoa; phylum Ctenophora; class Tentaculata; order Lobata; family Bolinopsidae; genus Bolinopsis; species Bolinopsis microptera. Next base: position 11,769,500 of record NC_087084.1, on the reverse strand, counting down.
GCTGTCAACCCTGTCCGGCAGATGAATGGAGTTTAGCAGCAAACGCAGCTTCTACCTGCACGGCATGTCCAGCTGGCAAAGGGGTAGCCGCTGGATCAGGAACATCACAAAGTGCCTGCACATGGAGTAAGTTGTTGTTTCCTAAAAATTGGAGAGACCGAAGGGGTTCATCCTGAAATTTATGTTAATCTTAGAAATAGAAATGCAATAATGTGTGCGAATAAACATTAATAGACTGAAATACTGACGTCAACAAGCAAAGTTTAGTATTTGTACAATAATTGGTATTACTATACGTTTATGAGGTCCCATCACAGATGCTCGAAAGGAATTCCTGTGAATGAAATGCAACTATTGTATGTGAACACCACCCGCACACACTTTGACACTTATCCAATATTCAAATATAAAAGCGAACCATCCCTAAAAGGGTACTTCGAATCTTAAGCTGCTTGCCAGCGGCTGAAACTTGCAACTATAAATACTTGACTAAACTCGACTATACTTGCAGAAGATTGTGTTGCGGGCCAGTCTCTGGATCAGTCAACTGGCTGTCAACCCTGTCCGGCAGATGAATGGAGTTTAGCAGCAAACGCAGCTTCTACCTGCACGGCATGTCCAGCTGGCAAAGGGGTAGCCGCTGGATCAGGAACATCACAAAGTGCCTGCACATGGAGTAAGTTGTTGTTTCCTAAAAATTGGAGAGACCGAAGGGGTTCATCCTGAAATTTATGTTAATCTTAGAAATAGAAATGCAATAATGTGTGCGAATAAACATAATAGACTGAAATACTGACGTCAACAAGCAAAGTTTAGTATTTGTACAATAATTGGTATTACTATACGTTTATGAGGTCCCATCACAGATGCTCGAAAGGAATTCCTGTGAATGAAATGCAACTATTGTATGTGAACACCACCCGCACACACTTTGACACTTATCCAATATTCAAATAAAAAGCGAACCATCCCTAAAAGGGTACTTCGAATCTTAAGCTGCTTGCCAGCGGCTGAAACTTGCAACTAATACTTGACTAAACTCGACTATACTTGCAGAAGATTGTGCTGCGGGCCAGTCTCTGGATCAGTCAACTGGCTGTCAAGCCTGTCCGGCAGATGAATGGAGTTTAGCAGCAAACGCAGCTTCTACCTGCACGGCATGTCCAGCTGACAAAGAGGTAGCCTCTGGATCAGGAACACAAGAAAGTGACTGCACATGGAGTAAGTTGTTGTTTCCTAAAAATTGGAGGGACCGAAGGGGTTCATCCTGAAATTTATGTTAATCTTAGAAATGCAATAATGTGTGCGAATAAACATAGACTGAAATACTGACGTCAACAAGCAAAGTTTAGTATTTGTACAATAATTGGTATTACTATACGTTTATGAGGTCCCATCACAGATGCTCGAAAGGAATTCCTGTGAATGAAATGCAACTATTGTATGTGAACACCACCCGCACACACTTTGACACTTATCCAATATTCAAATAAAAGCGAACCATCCCTAAAAGGGTACTTCGAATCTTAAGCTGCTTGCCAGCGGCTGAAACTTGCAGTCTATAAATACTTGACTAAACTCGACTATACTTGCAGAAGATTGTGTTGCGGGCCAGTATCTGGATCAGTCAAGTGGCTGTCAAGCCTGTCCGGCAGATCAATGGAGTTTAGCAGCAAACGCAGCTTCTACCTGCACGGCATGTCCAGCTGACAAAGAGGTAGCCTCTGGATCAGGAACACAAGAAAGTGCCTGCACATGGAGTAAGTTGTTGTTTCCTAAAAATTGGAGGGACCGAAGGGGTTCATCCTGAAATTTATGTTAATCTTAGAAATGCAATAATGTGTGCGAATAAACATAGACTGAAATACTGACGTCAACAAGCAAAGTTTAGTATTTGTACAATAATTGGTATTACTATACGTTTATGAGGTCCCATCACAGATGCTCGAAAGGAATTCCTGTGAATGAAATGCAACTATTGTATGTGAACACCACCCGCACACACTTTGACACTTATCCAATATTCAAATAAAAGCGAACCATCCCTAAAAGGGTACTTCGAATCTTAAGCTGCTTGCCAGCGGCTGAAACTTGCAACTATAAATACTTGACTAAACTCGACTATACTTGCAGAAGATTGTGTTGCGGGCCAGTATCTGGATCAGTCAAGTGGCTGTCAAGCCTGTCCGGCAGATCAATGGAGTTTAGCAGCAAACGCAGCTTCTACCTGCACGGCATGTCCAGCTGACAAAGAGGTAGCCTCTGGATCAGGAACACAAGAAAGTGACTGCACATGGAGTAAGTTGTTGTTTCCTAAAAATTGGAGGGACCGAAGGGGTTCATCCTGAAATTTATGTTAATCTTAGAAATGCAATAATGTGTGCGAATAAACATAGACTGAAATACTGACGTCAACAAGCAAAGTTTAGTATTTGTACAATAATTGGTATTACTATACGTTTATGAGGTCCCATCACAGATGCTCGAAAGGAATTCCTGTGAATGAAATGCAACTATTGTATGTGAACACCACCCGCACACACTTTGACACTTATCCAATATTCAAATAAAAGCGAACCATCCCTAAAAGGGTACTTCGAATCTTAAGCTGCTTGCCAGCGGCTGAAACTTGCAGTTCTATAAATACTTGACTAAACTCGACTATACTTGCAGAAGATTGTGTTGCGGGCCAGTATCTGGATCAGTCAAGTGGCTGTCAAGCCTGTCCGGCAGATCAATGGAGTTTAGCAGCAAACGCAGCTTCTACCTGCACGGCATGTCCAGCTGACAAAGAGGTAGCCTCTGGATCAGGAACACAAGAAAGTGACTGCACATGGAGTAAGTTGTTGTTTCCTAAAAATTGGAGGGACCGAAGGGGTTCATCCTGAAATTTATGTTAATCTTAGAAATGCAATAATGTGTGCGAATAAACATAGACTGAAATACTGACGTCAACAAGCAAAGTTTAGTATTTGTACAATAATTGGTATTACTATACGTTTATGAGGTCCCATCACAGATGCTCGAAAGGAATTCCTGTGAATGAAATGCAACTATTGTATGTGAACACCACCCGCACACACTTTGACACTTATCCAATATTCAAATAAAAGCGAACCATCCCTAAAAGGGTACTTCGAATCTTAAGCTGCTTGCCAGCGGCTGAAACTTGCAGTTCTATAAATACTTGACTAAACTCGACTATACTTGCAGAAGATTGTGTTGCGGGCCAGTATCTGGATCAGTCAAGTGGCTGTCAAGCCTGTCCGGCAGATCAATGGAGTTTAGCAGCAAACGCAGCTTCTACCTGCACGGCATGTCCAGCTGACAAAGAGGTAGCCTCTGGATCAGGAACACAAGAAAGTGACTGCACATGGAGTAAGTTGTTGTTTCCTAAAAATTGGAGGGACCGAAGGGGTTCATCCTGAAATTTATGTTAATCTTAGAAATGCAATAATGTGTGCGAATAAACATAGACTGAAATACTGACGTCAACAAGCAAAGTTTAGTATTTGTACAATAATTGGTATTACTATACGTTTATGAGGTCCCATCACAGATGCTCGAAAGGAATTCCTGTGAATGAAATGCAACTATTGTATGTGAACACCACCCGCACACACTTTGACACTTATCCAATATTCAAATAAAAGCGAACCATCCCTAAAAGGGTACTTCGAATCTTAAGCTGCTTGAGTGCCATAATTTCGTTGACTTTTTTCCGCCAAGTGACCCTTGAAAACATCATAAACTAGTAGAATTTTCTGTGCCTCCGGCAGACCAAGGAGAACCTTTCCATCGTTAACTTACGGCACAATCAAGTTCTCAAAGTTGTCATATTCTGGACAAAAGTTCGAAATGGAAAAATTTTCTAAAAAATTTTAACGGAATTTAACTTGGACGGACATTAATTGAACGGACTTTATTTGAACGGACATTAAGATGAACGGTAGGGCCTCCAGCGTTCAAGTAATGTCCGTCCAAATAAGGTCCGATAACGTAGTCACTACTCACTGCGTATAAAAACGATCAGCTATTCGATTCAAAAGTGAATAATTTTCAAAAACAACAATTTCAGGGTACGTATGTCCGGAGGGACAAACAAAGTGTGGCGATATTGACGAATGTGTTCCCAACAGTGGTCTGTGTAATGGAGGTCCTGCGTGTTCAAATGGCTTTGATGAATCAGCGGAGTTTTGCACAAGTATGCAGAGTTATTCCTCAATATAGTTTTTATGTGTTGAATGGTTAGGATTTATTCATAAATAGTACTACAAAAGTACTATACAGTAACTTAAACCCCAACCAGGTTTTGAATGCCCCGTTGAACAGCAAAAGTGTGCGGACGGAATCCAGTGTTTTCCTTCATCTGGAAAATGTGATAAATTTAAAATTCCTCACTGTAACGATAAGTCCGATGACGTGGGCTGCACTTGTAAAGAAAGCGAAATGGTATGTGCTGACGGAAATGGATGTGCCTCCTTACAGAGAAAGTGCGATGGTAGCACGCAATGTGCTGACGGATCCGATGAGAGCCGCGACATTTGCTATGGTTAGCACTTAGTATAATAGATATTTGACATAATATTGAACATAATATTTAACCAAGTGAAAAAAGTACTTTTCCATACTAAACTTAGTTATATTAACAATATTTTTAATTTGCCATATTTACGCTCCGCAATCAAACGGCAGATTTCATAGGTTCAAGTTAGTTCAGCACTGCGTTTCTCCAATATAACAAATATATTATATAACATATTTATTATGTTCAAACTAGTTTCGGGATCGGGTGTATGCGGGATCGGCACGAAAAAGTGCGCCACTGGTAACCAGTGTATCGCTAAAGGGACAATGTGTGACGGTAGCATCCAATGTCTCGACGGGTCGGATGAAGATCCTGCCTTCTGTCCTGGTAAGCGGACTATTTCAACAATATTAAGCTATATAAATTTAGAATTATGAATTATAAATCAATAATAAATAATAAATAATAAATAATAAATAATAAATAATAAATAATGAATAATCACTTTACCAGCCTACGAGTGTCCGGCAGCCAAAAAGAAGTGTGCGGACGGTATACAATGCGTTCCTAAGAAACTCTTCTGTAATGGTAAAGCAGAGTGCACCGACGGGTCAGATGAGTCCGAGGAAGAATGCGCAGGTTCGTAGAATCATTATTGAAATTTGAAATATTTGAAGTATGGAAATATTGAGATTTGATTTACGAATTGCAACAAAGATAAAAAGCGAATTTAAGTCAGTTTCTCTGATTTGAATGTATTTTTAATTCAGAGGAAAAAGGAGGAGGAAAATCAGATATTGAGCGCCGAAAAGGAAAAGGGAAACAAACAATTGGTAAGTAGCACATTTATCATGAGAATATTAAGTTTAAGTCAGAGTTTATTAAGACTATTAACTTATTAAGAAATTTTAACATTGTATATAAGGAAGTACTTTTACCCAGTATTTAATGTTTATCAACCACTAATCACTACGAGCTTTTTGTAAATGCATTAGTAAACTCCAACGTTGTTTTAACTTTTTAATAACATTGCCCTTTATTCTCTTTGACAGATTTGGGAACTTTATATTAAATTAAAGAAAAGTTATGAGAATATCATTTTTTAGAAAAGGGTGAAAGAGTTAAAGAAGTGACGGATCAAGAAAGCCGAAGGGGGCCACCAGAGCCAGAAGACCCAGAGCCAGTAGTTCCAGTAGATCCAGAGCCAGTTGTCCCAGTAGACCCAGAGCCAGTTGTCCCAGTAGACCCAGAGCCAGTTGTCCCAGTAGACCCAGTCCCAGTAGTCTCAGTTGATCCAGAGCCAGTAGTTCCAGTTGATCCAGAGCCAGTAGTCCCAGTAGACCCAGAGCCAGTAGTCCCAGAAGATCCAGAGCCAGTAGTTCCAGTTGATCCAGAGCCAGTAGTTCCAGTAGACCCGGAGCCAGTTGTTCCAGTAGACCCGGAGCCAGTTGTCCCAGAAGATCCAGAGCCAGTATTTCCTGTAGATCCAGAGCCAGTAGTCCCAGAAGACCCAGAGCCAGTAGTTCCAGTAGATCTAGAGCCAGTAGTCCCAGTAGACCCAGAGCCAGTAGTCCCAGTAGATCCAGAGCCAGTAGTCCCAGTAGACCCAGAGCCAGTAGTCCCAGAAGACCCAGAGCCAGTAGTCCCAGAAGACCCAGAGCCAGTAGTCCCAGTAGACCCGGAGCCAGTAGTTCCAGTAGACCCGGAGCCAGTTGTCCCAATGGACCCAGAGCCAGTTGTCCCAGTAGACCCGGAGCCAGTTGTCCCAGTAGACCCGGAGCCAGTTGTCCCAGTAGACCCAGAGCCAGTAGTCCCTGAAGACCCGGAGCCAGTAGTTCCAGTAGACCCGGAGCCAGTTGTCCCAGTAGACCCAGAGCCAGTAGTCCCAGTAGATCCAGAGCCAGTAGTCCCAGTAGACCCAGAGCCAGTAGTCCCAGAAGACCCAGAGCCAGTTGTCCCAGTAGACCCAGAGCCAGTAGTCCCAGTAGTCCTAGTAGACCCAGTTCCAGTAGTCCCGGATGGTAAGAAGACCTGCGACTGCTGGACTCCAGAATGTGGTTTCTGTTCAAACCCAGAATGCTCTGTCAAGCTGACTGGTGGGCTCGCCAGCTCTAAAGGTATTGGAGTACGCTCCTTTCTCCACAATAGAAAAGTCAAGACCATCGTCATGTATAATAGTGATGGAGATTCAATCGGACAGTTCGAGTGGAGTTTGAAAAGGATCTCCATGTCCGGCTGTTTCCGCTGTCAGACACCTGAAGGAATACGGGACAAGGTTAAGGGACTTCCTGTGGGAACTGTTGGCTGGAGCTTTGCCATCAACGATGGGGTTGTTGAGCTTAGTGTTGAGGGTGAGATCTTGTTCACCTCGAAGCTGACAAGACAATGTGCGGAGGTATACGGAGACGTGAAAAGCTTCTCTTTTACCGGAATGAGCTGCAAGGGCTCGTTTGCCTACGCTTCTGAGGAAATGAAACTTGCAACTATCTGTGGTGGAGCTGATAAATGCCCCGTCAACGCATAATTAGCATCATGATTCATAATTAGTACAGTTAATGCTAATCAACGTGTTTTCAATGGACAAATGAACAGTGAACTGGTTTAAGCTTAAAATGTATCGTGCATGAACCCAGCAAACCCCACAATTTCAAAATCATGGAGACTATGTCTAGAAGAGTTGAAATAAATGTCTATATTTTTGGAAAAAATGTTTAAATTATTTTATAAATAACATCAACTGTGTCATCATTTTAATTTAACTAAATTATATGTACCTTATCGGATCTTATTTGAACGGATTAATGTCCCTAAAAGTCAAAGTCCGTTGAAATTTGTTTCCCAAAATTATTGCACTACGAACTTATTGTCGAGGATATGTCTACTTTTTAATCTCAGTAAATTTTAATTTCTATCGTCAGACTAAATTATATCATTAATCACAATTATTAATGCTTAACAATCGCTTTTTTTGCTTACCGTATAAAAAATCAATTGAAATATCGTATACTACAATTGAAAAAAACGTCCAAAAAGAGATTTCGGTAATGGCCTCGATAACCTACACGATGTGAGCTCCTGCTGTTTCCTTTCCCTGTACATATATACACACAACACGACACAGACATGCACTAGACAAATACTGACGACGGCAGCCGCAATTTTAGTCAATGCTAGTACAAATCTTGGGATGATATTGGAAACATACTGTGAGCATGCAATACTAACACAAGCCCCTATTCTTTGAAATACCAACCCGATCGATAGTACAAATGATTATACTTCTGTTGGGAAATATTCTGCTCCTAGAATAGAATGACTAAATCTAGTTTGAACGTCCAGTTGCCTTGATAAAGTTTAATAAGGCACCATAAAATCCGATTCCATTTTTATTGGTTTCATCGCCATCAACATTATCTCGCCTTTTCAATTAAATGGCGGGGCTTCAGTTGAACTTGGCGATGGTTTGTACTGTTATGTACTTTCCGCTTTGTCCCGGTTGCCCTTCTTAGTATCAAATCTCGGAGACCCTCCCATCATGATGGCCAAAAATAATATCGATGGAGAGAAAATGATGGATGATAATTAATCACTCTACACTCGACTGTCACGTGACTTTTTCAACCCGTTCTCTAGCTGGTCCTGAACGACTATTCGAAACCCTAACCCTCTTATTCAATCTCGAAGATCGACTGTAGAGTGATTTAGTACGCTCGCAGAATAAAGTTATTTTGGATCTTCCATCTCGTCAACCAATTGTTACAAAGTTTATTTTATTCCAACAGTCCGACAGTTTTATTGGAATTCATTTCAGTGCAGCAGAAATATTGACTATCAGAATGAAAGGATTTTGTGTATCTTATTTTGCTCTAGCTGTTGGAATTGGTGATTCACTGTCAGTGTCAATCGCATTGGCGTATTTTGTTGTCGATATCTACGGCTGGAGAGGCTTCATGATAGGATCTGCAATCATGTTCCGAGCGTACTAAATCACTCTACAGTCGATCTTCGAGATTGTTCTAAAAGGGCCCCCGACAGTTGAAACCAACTTTAATCGATGTATTTTCGGACGCTGATTCCGAATCACCCCCCATGATATAGGGTTAAAATGCTCCCCTGACGAGATATAGGCGAAAAACTGTATCGATCACGTGATATGGCCGTATAAGGAAGTTATTCTAATTTCTCGTTAGGGTTAGGGTTTCAGCTTATGCTTTTGTTAAGGATTGGGTTAGGGTTAGGGTTGGGATCAAATAAGAGGGTTAGGGTTTCGAATAGTCGTTCAGGACCAGCTAGAGAACGGGTTGAAAAAGTCACGTGACAGTCGAGTGTAGAGTGATTAATTATCATCCAGAAGAGAACCTGAGTTCTTTGCAGTACCATTTAACCGTTTATGTAATTCAGACAAGAGCATTTCTTACATTGGGCCTAAGTTATATAACCAAACAGTCAACATTATTAACAAGGACATCAAATATGTCACCACTTGCCTACAAGACAAATTCCTAAATTCATTCAAGTCTACAGTCAACAAGCATGTGCTTACTGCACAAGCACATAAACCGGATGACAAGGACTGGGACAACTCAAATTTCGTACTTTTAGAAATTTAAATAATTTGGTACAACATACGTTGATCATAATAACGAGCAACAAAACTTTAACCTCATAACAAAATATGACTATCTTCGAGCATTTTTTACAATGCTATCGACACCGCCCAATTTCACTGTCATTTACAACTTTTAAAAGATAAAAATATCACCGCGCATTCTTCAGACCCTGTGTCGCTGTTCTAAATTTTTGTCAAGAGATAAGAGTTATTTAAAATTCTTAATAGTACTATTTAAATTTGCTAATAGCATAATCATATTTTATACATTATTAATACTTTATACATTGTGTGCATATATTTATATTTGATTGTAATTAAAGATTTAAAGGCGTTAGTGCCGAGTAATGCCTTCGGGTAGTGCTCCTCAATCAATCAATCAAAACTATTTAAGTTAATGCCTATTCTCCGCAAGATCCACTCTCCGTCTCTCCATTCTTACGACGGTGTTAGTACGGTGAGAAGATACAAAATTACAGATAATATGTTTACTTCTTGACGGTAAAAAGTTAGGAATTTGAGGAATTAGACAAATAGAATTTGATCAGATCCGGAGATTTGACGTATTTTTTAACTTTTTGACGACATATTTGATGATTATTTCTAAAGACGTATCTTGTTGAACTAGATAAGTTGGATTCATGAATTGTAAAATGTAAAGCTATTATAAAATCATAGACGAAACTCACTGATCTTTCCAAAAAGGTATGACAAATTTGGTACTGTGAAAATTCTCACAGTCTCTAGAAAACAATGGTACACAAATTTTTTAAATCCGAGCAAGTTTATTTTTATGGTGCACCCCCTAGTAGCAGTTTGTGGCAGTTTCCTTGCACTTTGCTCCTCCTGTGTCCAATGTTCAAGCAGCTACCACGTGACACAATTCAGCCAATCGGAGTACAGGAATCCGCAAAGTTAAAGTTGCAAACTTTTGATCGGCCCGAAATGGGACTTTTCTGGAGATTTTGAGATAACTCAACAACTCAATAACTACGCGACGTTGTTTTAAATTTTCCTCCTGGGGAGGTAACGTTACTTTTACAAAACGAATATGTTACAAGTCTCTAACTCTTTTACTTTCAAAGTTAGGCCCCATCCAGTAAGGGTTTCTGGGTTGGGATTGGGGTTTATCTTCACCTAACCATGTGCTTTCGCGCCGCTGCGGGCGCGCTTGTTTCACAAGTCAAGAAAAGCACCTATCCACGAACACCGATGGGAAGGTTCGTGCGCGCGCGCGCAGTGCTGACAACAGTGTCTATGTAGCGCAGATAGTCCTGTCCCTCCAGTAACCACTTTTAAGGTCTTTTTAGCAGGGCGCAGATAGTCTTGTCCCTCCAGTAACCACTTTTCAGGTCTTTTCAGTAGGGCTGACACAAGGGCTATATGCTATAACAATGTCAATAAATTTGGTAAATTTCTAGCTTTCTGCCAGAAATAAATTTTCGGTTTTCTATAGTGTATAGGGGTTAATTAGGTTTAAACTACAGTACAGCTGTGCTTACACCTACATTCACAAGCATGCAAGCTTTGGTCCAATGAGCGGGAAACGGAGGACAAGGTCTGGTGAAGTCATAGTCACGTGACCTCAGACCCAATCAATTAGGTTCGGGTATGGTCAGCCCCTTGTCACCCGATCTTGAGGTTACGTACGACACCTCGTTTACGCTATCAATGTCTGGAAGGCTACAAATTTGTACATGCCAAATTCAGAAGATTCGTAAAGAGGTGTGCGAGATGACGATATACATACATACATAGATATAGAGGCCGCCATAAGCGATTCAAATATCACGACAGGCCCTATAGCTCAGGTGACGTACGTGGTGTGATGATCGAATATTTTAATCGGAGGCTATGATAAATGCCTCATGTTCATTTTAATTTTGTGGTTTTCACTATTAAACGAATAAAATAAAAGGATTGTGGTATAATAATACAAACAATCAAAATTCACGATCAAATTATATCAATAAACAAATATCTACTACTATGTTACTTATATTTATATGAGACAAAAATTCATTACCCCGCTACTAAATAGTCTTCATTCTCGGTGGCGTCTACTACTAAGAAAGACAAAAACTGAGATGGTCTCATGAAAGAATTTATCACAAAATTAACACAAGAGAAATAATAGGACACTGTCTAGCTGACGAGAGGAGGGAGAGTAGGAAGTTCGAGACCGCTTCAAAGGTAACATTTTCTTTATAAAACGGGAAACCATTCTCAGATGAAGTACTCGACATTACACTTCGCTATCCGAAGAAACAGGTTCGTCGCTACAGGGCTCACTTTGACTAGTTCCTGAAAAAGTACATTTAATGTAGTTAAAAATACAATTTAATACAATGTAAATGTTTCTGTTACAAAACGTAACAGACTAAATTACTAATTTAAGAATATCTAATACAGTTTACGGTACTGGCAAACATAGGAAACCTAAAACGAGTAGAGCTGAGGGGCTATTTTAAGACAGATTGCAAGACAGATTGCAAATAATGATTATGGTTCATGGTTAGCATACGATAACCATGAATCGAGATACACCTGAGATAAGATTTGAGATTGAAGTCACACAGAAAGGCGTGTAACTTATTTATGCTTATTTATGCCCTACGTAACCCCTAGCAATTCCCTATATTGCTGATGACTATCAGAATGAGGATATTTGGTAAACCTCTTCTCACAATGGAGGAAATTATCAACAGCAAAATCAACCACATCATAAAATTTGTGGAACAAACAGTCAAAAAGATTAGAAAAGGAAGCTCCCTTTGGGTAACCTTCAAGGATTTAACATCAGAAAATAACCTATCCCAGGATATAAATTAATAGAAGCACTAATTCCAGGAGATGACATTGCTCGGAAGTCCCTTGTCTGCCCACTGAACTACTACAATGGAAGTGGGTTTGCTCTGAGACAGGTAGTGACAGCTTCAAGACTGCAGAGGTCTGTTGCGTTGATATTTATATTATTTTATGATTTCGCATATACTTTGAGAGTCCTGGCATGTAGCTAGCAGGAGTTGCATTCTATGGGCACGGTGACAAGACCTCCCTCTTTAAGTAGGAGGCCAGAAACCGTTGACCAGAACAGAGAGGGAGAGAGAGAGAGAGAGAGAGAGAGAGAGAGAGTGTGGGACACGAACTCAATTGCAAAATAGGTCTGGTCTCACACTACAGCTAGCAGGGTTTAATCGTAATTATCGATCACTAAGAATATTCTAGTTTGAGTGTAAAAAACCGTTAGATTGGAGTGTAAGTTTAAGTGGTAGTAATAGATTTGGATGGTTTGCGGAGTAAGGCGGGTGCATGAGTTTAAAGGTATTTGTAGTTGAGATTGCGCCACGAGATACCACGTGGGTTGCCATGTGGTATCACGTGACGCACTGCTCTTTGGTGATCGACTGCCCCACTACAATGAGTTCTTCTAGTAGCAATTCACGGTAAGGTTATAAAATTACCGCTCCCAAGAACAGTGTAGCGTGGCTTTCCAGTCATTAGTATTGGTTTATTGATTGAATAGTAATGTATAGTAGTGTTGAAGGTATTTAATACTTTCAACACTACTATATAACAAATAATTTGAGATCATGAATACGATGTAGTTACATTGAAACGTCGAGTAAACTTCTTTTCCCTAATAAGAGTATTTTTCATTGTCGCATTAAACGGGATAAATATAATTTTACACAGAATACATAGTTTAGATTAGTATTATTAAAGATGTTGATCAGTCCAAACGTCCGGTGCAGAGGAGAGGACGGATTTTAAAATCCAGGGAGGCCGAGGGGTGGTCTGAAAATCCTAGATTTTATAAGGCATTAGGGTTGCCAGCCGATATTATCGGCCGATAATTATCGGCGATAATTCTCCAAAAATCGTTATCGATTATCGCGATAATTTTCGAGACTTATCGCGATAATCGACCACCTTTTATTAGGGGAAAATGGCACAGATTTTCAAGTTTGTTTTTTTGTTTGTAGAGTAAAACCCTAGTGCTAGCATAATTTACAGTGTAATGGTATGCTGACGTGCTGTGTAGTGTGTATTGTGTATGAATTTGTGGCAATGAAAATTTAAATGTTGCACTGTCGCATCTAAGTAAGTAGGTGGATTGAATTTGAAGGTTGTATGCTCAGACGTAGTTATTGTTGTTTGTTGAAGCACAGAAAGGAACTCAGACTACAACAAGACAGCAAAAACCGTTGGAGCTCACTGTGCAGTATGTTGGAGTAATAACTGCAATGCAGTGAACGACGTTTTGGTTGACTTGGAGCTTGGTAATCTAAAACTGGATGCTGAAAAGACTGAGTTAGTTAAAGACATTATCAGTTCTGTGTAAAAGAGACAAATCTCGCTCGAGCAGAAGTGATTTTTCAATTTATTGATAGCTGGAAAGATAGAATCGCTACTTTCTCGATCTTTTCTTGAAGTTTATAGTCTACGTACACGATATGTTAAAAGAAAGAACCTTATAACTTCGTATCGCTGGTAACGTTCTAGAATTATCACGAAGTAACTTAAAGTCTCTGCACCAGCGGTTGTTCAAATAGTAAGAGACAAACGACGACTGGTTATCAGGACTTACAGGCCATTCGAAAACTCGGTACCAAGGATAGATACCCTTGCTCGGGAGATCGACCTATTCACAACTAACAGGCAGGAAACTGACTCTATCTAAGAAATACGCCGTTCATTATATGTCGTACCACGCCAGCAGACATTTTTGAATAAACTATGTTGTAACTTGAATGAATCTTCGTTAGATTTGCTGATTGTTGATTTTTTACATTTCATGCCATTTTGTTGCTATATAATGATGATATTACAAGGTTACATAGCATAGGAGCATAATAAGTATGCAGAGTGCAGACAAATATAACTTCAATTATCTTGCCAAATTTATCGCCGATAACCGATATTATCGCGATAATTTCGAAAAAATTATCGATTATCGCGATAAAAAGAATTGTACCGATAATGGCAACCCTATAAGGCATTCTAAGTAAATTGGGTAAATTGCCCCTTGAATGTTTCTCCAATGCGCTCTATAATATACAGTACAATGTTAAGTATGATTTATCAAAACTAATTAACCAACTTTCCTATTGTTCGCTCTTCAGTCAAAAAATGACATAGATCTGGGATACGAAAAGTTGAATATCATATCTTCAACTAATATTCATATCTGATACGGGTGTAAGGCTGTCAGAATGATGCGGCTGTCAGAATGAAGTTTTTATCAAAGATCAAATTACTTTGTTAGAAACTTGATTTTGGGCATATTAAACAGGTTTGCATATACTAAAAACACAAATAAACACTTCCATCACTGAAAGAAAGGCTAAAAATGATTTATTACTGAAATATTTGGAAACACAATTTCAAATTGCATATATATGAGGCAGTTTTGTGATCATGTTGTTAAAGTTATCCCTATAAGACCTGGTACTGGTGTATCAAACAACTCTAAAAGAATGCATTCATACCCTAAAAAAACCCTCAATAAACATGTGTTAACAAATCAAAACAGGAAATTCAAACGGCTGTCAGAATGATGGTATGGCGGCTGTCAGAATGATGATATTCTGCATTCAAAAAAAGTTGATCAAAAACATCAGAAACAACCGATACATAAAAGAATGTGTTTATTTGTGTTTTTAGTATATGCAAACCTGTTTGATATGCCCAAAATCAAGTTTCTAACAAAGTAATTTGATCTTTGATAAAAACTTCATTCTGACAGCCGCATCAATCATCATTCTGATAACCGTACACCCGTAGATAGTCAGTATATCAGAATGAAGGTTTCTAAATTGCGATTATTGACTTATACCAAAATGCCAGGAATGTTTGATTTGGGTAGAATAATGCTGCAGATATGTGTTAATAATGATAGAGGGTCTAAAAATATTCCTAGAGCCATGATGGAAAAATGGGGACAACTTTGTTTTGGAAAACTCCATTCTGACAGCCGCAGTCTTCCTTCTATGTTGTATAATTCCCCAAGAAAAGTGATTTAGTTGACAACAGAGGTGCTATTGATGTATAATTTACCTAACTGCCTTCAAGTCCAATAAACCAAAAAGTTTTTTTGTTGTAATGTAGGCCTCAAAATACAAAACTTCATTCTGACAGCCGTAGTCTAAAAAGGGGTATATTTCATGCCGATTTTTCCCCTTTTACTGGCAAATTTTAACAATTCCAAACCCCGGGAAGAAAACCTTCCCTAGTTTTTAATTATTTTGTGAAGTTTCTGGTTTAAAACAGCTGTTTTTAAAGATTTTGTGGCTTTTATAAAAACACCATCATTCTGACAGCCTTACACCCGTATGAATATTCTTGAAAAGTTGTTCGAAAACGTACGCACGAAGATAGATGACAGCCAAATTCATGATAAATGGCGAGATTTGGATACTGCGAATCGTTTTCTTACTATTAAAAATGTGTGGGAAAAACACAGCGAATGCTTCGGTAATCTCACATATTATGATATAAATATCTTTACAGATATTATATATTTTTAAATGCGTTACGTATATACCCTATATATAATGTCAATAACCAAGATGTATGAAAGCGAAATTTTATGGTCATGACAATAGAATTTCACACGTTAGTAGAATTCAATTATATCATATTTCTCTCGTGTTATAATACATCTTTTACAGGTGATAATGCAGATAGTAACTTTGACTTTGACCGTGTACAAGCTAAGTTTGTCGGCTTCGATAATTGTAAAGTACGGAATTTCCTACTAGAGGCGTTTCTAGAGCTGGGGTTCAGTGATAAAGGTAATTTAAGATTGTTCCGTAAGAAGTTAACCATGTTGTATGTTAGTTACTGCTTTTAGCACCTTATTGAACAAATCAATATGACGAATTACCTGTCAGTAGAAATATATTAATTTAAGGGAATCAATAAATTAGTTGACTGTTTTTGAGAAACTTAAACTCGTCACATTTTCTACAGGCGAGCCTTTGCACATTTGTGCTCTTTGCCCAAAGGTCACAATCAAGAAACGGCGGACGGTTATCAATGCTGCATCCGAGCAAGAACCATCAAATCTGCAGTTAATAATTGAGCGCATTTTTACGGTTAATGCTATCAATAAGTGTTATGTTTGCAGAGGTTGCTCCAAATACTGGACTGGACTTGACGCGAAGGTGGGAAATTAAACGCACAGACAGACAGACAGACAGACAGACAGACAGACAGACAGACAGACAGACAGACAGACAGACAGACAGACAGACAGACAGACAGACAGACAGACAGACAGACAGACAGACAGACAGACAGACAGAAAGACAGACAGACAAACAGACAGACAGGCAGACAGACAAACATACAAACAAACAGACAGACAGACAGACAGACAGGCAGACAAACATACAGACAGACAGACAGACAGACAGACAGACAGACAGACATACAAACAGACAGACAGACAGACAGACAGACAGACAGACAGACAGACAGACAGACAGACAGACAGACAGACAGACAGACAGACAGACAGACAAAGACACATTATGAGATTGTTGTTTAAGATTACTATTGGATCCGTTCTCCTCATCAAACTTTATCATCATACGGTAAATAAATTTCAGGTAAAGGGTGTGAAAAGTGCCATTGTTTCAAAAGGATTCTTCAGACACAGTAAGATAATAATGTATTAATTACTTGTTTGTACAGTGAATATTGCAGAATTATATTGTATTTCTTGAAGTGGGTTGATTCATCCATCCCTCACCAGCAGTAACAAATAAATGGTACTCAACATTTACTAATTTTCGATCGACTTATATGACTTTCATCAGTATCATTTCCTCGTCAGCCATATTATTCGGTATACTGATTACTCCGTCGTCACTAATGAGTCGGGTACGGGTAGGGTAGAGCTGCTGAGAGGTGTTTCTTAGTTAGTACAGGCGGGGGTACAGCTGCTGAGAAGTGCTTCTTAGTTAGTACAAGTGGGGGTACAGCTGCTGAGAGGTGTTTCTTAGTTAGTACAGGTGGGGGTACAGCTGCTGAGAGGTGTTTCTTAGTTAGTACAGGTGGGGGTACAGCTGCTGAGAGGTGTTTCTTAGTTAGTACAGGTGGGGGTACAGCTGCTGAGAGGTGTATCTTAGTTAGTACAGGTGGGGGTACAGCTGCTGAGAGGTGTTTCTTAGTTAGTACAGGTGAGGGTACAGCTGCTGAGAGGTGTTTCTTAGTTAGTACAGGTGGGGGTACAGTCTAATGAGCGGTAATAGTGGGTCTAGGACTTCACCATATGATCATGCGAGTATATATGGTTATTCCTATCACGCTTAGTGTTTACACTGATTCCCACACACTTGAACTCAGTATTCCTTGGACACTCAAAGTTTTATAGAAACAAACAGCTGCTGAGAGGTGTTTATTAGTTAGTACAGGTGAGGGTACAGCTGCTGAGAGGTGTTTCTTAGTTAGTACAGGCGGGGGTACAGCTGCTGAGAGGTGTTTCTTAGTTAGTACAAGTGGGGGTACAGCTGCTGAGAGGTGTATCTTAGTTAGTACAGGTGAGGGTACAGCTGCTGAGAGGTGTTTCTTAGTTAGTACAGGCGGGGGTACAGCTGCTGAGAGGTGTTTCTTAGTTAGTACAGGTGGGGGTACAGCTGCTGAGAGGTGTTTCTTAGTTAGTACAGGCGGGGGTACAGCTGCTGAGAGGTGTTTCTTAGTTAGTACAGGTGGGGGTACAGCTGCTGAGAGGTGTTTCTTAGTTAGTACAAGTGGGGGTACAGCTGCTGAGAGGTGTTTCTTAGTTAGTACAGGCGGGGGTACAGCTGCTTAGAGGTGTTTCTTAGTTAGTACAGGTGAGGGTACAGCTGCTGAGAGGTGTTTCTTAGTTAGTACAGGTGGGGGTACAGTCTAATGAGCGGTAATAGTGGGTCTAGGACTTCACCATATGATCATGCGAGTATATATGGTTATTCCTATCACGCTTAGTGTTTACACTGATTCCCACACACTTGAACTCAGTATTCCTTGGACACTCAAAGTTTTATAGAAACAAAACAAAAATTTGAAGGAGACTTGGATAGAAGTAAAATGTCTCCAATTCGTCTCAAACCAATGTTTAACTTCAACTGCAAGTGTTCTGTAAACTGTTAATTTAACCCGATTGTTATCAACTAAAATATGGCCATTCTTTCTAAATTGGTAATGTTTTCATTAGGCTTCGTCCGATTTGTTCAATAAGATCAAATGCAATAGCCAGCTCCCCAGTATAACTGTATAATAAGGGTTAAAACTGTGTTTAAAACGCAAATCCCTAAACTGTTCCGAACCTCAAGATCAGAGTGGCTGGTATTCTTAACTAAAGTAAAGAGCCGAATAAAATTCCGATTTAAAGTTTCACTAGTAATCACAGCCCCTAACCTTAGATTTTGGCTCGAAATATCTCAGGAATGCACATAAGTACTTCTACAATAAAATTCAAAGAATCAAAAAAAAATTCCTAAAAATAATTAATCATAACTTTTTGAAATTATTTTGCGAACTGCAATAGCGTAGAGTTTAGTTGGGTTTCAAGTTTTGTCGAGATGGCTATGTGGTCGTAATCCTATTATTATTATTATCGCAATTTGAAAGTAGAATAACTGTTTTGTTTTAGCTGCAAATTCCGGTGCAGCTATGCGCCTTGGAACATCGTTGAGCTCAATTCAAGATCCGGCACAAGTGGGAGGAGAAGCTTCAACAGATTTTATCAGGGTAATAATCTTGAATCTTTTCACAAATCACATCACGCTCACAATCAGTAACCACTCACTATAATTTCACACACATTGTGTATACACCATCTATGAAATAGTATGATTATAAAGTTTCAATCATCAATCGAAGATACATTTAATCCATTTAATTTGAATAATGCAAACGAATTAATCATAAACTTAACTGCAGACGCAGCTGCTAGAGCGGTCCAGAGAAGGGACCATGCAAACTCTGTCAAGTTCAGAGTTAACACCGGTGAGTCTGACGAAAAGTGTAGGTTTGCGGGTTGGTTGGTGCTTAAACACACCTTCCCACGAAACAAGGATTTATAATTAATCAATTGATCAAGCCTAACTTTAATATTAGAACTACATTATTCGTTTAATCACATATCACAGGTGCGACCGAGACAGCGACTTGAAGTAAATGCGGGCATATCCGAAGAACCAGAAATAATAATGATGCCAAGTGCCTCAAGCTACGAATCACCAGCTCCCGGAGGACCAGCTTCAGCACTGAGTACGCCTACAGGGACAGAACCCGTCATCCCCGCAATAATGGCAGACTCTTCGACAAGTCAACTCGTCTCCTTTGGAAGAGTAAGTTTTACTGCTGAAGGCAATACGTTTTGATTTAATTGGAGACTCGGAAAACACCTGTAAATGGCATTCAGACAAATCAATTGTTGTCAAACAGTCAGTCAGGGTTAAAAAATGAAAAGCACTCCCCCATAGTGTATACTTATGGATGGCCCATAGTTAATGATAATAAATGTACATTGTACCATGTCATTATACATGCGAAATTCACAAAATGTTGTATATGATATGATATGCGGCGCGCGCCGTATCAAAATGTTGCCAGAATATGCTTACTACCAAGAAAATGTTATTTTCGAGCTATTTTATGCTAGTATATGTAGATGAATTCAGTAATGAGACCGTTTGTTGCAAATTTTTAAAATTTATCTAATGAGCGAATTATTGACCTTATTCGAGTTATTGACCTTATTCTAATTACAGATCTAATTACAGATATGGCTAAGTTTTGGGATCATATCTAGAGTCTGCAGATATTCAATGTCCCCCAGTTCATGTGACAAGTGAATCAGTGATACTAACAAGTAACACCTCTATAAAGCCTTTTTTCCTCAGGACATTCAGGATAGAGAACTGAAGAAGCTAAGAGTAAGGGACAACCTTGGCGTTAGAGTTCATACTAACATAGGTAAGATGATATATTTACCCCTACAGACATCATATTCATGTAAAATCGCTAATCATCATGCCAAATATACCGCGCATGTAGTAGTAGTAAATGGTCGGCATGAGCCTTAATAGAATTTGACATAATTTATATAAAGTTAATCATATATATATTCAAGGGCTATTCAACCGGTCATTTCTACTTGTACAGGGTGAGCCAAAAGTCAGTACCCATACGTTGGCCTTAATAGCTCCGCCGTGTTTTATATTTGAGAGCTGTTGCTTTGCAGATGGCATACTATATTCGACAATACAAATAAATTATGATTGATCGTTCACATTAAATTAAGATATCATTTATCTACGCTAAAAATTCAATAATCTGTATTACATTAAAACATAGATTCTCCTATTTTTCCTCTTAAGGTAATTTTTAATTATCAAAAGCATAGTGATATTAGTTAGTAGTTAAAGTAAATAATATTTAGAAACTTTCATGGCGGTAGAAATCGAAGTATTTCTACTGCGATGAGCAGGAAATTGCGTAAATATTTGTTTAGATAAGCCTACGTGTGGCAGTGAAAAATTTTTAAATGTGCAGTGACTGACTCTTATATCCTTTATCACAGTTCTTTTGATTCGACTGTGCTAACATTAAATTTATAATCAAGCTCTTATTCTTACATAACAGCTGTTATATTTTGTTCGTATTTGATAACAAGTTGTTTTCTTTTCAGTCTATGAAACTTTTTCAGCGTTAAATAATATCGTATAACGTTGTCCTTAAGCGAATCAAAGAAAGTGTTGGGGGGGGGGGGGGGGGGGGGGGCCAAACATATTAAAGTATATTAAAATGTAGGATTTTTCCCGATTTTGACCCGGGGATATATACTTTAATATACTTTAATATACTTTAATATATCCCTATCTCCTTGGAGGCCTACATCAAAAATTGTTGTCCAAAATAAGCTTGAAATGCAATTCTTAATCGATTCCAAAAAGTTCTTGAAAAAATATTGAAAACTGATGGAGTTATTTCAATTTTAGGTCATTTTGGCTAGTATTCCGAACCGAGATATTATGTGCAATTTTCCCAATTTTGTTCATGGAGGTATTTTTACTTAGTATCCACTATATTCAACAAACACTGAGTTATATCTTTCACATAGAGTTAGTCTCAAAATATTGAAATTTTATCGAATTTGGGCAAAAGCGAATTTGGGCTAAAGCGTATGCCCAAATATGGGCATATTTTTTAAAGCTCATAGCTCAGCCAATTTTTGACCAATCTGGATGGAAATTCATGTACTAGTCCTAAAACAGGCTTAACTTGCGAATCTGAGTGAAAAATATAGTTCATCATGTAAATCTTAACGAAGAATATAAATCTTCTAATTGTAGGTATATTAAAGTATATTAAAATGTAGGATTTTTTCCGATTTTGACCCGGGGATATACTTTAATATACTTTAATATGGTTGCCCCCCCCCCCCCCCAGTGTTATTCTGTTAAGGGTACGGTTAAGTAGTTCATCACGATATTTCATTCATCGCGTTTTTAATTTGTGGACAACCTTTTATAATATACATATCATAACTGTCTTAAGTCAGAGAAGCTACAATCTGTGATACGTTATCTTCTGAGCTTACTTTCAAAATACCGTGTATTTCCAGGGCTCATATAATACAACAGTGACTGGGCTTGAAAAGTTAGATAAATACAGCGCGAGATAAGAGTAATACGATGTATCACCAGTAGATAACACTATATAATATCCGTAATGCAGCAGCTTAACTTCACGGTTATTTCAGATCAGTTTATGGTAACAGCAAAAGAGCACAGTCCTTGTATCTGGAATATGTTGTACGACGTATGCGCAATCAGATCAAAAGTGACGAAGCTTAAACAGATAAGAGATCGGGAGAGGTTGAGCGAGACCTATACTGCAGTTCTCCTCTCTACCATATTATTCTTTAAACACGGCACATTGTCTGTCAGAAACGTTTATGTAAGTAACTTATCTTAAACCGCCCAAGTATTTTAATGTGGAACTTTTTTATTAATTTAAACAAGCTTATATTAACTGCCAGTATAACCGGTGCTTACGGTCACTATCACAGTTGAAATGCAAAAGTACAAACCAACCTATTATTTTCGAAAAAACGCATTACATTGTCGAATTTCGTGAGAAAGTTTGCTCCCTCAGTCCAAACAGACCGCAATATCATTGCTCCGATTGCACTGTTAACACTAATAAGCTTATAGTATAACATCTTGACAACTTCGCAACAGGAGACCATAAAAAACGAAGCCTACCAAAATGTGGTGATCATAGAAGCGAAAAAAGACATGAGTAATTTGAGGAGTGACACTTCTAAAAGCTCATTAAAGCTTCCAAAAGGGGGACTTAGTAACTCTGGTAAGATACTGAAAAGTTCTCCATAATCAACAACATAGAACTACTACCTTACACTTAATAAAGTTTCTAATATATTTTTAACCAAGAAAGAAACTAAAACGTCTAATTATAAATCTCAGAGGCAGTGATGAAGGTTGTTAGTTGTAACGAGGCATCACTGATAGAAGAATTTTCGCTCGAAGCACCAACATTATGGAATCTAATTTTATCGATAGCAACTCCTGAAGAAACTAGATTTCAATCCGAGGAGTATAAAGAATCTTTGAAGTCCGTCGGTGTGCACAATGCTTACTTCATTATGAATCACTTGATCAAACTCCAAGGAGGAAACATTCTTTCTGCACGGGCAGCAATGGTCGGGATTTTTCTTGAGACCCAAGGTTTGACATGAACGTTCTACTTTATTTTGCAACAATATGAGTTAAAGCTATTATATAGGCCACTGTTATAATCCTTACAATATTCAACATAATACCCCGTATCTAAACTAGCCGCCAAAAAATATAGCAAACTCAGCGACTTTTTAAAATTGTACTATTTTGTTACATTCTTAAAGAATTGAACAACAATTAGCATATTTTCTATTTACAGGAGCCTCCAACCTCGCTATTGACTGTCTTAGTAAAGAAGGTATATGTATTGGATCTTCTTCAGTGTGGAATGCTTTGGATGCTGCAGGCAAAAACTTCGATCAATTGATCAAAGTGCTGATGGAGTGTGTTGACAGTAAAAAGGACGCTAAAACCAAGGAGGTAACATTTTGTAAACATTTCCTAAGATGTAGGAAAAAGTTATGTAGTGAAACTTCAAATCACGAACCGTATTTGTACCGTACTAAATTATTACGTACCATTTAATATGGCGTACCAACCGATGTCCTAAACGGGATACAAATTACAGTAAGTGCCAGATATGTCTGTTGTTACAGTATTATTGATATAGCAGTTGATAAAACAGACGGAAGTTCGGGATTCTACTTTAGGGGTCGTTCACATTGCATATTCGGGGGGGGGGGGGGGGGGGGGGGGGGGGGGGGTCCAACTACAATTTTGTACACTAATTTAGCGTAAATTTGCCAAAAATCTAATGGCCATCTACATTAATGGTCATAAAAATGTACAAAAAATCGGAAATCCCTGGAAACTGAACAGGAAAAACAGGAAAAAACATATTTTGTACATTTTTGTACATGTACATTTTTGTACATGTACATTTGGCTAAAATCTGGTGGCCAAACAGGAAAAAACATATTTTGTACATTTTTATACATGTACAATCTGGTGGCCATGTACAAAAATGTAGTTGGACCCCCTTGCATATTACGTAATCAATATTTTAGCAATTTTTACCCCCTCCCCCCTTCCGTAATCAACCATAATCAAGACCCCTCTCCCTTTTTACTTTAATATACCAGGTTTTAGGAATTTAAGTACTTTTCAAATTCAGCTGGCGAATTTACCTAAATTCTTCCTAACGGAGGGCTCTAAGACAGTTGTGTTGGCAGTAAATAAGACGGGAGGTTTATGCCTGATGAAGGGTGGCGAACAGAGGAGTGACATCTACAAATGGATAAATATTGCCTGGAAGTTCATAGGTTAGATAAGTCATAGTAAATAATTTCACTGTGTAACCTAATCAGTACGGTAAATAAAGCGATACTTCAATTCAAACTCAACGCTTATGAATGATATTACTATATTATTTTAGGAGACAACTACGATGAAGTTGTGAAAGCTACCCACGCAGGGCTCAACAGTAGAGACAAGACTCTGCATATGTTTCATTGTTTTGCCAAGTTGCTAGAGGTCTTGCCTGACAGCACGGCAAAAACTGTGCCAATAATGCCGATTACACAGTTGCAGCCTTCAGATATCTTAGCAAATCAGGAACATTTCAAGACACTGAAGGCTTCATTTGTGGTCGTTATCCTGAGAGTAGCGACTAAGAGGATCGTCCAACTGCAGAAATATGCGAAATACATTACCAAGCATATCGATCATAAGTATTCCTGAAGTGCTCCAACATGCATCAGTAACGGTAATTAAATAAGTTGTCTGTCGTGTTTTTCACTCTGATATTTTAGTAGTCATGTGTGTCATGCAGTAGATATCATTTTAACGATGGCCTGGTATACGATAAAATTATAACTGGAATATTATATGTTTATTTGGGGACCAGCTTTTGGTACACTGGTTAATAATAACTATAATAATGAAGTAATGCATCTTCTTAAACAATAATCTCAGAATGTTTGTGTCTGTCTGTCTGTGTGTGCGCGTGTAATTTCCGAGCGGCTTAATCAAGAAAACGGTAATAGTTATGGGACTGGTTTTTTTGGTATAGTTTCGACAAAACCCTGTAGTTTGTACCACAAATTTTGCCAAATAGGTACCACTGGGCTGCTATAACAAATGGGAGCAGAAGACGGCAGAAATGATTCAAATTCTTAGAGATATTTATCCGCAATGGATCCCCAAGGAGCACCTAAAGAAGAGCGAAGATAAGGTATGTTAAAATAACTGAAAAATGTAATACTAATATATTATAAGGGACAGTATTATACCAAAATTGCATGTAGCTGTTCGATTTAAAATATGTCCATTAGGATCATCAAATTCTTATTAATTAATATTAGTAGCCAGTTATTGGTAAATATTAGCCTTCTGCCCTTTTATGTAGCTAACTAAATGTGGTTCCAATCATGCTAGTCATACGTACACGATGCACTACGTGCTTCAACGCTTTCCTCCACATTATTGCTATATAACTTTAACTGAATTAAAAAACCGATTCACCAGCTGCGGTCCCCGAATTACCGCAAACCCCTATTTACAGCGGCTTTTTTTCCCTGGAACGATGAACCGGGGCTGAGTATTACTGTAAAATTTTAGATTTAAAGTTTAATATGTTAGTCTTGTGATTAAAGATTATATCTATATGTGATTTTTGTTGTTTAGGTTTGTTAATACAATGTACTCTTTCAGATTATCATTGATGGAGACGAGGTAAACCAACTAATAAATTGCCCTGATTAACATTTGAAGTTTTATAGACCGCCCTAGATGACACTAAGACACTATATTGGGGAAATCACCATATTCACATGATAAATTATGAATTACGAGTAATATTTAGGTGATATTTAAGTAATATTAAGGTGCTTAACTTCATTTTTATTACATATATCATTTAACAACAGGATATGATTGAAGCGAAAGTATTTACATACAATTTAAAATAATGTACGGTATCTAACTGCGAATTCTTGTAATTGTTATTAAACCTGTCTTTAATTATTCGAGTATTTCATGTCATTTTTTTCAGCTAACGAAGAAAATGTATTGTAGCGCAATTGTCGCTCAGTCTCACGACGAGGACAATGTATTGAATCGATTCTTCCCCACTTGCTCTGACTGGCACGCAAAGATTTGCTATCTTGGGGTAAAAAATATGACATTTTCTTAAGAACTAATTCTAAGCTTTTTTCTATTACTTATGATTATGAGTTAACAATATGATAATCAATATATATTATTTATTGCTGCCAATAAAAATTGATTGACTTGCGATGAGGATACTATTTTCCGTCCAATACATTATATATGTATCTAGCGTACTTTTGTTTTATTAATTTAACTGTGCATTATTTTGCAGAGAGTATTACGACTTCTTCACTCTGAAGATGCTATCGCAGAGAAAGGAACGTACACAGGGAACTGTCATTTGATTAACAATAAAAGGGTAAATTCGGAACTTATCTATCCGGGTATTTATATATTACACGATGAGATGAATTATTGATAATTAGAGGCATTTATGACATATTTCATAATATCTTTACTGTTCATTAAGATGTACATAAATACAATAATGTGTTTATTGTGTTTGTCGAAATCAAAATTCCTGTAATGATTTTTTCAATTTAAAATGACATTTTATGTTCGATGATCATAAATCAATTTAACCATTTCTCACCGTAGGCTGCAACATATCGGGCAAAAGACCACAACAAGGAATGTCGAGAAATGTTTATACTGAACACAGAGGCAGTGATCGTGGGCTTCCTGAAGGAAGCTCTTCAGAGGGAGGGATTCGATTTAGAGAAGAATATTCCTCTCAGTCAGCATAAACAGCACGTGAAAAAGTTGACGTAAGACCATTTCAATATTCTTTCCGTAAAGCCAATAACATGATACAACTCTCCACATCTTACTCATGATTCAAAGAATTATTTCTGTGCGACCACCCAAGTGCAAATTAGGTAAAAAGCAAAAGGTTGCATAGTAATCATGGTAACGGTGTCGAACGTGCACGTGCAATGATCGTTGGATAGTGATTTTGATCGGTTTTGTGGTAATTACGTTGCGTTCAGTGCGAGCTACATCTTGATCGGCTGTATCTTCGGTTATGACGGATATTTTTTGACTTGATACAAACTGACTACCACACAATACTATTACCTTCCTCCATGTGTAGTGGCCAGTGACCACGGGCTTTATAGTCTTACTTATAATTCAAAGAATTGTTTCTGTCTGTACGACCGCCCACATGAAAATTATATAAGAAATAGGAGGTCGCATAGCAACCATGGCCATGGTAACGGTGTTGAACTCGCACTCGCACGTGCATGGATTTGAGAGGGGCATTTTGATTATTTATTTGTTATTACGTGGTGTTCAGTGCGAGCTATATTTTAATTGGCTTATCTTCGGTTGTGATGGATATTTGTTGACTGCTGATGCTATAAAAACTGACTACCAAAGAATACCATTAGCTTCCTCCCTGTGACCACGGGCTTTCTAGTCTATATTATAATTCAAAGAATTATTCCTGCCTGCAATCTACAATCTACATGCACGACCGCCCACGTGCAAATCAGATGAGAAAGTTGCACAGTTACCATGGTAACGAGGGTTGAACAAGCATATAAGCACAAGCACTGTATGTGCAATAATTGTTGGACCGACCGTAATTTTGATCGGTTTTGTGGTCATTACGTTGTGGTCAAAGTGTTTTACATTTAAATCGGCTGTATCTTTGGTTAACGGATACGATTAAAACTTTACTTATTTAGTTACTAGCTTCTTCCCAGTTCCCTGTTACCGCAGGCTTTTCAGTCATATTATAACGTGGCGTGCTAGAAAATAAGTCTAATAATGAGGCTAGAAGGACCGGCTTTTCTTCATAGATAAGAGAGCTAGAGGGGGCTTTTTCATTATGAGTCCATAAATTCATTTCAGCCAAAGGTTGTACTTAACTTTGAAAATTTGTGACTTAGTTTACTCACAAATTTAAGACACAATAATATAGAAAGGACAATATATGCTTTGTATTGGTTATAAATGGTTGGCTGATGCTTTGATATGCTAGGTCGTGCATCGAAAAAATGCTGGACGAAGTTCTCGATGTCGGAGACTACGACAAACTTCTCTACAACGAAAGCTTGCAGTATTGCCCCAAGTGCCAGTTCACTGCAAAGACCATTGGAGCGCTGAATTACCACATCGGAAAAAGTCACCTTGGTGAAGCAAAGCTGGTGCGGGATACGCTTAAGGGAGACAAGAAGTTAGTAAATATGATACTCTCACTTCGTTATCTGTCAGGCTACTGGAGTAATACCGAACTGGGGAATTGTCGAAATAAGATAAAAGGGGCATTTTCATTTTACTATCCCCGAAAAATCGATACTGCCGGCTATAATTTTATCTAGTCTAATTCATTATCCAAAAGCAACATGATTTTTAGGTTCAACTACCAACGATTGGTTCTTTTCTCTGGTCTAGTTTTCATGACATTTGAAGATGCTATAAAAGAAGGTAATCTTTAGAAATACTGTGGACTCTTTTCATTTATGTATTGTTGTAGAGAAATCTTAGTCAAAAACAGTAACGAACGATCCTGATTCCTTGTGGCTAAATTGAAAAACATCGAAATTTTAAAATTTTAAAATTATTTTTTTCTTTGCTGCTCAGGAGACGGTGACCGTATAATTCTGCTGTGGCGGTTTTTGGTGTCGTTTTTCAGACAGCAGAACAGCAGTCGGTATGCATTTGCAGGCATTCAGCTCCTCATTGGTATCCAAAGCCTCGTTACAGAGAGAGAAGCCATTAAGATCATTTGGAACCGCACTACAGGTATTACCTTGCAAGGTAGAATTTGGACATTGGCCGAAGGTGATGTATAATATTAAGGAAAGCGTGAATCGAAAATTATGAAGGTACTTGTAACTTGTAAGGATGATTCGTGTAAATAGTATTTCACCCGGACTGCGTTTTACTTTTTTATGATTGACTGGACGACCACTTCAGGATTACGTGACCAAAGAGGTTGCAGGATACCAGACGATCTGTACAATGAGTTTCTGAACCTCGCTCTGGCAAAAACGCTGTCCCCTCATAAAACGACTGCTGAGGTGATAGAGAGACACAGCAAATCTATTTATTTTGCCCACCAAGTGAGGGTGGAGTACCTGAAAGAACTAAAGGATGTATATACTCCAAAACAAATAAGGATGTCGCCAGAGACAAGGACTTTGTTGCAATTTTAAAGGCGATGGAGGACACTAACTGCTTCGTCAAAGTAGAGGGACGTGAGGGATACAAGGGTTTTAAAGAAGTGCCAGAAAACATATATTTTCATAAAAACACTAAGGATCAAATCAAATGGGCTAAAAGCCATATTGACAGATTTGCGAAGCACGGCTTTTTACATACCGACAGCAACGTCCAGACCTCCAAGGAGTCCTTGGACATAGAGCTAGATCTCGACGAGAACGATGAGTTTGTTTGCAATCTGAGGTCAAGGCCCATACGGCGGACAGATGCTTAGTTTATCTATTAATAAATTGGTAAAAACACATGCCAATTCATTCAATTTGAAAGGAATTTCAACATACCGTTTAATAATTAGGCAGATAGGTTCACTTCACACTCTTCGCCACAAGTACCACCACTGTTGTCGCTGAAACATTAGTTATCAATGAATAACGTCTATCGATGCTAACTTAACTTAAATTATCAATTTTTGTGTATTGTTGTAATATTTTATCTAACGGGATTTACTTATTTGAACTAAGGATTTCATTTTCTTGTTATGATTCGAGTTTACATTTTTCACGCAAGATACCAGAGTTTTAACTTTTTATAGCAATCGCTCATAATACTTAGAATATATATAATACTTAGAATATATATATACTGTATTATATATATATGTATATTATATGTGCCATTGATAACACATATAACAACTAATAAACCATCCTGTTTGTTATCTGGATAATGCTATTTTATATGCCTATTGATAAATTTGAAATCAAACTAAGCTCTTATCAATAATTTACCTTAATTTAGCTAGAAAGATCGGATATGGCAAATGATGATTCAAATCCACACTCCAACGATGAAGTATACAGAAAAGGAATTACAATGGGTGAGTCACATTATAATATTAGCACTGTTGTTTTTTTGCATAATATTTTCGAAGGCCAATTATATAGTAGTTATGATTAGGTATGATTTGTTGCTAAAAGCTAAGACAACTAGATGTTGACAAGAATTCCTCAGAGGTATACAGGACAATAAGCGAGCTAGATAATGACATAATACCAACGGATATCCAAAAAAGTTGCATCGAAGAACTTATTGTTAAAAAAAAGAATTTATTTGCTACCCTTCCAACCGGTATGTTGATTAAAATTGCATTTATGTGCAACTAATAATTTAAATACTTAATAAATTATAAATTAATTATAACATTAAAGTTAAACCACAATTTGCAGCTCCAAATAACATGCATTTGTCTACATTTTTTCAGTAGCAAGAAACATTGTAAGGTTATTTAGAAAAATAAACGAATCTCACATTATCTTTACTACATCAAAATTGAAATGTTCTTCAAAATACGTCACAAATTTACCTTCCAGGTTCCGGAAAGAGTTTAATTTTCGTGGGAGCAGTATTAGGAGAAAAGATTGAAAATAACTGTAGTTGGACACTATTGATCGTTCCAATACTGGCGCTCATGAAAGACCATATAACAACTCTACGAAAGGTAAGAAATCCCGCTCACTATTAGCACCTTAATTTCAGCTGTTCCTTCACAGATTAAACCTGTAAATAAACACGGCCCTTATCTTAGTTGTATCTGATGGGGGTAATGCAACGTCAATTAATGTCAATTAATGTCAATTAATGTCAATTAATGTCAATTAATGTCAATGTCAGTTTTGCAAAATTTTGGAATACTGACATTAATTGACACGATATTTTTCGACCAGAGATTATGTAGTTCTACCATATTTTTAGCACTTTAGAACGTTTATATCATCAATTTATTCACTACTATCACATATGGAAATGTGAAATGTGAAAAAATTCAGATCATTAAACAATAAAACTAAAATAATACGGTTTTCCGAAATTTAATTTTCTTAAATGGGCGTGGCCATCCAAGGGCGTGGTTCTCAACATCATCAGAACTTAAAACCCACATTAAACGAAATGCCTTCATGACATTTATATTTGAATAACGAATCTTGATCTTAAACAGCTAACATTACTCATTCATACTAAAAAAGCCGATAGATATTTTACCTGTATAAGAAACCAATAAAATATGGGCGTGGCCGGTGGGGACCGAAGATGGAAGAGTTGGAAGCTGAAATTTTTTTGGTGGTCTTTGAACCTAAGGATCAACAGATAAGAACTTACTCATAATTATTCAAGGACATTTTGTTTTTTCGAACCGGTCTAACTTACATAGAATATCTTGAATATTTATCGAATAATGATAATCTCAAATTTCAAGACAAATTAATGTCAATTAATGTCAATTAATGTCAATTGATGTCAATTAATGTCAATTAATGTCAATTAATGTCAATGTCAGTTTGGGGTTTTTATGGAATACTGACATTAATTGACGTTGCATCACCCATTATCTGATAAACGTAAAAACTTTTCTCAAATTTTAGCTACATAAAAGTTTTTAATTTGATAAAACTCACTCATTAAAAATTCAACAGTTTAAGATCGAAGTGTTCAACTTACAAGAATTAATTGATGATGGAGACGAGGAGCAGCTTAACGCAATGAGCGATGAATCTAGGGTGATGATATCACTACCAGAAACATTGTTTAACGAAAAAGGAAAAAGTAAGTCATTAATTATGAATATAAGTAGGAGGCTGTATAGTGTATATATGAAATAAGGTTGCATGTTGTAGTACGAGATCCTTCAATTATATTAAATTTCACTTCAGCTACTGTTTGATACAATTTTAATTTAAATGGCGTTAAATTTCAGAACTTTTTAAAGACATTGCTAAAGACATCAAGTACATCGTGATAGATGAGGTGATATTCTGATTAAGCTCATAAACATAACTAGTACATAAAAATATAAACCCTTACCAATCATTTTTATATAATATTATTATATTGTAGATACCAAAAGATTGTTATTTGTTAAAGAGTCAGATAATGATTTTGGCATATTCCCTGTGATCGGGGATTTCTAGTAGACATAATACTATATACAATGTGTAAAAGACAATATATTTTAGAACTAAATTAGTAAATTGACACCTTCTTCTTAAGGTGCACCTACTCCAATTTTGGGGTGATCTCGACGGTAAAAACAACGCTGCGTTCAGAGAAACTTTCACACGCCTGAGAGAGTTGTTTGTCCACTGCAAGGCAAGAATAACCCTATTTAGTTTCAATGATAATTAATAATAACGAGATACCCAAGTAAAGTGCACTGTTTCACATTTTAGGGGAGCAATGAGCATGTCCAGTATCTTTCGTGTAATATAAGTAATACGACTGAATCTCTGCTTTTGTGTGTTTAAGGGGGGGGGCCAATGGATATTTTTTTGTGAAACTTGATTTCGAGATAGCAGTTGACCAACAAACTAGGACCAGTGACCGAACTTTTGAGGGGGTCCCGGACCCTAACCGCCAAACGGTGCCTGCGGGGCAGCCACGCCCATATTTGGTCCAAATTAGGCCCAATTTAGCCAAATACCCTGAACATGCCCAAAACCCAAATTTTAGGTGCTCTACTTGTAGCTAGTGGTCTCCTGAACTCGTATATGAAATTTCATCAAGATTGGACAAAAAATGACTGAGTTATGAGCCAAAAACCATATGCCCATATTTGGGCATACGCACCAAATTTGGTAGATTTCGTCCCATAAATTGGTCAAATATCAATATTTTTCACTGAAACTTACTTTATATGAAAGGTAAGCCTAAACTACATATTCTCTGTAAGTTATAGCTTTATATCTGTTTAAATGTGGATACTAAGGCGAAAAGACCACAAAAAATGAACTAAATTGCCCATATCTTGGTTCGCGATATTCGCGGAATTGATCTCATTAAAATTGTAACAACTCGATCAGTTTTCAAAATTTTTCCATGAAATTTTCGGAATCGACTCGAAATCGCATTTCCACCTTAGTTTGAGAACAGATTTTTGATTTAGGCCTCCAAAAAAAATTGGCGGCCAAATTCCAAACTTTTCCCGGAGAAATTCAGAATTTGGCCGCCAAATTTTTTTTGAGGCCTTAATCAAAAATCTGTTCTCAAACTAAGGTGGAAATGCGATTTCGAGTCGATTCCGAAAATTTCATGGAAAAATTTTGAAAACTGATCGAGTTGTTACAATTTTAATGAGATCAATTCCGCGAATATCGCGAACCAAGATATGGGCAATTTAGTTCATTTTTTGTGGTCTTTTCGCCTTAGTATCCACATTTAAACAGATATAAAGCTATAACTTACAGAGAATATGTAGTTTAGGCTTACCTTTCATATAAAGTAAGTTTCAGTGAAAAATATTGATATTTGACCAATTTATGGGACGAAATCTACCAAATTTGGTGCGTATGCCCAAATATGGGCATATGGTTTTTGGCTCATAACTCAGTCATTTTTTGTCCAATCTTGATGAAATTTCATATACGACTTCAAGAGGCCACTAGCTACAAGTAGAGCACCTAAAATTTGGGTTTTGGGCATGTTCAGAGTATTTGGCTAAATTGGGCCTAATTTGGACCAAATATGGGCGTGGCTGCCGCGCGGGCACCGTTTGGCGGTTGGGGTCCGGGACCCCCTCAAAAGTTCGGTCACTGGTCTTAGTTTGTTGGTCAACTGCTATCTCGAAATCAAGTTTCACAAAAAAATATCCATTGGCCCCCCCCCCCCTTAAAG
This sequence comes from Bolinopsis microptera, assembly GCF_026151205.1. Lineage (NCBI taxonomy): Eukaryota > Metazoa > Ctenophora > Tentaculata > Lobata > Bolinopsidae > Bolinopsis > Bolinopsis microptera. The sequence continues at coordinate 11,735,776 of NC_087084.1, read as the reverse complement.
AACTAATAGTAATAAAAAATCAACATTTCAGAAACAGCCGATTTTGATAAACCTGACGGCAACATTAACATCGAAAGTCGTCAAAAAGGTGATGCGACATTTAGGAATCTGCAAAAGCGACACCTATATGTTACATCATAGCCCGCTGAACAAAAATACACATATCACCATTATGGATAATGGTGGTAAAGATTTTAATCTGTTAGGAGCACTGAAAAATGTCGTTGAAGAGCTTACTGACGAGCAAAACCCAAAGCGAGTCATTATATTTTGCAGAACTTTACAAGACTGCGGAATTATTTACCGCGATATTTCACACAGCAGTTTCAAAGCTATCTTGACACCCTTAACACGGGTAAGTAAGTATTAAAATATTCAATCATCCAGTCAAGTTTAACACTGGTTGAGAGACGAAAGGCTTACAATTTGGAAGATTTTACAAAACCTGTTCTATACTGATATCACAACCTAAACTAAAGCTAAGTCTAACTCCATCTTATATATTGCGGGAGAAGTTAAAATGAAGTCTCCTCTCACCACTTGTCATCTAAGATCATTTATAATTGCTTTCACGAGTGACTATAAAATTTTAGGCTAACATCGATATATAATTTGTAGGTGATAACAGCAGAATCAAGCAGAGAATCAAAAGAAGAAATGTTTGCTGATATGCAAGACCAAAATGGGAAAATCAAAATCATTATCGCAACCAGTGCTATAAGTATGGGCGTAAATATCAGAGGTAACCTAAAGAATTATAAGAGTTAATCAGTTTTAGACTTTAGAGTATTACAATTGTCAAATAGCAATACCTATTTATATATATGAATAAGTGGCCATGACGCACGAGTATCTGAACGTGTACTGTATTATAGTCTAAAATATTCCAAAGATTAAGCTGAGGAGATAATATATGATCGATATTATATTATATTAAAAATGATACAGGTGGACTTCAGTGTATGTAGAGCTAGAGAGATACCGAACATTTATTTTTTAACGTGATGAAACCATTTTATGTGTTCAAACTAATTCTCATGTCCAGGTGCACGGTACGTGATCCAACTGGGAATGCCCACTTCTTTTGAGGAATTTATACAGAAGATCGGTAAGTCGTTCAATTATTAGTTAACCAGGAATACTACATTCCGGTATCTGGTTATCGAGAATTATATGTTCGTCAAAAGGCTTCAAAAGCAGCTGGGTACAAATCTATTTATATACTCCTAATTGTAAATCTGTGGGCAGATTTTTTCACGTAAAACTTGTACACACTTAATATTGTTTCCGGAATGAATACGTCATAGATTGGTCTGGGTATTTGAATGAGAATTGCCGGGGATTAGAGATCGACAGAAAGACCACGGTCCACGTGGTATGTACATCGCATGCATTATACTGCAACGAATGAACTAGACAGCAAGGTTAATGATTCTGAGTTACACACTGTGTAACACAGCAGCTGATAAGGCATGTAATGTGTAGTACAAGCAGTGAATTAAAATTGTTGGGACTGAGTTGTCGGGGAGAATGGAGATAGCTAAATGGTTATAGCACCTGTCTGGTTTTCAGGAGGTCGTGGGTACAATTCCCGCTCTCGGCACATCTCGTCATCTCACCACGACTTTTCACGAAAACGTACTACTTTACTGCCTTGATTCAGTTAGCTACATGATAATGGATCATGATGGCCGCCAAAGTATTGAATACATTTATTTTCAGGCCGGTGTGGAAGAGAGGGTGAAATGGGGTTTTCTATCTTAAATCCGTATTATAAGTCAGCACACCCAAACACAGAAAAAGAATTTAAGGAGTTTTGCCTTTCGCAAAACATATGATGTATCCATGAATACATTTCAAAGTATTTTCCTGGTAAGTCGATTTCTCAACCATACCAAAACCATTCGATTTCTCAACCATACCAAAACCATACTCTCGGATAGTCAGACTCACGATACATCAATTCAAATGATGATGTATAGTGTATAATATAAAATTAAAATTGTCATAATATGATAGCACTTAGTGAAATTTTAATGAACTTTTCTATTTGACTCAATAACTGGATATAAAGAATAATCATATCCCCCCCATCAATTGCAGGATATGTGAACACAGAGCCAGGGCAGTGCATTAGTTGCTCCAATTGCAGTCCTGTTAATATCTCAAACCACTTCATCAGAACACTCTTGCACCATGTTCCAGAGGAAATTACATCGAAAAAGGTTGTTCTTGAGGAGTACAGAGAGGTGTCAACAGAGTGCACAAGCGAATTTAAAGAAGAACTCCAATTATTGGCCCAACGCCACCTACACAGAGAATTTGGCTATGCACCAATAATTGGGCATCCAACATTGTCGTTCAAAGAGATCGACGCTGTTTGTGATAGGTTGAGCAGTATTCGAAGAGAGGAAGACTTGGCAGATCTGGTTATTGACCGGGATATAAGGAAGGATATACTAAGTTTAGTATATGACTTTTTTAGGGACATTCCAGAGTACAGTGGGGACTTTATGAAAAATGACACCGAACGGAGCGAAGTTTATGATTTCATTGTGGATGACACCACCGAACATGAAGGTCATATTAATACAGATGACAAGCGATTATGTTAACGAAATTTGCGCATTAGATCCTCAGTGATAATTGTGACACTGTTAACATATTACCACCCGATAATGATTTATGTGACTGGTGCGGGTGCTAGCAGTGTTGTTTGATCCATAGTACGTAATATAAGGGGTTTAAGCTGGTATATCATTATTTGTTCAATTTCACACATGTTCAGATATCATCAAGATTATGTAACAAAGTAAACTTGTTTGTGCCTTCTGTGTTTTAATTCCTTAAGACTATATGATATAATAACAATTCCTAGCACTTCCAGGCCATCAAATATACCTAATTAAAATAAGAACAAGGTTATTAAAATACAACGTACCATGCTTTCTGTTTACAGGACTCAGGAGAGTGTTTGGTCTTTTCTACCTGGTGTTTTCTACCTGGCACACGTTCCTTCAAAGTTTGGCTCTTTTAACACCAACTCACTGACAGAAGAAATAACATATTATTATTAAGAAACTGTTTACACCATTAAAATATTCAAACCCCCTAAAAGAAATCAAGTCATCCTAAAATGGTGATCAGTACAGATCAAGACAGCTAGAATTAAAATTTGTTTCTCCAAGCAACTCTATCATCGGCTAATATCTTAAGCTTATTAAGATCATTCAAAGAGTTAAGTTTTAAACCTCTACGGGTCAAATCATTCACAATAATCTTGAACAAATTCTTTCTTCTTTTTTCTCCAACAGGAGCGAGGAAAACATGGGTAAATTCTGTTTTCTCTGTGTTAATGAACAGGTTAAACTCCTTGAAGACTTCCTTAGCTATTGGTAGGATAGCTTCTCAGGATTCTGTTTCCACGTTCATGAGGTTACAATCATCTGAATACGCTGACTCCAGTGGCATACCTTCTTTTGAAATAGGGGGATTGGGTATGTGTGGAGGAGACTCTGCTAGTCGATGGCGTAGTTCTATAAGAGCTCCTGCTAGGACAAGAGTGAAAAGCTTGCCGGAGAGACTGTCACCTTGAAAGGACCCAAGAAGAAGTAACTGCGATATATTCGTTCTGTTACGACAAAACTAATATGTACAGCGTATTCATTGTACTACTGTTCAATCAATAAGATATTTTATTCGGTAAGATAATCAAACATCAAACTTCATCGGTGAATTTCTATCGACACACTAGCCAGTTTTTTCTTTACAAAATTAAATTAACTTACCACAGGATGTTCGGACCAAAATAAGTGCCAGCAGGAAGAACATGGTCATTGTGTAGGTGGATAATTATGGACATATTGTAGCTGAAACTGATATAATTTATTGAAGTGAGGACGAAGTAGTTATTTAATTAGACTACGTGGTCACAGTCAATGAAACGTAAAGTAAGCAGTACAAAATGCTATTGAAAACAATTATATCTTGGCAACCCTAAAAATATGAGATGCAATGACCAAGGACAAAGGTGGTAGCTCAGTTTAAAATCTTTTGGAGTATGGTATCTATAACTTAACACAAAAGAATTTAACACGAATAAAAAGTGTGAGTTTCGAGAATCGTGGGCGTTCGGCAGTGTAAGGAAACAATACAGTACTATACAACTAACTGAGCATTCTGAAAATTTGATAATATTAATCTCAAATCTTATCCAACGAGAAATTCGTCGAACACAAATTATTCAAAGCGGCTAACAAATGGTGAAATGACTAAAACGACACGCGCGGCGTCGGATATGAGGACAAAAGCGCGGGTAATTTTGGCACCACTGTACAGTGGTGCCAAAATCGTTGGGTGTGTTCATGGCTAGAGCCCTTTTTACCGCCGTGAGGCGGGCGCGCGCTACTGCAAGCGCAAGGGCTCTGGATAGAGCAAGGGTTTATCATTTATGTCACGTGAAATTTTTGGGCGAGCGAATTAGTAAAAGCCACAAAGTTTACCTGGGGACCCTATGCAGGCTATTATGTTATAAACATATGGGTTCAGCGGAATGACAGGCTGAGCGCCGCCCAGTAACACAAAGTAAAACATTACTCTTCTCTTGATACTTGTAGCGAGATGCGCTTCTTATCTGTGCCTCGCCGAGCTGCGATGAATTGACATCGTCAATTAACTTGATACGTGCATGTATCGTATCCCAAATATCAGAAAATTCGGCGGCGCGCGCTTCGCGCGCGAAAAGTGGCACGCAACGTGTGTCAGCTCTTTTCTGATATTGGATCGATTGTAGTGCGACGCGATGCGTTACTGTGCCGCGCCGCGCACTCAATAAGGCTTCTCAATAAGGCTAGATCGGCGAAATGCGCTACTGTGCCGTGCCGAGCTGCCATGAATTGACATCGTCAATTAAATATTGGACAGATCTTCGCACACCCTACAACCATCGGAGACAGCTAGAAAGGTTCCTTATACCAAAGCTCCAACCAGTGAATCCACTTTGAATTGCCCTATTCCACAATCTTACATCAAACGCCTGATCAACGACAAAGTCACAAAACTTAATCAAGAATCATGGATTACTGATGGTCCCAGACACACTAAACTGACACTTGGACATAAAAACATCAACATCATCAAAAATCTCAACACTACACTCAGTAACAACAGACAAAATTATAGAACTGCAGTGCACCTCATCACGGGACATTGTGGCCTCAACAAACACCTACACACCATTCGCAAATCAGACACAAGTGCTTGTCCTAAATGCGGCGACGAAGAGGAGACTGTCTCACACTTTCTCAGACAGTGCCCGGCTATTGCCCAAATAAGAGGTCAATATTTCCGGGACTACTACCTCTCTGTCAATGACATATTCGACAACCAACACATCTCCACCATTGTCAACTTTACAAACCACACTAAACGCTTAGTGGTGCCAGAGGAGTTGGACCAGACAGGTGTAACATAGCGACTACTTTAACGCCGTCTTATTTCGCCTCTCTCTTCCACACTCAACCACCACTTAAGCGTTTATCTATGACACACCCCACAGCACTTACCATCATCCTTGATTACACATTTTGATTCCACTGGCATCCTCCCACAGGACTGCCATACCCCAGAGGTAGGCAAAGCATTCATATGCTATCCTCTCGTGGGCCAACCAGGCCCAGCCTATCTAAAACAAAAAAAAAAAAAAAAAAAAATACCAAAGCTCATGAACGAAGATTCCCTAAAGCATCGGCCTCTAAACAAATTCCTAACAATGACAATGTTGTCTATTCACTATGACTATTGTGAGATTCAGAACACTTTTATAAGAGCTCATTTAAATTGTTAAAAAAATAAATCTCATTCTGGAGATTTGCGGAGATTATTTTTTTGTTTATTATAGTGGTTGCAATTTACGTGACAATTTTGGCCAATGCGCGTCGTAGTATTTAGTCACGTGGTACGCGTCACCAAAACACGTGACAGTGCGCGGATGAATTCCCACGGGAATATCAAAACGAACCAAATATAGTTGAACCAGAGCGGGGAGGGATTATAGAAACTGTGCCGGGGTTATTTATTAAGCGGAAAAAACAGCGGGATTATCAGAATTGATTATTCTATCCCGGTTGATTATTTAATTATCCGGAGCTGTGTTTATAACTGATTGATGCCGTTAAAAGTAAATAAATGATTCATAACTGGTTGGAAAATAAATGGAGATGAACTAGTTTTATTAAAAATAACATTAACTAAATATGTTCTTCACGATACACATACATTCCGATTTACGCCCCATCATGGTCGCTGTACTGGCAGGAAATATGAAAGGGGGAAAGGAAACATTGTCATGTAGAGTAGGTAGGTGGGATAGTGGGAGCAGGTGTGAAAACAGATTCACCAGGTGAGAAGGTGAGAGGAGCTGCAGGGTGAGACTTGTAAGATTCTGGTTGGCTACTGGAGAAGGAACTGGGAGGGAAGATGGAACTGGAAAGAAAGGTGTCAGCGAGGTTCAGAGGCTTAACAAATGTTAGAGGCTTTACGAAAGGTAGAGGCTTCACAAAAATGGGTTCTCCAACACTACCTTTTTGAAAGTTATTCGAAGCCTGATCGTTTTCATGAAAAATATGTGAGTTTTTTCCTATGTCATTTTGCTGATACGGTTTTTCGCCGATGTGCGTCATCTGCGTCACTAGGTTTGATTTTTGTTCTGAATTGTAGGAGTATTCAGCTTCTGATTCAGAGCAATTGTACGGTTTTTCACTGGTATGAGCCATCTGATGGTTAACTAGGCTCGATTTTCGGTTTGTACTGTAGGAACATTCAGAGCATTTATACGGGCTTTCTCTGGTATGATTTATCTGATGGTAAACTAGGTTTGATTTTCGGTTTGACCTGTAGGAACATTCAGAGCATTTATACTGTTTTTCACCGGTATGAGTCATCTGATGGCAAGCCAGGGCTGATTTCCAGCCAGTACTAAAGGGACATTCAGAGCATTTATACTGTTTTTCACTGGTATGCGTGTTCTGATGGTTAATTAGGTGTGATTTTCGGCCTGAACTGTAGGAACATTCAGAGCATTTGTACGGTTTTTCACTGGTATGAGTCATTTGATGGTTAACTAGGTTTGATTTTCGGTTTGAACTGTAGGAACATTCAGAGCATTTAAACGGTTTTTTACCGGTATGAGTCCGCTGATGGGAAATCAGGGTTGATTTCCAGTGAGCACTGTAGGAACATTCAGAGCATTTATACTGTTTTTCACCGGTATGAGTCATCTGATGGTTAATTAGGTGTGATTTTCGGCTTGAACTGTAGGAACATTCAGAGCATTTATACTGTTTTTCACCGGTGTGAACCATCTGATGGGAAACCAGGGCTGATTTCCAGCCAGTACTAAAGGAACATTCAGAGCATTTAAACGGTTTTTCGCCGGTATGAGACCACTGATGGCGAACTAGGTGTGATTTTTGGATTGAACTGTAGGAACATTCAGAGCATTTATATGGTTTTTCACCGGTATGAGTCATCTGATGGCGAACTAAGATTTGTTTTACGCTTGTACTGTAGGAACATTCAGAGCATTTGAACGGTTTTTCACCGGTATGAGTTGTCTGATGGCGAACTAGGTGTGATTTTTGGCTTGCACTGTAGGAACATTCAGAGCATTTATATGGTTTTTTACCGGTATGAGTCATCTGATGTAAAACTGAAGCTGTATTTTTGCTTGCATTGTAGGAACATTCAGAGCGAATGTGAGCATTTTCATTAGGATGAACCCACTGGTAGCAAAGCAATGCTGATTCCTGGTTGGGATGATCCAACTGAGAAACTGCATTCGAATGCACTTCTGATTTAACAAGAAAATTATCTTCCTCCTGCTCAATCTCTGTCTTGATCAATTCCGGTGAAGTACTTTCTTCTTCCATCTTCATCTCATCTTTGCATCTTGCATTGTAGGAACATTCAGAGCGAATGTGAGCATTTTTATTGGGATGAACCCACTGCAATGCTGATTCCTGGTTGGGATAATCCAACTGAGAAACTGCATTCGAATGCACTTCTGATTTAACAAGAAGTTTATCTTCCTCCTGCTTAATCTCTGTCTTGATCAATTCCGGTGAAGTACTTTCTTCTTCCATCTTCATCTCATCTTTGCATCTTGCATTGTAGGAACATTCAGAGCGAATGTGAGCATTTTTATTGGGATGAACCCACTGCATTGCTGATTCCTGGTTGGGATAATCCAACTGAGAAACTGCATTCGAATGCACTTCTGATTTAACAAGAAGTTTATCTTCCTCCTGCTTAATCTCTGTCTTGATCAATTCCGGTGAAGTACTTTCTTCTTCCATCCTCATCTCATCTTTAAAGTCTGGTACAGTCTGCTGCTCCATTTTACTAAAACGTTAACGACCGTAGAGAGGTTGCCTCTTCACTGTTACAATCGTCACTAGAAAACAAAATGAATATAAAGATATAAGTTCGATATCTAAATTTCAGTGATTATTTGAAAAGCTTTTCGCTTTGGTTACATCAGGAAGAAACAAGCTTTAAAAAAGTTTCGGCAGTAACCCAGAAAATAGAAAACAAGCGAGTATGGTTACCAAATTTAAAACAGGTCCAACTTAAGGTATTCGGATTATGCTGATACTAATTAACTAATTATAAAGTCACTTAAAGCTGTTATTATCAAACTATACCGCACCTATATATAGGTGCGAAATGAAGTTGACACTCACAGTTAGGGTGAAGAGCAGGTTTAGTTTAAGGGGGGGGGGGGGGGGGGGGGGTTCACCCTGATTTTTTTGTGAAACTTTGTTTCGAGATAGCAGTTGACCAACAAACTAGAACCGGTGACCAAACTTTTGAGGGGGTCCCGGACCCCAACCGCCAAACGTTTCCCGCGGGGCAGCCACGCCCATATTTGGTCCAAATTAGGCCCAATTTAGCCAAATAGCCTGAACATGCCCAAAAACAAGATTTTAGGTGCTTTACTTGTAGCTAGTGGTCCCCTGAACTCGTATATGAATTTTCATTAAGATTGGACAAAAAATGACCGAGTTAGGAGCCAAAAACCATATGACCATATTTGGGCATACGCACCAAATTTGATCGATTTTGGCCCATAAATTGGTCAAATATCAATATTTTTGAATGAAACCAACTTTATATGGAAGGTAAGCATATACTACACATCCTCTATGATTATCAGCGCAGTATCTACCTAACTGTGGATTCTGTGTTCAAATAATCGCAAAAAATGAACAAAATCGTCCATATCTCAGTTCGTGATATTTGCGAAACTGATTTCCAAAATTTGCCTGGCATTTTTCAGAATATGGCCGCCAAATTTTTTTAAAGGCCTAACTCAAAATTCCAATACAAAACTTAAGGTCGAAATGCAATTCTACATTGATTCCGAAAATTTCATGTAAAAATTGTTTTGAGCGAAATCAGTTTCGCAAATATCGCGAACTGAGATATGGACGATTTTGTTCATTTTTTGCGATTATTTGAACACAGAATCCACAGTTAGGTAGATACTGAGCTGATAATCATAGAGGATGTGTAGTATATGCTTACCTTCCATATAAAGTTGGTTTCATTCAAAAATATTGATATTTGACCAATTTATGGGCCAAAATCGATCAAATTTGGTGCGTATGCCCAAATATGGTCATATGGTTTTTGGCTCATAACTCGGTCATTTTTTGTCCAATCTTAATGAAAATTCTTATACGAGTTCAGGGGACCACTAACTACAAGTAAAGCACCTAAAATCTGGTTTTTGGGCATGTTCAGGCTATTTGGCTAAATTGGGCCTAATTTGGACCAAATATGGGCGTGGCTGCCCCGCGGGCACCGTTTGGCGGTTGGGGTCTAGGACCCCTTCAAAAGTTCGGTCACCGGTTCTAGTTTGTTGGTCAACTACTATCTCGAAACCAAGTTTCACAAAAAAATCAGGGTGAACCCCCCCCCCCCCCCCCCTTAAACTAAACCTGCTCTTCACCCTAACTGTGAGTGTCAACTTCATTTCGCACCTATATATAGGTGCGGTATTGTCATGTAGTATTATGTTACCAAGGTGACATATGTCACCATGTGATGTGATAACAGGGTCATTGTAACCGAGTGCAACTGTGTTAATGTAATTACCTTATCGGTCATAATTATTACGGACAACTTTTTCACGGGCCGAATGTTACGTACATAATTATTCACGCTAAGGTCTTTAGAGTGAACGTAATGTCTGTGATAATTATGACCGATAATATATGTAGGCCCAAATCCATAAAGTTTAAAATATCCTCCCAGGTACAAATTTTCTATTTTTTGTGGCCCATAGCCAGTTCTTAGGTGTTTGGGGGTTCACCCTGATTTTTTGTGAAACTTGTTTTCGAGATAGCAGTTGACCAACAAACTAGAAACGGTGACCAAACTTTTGAGGGGGTCCCGGACCCCAACCGCCAAACGGTGCCCGCGGGGCAGCCACGCCCATATTTTGTCCAAATTGGGCCCAATTTAGCCAAATACCCTGAAAATGCCCAAAACTGAGATTTTAGGTGCTCTACTTGTAGCTAGTGGTTCCCTGAACTTGTATATGAATTTTTATCAAGATTGGACAAAAAGTGGCTGAGTTATGAGCCAAAAACCATATGACCATATTTGGGCATACGCACCAATTTTGATAGATTTTGGCGCATTTATTTGTCAAATATCAGTATTTTTGAATGGAACCAACTTTATATGAAAGGTAAGCCTATACTACACATTCTCTATGAATATCAGCTCAATATATACCTAACTGTGGATTCTGTGTTCAAATAATCGCAAAAAAAATCAGGGTGAACCTTAAATCACTTGAATCACTCGAATCACTCAATATTGCTAGTACAAATTTGTAAAAATATTCCTAGAAATAAATTATGCGTACAAGAACTACATATGATATAAATCACAATACGTGGAGTTTATTCAAATAATGACAAAACTATCCAGTGTCAGTCTTAATTTACTCATCGGTAATTTGATCTTCATGAGACATGACGATCATTGCATATTTTTATTATCTGGCCTAGACTGGTAACTTATATTATATGCTAGGTAATAATACTATAATGTACATAGAACATTACCCGCAGCTGCAATACTAATACTCTAATATACCTTCAAGTTCATGTGAGAGGAATCCTCTACATACACAGATCTAATCAAATAAAATCATCCTACTGTTATGTTCACGCTCGGATCATACCAGAAAAAACTGTTGAACTTGAAACGAGGTATTTTAACTTTTACGAGAGGATCCATTGGAGGGATATAGCTTAATATGGTAAAAACGATGAGAATTAGTATGAAATGAGATCACTCCACATAAATTAAATAATAAATAATGTCAACATACACTGAGGAGTACCTAAAGTTGAGGACTGATGACAACCTTGGATTAGTCATATGGGACTAATGGATGAACTATCGGATAAACTAATAACTTAAGGGGGGCACATACCATTCTCCTAAACAGATACTGTGGCCTGGTGATGACGAGCTTGGGATCCTTTCCTTAAATATTAGCTCTATTCAAAAAAATGTAAATCAAATTATCGACGACATTACCATGATTATGCAAAGTATGACGTTATCAGCCTTAATGAAACCAATTGCAACATATCTAAAGTCTAAACTCGCAAACGATCTGAATGATTTACTTATCGAAGGTTTTCGTCCTCCAATTTACCAAGCCCCAATCAGAAAATCTTGCAAAGAAGGAGGCCTACTTATGTCAACAAACGGGTATGTAGCTCCTCAGATGATATCGAAAACTTAACTATGCATCAATACCCGAGTTTGTCTAGTGAATTCCTGATCACTAAGATCCGATCATGTAAAATGCTAAATAACACAGTTTTTTTAGTCAATGTTTACAGATCGTGACCTGCAATTCGTGACCTTAATTTACTCATCGGTAAGTTGAATTTCATGACGATCAATAAATTAAATAAACGTGACCTCAGACCTGCAATTCACGACCTTGCAAGCCAATAGCTGTGAACTTGTGAGAGGAATCCTCTTCTTACACAAATCTAATCAAATAAACTCATCAGACTGTTATGTTCACGCTCGGAATTTAGCAACCGGCCAGATATCCGGCTGAATCCGGATATCCGGCTGAATTCAATATCTGGTATGAAAAGTGGAGAAAAGTGGTTTTCAGAAAAACTGAAAAAATTTGTTCTTTTCGGTTCAAGTCATACTCGATACGTACCTCTCGTATCGAGATTCGAGAGCTCCCGTTTCCGAGCTCGTGTTGCCAAAGGGGAGGCCAGCCTTCCGAGATCGCATTACTAGGGGAAGCCTTGAGTCCAAAATTGTGTATCGAGGGGTGGGTGCGGACTTTGAAAAACCGAAAAAATATTTTTGGTTAATAATGAACAGAGTTATAGTTAATAGTAGTACAGTCAAATCCGTCTTAATTTAAGCCTTTGTCGGACAAAATTCGCAACAAAGCGATTTTAACGGGATATGGTCGGGAAAGGTCCCAGGAATCATTCCAGAGAGTTCCCAAAATTTTCGACTTCATGAAAATCCACAATCACCACTTTTTTACCACTTTGGTTTTCCGCAAATAAATTTTCAAAATTTTTATAAAAATTAGTTCAATATTTTTTTAAAAATTAGTTCAATATACGTGGAATGTAATTGTGAACATTTTTCATGAAAACATATTTTTGAAACATTTTAAAATTTACTAATTTAATTACTAATTGATTAATATAATATAATTAAATAATTACTTTTGAAAAAGTTGTTCAAAATATTGAAAGTGAAAATGTTCAAAAAATGTATTAAAAATTAAAATTAGTTCATCAGACGTTTTACGTAATTATAAACATTTTTTTATCAGACTATATTTTTGAAATATTTGGAAAAAAATTACTAATAGTAATTATTTAATCAATTAATTAAATAATTTCTTTATTAAAAGTTGTTAAAAAAAGTTGTTCTTCTTTGTTTTCTAAACACAATGCTTTAAACTAGAATCTTCTAGGATATTCAGAACGTGACTTATTTGCGGAAAAGCAAAGTGGTAAAAAGGTGGTAAAAAAGTGGCAATTGTGGATTTGCTGAAGTCGAAAATTTTGGGAACTCTCTGGAATGATTTCTGGGGCCTGTCCCGACCATATCCCGTTAAAATCGCTTTGTTGCGAATTTTGTCCGACAAAAAGACGGATTTGACTGTACTACTATAACTATAGCATGAAACGTGGAGAAAAGTGGTTTTTGGCCCCTTGCACAGATTTTATGTGGCGGCGATGGCCCCCTGGCCCCCTCCCCCCTCTTCCTACACCCCTGTCAAAAACAATTAAAAAACTGCTTGATCAGATACGACAGTTGCACCCAATCGATATATTGAAATCCCTACAATTATAATAAAAGCAAACTTTATTCAATAAAAAATCGTACGATCATAACGATGGACGCGAAGCTACAGAGAATTAATTGTTAGGTACCTATCTTTACCCTAGCAGAAACTCACAAAGTGAGTTATCGAGGATAATATGCGATTATTCAGGAATATATGCATTCTTCAGAGCGGACTGTAATATATATATAATATAATTATTGTGGGTGGCGTCGTCTGCTTACAGTGCTCAATCGGCAAGCCGAGAGCTAGATACAAAATGAAACGACCGGTTGAGTCAGACAAATGTTTCAATCATGATACAAAACCATGATATCATCAGTGACAACTGAGGTATAGGAACTAAAATCAAAATTACGAAGCTAAAATTTAACATAAACAATCACTCGTGAAACAATACTAGGGGTAGTAGTATTGTTTCACGAGTGATTGTTTATGTTAAATTTTAGCTTTGTAATTTTGATTTTAGTTCCTATACCTCAGTTGTCACTGATGATATCATGGTTTTGTATCATGATTGAAACATTTGTCTGACTCAACCGGTCGTTTCATTTTGTATATATAATATATATATGTAATATAAATATAATACAGGGAACACAGTATTCGTCCGAATTTCATTTTTAGATTTTGCACATTTAATTATATAATGTAATTTTACTCCCTCCAAACGTCTATGGGAATCGTGCAGAAAGCCCAATAACGGTATCCTAGCACCCTGTCACGTGATTAGCGATTAGGTAATCATTGATTACCCAATCAAATCTAGAACCTTCTACGACATTCAGATTCAGAAGTCGTTTTATTAGCGGAGATTCAATGCGGTAAAAAAGTGGAAAATAGTGGCTATTCTTTAAAAATTTCGAGAATTGTACTAGTCCAAAATATTGAAAGTGAAAATGTTCACAAAATTTATTAAAATTAGTTCATCATACGTTTTACGTAATTATAAACATTTTTTATCAGACTATATTTTTGAAATATTTGGAAAAAAATTACTAATAGTAATTATTTAATCGATTAATTAAATAATTTCTTTATTAAAAGTCGTTAAAAAAAGTTTTTCTTCTTTGTTTTCTAACGCACACTGCTTTAAACTAGAATCTTTTTAGATATTCAGAAGTTGACTTATTTGCGGAAAATCAATGTGGTAAAAAGGTGGTAAACAAGACGTGGTAATTGTGGATTTTGCAAACACATTTGAAAAGCACAAGAATAATGCAAAATATTGAGGGGTCCGGTTAAGCTAAGTTAGGGATAATATATAGTGATATATACTCAGTATATATCACTATATATTATCCCTAACTTAGCTTAACCGGACCCCTCAATATTTTATTATAGCATGATCTGTCACAATAACTCAATTTACTGGGCCGCGCTCAGCCTGTCATTCCGCCTAATCTCTATTCTGTTTATGAACATAATAGCCTGAGGTCCCCAGGTAATAACTCAATAAGCAGATCTCTGCAGAAAATTCCGTATAACCGCATGCACTGCACAGTGGCAGTATTTACTGGGCGACGCTTAGCCTGTCATATAATTCCCCCGAATGTCTATACTATATGTTATGAACATAATAACCTGAGGTCCCCAGATAATGGCAGTATTTGAGTTGGTTTACTGATCCTTATCATATCATATCTGTGTTTAAAAAATATATATTTTTCGGTAATCTGCCGAGTGCCGATGCACATCTGGGGCACACTTCGGGCACACCTGGCGCACAAAGCACACCTCGGGCACACCTCGGGCAGAACCACCTGGGGCACATCTTGGGCAAAACCACCTGGGGCACGGTCATTCGGGCAATATGAATTATGGCTAGGCTACTAACCTCAATGATATCATTTACTACCTACTTATATTTGCGATAGTATTATACTAGTATTATACTATCGCAATATAATATATATGAGCAATATAATTTTCAGAGACACATATCTAATATTTATTTATTAACGAACAAGTGAAAAACACGATTGAACTGTCCATAACTGTACATAATAATTTCATTAAACTGTAAGCAATATATTACATAATCAATTTTACCAAAACCCATAATCATGGGTAGAGTGGACCGCTGCCAGTGTCTCTCTTTCCCAAACAAAAGGAAATGATATTAATTTGATTGACCGTTCTCAAATGAAAAATGATACCGAGAATGAAATCGGTCGCTCGCTTTTCCCATTCATTCACGGCTTACGAATTGTATAAATTAGTTTCGATTGATGACATCAATCAGATGCTGTAAAAATCTCTTTGGGTTGCGTTCGGGTCGATACCTAGTATTTCGGGGTAAGGGACAAGGGTGGTAGTTATAACTTATTGAATAAGCTGAAGTTTATCGAATCTTTATTGCCGAGTACAGCTGCCTTTGGGCAGTTCTTCTTAATCTATTACAATTGTAAATGAATGGGAAAAGCGAGCGACCGATTTCATTCTCGGTATCATTTTTCATTTGAGAACGGTCAATCAAATTAATATCATTTCCTTTTGTTTGGGAAAGAGAGACACTGGCAGCGGTCCACTCTACCCATGATTATGGGTTTTGGTAAAATATCATCTCTTTTTGATTATAATGTCAGGGTACTTTATAAAGTCGAAATATAAACTGATATCTTCATTAATAAGGAGGAAGTTTCAACGATTTCGAAATTTTTCCTTTAAAAACATTTCCTTGTGTTTAGGGAAGCATATCGGTCGATCACTGACTGAATATGCCACTTAATACTCATTCAAGTTGGCATTAAATTCATATATAATGACATTAAACTGTCGTGGCAAAGCAGAATTTGTTGGAAATCACGAATGAGCAAAATTCTCACCTTTCGCACGTGCAAACTTTGAGCGGACGTTGCGTGCGCATCCAATATTGAATCGCCGTAAAGTTTTGCATGTAATTGTTTTATTTATAGTTTGATAAGCATGCAAAGTTTCAAAGTATTTCAAGAAGAACTGTAATCACAACGGCACTCTAAAGTTGACAGAAAATGACGAAAACAGCAATTTTCAGTGATTTTAGCAATTTTCTATCAATTTGGGCGTGTCCCCACGTGTGCAACTTTTTGATTTTCAACTTTAAAACTAGCCTAATGCACAATTTATACCTATAGGAAGCAGAACTGAGCTCCACAACCCAAGGCATGGCCCAACACCAGAGAATACTAAATCGCAAAATTGACGTTTTTATAAAATAATTCTTCAAAAAAGCACAAACTTTAATGACGAATATCTTTATGAAGGAGCAAGCTAGAAAAACTTTCCGGTAGATTTTCAGAATGCTTGAACAATTATCTAAGGTAAAAATTTCCTCAGATTTTGAATTAAATTACTCCTTAATGGTGTAAAATTAATTTTAAAAGTTATTACTTTGTCAAAAATCAAGTTTTAAAAACGGTAAACTTGATGACGTCATCAAAGGGTGTTTATGACGTCAAATAATTTTTGTATACAATGTAAACTAAAGTGTAAACAATTATTTGCAAGACCTGTGGTCGGAAATGGCTGTATCTTTTATACTTTTGAATCTATGGACACTTAAATACAGGTTACAATTGACTGGCAAAGCGTCTATCCCTGATATATATATATGTATATTTCACGACAATCTGTCGTAAAACAGGGGTTCTAGAAAACCCACTTCCCGATGTTCCTGAAACCTGAAACTTTTTTTGCAGTCGATTTAGTCAACGTCTAGACGCCTTGAAAAATTTCAGATCTCTAACTCGATTTTAACATGGTTTTTAAGGCACCTGAATATGGCGATTTTGGGTTTTTTACCGAATTTCGTATAACAGTGCTGGCGAGTATTTTATGCAAATTTCTTAAAAATCTCAACATAACTAACTCTGCTAAACTGAAAAAATTCTGAAACTTAGGTGAATAAGTGTACAACGTGCTAAACCGAAGTTCAGACTGACCAGTGAAAATGGGCGAGCGTACCAAGTGTCATTTTAATTAGAAGTTTTAGTCAGTGATTTATTATTGAAGCTTGTAATTACAATATCTAATGCTCCTATAAATACTTTAATTAATTGTTTGTCCCGTTATTCTTTTTCCTTCCTCTTTTCCTTGTCATCCCCTTTAGTTTTAAGATTCTTGCTATAAATGGCTACAGCTAACACTATTAATGCTAAGTACCAAACAACAAGTGGGAGGTGGATCGTTGGTACCATTAAATCGATTTAACACCGCAATTCCAGTCGCAAGCCTGGGACCACTACTAGCATAGTCACAACATCTACAAAGCTGCCATATAGCCTGACTGACAATTTTCTCGACTGACTGACAATGTTTCTTCTTTTTCCCCATTTAGAATACAAAGATTAGTACATTTTAGCTTATGATTAATATTATATTTTTACCTATAGTTTACTTAGATTATTCCTGTCATCTTTGACATCAAATTAGAATGTTTTGAACTAAAAATAAATCTGCTGAACGACTTCCGATGAGTCTTAATGCCTGAAAAACTCCTGCCGGAGGCGGCGGCCTTCGGCCGCCGCCTCCGGCCGGAGTGCACGCTTCGCGTGCACGAAAGAAGCTTGTAACGTGTACCAAAGGGGGTATAATAGTAAAGGGGGTATAATAGTAAAGGGGGTACATAGTATACCCACAATAAATGCACCGGTCGTGCTTGCCAGCACTGTGATCTGTATATTTACAAAACTATTAATAAATAGTTTACTATAAACACATTCTAATCAAAAATTCTACGCATCAACTGCGGGCCGGAGCTCCTGGTTAAAATATCTTCTGACGGAAGGGCCGGAGCGGGTCAGGTGGTTCCTTCTCAGCCAGAGGGCGATGAAGAGGGCTGAGGAGTCTCTTCGCGTCCTGCCATGTCCTCGTAGCATATGCCTCTAGGCGTGAAACCACATGCCCTCACATGTATTCGTATGAACACCGGTGACGGGGTCGACGAAGCCTCTGCTGTGGTTTACGACCAAGTGGGTGTAGCCGTGGTGTCGGAGGGCGTTGTACCCCTTCCACTTGTCGGTAAGGATGATAGTCCCAGGAGTGACGTGTTGCTTGATTAGACGAAGAAGAGTGTGGTGGTTCAGTTTGTTGTCTGTGCACTCCACCAAGAAGGTGGTGCCCCAGGTGGTTCTGCCTGAGGTGTGCCCGAGGTGTGCTTTGTGCCCGAGGTGTGCCCGAGGTATGCCCGAGGTGTGCCCGAGGTGTGCCCCAGGTGTGCCCGAGGTGTGCCCCAGATATGCCCGAGATGTGCCCGAGATGTGCCCCGGGTGTGCCCAGGTTGTTTTCCCAAGGTTTCCCAATTACCATGCCCGAGGTGTGCCCGAGGTGTGCCCCAGGTGGTTCTGCCCGAGGTGTGCCCGAGGTGTGCTTTGTGCCCCAGGTGTGCCCGAGTTTGTGCCCCAGGTGTGCCCGAGGTGTGCCCAAGATGTGCATCGGCAGATTACCGAGTTACCAATTTTTTTTATAACTTGATTAAGCAGCTTGTGTCAAGGAGTTGAACTTATCATTTTATCGCCCACATACAGACCACAATTGTTAGTAAAATATGACAAAATCGATTGTCATTTGCGATCAAAAATTGTTTAATAATCAAATTGAATCGCCTTTAATTTTCAATGAAAGACACGCTTTTCAGATGTGCATCGGCAGATTACCGAATTACCAATTTTTTTTATAACTTGATTAAGCAGCTTGGGTCAAGGAGTTGAACTTATCATTTTATCGCCCACATACAGACAACAATTGTTAGTAAAATATGACAAAATCGATTGTCATTTGCGATCAAAAATTATTTAATAATCAAATTGAATCACCTTTAATTTTCAATGAAAGACACGCTTTTCATAATTTTAGTGCAAATATAAAATTATATTAACAAGTCCTGCTAATGCTATACTTGCTTACTTGAACTTTGCATGCAAGCAACAAAATATTGAAATGAAGTGCGTGCCTAAGAGTTAGAGTTATAAGAGCTAAATGAATGTAGGAGACTCGAACATTTCATAACTCGAAATGAATACAGCATAATATGTTAATGAGCAAAAAGATAAAAAATAGATTAACGACCTTTTGACAGGCTCGTGCAAAAGGTTGAACGATTATATCAGTATAGGGATATATCCATTGATGACGTTATGCGGCACATAGATATGCTCGATGAGTATGATGATATTTTTGAAACGAGCACGATTTTCAATACTTTTTTGTCCTGGGGTGTGAGGCGTACCTCATGCGTACGAGGACCTATATCTCGCAGATAAACTCTTGACTGGTTCGTTGATAAGCCTATAAACGAATTGTAATTATGATAAACATTTCATGCATTTTGCCCATGACGTCTGTCGAGAATAGTGGAACAATTTTTTACATATTACTTAACTGAGTATTAGTAATGTAAGTAAAAAACGTTGAATTGTTCCTGATAATTAATTTATGTTAGCTTGTGATTTAAAATGTCAGGATTCAAGTGTACGGATTTTCACACGTCATGATAGTTTGGCATTCTATTCGAATTCTGGTGAGCACTCCTGCAGCGAACTCCTTTCTCTCTCTCTCTCTCTCTCTCTCTCTCTCTCTCTCTCTCTCTCTCTCTCTCTCTCTCTCTCTCTCTCTCTCTCTCTCTCTCTCTCTCTCTCTCTCTCTCTCTCTCTCTCTCTCTCTCTCTCTCCTCTCTCTCTCTCTCTCTCTCTCTCTCTCTCTCTCTCTCTCTCTCTCTCTCTCTCTCTCTCTCTCTCTCTCTCTCTCTCTCTCTCTCTCTCTCTCTCTCTCCCTCCCTCTCTCTCTCTCTCCCTCCCTCCCTCCCTCTCTCCCTCCCTCTCTCCTCTCTCTCTCTCTCTCTCTCTCTCTCTCTCTCTCTCTCTCTCTCTCTCTCTCTCTCTCTCTCTCTCTCTCTCTCTCTCTCTCTCTCTCTCTCTCTCTCTCTCTCTCTCTCTCTCTCCCTCTCCCTCTCCCTCCTTTTGACAGGCTCGTGCAAAAGGTTGAACGATTATATCAGTATAGGGATATATCCATTGATGACGTTATGCGGCACATAGATATGCTCGATGAGTATGATGATATTTTTGAAACGAGCACGATTTTCAATACTTTTTTGTCCTGGGGTGTGAGGCGTACCTCATGCATACGAGGACCTATATCTCGCAGATAAACTCTTGACTGGTTCGTTGATAAGCCTATAAACGAATTGTAATTATGATAAACATTTCATGCATTTTGCCCATGACGTCTGTCGAGAATAGTGGAACAATTTTTTACATATTACTTAACTGAGTATTAGTAATGTAAGTAAAAAACGTTGAATTGTTCCTGATAATTAATTTATGTTAGCTTGTGATTTAAAATGTCAGGATTCAAGTGTACGGATTTTCACACGTCATGATAGTTTGGCATTCTATTCGAATTCTGGTGAGCACTCCTGCAGCGAACTCCTTTCTCTCTCTCTCTCTCTCTCTCTCTCTCTCTCTCTCTCTCTCTCTCTCTCTCTCTCTCTCTCTCTCTCTCTCTCTCTCTCTCTCTCTCTCTCTCTCTCTCTCTCTCTCTCTCTCTCTCTCTCTCTCTCTCTCTCTCTCTCTCTCTCTCTCTCTCTCTCTCTCTCTCTCTCTCTCTCTCTCTCTCTCTCTCTCTCTCTCTCTCTCTCTCTCTCTCTCTCTCTCTCTCTCTCTCTCTCTCTCTCTCTCTCTCTCTCTCTCTCTCTCTCTCTCTCTCTCTCTCTCTCCCTCCCTCCCTCTCTCTCTCTCTCTCTCTCTCTCTCTCTCTCTCTCTCTCTCTCTCTCTCTCTCTCTCTCTCTCTCTCTCTCTCTCTCTCCCTCCCTCTCTCTCTCTCTCTCCTCCCTCCCTCTCTCTCTCTCTCTCTCTCTCTCTCTCTCTCTCTCTCTCTCTCTCTCTCTCTCTCTCCCTCTCCCTCTCCCTCTCTCTCTCTCTCTCTCTCTATCTCTCTCCCTCTCCCTCTCCCTCTCTCTCTCTCTCTCTCTCTCTCTCTCTCTCTCTCTCCCTCCCTCTCTCTCTCTCTCTCTCTCTCTCTCTCTCTCTCTCTCTCTCTCTCTCTCTCTCTCTCTCTCTCTCTCTCTCTCTCTCTCTCTCTCTCTCTCTCTCTCTCTCTCTCTCTCTCTCTCTCTCTCTCTCTCTCTCTCTCTCTCTCTCTCTCTCTCTCTCTCTCTCTCCCTCTCACTCCGGCTATCACTGATCAAAAATTGTCAATAAAAGATAATTCTCAAGGCTTACTCCTTTCTCAAGAATGAATTACACCCAGGCCTGCAGACACAAGCATATTGTGAGTTGTGACGATCACAACTTCTAATGACCACCAGAATCAAATATGAACCAAATAAGAAGATAAGAATCAGATAAGAACCACCAAGTAGTTCCCTCCCTCTTCCCACTCCCGCTTCTTTGAGACAGTGTCAAGATAACAGCAACAGGGTTCTAATAGACCGGTAATCCTGATTAAGAAGCCTAATCTTGGGAGAGGCGATAAGTAAGTAAGAGGAGCACCGCAAAGTAGGTCGGTGGTTGATCAAATCAATTAGCTGGTCAGTGATTGATCCACCTATTACTAATACGTATTAGATAGTAGTAGTAGTGTTAGATAACCCTCCTCTGTTTGCCCTTAGACTTGCAACAGGTCCTGTTATCCAGTCAGTTCGAAGGGCTCAAGTCCACTGGACAAATGGCACTTCTAGCTTGACCCAATGCTTGTCTCTCTACGCGACGGCAGTCATCTATGGATTCTTTTAAAAGACGAACAGAAGGAACAACCCGGTTTGATCTTTCTGAACTATGCATCTTATACTGGTATAGTATAATTGTTATCTATCTTTACCTATTGTTACCTTTTTATCCGTGCTAGGTAATCAGGTTTTTGGGTACCGTGCCATCCTGGTTACCCTGCTATGGGCTGTTCCCCTGTCTTATGCAGGTCTAGTTTACCCATATATATATACTAGTGTAACCCGGCCTACGGCCGGGATTTCACTGCCGCAGTTAAAAAGGGTAGGAGTAATTACCCGCTGAGTCAAAACCCGCATTAGGTGACCCAATAGTTTCTTAAACAATAATCTCATAATCAGTTATTTCTTGTGGATAATTTAATCATTATTAGGCACCACATTCCATGATCATAAGGTCTGAACACCGAGTATTACACCTCATCACTCCCGTCCTGAACCGCTTAAATCGTTATAGAAATTAACCCTTGTTAACTCCGCACCACACCCGCATATTATATTTGAAAACACGCATAACATTGTCGTATGAACTCTCTCTCTCTCTCTCTCTCTGCAGTCCAAACAGACCCCAAACACTAACAGTACTCCCTCCCCTAATAAGCTTAAGGTATAACATTACAGCAAATCTTCCGGGCTAATCCAATTATGACGCTACTTAAATGCAGCAGATAACATATTACACAGTAATGAGAGAGAGCGAGAGAAAGAGAGAGCAGGCCCCGTAACTCTTGCCGTTCTGCTCAAGCAACTTTATGTAACATTTGTGGTACAAAACCATCAATAAAACCACTTACCACCGGCCGATTTTTAAAAAAATTTCCTATGGGCTTCATCAGAGTTTTGTCGACACTATACCGAAAAAATCAGTCCCGTAACTCTTACCGTTTTTTTTGTATAACCGACCGGAAATTACACACGGACAGACAGACAGACAGACACACACACACACACACACACATTCTGGTGTTATTAAGGTGACTAGTGTAACCCGGCCTACGGCCGGGATTTCACTGCCGCAGTTAAAAAGGGTAGGAGTAATTACCCGCTGAGTCAAAACCCGCATTAGGTGACCCAATAGTTCCTTAAACAATAATCTCATAATCAGTTATTTCTTGTGGATAATTAAGTCATTATTAGCCATGAGGCACCACACTCCATGATCATAAGGTCTGAACACCGAGTATTACACCTCATCACTCCCGTCTTGAACCGCTTTCTATTTTATTTAAATCGTTATAGAAATTAACCCTTGTTAACTCCGCACCACACCCGCATATTATATTTGAAAACACGCATAACATTGTCGTATGAACTCTCTCTCTCTCTCTCTCTCTGCAGTCCAAACAGACCCCAAACACTAACAGTCCCCCCTCCTCTAATAAGCTTAAGGTATAACATTACAGCGAATCTTCCGGGGTAATCCAATTATGACGCTACTTAAATGCAGCTATAACATATTACACAGTAATGAGAGAGAGAGAGAGCAAGCCCCGTAACTCTTGCCGTTCTGCTCACGCAATTTTATGTAACATTTGTGGTACAAAACTATCAATTAAACCACTTACCATCGGCCGATTTAAAAAAAATTTCCTATGGGCTTCATCAGAGTTTTGTCGACACTATACCGAAAAAATCAGTCCCGTAACTCTTACCGTTTTTTTTGTATAACCGACCGGAAATTACACACGGACAGACAGACAGACAGACAGACAGACACACACACACACACACACATTCTGGTGTTATTAAGGTGATTATATATAGTGTTAGATAACCTAATGAGTAATGAGAGCGATCTACCCACCACACGCAGGCATTGCTTCATTGGGTTGATTTCATTAGCTGGAAGTTGCAGCAGGATGATTTAGCTTTTTAGTATTAGTTGCTGATTTTGTGAGACCAGGATATGCATTAGGTGATTGACTCATTAAACGTTTAAGGTAGTTTATGTGAAATTGTTTGGTATTTCAGTCATTATTCCTTTATTCCATTTGCACGAAAGGATATTTCACCAGGATTTCTATCCAAGCTCAAATAATCATGACATTATTCCATTTGCACGACCAAAATATTTCACCAGAATTTCATCAGCAAATAGGTACAATACCAACCGGTTATTAACCGGCTATTAACCAGCTATTAGGGCAGGTATTAGCCGGCTATTATAGGGCAGGTATTAGCGGGCTGTTACGCGGTAATACCCCTTTAATTATACTGGGCACTATTCTTGGCATTTTCGTTCATTTTGTTGGACGTGGTGACCATCTTGATCTGTATTTTGTATTTGTCCCCTCTCTAAGTCATTTTCTCAAAATTAGATTTCGCATTCCGGAGGAGGCGCTTGTCCGAAAAAAGTTAAAGTTCGTTCGTGTTAGAATTTTCGATTGCCATGAAAACATTTTTACATCTTTTGAACTTCATTTTTCGACTTCATTAATAACACAGGGTGCAAGGGGTGGCAATTTTAATCAAATTTCTTTCATGGTTATTTAAATTATAGTTTCAATCAGATGAATGCAATTTGCACTCTGCAACCTCGAAATCTTTGGGGTACAATTAAAAAATTTAAACAATTTAAGTAACAGCACCGTTTGGTTTAACTAATTATATATGGTCACAAGTTGTTGACCAAAATTGGCATTAAATTAGCAAATATTTAAAAACTAAAAACAGTGGCTGCTAAAAACTTGCGTACATTTTTGATCGGTTTGGACGTACTACCAACTACAACTGTTATTTAAATTTAACCTGCCGGAAGTTAACCAAGCACAACTCCAGATTATCTGATAGAGCACAACGCAGACTAATGACGTCACGTGGTGTGATGACGTCACGTGGTGTGATGACGTCACGTGGTTTTGATTGTGAGTCACATGACCTTCTTTAAATTACCGAAACTAAACTTTCAACCTTTACTTTGTGATGTTATGGAGGTTCTCATAACATATCCAAAATATTAAATTATGAGGAATAAAGTTTACTTTTTAGGGTAACCTCCAGGTTTTGCACTTTTTCCCGCCAATCCTCAACAGGTAAAAATTTCTAAATTTAAGTACAGGGGGGTTTGGTCCTCCCTGTATGAAGGTGTGTGTTTTGGGCTTTAACAGCACGAAATTTGATTTAGAAGCCGACCGAAATTTAAATTTGGTACAATATCCGGCTGTGTTTGATTTATTAGGGTATTAGTATTGGACCCGAATGAGTATTTAATTAAAGTATTAACACCAGCTGGTCTATAGGATTTGTCTCACGTTGCGACCGCAAGAGCTCAAGGTCCAGGACTAATATGGGACACGCGCTGGCCAGGCTGCTTGCAGGCCAGGAACCGTCTGGCAAAGTACGCTCATGTTTATCTCCGGTTATTATAGTTGCCCGGTACTGATCGGATCTGTTATAACCCCGAGAAGATATCTTGATATCTGCATGCGGCGTCTTCATGAGGAAACCGTTTATCAATCAGGGCCAGGTAATTTACAATTCACACTCACAGGAGACCAATTGGCAGTTGGCATTAGAAACTGCACGTGATCATTTGAGTTGATCAGGGGCAGTTTACTGCTCAGAGGCGTGAAACAAATTGGACATAATGAGTAGCAGACTTCAGACCTGTTAATAACACAACTTGCACCCATTACGTCTGCGGTTACGTCTGGTACGTCTGTAATCTTTTAATTCTGCTTTAAATTTGGTGTCCACTGAAGGCTAAGGTTATGTTAAACCTGATATTTCGTATTTGTGGCGCAAAGGGGGTCCGCGGAATTTACGACGTGAGACTCTACGCCGTACGGCCGCACCGTACTAAATACTCCGGCGTGGATATGTGAAATAAACGGGACGGAGGAAACAAAAAATATTCCTATTTTCGATAAAAATAGGTTTAATTTTATATTTAATGCCCATGGTCACACTAGATAGGGCAAGGGAGTGTCCTTTAAAACTAAAAGTCAGTTTTATTGCATTAAGAAATATTGCACTCTTTCGAAGGTGCAATGTGTTTGGCTAATTTATTAACGGCAGAATCGCATCATTCGATTTCGATTCCTCCACATCTTCCAGCTTCTACCGCAACAGATCCAAAAAATAGGAAATGGTTTTGTTGCTTTTCTTTTCACATCTCTACGCCGTAGAGTCCTGTTTTGTACGGAGCTGCGGCCGAAGAGTCTCAACTCTCAGCCGTATAAGAGCTTCATAAGAGAACCGTTCCTCTCTGTCAGAAATGGTGCTGTGGGATCATATGTAATTGTAAAGACCACGTTGTATTACTTAATATTAATTTAACTCTCGGCCGAACAGGATCCATCGAGAACACCATCAAATAGAAAACGCTGCAGCATAATCTACCGTAGGCGTATTTTTATTGCTGATCTAGTCTTGTCCAATTTGGCTCCTTACTCAATAATAAATGGTTTATGTGAAAAAAAGGATCATAGCGGTTTAATTGCGAATAAACTCATAAAACAATGCTACTATTCAGTACTAATGTCATGTATTATTATTTTATGTATATGTCATTGGCCAATAGTCGTTAGTCGTTAGGAGTGTTTTTAGGTTGTTTTTAGGTTATTTTTAGCAAACACTAAGGAGGATTCATTTTAGGGATAATAGCGATCATAGAGCGTTCATTTCTTTCACACTACACGATTCTCGTACCCTTCAGCTCTACAGGAGTATATGTTTTAGCAGCGGAGACAGGATGTCAGGAGTGTCTTAAAAAGTTAAAGTGAGAAAAAACCCATTTAAAAGTAGGGTAAACACAGGTTCTTACGGGTGAAATTGGTATTGTCCCCAATCAAATATTGTCCCCAATCAAGTATTGTCCCCAATCAAGTACTGTCCTCAGTAAAGTATTGTCCACAATCAAGTATTGTCCCCAATCAAGTATTGTCCCCAATCAAGTATTGTCCCCAGTAAAGTATTTTCCCCGGCCCCAATCAAGTATTGTCCCCAGTCAAGTATTTCCCCAATAAAGTATTGTCCCCAGTCAAGTATTTTCCCCAATCAAGTATTGTCCCCAGTCAAGTATTTCCCCAATCAAGTATTGTCCCCAATCAAGATTATTCCCACAATATTGTTCCGGCCGGTACGTGCTCATTTACCTGGGGGTCCCAGGCTTAGTGTTTATAAACACAGATATGACGGAGTAAAAAACTGAGCGCCATCCAGTTATAAGGTGCTTGCCTTGTCAAGGTTCACGGGAATAAATGTGCCTGAAACGTTTAATATTGCATATTAGTTTGTCTGGGGGACCAAGTGAATATTGTATGCTGCTTATAAAAAGTGTCCTCTGTCTTGTTGGGGTTTCATCATAGTGATTACTCTCAGTAATCAGTCGTGCGATAAGTAAGGGCTGGTATTATCAAACTGGTTGCAGGGTAGCTATTGCTTGAAGAGTCGGGAAATTGGGAGATAAGGTTTGGCCTCTATACGGCTTCTATACGGCCTCCATAATACGGTCTCTATCCGGTATATGAACAGCCTCTATAGGTCTATAAACAGCCTTCTATATGAAGTATATGGCCACTATACGGCCACGATACGGCCACAAGTTATGGCCACAGGGTATGGCCACAGGGTATGGCCACAGGGTATGGCCACAGGGTATGGCCAAAGGGTATGGCCACAGGGTATGGCCACAGGGTATGGCCACAGGGTATGGCCACACTATGTGGCCCTATAATATAGTGGCCGTATCGTAGCCAAACCTAATCTCTTAATCTTCCCGAAGAGTCCAGTTATTTAATGCATACTTAGTACTTACCTGCAAATTTCCTGATTTTCTGAAACTTAGCAAGAGGTTTAAAAGTTTAAGGTTTAAACTAACAAGACTAGTTCATTAATGGTTATGGCAACCGAGGATGTGTAAGTTCCTCATCCCAATATTCTCATCGAAAACCCTGATTTTACCATATAATTGAAGTTTCAAGTTGATAAGTCCCCAAGTTTTGTCAGGGCCTCTGTCTGCGAGGAAATATCAAATACCGAATACGTTGGTAAATAAATTTCGACTATGTTTCAGCATTCTATAATAAGGTGAGGTTAATTGTAATAAGGTGATATCTTTGTGAGATTCAGGTAAGGGATCTCCCCTCATACGAGAATGAGTCTGAAAATGCCTTGCCTGCCCCTGAGGGCAGAACAGAACAAGGTAGGAACACTTCAACAGATAGATCTAGACTTTGTTCCACGGTGAAGTTCGAGGATTTGTCTCTTTCTGCGTTCTGATGACTCAGGTCCTATTCTGATGAAAT
Organism: Bolinopsis microptera; assembly: GCF_026151205.1. NCBI lineage: Eukaryota > Metazoa > Ctenophora > Tentaculata > Lobata > Bolinopsidae > Bolinopsis > Bolinopsis microptera. The sequence continues at coordinate 11,707,397 of NC_087084.1, read as the reverse complement.
GCTAATCATTTAAATTAAAACAGGTCTAAGTGCCATTTATGCAATATTGAAAATAATTAGGGGCACTGTTGAAATGATTAGAGTCGTCATTATCCTATTAAAGTATTAAGGTTATACTGAAAGGTGGTGTTGGATTATACTATGCTAATACGCGAATTAGCAATAAGTTGGAGGGCTTTGTAGAGGTTAACAGCTAAAATTTCTAATGGTAAACAATATGAATATTAACGCTTTTTTGGCCGAACCCATGGCTTGATGGTAAGAATTAGAATCATGAACTTTGTGGCCATTTTAACATTCCAAAATATTGTTGATAAAGGTCTCTAAGTTCAGTATTGTATGGTACTACTGATCTGAATCATTAAAGATAATAATTAGCCGCGGCTAGGCAGCTGCAATCAGTTGGCACAAACCCTAAATTGAGGACTATCATAGGGACCAACGATCTTGGGTTCGAATTAAGAATTAGGAACAATCGGGGTTGGGAATAAATAAAATGGTTGCATCAACTGATCAAGATTCAAGAGGGTGTTGTCACTGTTGACTATACTACTCTAGTTAGTTTCAGCTGCTGCTCGAGCAAGATTCCCCATTTTCTATGTCGATATTTTGCTGCGCAGGTGGAATCATTTACAGTTTGCGCAACGTATTTGTTCTATCAATTCGTTTGTTCTCTTGTTCCATCATCATCCAAGATCATTTATCCCTTGCCATCAACATGTTAAATAATTCTTGGTGAGTTCCCCGGAGAGCAGCCGGAGGGCCGACCAGAGACTATAAAACCAGTCTTTTAGCCTATTGTTTTATTTCTCTGAGCTGTGCTCCCAGGGATGCCAGTCGCCCTGCCAGTTAGCCAGTATGACCTGGGAACACTGATTGTTCGTGCTGTGAGGGACCTATAACAGCTGGGAGGAGATGAGCTATAATTAGAGAACATTCCTTTGGTATGATTTATAGCCTAGTTAGCATGAATATCATAAACTGTAGTTCTCCTTAATTGTGTTAATTGTGTCGTTGTATTTTAGTATTTGGAAATTGTGCAAGCTACCTCAATCACTTTTTTTATATCAGCGTAGATTACCTAGTTACACAGGAATATCGCATTTTATTGATAAATTATTGGTTAAATTTTCGTTGTTTACAAAAATTTAAAAGTTTATTTTTGAACCTTTCTTAATCAAAACATTCAAAGTCAATGCTTATTATTATCACTTCGAGATGGCCAGGCCTACTCTCATGCTGTCTATATGTGATGATTAACTCTGAAAAACTAGGGACAACTGGGGAATGATCCCAGAACCTCGAGATTTCGCGTCTCTTGCTCTACAAATTGAGCTACTGACCCTGATTCTCAGAGCGAAATCACCACTCATATACAGCACAATTTCATGCTTTGTGCGGAATATCATATTCTATATATATATATATTCTAAATAACTCAATGCTTATTGCTTATTTAAGTATATTGATTCAATATGCTTATATAAGCAATAAGCGTTCAACATTATTGAACGCTCTATTATTGATCCACCATAATATAGGCTCGATTACAGAGCCCAAATTGCTTATTTTCCGGTTACAATTTACAGCAATATCTTTTACTCAAGCTACAATTTAAAATAATACCTTTCACAATCAACAAGCACGATCACAGACTTGATGAGGGCTGACTCCCAGGATCTCTTAGCCTGGGTTAAACCAACCTGACTAAGGATCAGGGACTTGCACTGGCTCAGCATCAGGGACAAGCAGACTAGGGCCAAGACAGAATAACCCGGTCCACATGCTGACTCTTTCTTTAACGCACTAATATAATTTGAACCTGGCACGCGTGTGAATTTTTAGTTTGTTACTCGGCGAATAAGTTTTCAAACTGAGGTGAAACCATCAGCAATGCTTAAGTGAAATGACCTAATTACTTAAATGTTATTGTTACGATTTGTTTACCAGTCAAGGTCGGACTTATGCTCTGTCATTTAAGTGACGATTAGTTGCGGAAGAAATGGAAGAAAATAGTTCGAAGGTGGAGCGGTATGCCTATTAGTTTCCTCGCCAGATTTTTAATCACGCGGTCGTCCTTATTTGGGTAGGATGCGCCATTCTGTTATCAAGATACAACATTATTTTCATATTTTATGGAAATAAGTTTTCATTTACTATGTTCGATTGTTTGATTTGGATTTTTCCTAGACAGGGTAACTTGGGAAAATGATTATAAATCCAATCAGTCTACCTAGTTAAATTTGAAACGACAACTTCACCCAATTTAAACATGTTTCCAAATGCAGCTCTAGTTTAGCTGCTACCTGATTTCTATTTCTATAATTTTGGACTTTCGATGAAAAAGGTGACAGGATCTAATACTGGGTTCAATTGTCGGTCACCCAAAATATGAACATATAAAATATAAATGTCTGTCATAATTATTATTGTTATGAAGAACTTCAAAAAATTCGGGGAAAAAAGAAATTTCATTCATTTCAGGAATACTAAAATTGCCAAAATTTCACCAGTTTAAATTCAGTAAACACCACCGATTTTAGAGCTTCTGGAATTATTAAGCGGGAAGCTTCGAAACTGAGAATCTTAAACCACACATTAGAATTTCAGATGTAATTACAATACAGCCTTATTCACTCCATCTCAATAAACTAGAAATCGATAACCTGCTGTATCGTGATTTTAAGAATTCAAAACTATTTTGTTGATTTCATACAATTATTGGCAATCTCCTAGGTAACTTACATCTATAATTGAAGTATTGAACAGCTGTTCAATACTTCAATAGATGTATTATGTAAGTTACTTACTATTTTGAATACCACTACCTTTCTAGCCTACTCTAGATTTCTTCTAGCCCTCATGGTTCTCATTTACAGCTTCCTTTCTCCTTATTCAATACTTGACCATCACTTAGGGGGTCCTCTTTAGTAATCTATAACTTGTAAGTAGCCATCACTTATTCATCTTATCGCTTCTAAAATATCAACTCCCCTTTGATCACCGCCCTTTGATCCATCCCGCTTTCATTCTGAGTGGATCATCTTATTCATCATGGTCCTAATGTAGGACTGTATTTTCGCTTCAGATATCCCTAAACTCCTAAACATCGTCCCTGGTACCCCAGATTCTATCCAGAGCTCCAGGTTGCTTTTCCTGAGAATTGTTTGTAAACCCTTTACTCTCCCTTACTCGTACCTGACCAGGGACAAAAGGATTTTGCGATTATTTTGACCAGAAATCGCGATACCGCGAATTTTAACAGACTATACATTAAACTATACATAAAATTTGTCGCAAATAATGGGAAAAATTTCCTTTTGTCCCTGTACCTGACCCTTACTGTTTTTATAACTGACCCTGATGCATATTTTATCTGGTTTGCCTTGACTCCTTTAAGTTTATGGCCATATAACTGAGCTGAATTGTGACTGATCCCACCAAGTTGTTTGTACTTGGCCTCCCTAGGGGTCGTTCTCAAATCACTATTATCATCAACCTCGCCCCTACTGAGACACGTACCATTCAGCCCTGCTCCAAGACTAGGTCCCTTCGTCCCCAGAGCTGAACCTTGTAGACAGGAGGAACTTTATAGACAGAGCCATGAGCTAGATATAGCTCATGGCGAAACTGGGATCACGCCAGAGATCATGCTCCACTCTAGTAGTCGGTAAACGTCAAGTCTGATCATTGTCCTTTGTAATCAGGGTCTGGATCTAACCTAACAGTTGAATGGGAGCAGGGTCTGGATCTAACCTAACAGTTGAATGGGAGCAGTAGACCTGGCCTTGGGTAGATCTGAAAAAGTAAGCATAGAAACTGGCAGGAAACGACCATAGACCTCGTACTGAGAATGGTACTGAGATTCGAACCTGCGACCTTTATATTATGTAAAGGTGGTAAATACAGCGTCTGGGTTAACCTGCTAATACTGAGGCTACCATGTTATATATCCAGGGTGAGAAAAAGAACCTTGAACGGCTGTCGATTTTTACGATGAAAGGTTTTTTCATAGCTTAGCTATAAAATCCAGCAACCAGTTTATACGTGGTTTTACCATAATATGCTAATATGGCATGAGATAATGTTACATTATAACATTATTTCATTATTCAGTTGCAATTGCGGCGAATAAAACATTTTATAAGTATAATATTCAGTTCCTGCCACATTAATGCAAATTGGGTTTTTTTTTCAAATATTCCGCCGCTTCAAGGAAAGTTGAAGGAAAGCATTAGAAACAAGCTCTTACATTTTTATAACTAACTATTACTAAGCAATTAGGCAATTAAGTCATCAGGGCATCCTTTTGGAAGGTTTGCTGTCTGTTTCACGTCCACTCCTTCGTGTTCTTAGGAGCGTAAATTATATTATATGCAGTTTAAAAATATCATGTTGACGAGGTAATCCTTTAATGTAAGGTTTCCACCTCTTCCGGTTGAATATGCTTCGTCTCAAGAAGTTTAATTGTGAATCGGCTATCGTTATGGCTTTCTGTCCTTTACTAGATTTAAGAGGTAAGCAGAATATTCCGCTTATTTTGTATCGCACAATATAAGTTATGTTCTTGTGACCTACTTTTAATTCGCATGATAATTCAAATGATGATTTTATTTAAAATGTGTATTAATGTATATCGAAGCATAAAATCTGTTGATACCATCATTATATTTCATGTAATGTAATTGGGTTGTAATGTAATTGGATTTAAAGCATCAAATGAGTTAATTAGTCTCGTATAGTTTACCGACTTCAAACCGATTTGTGCGTTCTATAAGTGCATACATCAAGTATCATCGAAAGAATAAGAGCATGTCAGGGAAAATAAAAATCATAAAGTTTAGAGATGGAGGAGAGAATGGGAAATACATTATAACGTGGTTTAGAGTAGAATCTAGAGGTTCCTCAATTCACGATTGCCTACAGTCTTACAGAAAGGGAAGCAGAGAGGGGGGGGGGTTATTAATAATAATATGATTTTAGTTTGGCAATATATATGTAGTAAGACATACAACTTTGTAATCTTTGGGGAACTTTGAATTTGTCGCCAGTTTTATTATGTATTGAGCTTGTCGGAATGCACGGTGCAATTATACATTATATAAGGACTAGACATAAGATATGCATCTTAACTAAACTATATGTGGCAACCCACATGGCGTGCGACATAACACTGAGTACCCTTTACCAGTGGGGAAGCTGGAAGTGCAAGTTGTCGACAACAATACTATTAAAACTCTACCCAGGTTAGCTGCGACCCTCATGGGGCCATCTCACTGCACCAGTAATCTTATAATTCCTGGTCCAGGGGAACTTCCATCAACTTGTCGACCAGGATATTAAGCTAATATAGATGTCTAGCTTATCCTTAAACTTTACATGCAGGGCACCCCAGGCTATGATCATGTTTATAAACTAAATCATAGTAAAGATTTGGCGGAATGACAGGCTGAGCGCCGCCCGGTATTACTATTAACCTTTAACTGCGGAAAGAGTCACTAAACTTTGTACCATCTTTCTAAATTGATTTAAAATTAAATATTAAATAAATTCAAATTTTAAAATATTCTAGCGTTAACATGCATTGGCGTATTTTTTATAATTGTTTGACGCTAATTCTAAAAGTAAGTTATAAAAGCTCCCTAAAGATTTATGGGCGTAAAAAAGTTTTGGTAATGCTAAATCGATTGTTGTGCATAAGGCCTATGGTTATGGTTTCGATTGTGATAAGGGTTAAAATTGATGTAGTGTTTCGGTATGACATATAAAACATACCAAAAAAACCAACGTCATGCGTGACGTTTTTGGGCGTAGAACTAGAACTCCGTAAGCGCCGACATCACTAAGGACCTTGCCCAACCACCAAAACAATAACATTAAATCCTTTACTTACACTTGTACAATCGTTTCCAGCAGCATTACTTCCACTTTCTATCCGAGTACACCTGATCCTGCCTGGATAGAAAGTTTTGTTTTTGGCGCTTATATAAGGTTCTGTTATTATAGTCAGGGCTAGATTTGTTTGCTACTGCAATTAGTTTAAACCCAATGGGTGTTCATTAGAATAATTGCAGTATTACGGCTACGCCACTAGGATTATTACCTTATTACGGTCACGCCCTATCACTATCAGTATTACCATAAAAAGATAAAACTATAAAATTATCCGAAGTAGTTAAGTTAATCGGATATAGTATCGCTTTTGGTGAACGATGAAATATTTCCTTCTATTTGCTCTTGTTAACCTCCCTCCACTCCCGGGGTTTACAAAAATCACGGACCAACCCGAACACTGCGTGTTTTAATTTTGGTTATGAGTGAATAATTGGTTCCCGATAGTCTACAGGTAGTATAGGATAACTGGGTGAAATATCCGGGAAATTGTATTTTTGGATACCAGGGAGTATGCTGGCGACTTACACAGTGGTCGGGAGTGTGGAAGGGCGAGTGAAATGACCTCAGAAAAAGATCCAGTTCACGATGTAGTAGGTAGAAAAGAAAGATAAACGGAAACTCTGATCTCATAATAGTTCATTATATTCTGCAATCAATTGCATGTACAGTTATTGCTTTTCTATTAGCTTATACCTACGCCCGTAGATTTTTATTTCTATGCTCATGGTTAGAGTGAGCATGGATGTGGGATGGTTTTATTTTGCTGCAACTTTTATAGGCCAGCTATTGTTGAGATTGTTATTTTTATATGTAAAAAATCCAAATGAATATTACATTGATTTATTGAAACCACATTTGAACACAAGCCCAAAACATTCACAATGAGGCAACAACATGATTCATGAAGGTTATACCTTCGAGTGCAGTTTTTCATTTTTTCAATTGTTAAGCTTTTTAAAACTAATAGTAATACCTCTCCGTCGAGTCAACTTCGGTTATTCATGATAGTATCTAACCTGAAATTAGACAGAAGTTGAACGTAGAATAGAACTTCCCGCACATTTCACCCACAATCTTATATTTTTAGAGATCTGATGAAGTTAACTGTCAGTTATACTTATACTCCCATTCCACCAGCATAAGCGGTGGTCATTGATCCTTCCACTTTGTTTTTACTTTTTTAGGCACGGTGTTTGGTCCTTACCTGACAGAGGCTTTATAAACTGTCAACCCCCGCTTTTACGGTGCCTTTTACAACCCCAGGCTTATGATTCACAAAATATCATGATCATGAACAAATTCTAAGGTACAAATGTTAGGTCTTTGGTACCAGGACCTTGAAATCGGGCCATAAACGGGTCAAAAATCGTTTAACCATGCACCATGGCAACGGTTACTGGCCAAGTAATCGCCCACTTATCTGCTCATCACACGTCCTCGTTAGAGGTTTATAAACCCCTTGTGGTTAGCTTCCTTTTGTCCAAGGCGCTGAGCAGGCGTATAATTTCTCCCTCGGATGAATAGTGGATCGAAAACACGATCTTTAGATTTTATTTTAGTATTTTTCAAATTTTATCGATTTTAGGTTTTATAAGAATATATTTTTGGCTTACAATCAGCAGAATCATAGTACGAATTGCATTTGGTTTGAACCATTTACTTGCTGTTAAAAACGAGTCACGTACTACGATAAAAATAAATTTTGAGGAAGGGGAAATGTCCAAAATTACATGGATTCTACCACTGTCGGCAAATTCATTGTATCAAAAATGTACGAGTAAAAAGTTAAAACTACTATTTATTTTGCAGATCTGCCACTGCCACTGCCCTTTTTAAAACTTGACGAAGAAGAATTGTCTGCCACTGCCCAGACAATTCTTTTTCGTCAAGATTTAAAAAGGAAAATAATTTCAGATCGTTTCCATTTGGTGCATTTTTATTTTTCATTATAATGTTTTTTTATTTTTCACTATATAATGTGATAAAAAAAAGGCGAGTCTAACAAATAATCGGTTAGTCTATAATTATTCCAGTTAGCGTCGACACGCACTACCAGTTTGAAATTATAAAGTACCTAGGGTCCTAGCTGCTCCCTGCAGCTGTCTAATCTCGTGTCTGTAAAACTCAAAGCTTACAAAATAGTCCCTCTTGTGGAGTCTACTGCACTAGTATTTCTGGTTCATATTTCCATCAGTAATCAGCAGAATGTGATGTTATACCTTCAATTTACAGAGCAAAGCATATTTATTTTATGACATTAGAAAAGTTCAAGATCATCAAATTATTTAGTTTCATATTTCCAGCTTCAGTTCATGCAGCAAGTCCCTCCAGTAGACTTGTAGGTGGGCGTGGTAGGGCACTCTAATAGCGAGGCAGTCTATTTTCTCTCCCTGGCATCTGCAAACTATTTACAGTAAATACCAAGGAGGTATGGGCAGGTCCATTATCTGGACCTCTCAGTACATGGCCAAGCATTCTCCATCGACTTCAACTTCGCTCCACTCTAGCTACACTATTTCCAGCTTTAGTTGCAGCAAGTCCCTCAAATAGACTAGAAATAGCTTGGCGTGGTAGGGCGGTCTAATATATCGAGGCAGTCTATTTTCAGTGAAACTAGCTGACTGAGTCTGAGAAATGAGTCTGCCAGGAGAGTCTACTGACTTGACTTAAGGTGGGTAGTGTTCCCGAGGTCCATTGATAACAGTTCTCCACAGCTTTCTGTCCTCCATCAGTCTAGCTATCTCATCTACTGACTTCAGCCCAGTATCTGCTTTTAGGTTATCTAGTAATTTTAAGTAAGGCCGCCCCCTGTTAGTATGCCCATGACTTGGCTTCCAGAGGATCAGTTTGTTCAGTGGCAGCTCCGGATGTCGATGAGCAGAGTAGTATAAGTACTACTACTAGTAGAGGTAGTAGTAGATGAGAGTCTAGAAGTGCTATATTATTTTCGTAGGTGAGCGCTATAATGTGGTGCTGTGAGGCCAACATTGCATAACTATAAACTCAGTCTCTCTCTCTCTGACTCGGGTAGTCATTATATTGATCTCAACTTTGCCACGGTCACAATATCCCACATTATCATTATGAGCACGTTTTCTGTTTTTATTCCATTCCATTTCATGTTTTACATGCCCAATTTCCTGGCACATCATCACTCTCTCTAAATGCATACTTAAAACATAAAGAGATAAACGTTAGTTCTTATCATTCAAGACAGATCTTGAATAAGTATCAGAATTAAAATTACAATTAAATTTACAATTAGAATTATTTGAATTAGAATATCATCTTCAATTCCAGTTTACTCCAACATCCGAGATTTTATAGGTTTACACTGAATTCAGCATTCAGTATAAACTTCGCAGTTGCAAGATGTTACTAAATCATCAAAACTTTAGCTACTGATCATTCGTGTTCTAACTACTGTATCACTTTCTGATCATTCAAAATGGTATCCAGTTTTATTTTTAAATATAGTAGAAAGATCAAAGAATATAAGTTTCGTGCAACTGCTTATGATTTTGTCTTCTGATCATTTAAGTCTTTAGTCTTTTAGGCTTTTTAAAGACTTATACGCTCCTGTATTTGGTGGATTCGTGTAGTGTTATTGAGTCTAATGATTTGATAGTTCTTTCATTCAAATTTCTGATTGTTTCTGAATAGATTCAGTGAAGACAGATTCTAATGGAAATAAATAGCTGAATAACGTATCGACATTTCTACGCGTACGTCATACTCATATTCTGAAATAATATTGATTCAATTATAACGATCAATATTTACATTAAAAATTTGACGACGAAATTTATTTCAAACAAAATGTATAACTGTAAAATGGAGTGGATGCAGTGAATGCAGTGGATAACTATTTTACAGTTATATATTTTGTATTTTTGTTTGAAATAAAATTCGTCGTCAAATTTTGTATGTAAATATTGATCGTTATAATTGATTTAATACTATTTCAGAATATGAGTATAACGTAGAAAAGTCAATACGTTATTCAGCTATTTATTTCCATTAGAATCTGTCTTCACTGAGTCTATTCAGAAACAATCAGAAATTTAAATGAAAGCTCCTGTATTTAAATTCTTAACGTATGCTTCAGTTATACTTGGCTTTAGATTACAGGACAAAACATGTTTATTTTATGACATTAGAAAAGTTCAAGATCATCCAATTATTTGGTTGACTGCGTTTGACTGAAAATATGGTACCCTCATTAAAGTTGAATATGGTATTTAAAATTAGACCTCCGCGCCATTGTAATGACACATATAAAACCGCTGACGGATACCATTGAATATGATGCAATTCGGGAATAATTAGGCTACAATAATATTGTAATTAAGGTATAAATAGCTGCCATGGGTTCATATTATTCATATATTTCAGAAATAGTTGCTTTTTACCACTCACGCGAGAGTCTTATCTTTTACTCTCTTAGTCTCGTGTCATAAAACATAAGCTAACAAATACCTAAGTAAGTATACTTTAGCGGACTTGAACGGACATTAATTGGACGCTATAGAGGCCCTATTCCCTAACGTTTATTTCAATGTCTGTTCAAGTAAAGTCCGTCCGTTTAAATCCAAGTCAAAGCCCATTTGAGTGCCTTCGAGCGTTCATTCTAATTGCCGTTTAAAATTACGTCCGTTCACCCTATGTCCGGTCAAATGACGCCAGATAAAATATGTACCGATGCTGTTATGTTGGCCGTGGAAACTTCCTCAGTTGGACGTTGAAATGGATCGTTATTAAGTATTGTTCAGAATATAGACATCATTAAGAATGCATTAATATATTTATATTGCAGGTGCGATAAAGCATCAATCAGGATACTGGAATCGATCTTTTTTACGTTAATTATAACTTAAGTTACATTATCATACCGGACCGTTGTTAGCGGACTTAGAGTAATTTTAAGAACTCTAGACAAGTAGAGAAGTAGTCGCCTTGTAGCCTCAAATAGATTCGCTAATTGTCTCATCATTGTGACACTATATTGATTCATTGGTATTAGTACCGGGACAGTGCTGGGCAGTAGTACTGTACTTTATAGCTTTATATCATGTAGATCCTCATTTGAGAACTCCTTAGCAATGACAAGCTGATACCATTTCGCTGATCTACTCTAATAAACTCTAAGAAGGGTGTGGCTAACGCCACCACCATTGTTATCTTTATACTTCTGCAGCACTTGTACTATCATTGATGAACCGGGTGTTAAATCCCACTGGTCTCACTCTCAGTAGAGTAGCAGAGATAGCACTTAGCAGCTCACCTTATCAATCCAGCCTATTGGATACCTAGTAGATTGTAGCCATACATTGCAGCAGAAGATTTGCCAGACTAACCACTTCGTACCCTCTGTAACGCCCCTGATTTAACACGTAGAAGTTAAATTACCTTATAGCACTAAAATTAAGTCAGATCTAGACGCTTGTAATGCTAACCGCTGTCTGCTTCTCTAGAGGACCCACCTTGTTTCATGCCGCTTAAAAACATGGTCTGCTTCTCTAGAGGAACCACCTTGTGGCGGAACCCTTAAAAGCAAGATGTCTGGTTGATGGGACTATCCTTACGAGACGTGATCCTGTGTGGTTGTTGAGCTCCATGGCTATGATGAGATGATGGTAGCATGGCATCCAGGTTGTACTGGAAGATATTCTTCTAGGCTAAGGTTGTTTTCGATAGCGGAATTTTGAGATTTCTACTGGTTCAATTGCGTCTGTAGACTTTGTATTATTTAAAAATTTGATGGAGTTGGGAATTAAAGTTTGAGAGTCTACTAGAGTTCTGAGATCCCTTTGACCTAATAGTTAATCTGACAGAACCCTCAATGTTATCATTTGTGCACCATGGCAACCTCGTCCTCCTCTAGACGTAATAAGGTAATATATTATACATTATACAACTTTCTGTGATCTTTAAGCCTAGATTGCCGTTAATAACTGTTCCAAGCTTCTCAACCATAATTCTATTACAAGATTCGTTTGATCTCCAGCTTTGAGTTTGAAGAGTTCATTTCTAAACCTACATCGTACCAATCCGCTGTCCGCGTGTATAACTTGATTATTCTTAAGTTATTAAATAAATAAAAACCTTGTCTTCGAGTATGGAACATTCTAAAAGCAGTCCCCGTGTTATTGTAAAACCTTGACGTCACCACCAATACACATGGTCCACCCCCACGAGCTGTGGTCGTTAACAGGATGGGGTGCAACAAGTTGTATGGAAATATTGTAATGACGTTAAAAGGCTCATTGTCAGGATTATTAGTGCGCATAATTTGGGGGGATTGTTAAATTCTGTCAAATTACAACTACCAGCCAGGACAATATTGCCACCCTCAGAAACCTGTCCGGGAGCAAGGGTTTTATAATGGAGACTGTGCTGCTTATAATGGTGAAGAAGCTGGTGCGGTGCTCGTATGATAGTCTCATTAAAGGGGACCGCGACAGGGGGCAATTGTTATTTTTATTTGTAGACAATGAAACTTTTATTAGTAGGGGTGGGTTGTCTTGGTGAGGGGGGATTTGGTGCTAGTTCAGGGTGCAATCCTCAATAAACAGGATGAATCATTCATCCCGTGCAGCTGTGTTGCGTTCATGATTAAACATTGACTGGGCCCGGCCCTGCAGTCAATCAACTAATCAATATCTTCAGACAACAATTGGCCCATTAACCACTCAGACACGCATATAAATTGGCGAGGTAAACAGGCTGCCGATTACCAACACACCCCGACAACTGGCAAGTGTGAAAACCCTCGGAAGCGACCTTTGTTAACCTCCTCATCATCTCATTACCTGTATTATGCTTATAATTTATAAGCACAGCTACTAGTGTGACAAGGATCTCAGACGACACATGACAGTGACTGACATTTCTATGTTGTCCTTTGCTTGGAAGGGGTAAATATAATCGGTCATTACAATTAGAGATTGGCCATTCAGGGAGCTGTAATTGGTTTACGTGACTGTTCAATGTTCAGTTTTCTCCAACTTTAGAAGTTTTAATGACGGATTACTGAGAGCCGATAACTAGTTCAATGTTAGAGCTTGTAAAAGACATTCCTCAAGAAGGTGACATGTTGCATGTTACGATCTGACAGGAACATTACATGTTTATATCATTAATGGCATTGTTTACCCTAACATACTGTTTAATAATTGATCACGTGACATGTTTGGTGACTGTCACGTGGCATGTTCGGCGACTGTCACGTCATCCTCATCCGGGCGTGTTGGAGCACGCCTTTTATTTGTCACTATTGTCCAGGACACCCGAACTTGGGAGTGTTGGATTCTAGTTCTCCACTAGGTGGCTTGAGGGAGGAGGCAGTTTCATTTCTTGTGCAGCTGCTTTTTTAGTAAAGCTGCCTTATTTGTTCCGTAGTTGGTTATTGATAGATTGCTCCACCAAACTTATTTAACCAAAAGGCAGTAAGATGGGATACTCAACGGTCATTTCTATTTAATTTTTTAACATAATAAAGTAACAAAGCGGCCTCGCGTTGAGCACAAAATTCACAAATTTTACTAGGTGCATTTTTTGTCATCTGTACCTAAAAAAGTGAACCTTCTGGACGACTTTTGATGAGTCTGCTTTTTAAAACTCCCTGCCGTGCTTGCCAGCACTAGCAGTCAGCACTGCTATTCTATAATGATTGAGTAATTGGTGAACAATCGTTTTATTAATTGTACATATTATTGAGTTACTTAGGATAATGTTTGGTTCTAAGTTAAAGCTAATAGTAATACAGTAGTAATACAGTCTTAAAGTAATCCTTAACCAGCTTGAGACCAGGTTATTAAACGGCTCTAAGCCGGTTCTTACATGGATCTAAACCGGTTCTAGACCGGCTCTAGACTGGTTCTAGACTGGTTCTAGACTGGTTCTAGACCGGTTCTAGACTGGTTCTAGACTGGTTCTAGACTGGTTCTAAACCGGTTAAAGACTGGTTCTAGAGTGGTTCTAGACTGGTTCTATACTAGTTCTAGACCGGTTCTAGACTGGTTCTAGACTGGTTCTAGACCAGTTCTAGACCGGTTCTAGACTGGTTCTAGACTGGTTCTAAACCGGTTCTAGACTGGTTCTAGACTGGTTCTAGACTGGTTCTAGACTGGTTCTATACTAGTTCTAGACCGGTTCTAGACTGGTTCTAGACTGGTTCTAGACTTGTTCTAGACTGGTTCTAGACTGGTTCTAGACCGGTTCTAGACTGATTCTAGACTGGTTCTAGACTGGTTCTAGACTGGTTCTATACTGGTTCTATACTGGTTCTATACTGGTTCTAGACTGGTTCTAGACTGGTTCTAGACTGGTTCTAGACCGGTTCTAGACTGGTTCTAGACTGGTTCTAGACTGGTTCTAGACTGGTTCTAGACCGGTTCTAGACTGGTTCTAGACCGGTTCTAGACTGGTTCTTGAACGGCTCCGGAGCGGTCCTAAAAATTTGGTCCAGCGTCATCTAATGTAAATGAGCAGACATGGATTTATTATCTCATATAACTATGGTATCAGAAAACGCCGCATACTTTATTCCATGGTTTAGTGCAAGTTTAACTGTCCGTCTCGCCTCACTAACTACTCAATCCAGGAAGGCATGCAGTGCTCTTGGTACTTCGGTACGTGAAGTACCGAATAACGAAAGTATAAGGGCTGATTTTTTGAAGCGCATGGTATCAAAGGCTTTTGTTACACTACTTTTGTCTGTTGTGTCAGCCTGTTCCAATATCTCAATATGTATCGTCTCAGACAATAACGGCGATATCGGGAAAAAATGCACGCAAATTATGTTGGGCATACACATTGTACGAGGTCACGTAGCTGATACAGAACTGTCCGGTCTCATGGTCGGGGAAATGGCGGGGAATGCTCAACTGCTCACTACTGCACCACTGTATCCTCACTAACGAGTTAGCCAGTTCTTATAAATTTGCCTCAACTCGGTAACTCCTGTAAACTCCACCCGTAACCGAGTATGAGGGTAACACACTGATTGCTGGCTATTTAGCTATTTGTCTGAAACTGCTTTTAAACTCGATAATTCGTAGAGGAATTATGTGCATCAGGGGAATTCCCTACTCTAATTCTGATTACGTCGATAGAGGGTTGTTTGGGTTGCATCTTCCAAATTACAGGATTACCAGTTCAGTACCGGGATTTTGGGAACGTCAGCGGAGGTTGGGTACGTCTAAATTTGCCTCGTTTAGACACGTAATTGCCGGGCAGGGGTCTTTTGAAGTTCATCTTAAATCGGTCGAGTTTCATATTTAGAATACACTGTTAAACGGCCTCACCACGCGACTCTTTTCTTAGGGAAGATGCAAGCCACCAGTGCAGCATCTCCATACTCCTGAATAAACAACATCGGCCCACTTGGTTCAACGACCTCATCTAATCGGTGAGACAATGCAGGCTCGCTTTGGATTGTTTTTGTGTAGTTTAATGTGTGTTCGTGTGCCTCTGCCTCGCCGCAGTTCTGGGGTGTAATGAGGGCCCGTGCACCCAGCTCCCCGGGCTCAACCCGGGGTGGAGTTAGTCCCCCATTTACACAATTACAGCACAATCCTCTGCTTTGTTTTATCACAATTAAAGAGGTCCCCCTTCTCTCTCTTTCTCTGTGTTTTATTCATGAGCCAGCGTGGGTTTTAGCCTTGCCTCCCCGGGGCTGGGTCCTTTCATTGGCTAGCCGGGGGCGGGGTGCTCTGCTATTGGTGCGAAGCAATGTCACGGGACTGTAACAACGTCTCGGTAAAATCCGGGTATAAGAGTGATCTAAACTAACGGTGGTTTAATGTGGGGGGTTAGAGCAGGGTATTATAGAGGCTAGAGAGTAGCCTCTCTCTCACAAGCAACTCTCCGGCTCCCTCCGCAACCATCTCTACTCTTTCACTAGATCCTCCCTTCTTTCACTGCATTAGTCTTTTGCCTCGCCCTGCAGTCCAGTTCAGGGAAGGGCTGCTGTAAATTTTGCTTTTTAAACGTTGCACGTGGGGCTGGCTAACGAACCAGTAGACATGACCAGCACAATGCCTTTTTCCTGGGTGTTGAACAGGTCGTTTGTCGTGAGGAGGGGCACGTTGTGCCATCTTTTTATTCTCCCGGTCTCAGAGTGAGCTCTCACAATTCACATACTGGTAGATTCTCTGTTTCAGCTCGATTGGGTGAGAGTCATGAAAGTCTGAGACATTTGTGTTTCCCCATGTTACAAACTTCGGCCACTCAACTTCGGCCACTCAAAAAAAATTGTCTTTTCTCAATGAGCATTTTATAGCAGCCGCTGCACAATCTCATTATGTTCAAATGTTTTTTAAGCGTTCATTATTTGATAAAGTCTCAAATTTGGACACTCTTGTTCGACATTCAAATATTGTCAACAGAGGTGTTAATTGCAAACTTGTAGGCCGTTCTCCGATACTATGTCACCTCACGTGGCCATATTATTGAGTTTTATTAATGCAAGATCAACTTATTAACCTAAAACAAACCAATCGTTAACGTTTCTTGCTGCATGCTCAATACCATAACTTCCACTTCAACTAGTTATAAATATAACATATTCCAATAAAACTCGCCACTTATCCTCGCATATACAGCTCTTCTGTACGTGTATCACATTCCATCACTACATAAAAATACATGCAGCTCGCGGAAGCAACTCCTCCCCACGCTAAGTGACCCACCGTTAAGCTAATACACGGTCACTGATTACCAGATTATCCCAACCGTCCAGTGGGGCAGTAGTTGACCACAAGGTAACTGCTAGTTGACCACTAGGTAACTGCTATAGTTAGCTACTAGTACCCTCGCTTTATAATAGTACCGCACATTGACCCATGAATATCCTCCTCCCCCAGCACTATAACCCCCTATCAGAGATCTCTTAGCTCCCCTATCCGATCACTTGGTTCCTTGCTCTGCCCCTGATCTTAGTCCCTTTCTCTGCCCCTCTTAGTTCCTTGCTCTGACATAGCCAGATATGCCCTCTTAGTCCCTTGCTCTGTACCTCTTAGTTCCTTGCTCTGCACCTCTTAGTCCCTTGCTCTGCACCTCTTAGTTCCTTGCTCTGTCCCTCTGACTTGCCCAGATCTGCCCCATTTTACTTCTCCAGATCTACCTTCCTTAGTTTCCTGGCTCCTGATCTGCATCATCCCTGTTGTAGTCGGGCTCGTTTGACCCGTTTATTGAGAGGGGTTAATAACCTGCTCGATCGGATATGGTGCATATCATCGTGATTTGTGGGGATTTATAGCTGATCAAGCGTATATGCACAGCGAGCTTCGTGCATTTTGGTTTTTATAACCATATGTTATTATAATAGTTATAGGAAATATTGACGAAATGACGCAACTATCCCAGGCTTGGTAGCTTGTTTTAGTGCCTTTATTATGTGCTGACGAACAGACTGGAACGAGGTCACGTGCTAGCACGTTGGCTAGCACGTGGGCTCCCTTCTTTCGAATACTGTCCTGTCGTACGTGGGCAAGCTTCTGAAGCTTTTGAATATCCCCTGAGAAGTACTCACTATATTATGTCGAGTTAACGTTCTTGTGGCTACTCAATTCCCGGCTTAATATATAAGAGGCCAGTTCAATTGTATTTTGAGTACCTCCGCTAAGCTGGGTGATTACGTATTTGGGGGAGTAAATTTGCTAGTATTTACAGTTTATCGGTAACTTCCTCGAGCTTGTTTCATGATGAGGAAAAGCATTTCCCCCCTCTCTCTCTCCCTCTCTCTCTCTCTCTCCGACAAAAGCTCTATCGTTAGAATAATTCCGTGGAATTGTCATGAAGTTTAATTGTTTATGCGGTTAATTAGTTTGTTCGGTTATATGTTCATTACGTACTTAGAAGTTCTGTTTTGTAATACTATAATGAGCAGAATAGGTACGCCCTCATTGATTTTTATAATTTTCAAGAACATTCTCCGTTCATTTTATGGGGGGTTATCTTACTTTAGGGATGCTACTCCTTCAGTAGCACTATTTCGTTGCGGAGGATCACACAATTTTCCGTATATTTTCTACATATTAATAACAAGGTTTAACTGTTTAATTAAGTGTAGGTACCGACACTTCCCACCAACTATACCCCTGCACATCATCGTGTCACGTGGTGTGACGTCATGGCACGTGGTGTGACGTCAAACTTCCCACCAACTATACCCCTGCACATCATCATGTCACTTGGTATGACGTCATGGCACGTGGTGTGACGTCACACTTCCCACCAACTTTACCACTGCACAACGAAACATAACCAGACATCCGACCGGCCAACACGAACTCGGGGCGAGCTCTTGCTAATTACAACCTAATTTCTCACTAATAACAACCCAACATCATTAAACTCCCGTTTATCTAGACGTTTAACAAGACATGTAATGACCTGGAAAGTAACACTATAACGGGCGAGTATCTACTCATATCTAGGCCCATCTCCCCTGTAAGTGATACTCAGAGTGATTACTGTCTCATAAAGAGGTTGTTAGAAGATACTTGTTGATTTTATGTCGGGTTAATGACAAATAGACCAACCGTTTATTTGGTTAGATCCTTATACCTTGATCTGTAGAGAATATGCCGAATCTTGAGGAGACCATCAGATCTACGATATGCCGAATGTTGAGACCATCAGATCTATGATTTTAACTTTTGTAGTTAGGACTGCAAGTTGCTTAAAGTCTATGCCAGGGACTGAACAATATTATAATGATGTTATAATTATTTAACAATTATTCTACCTGTTGTCGCAATCTAAGAATCTAATTTTAGATGCATTTAGCAGGACATTCGCTTGAAACTTAACTTGACGAAGGTTGGTAATAGCCAAACATCATCATGTCACGTGTGCGAGTCACGTGGTGTGACGTCATGTCACGTGGGCGAGTCACGTGGTGTGACGTCATGTCACGTGGTGTGACGTCACATATCCCGTTCTTTGAACGTGCGATCAGTATCGTGCATGTTTCGCGTAAATGTTTCGCTACGATCCGTCTTTAGCTGAGAAACAGCCATATACATAGTAACAGAGCTGGCGTTTGTTAGGTATTTAAGCACCTAGGAGCGTTGGCCGGACGTTTATAATAAAGTTGCTGATCAACTTAGGATTGCAAACTTTAATTACTGATCACTAAATGATATTACTATTAGGCCAATTATTGAGATGACGAAATTAGCCGATCTAACTGAATTCTTGCAGTTTGATTGGTTGGAGTAAGAATTTTGGAAAATTACAGTGGTCGTTAAACTTTTAAAGGTCGATTTTCACGTCAACAACCAAGTTCATATTTCTTATTAATCCAGGTCCAATAGGATGGCTGAGAGCTTAATGGCTTGATGATTGTGATACCCGGTAGAACTGGATGATGATTTATCACTCCACGCTCGACTGTCACGTGACTTTTTAAACACGTTATCTCGAAGATCGACTGTAGAGCATGATTTAGCAGTGAATAGCATGCTCGGGTAGAGCTATTACCGTAGTATTGTTAATAGTTGTAAATAGCGCGATTACAAAACTGCAACCGTTCGCCGTTGTTCAAGGAAGTGTTTAAGGTTATGGTTGTAACATTTAGCCCTAAATTTGGCTAGTTCTCCCACATTTCCATCCTACTTAAGGCCAGATTTTAATGGGATCCTGCAAATAGTTTGGAGATTTTCATTCAACTCTGCGCACGAATATTCCGGATTTCACTCTTACCATTTTTTGGCAGCTTACAAATATTGTTAACAATTTGTATTCCCTGATTCCCCAAATGTTGGTCTCCCGAGAGAGCTGTGTTCCCTGACGAGGATCATGTTAGTGGAGGACAATACCAGGGGGTCAGTATAAGGTCGAATATTAATAGAGGGGGGGATTAGGAGTACTCATGACACAGACTTGCGCACATGTACACACCCCACAGTTAGGTAAAACTAGACAATCTGGTAGGAAGGGTTATATTTTAATTGAGCTGGTTAATCCTTCTGCTGGTATCAGCTTGGTTACTATCAAGGAGGGGAATCGGGGTGAAGAAGGGCATTAGGACATAATATTTGGTTGAACTAGACGATGGATTCTTTACAAAGGAATTTGTTAATCGTAACATGGTTAATTTGATGATGAGGTTGTCTTAAGCAGGGGGAGCTTGTGCACAAGGTCTCTGGTAAGTATCCACATTCCACAATGATATTGAAGACAACTGTTTGAGTTACCTGGGGACCCCAGGCATATAATATTCATAAACATATGAATATGCGGCTAAATATTCGAATAAAGATTCGGCGGAATGACAGGCTGAACGCCGTCCAGTTAGAGTCTCCTAGTTCATACTGATACTCTAACTCTCTAACTATTTGGGGTGGTGCCAGAGGTATCATCTCTTCGGGGAACTCCCAGACTCTTCCACAAAGGTGGAGTGTCACGTGAGGGAAACTATCACAATGAAATACTCCCAATTACAATGAAGTATTCCAATTATAATAGCTCCTGGCTATCAATATGCATGTAAAAATACTTTTAGTCCGGCTCTGTATAGCAAGATTTGCATGGGAAGTGAGCGTTATCATAATGGTTATGCATAATGCATGTGCTCTTGATGAGATTTACAATTCGGCTATTGTCCGACGAGTGCCGGTAATCACAGCGATCGGAACTCCAAATGGTTCCTTCAGTTCAGGATTGGTCGAAGTCTGTGATGCAGCGCGACTTCAGAAAACGTTTCGCTTTCTGTGTTGTGGAGCTGTGTTAAGTTGGTCTTAAGTGAAGTCATAAGATATTTATCAATGACTCGAAACTTATTCCAGTTATAAGTGAGTCGTATTATACGAAATTGTCCGTGTTGGTAGGACGTAGGACTGTGAAGTAGGCAGTCTAGCAGCACGATACTTGTGATAGGAGCTGTATCAACCCAACCCTCTCCAGGTTAATTCCTGCACTGAGGGGAGGGAGTTTAGCCTCGCTAATTACATGGAATAATCCGAGTTGGAGCGTTCGTATTACTTTCTGTTACGGTTAACGAATTATTCCCGTGACGACACCAGATAATCGCGTGGTCGTAGAGGCTGGTAATTCAGCTTGATTGCCATTAAATGCGATCAGTGTCCGGGTGGAGTTATCAACCAGTCTCCAGGAGGGGCAATGGGAGGGTAGATCCGTAGGACAGGGAAGAAACATCAGGGCGGCACTGTAGACTACTGCAGAGTAGTCTCCCGCCCTGCAGATGGTAATCCCCGATCAGTCACGATATACAATCTTACTTCTCGTCCAAGCGCAAATTTTAAATCTTGGTCGCCTCTTCTAAAAGCTTAATAGCAAATCATTTCGTGCAAGTACGTGATTGTAGGGAATCTAAATTAGATGATGGCGCAGTTAAACTGGTTGTGCTAACAGAATTGGTTGTGTAACTCTCATTTTGGATAAATATGACCGATTTGTATTCTCCTTAATGACCAAGTTTAAATGTATCGGTACCTACAACGCGTGTTGATTAGCATCGTTATTGTAACAAATCAGCTATATTCGACTAATAGTAATTCGTGACGTCATCGATAGTAATAATAGTAATTTGTGACGTCATCATATAATGACTCATTATTCACTGCGTCTCCCCTAATTGCGTCAGAATTAGTCACTTTGATCCCATTTAAATTTGCAAAGTGGTATTGTTATCGAGGTATTTAGTTTCCTTATAAATAGGATCTTGAGGGGGTTTATGGGGAACAGTGAAGTTATGTACAGGGTTTTGGTCCTGCAGCTGAGTACAGGATTCTGGTCTCACATTTGCAGTAGAGACTGTTATGATAATTATATTTGATGCCTTTTTCGACTATTTACGAATTTCTTGTGCACCCTCCGATATCATACATAATTTTTTGTATCCGACTAATTGAACTCGAGATTCTATAGGTATAAAGGTCAGAATTCTTTAACATTCATCAAGATAATGCCATGTTGGACTTCAATATTATTGGATAACAATTAAAATAACACCCATTGAAAAGATTTTTGATGTCTCATCATAAGTCCTTACAATTTTATAAAGTAAATGCGTCAATCTCTCATCAAACGAAGCAATATATATTACTTAGAACCTATCATTGTTCAAAAAGGTGCTGATAACAACCTGCTCCTTTACCTCTTTACCTCCATACTGGTCCATTTAAAAGAGCTTTTTTAAACTACCAGAACTTGCTTCTACCAGATTTGCGTATATTCGCTAAAGAAAATACCCTTCTCTTAGAGGCTTCCATAATTCTTTTCCGCTTAGAAAGCATTAACGGTTTGATAACTACCCTCGCAATTTCCCCGCCGAAACTACAGTATACCGCAAGCGTATATTTTTGAAGACTACATTGCTTATTACGTCAAGTTATATGTTTAGAGGTCGAGTAAAACGGCAGGATTTGTGCAGGTTATTCCGTTCAACTTGCATGGTCTAGATTCACCAAACCCACCACCGCAATCCTATACTTTATCTAAATATTACATTACTAATACCAGCCGTTTTGTAATACCACTTCTTTTATCTGCTTTCTCGTTTTTAGTTGGGAATAATATTATCTGTACTTTAATAATTGGGTATTATGTCTGATCAGCTGGTTGATTACTGAGGTCTAGACTAGGATGTGCAGGTCAATGCTCTTAGGTCCTAATGTTATGACTAACCTGGTCAGCTAGACTACCTAGACTGCAGAGTAGTCTCCCGCCCACGTGCTGGAGGGTAGTCTCCGAGTCACTCGCGGTGTGACGTCACGTCACCTGGGCGAGTCACGTGGTGTGACGTCATGACACGTGGTAGGAGGACCTGATCAGGATACCAATGTTGGGAGCTAATAAATGCCGGCCTGACTGACGCTGACTATTGTATTCAAAGATTAACGTAGAAAATTTTGCGGTTTATTAAGTTTATGCAGGTTGATTAGATGATCTTTAAGTTGGATTATAGCAGTTAGCATTAAAGAACTTCGTCATGGTTTTGCTTTAATTTTGAACATTTGGGCTTTAGATTTTGGTCGAGGCTTATTGATAAAATACGGCTTTGAATTAGATGCCTATGTCTATTTATTAAAAACGCCCTTCCCACCCTCCCCCCTTCTAACGGCTTAATTAAAAGGGAATAAAAGTATAGAGAATAATAGTATTGGAGCATCCCACGTTTCGTAATGAATAAAATAGCTCAGAAATATTTTAAATCCCGATATTCTGTTATCATAATATCATCAAACCCAAATTCGGACCCTTACCGGACCTCGGTAAGCAAATAAGGGGGAAAACATTGTCAAGCATTTTTTTTTTTTTTATGTTGGGGCACCCACTTTACCTCCCTATTGGGAGGCTACGTCCGTCATTAGTGACTAACGTCTATTGGGGTTCCTCTGGTTGTAGATGTCAAGCATTACGTCTTGCATTTCCCTCCAATCAGCCCCACGAAAATAAACCTGGACCGGAACAGGGTGTATACAGTTGTGTAGAACTCCATTGGTAGGTGGTGTATAAGGTTAGTGAACCCAACCCCCCGCTAAGCAGTCCCCATTTCCCCCTATCCCACTCACTATTATGTGAAGTAAGCAGGAGTAGGCGCAATTAAATACTTGATTACTTCATTCTACCATACTTCATGGTAATATTACCCCCGGTATGTAGATTCTGCATTTAATCCTTCTGGGAGCTCCTCTCCCAGAGTGGAGGTTTATATGTTGGCGGAACTATTGCAAAATTGTTACCTATATGCACTAACTCTGGTATAACGAATT
The DNA here is from genome assembly GCF_026151205.1 of Bolinopsis microptera. NCBI lineage: Eukaryota > Metazoa > Ctenophora > Tentaculata > Lobata > Bolinopsidae > Bolinopsis > Bolinopsis microptera. Next base: position 11,683,755 of record NC_087084.1, on the reverse strand, counting down.
TCTACCGACCCCGTGCAATAACTTTTGGTGTACCTTTTTACTTTTATTTTAAAGTTTTGTATTGTACCTGGTTTTTCACCATTACTTCTTATTGATTTGACACTCTTTTCCCCGAAAAAGAGCTATTTACCACAATTGTAACCGTAGATTTCATTTTATAATATGACATTTCATCATTAATTACCAGTACTATTAATAATCTTTAAGTTGAAATACTTGATATTGGGATGAATTACTAACCTGACATCACGCAGTTTTATAGCACTAGCATCATGAAGCAATCTATGGCACTTCTTCTGACCATCCTAGGAGTCATTGTACTGGCACAATCCAAAAGGTATGTTCTCCACTTTCACTTTCACTTTCACTTTCACTTTCACTCTCCCTTTTACTTTCAATTTTACTCCCTAGTATACTTCAAAGTCTTAGCTTTCATTTTCATGTCGATATTCAATCGACGATAAATTCTCAGCTTGATAAGTCAAATAGTCATTGACGTCCCTCATTAATATTATTATTAGCTAACATAATTAGGGTTATTAATCAATATTCCCTTCAGCATTCTGGTGGAGAGCGAAGACGTATTACTGGGAGGAGCAGAGGAATTGGAAGCTGATAATAGCGTTGATCTGGAGGAGGAGCTCATAGGTTTGTTAGCTTATCAGTTTGTTTGTTAGCTTATCAGTTTGTTTGTTTGAGATGACTGGGGACAAAATGAGAGTCTTCACTCGGTACTCACTGTAAACTATTCGCAGTGAGTGGACACTCTCATTTCGTCTCCAGTGCAGTATAATCTATTATGATCGACCCACTCAAGAGAGCGAAAACAAAATTTAATTTGATTTTTGTTTGTTTGTTTTCAGTCTTGAGTATCAAACTCTGCTAAAAACACACGGTAATTTGTTCTGCGCGCATTCACACTGCTGAAATAACCGAAGTGTACTCTAACCCAATCTTCCCCAGGATCAGACATTAAGCTCGCCCCAGGCGGCGGTAATCCATGGGGTCGCAAATGAAAGAACGGTTCCTCCACACCACCTCTCTATCCTCCTCCAGTCCTTCAACTATCTCACTACATCTCTGCTCTTTATGTAGTTTTTCTTAGTTCTTTAGACGTACTCAGATAAATGTCATCCTGATAGGTTATGAACAAAATCTCTCAAGAAAATGTGAAAACGATGAAAAAAACTGAAATTATCATCCTCTGATCTCTTGCTATGAAATAGCTAACAAGTTTTTATCTTTTTTAGCGCCACGTGTTATTTTAACAAATAGTTATTTTATCGTAGTAATGCCATGGTAACGTGACGTAGTTTTTAAAGAGAAAAAAAGCATCCAATGTATATTTGTTGAACATTGTGCAAAAGCTCTTTCAAGGGGTTGTTGAAAAGTTCCTCATATATATAATGCGATTGTGCATGTGATAATTTTTTGCCCAAAATTTGTCTGTCTGGAACAGAATGTGTGTTATTTGTGGGCATTGATTTTAATGGTTTTATCCACTTCTCATATGCGCTCATGTTTCAACCGAGGTTTTAGTTTTCCTAATATTATGATTATTTCATGATTTTCTAATATCATAACCATAGTTGATTCGTAGAAACATTTTTCTTTCAGCACCATCTTTAAAAAGCATACGAAGTTTCGTTAAGTTTGCTTAATTTTCTTAGTCGGTGTATAGTTTTAGTTTGAAAAAGTTGATTTTTGGCTAAAAATTTGAAAACAGTTTAATCAGTCAACTATTTGCTATAACTTGTCATATTGAAACTCTTGTCTAATTTTTATTCAAAATCATATCTATAAAATAAAACAACTCGATCTCATGAATATAAGAAAACGTTTATTTGAAGTTTAGGATATTGGTAAATTTTAGTAAAAAAAGGTTTATTAAAAAGCACGGTGTAGGTAATTTGGTGATCACACTATGACTAAGAAATTACATCTATCATTGTGTCTATAAATAATCGTCTCATTCTTTAGGCAAACTATGTACCATAACGATATCTTAAGCGGCTGATAAGATATCGCCTAAATACGGTCGGCATGGAAACCTTTACATTGCCACACTATTAACATTGTGATTGTGACGGAATAAATAATAATACAGACCCCTCGGCCTCGCTGCCGTGTTTGACCATTATTTTGAGTGTCCACTGTCCAGTTGAAAGGATGGGTACGCATGAAAATTACCTACATGTTCGACAATTGTTCCGTTAAAAAGTCATGCCTCCAGGTTACCTACTCTTGATGATATCTCAGCATGCGTGAAATTGAGCAAATATTGATATATTATTAGCTGAGACACCCTATATTACGTACTATTGATCAATCAACATGATAAAACCGTGTAGCAGCCACAAACATTATAATCAAATAACGAGATTCAGATAAAAGGGAATGTCTTTCCCGGTGTTGGGATGCCTGAGGTGCTTATCCCCGTTTCAGTTACCCTAAACCACTCTGTGCCAAGGCACTATACTAGTATTATACTAGCTGTAGGGGGGTTAGTCCTATGAGACAGGGAGTATGAATCACCACTCACCATCTGATACTCTACCAAATCACAGCTTTGTGACTGGACGACTTGCATCAGACCGAATTTGAACCCGGGACCTTCTGCATGGGACTGGATCGTGTTACCACTTCACCACCCGCTCCCCCAGCCAAATATTATTATGAGGCAGCAATATGTTAACATCGTAACATGCTGATGGCTGAACATGGTAAAACATAGGTTAATTTCGTCATATTTCTAGTGATTTAGAAAAATTATCGTTTTTGTGAAATCGCACTATAATGCATTAGAAATACATTTAATTTAAGACGTTGACTTGAACTCGTTTTTTTTCACCGTTGGAATTATGAAGATCCAACGTGAAATTGGTGAAGACAGAACGTTTTGCAGTGCAAAGTTTTGGAGCAGAGTCCGTCAGTCATGTCGGGATGTATGTTACTAAGTAACAAATGCTCCCAACAAACGGTCCATAAGTCCCTTAAAATAAAGAGTTTCGTCCAGCGGATTTTACCTAATTAGTACCAAAGCGGTTTGCGATGATTTACTTTTTAATTTCATCACCCACCTAAGTCATTTTTATCGTCCAACAAATGGTATAACATATTTTTAGTCAAATTAAAAGGATGACAGTTGACACGGTTGATTTTATTTATAAAATAATTTAAACAATGTCTCCAAAAATATAAAGGGAATCTATTCTAACTGTTCTAAACATTAATAACAATTCTTAAATTAAAAGTTTCTAGTATTTTCCAATTACGGGGCTTTATGGGCACTACAAATCTTAACCTCAAAACAGTTTACTGTCCATTTGTCCGTTGAAAACAAATTAATTTGTATTCAACGTGCTACATCCGCTCCACATTTATCAGCTCCACCACACACAGATGAGAGGTCCATACCATCAATCACCCACACGAACATGCTCTTGCAGTTCATTCCGGTGAAAGAAAAGCTCTTCACGTCTCCGTATGCCTTCGCGCATTGTCTTGTCAGCTTCGAGGTGTACAAGATCTCACCCTCAACACTAAGCTCAACAACCCCATCGTTGATGGCAAAGTTCCAGTCAATAGCTCCATTGCCTAGCTCCTTAATCTTGTCCCTTATGCGTTGAGGTGTGTGACAGCTGATACAGCCGGAGAGGGAGATCCTGTTCAGACTCCACTGGAACTGTCCGCAGGTAGCTCCATCACTTTTATACAGGAAGATGGTCTTGACTTTTCTCTTGTGGACTAATGAGCGTACTCCAATACCTGTGGAGCCGTCGAGTCCTCCTTTGAACGTGTTGATGCAATCTGGGTTTGTGCAGAAGCCGCATTCCTTGGTCCAGCAATCACAGGACTTCTTACCATCTGAAATAGTATTTCTATTGGCTACAAACGATGTTTTTGCCGATATCCATGACTCAAATGCCGTAGGCACAAAAAACAAAAAGTCAAAAATATGGGTTAGCTAACTTGAGGTGTTTCACTTTCTTTGAGTTTGTGTACAATAGCCTAGCTTGTGTTCATGCTCACGCGTTTGTTTTTCATCCTGGCTGTAGCTGTTGTCTCTGACCGTTTAGTATAGTTTCAATGACTCAATGATTAAATATTCGCAAAATTATTTTTCGCGTGATATTCTGAATTGAGACTGAATTATTAAATCGGTGCGTGGAGCTAAACTGGTCAAGCAAATTGTCAAATTTCACCAATCACCACGCACGGATTCCACTCAATTATGGAAGACGGAAGTACAGTAAAACCCCAATTTACCGCGGAGTTTGGGGTTAAATTGAGATTTGCGGAAAATCGGGGTTTTACTGTATAAAGTCTATAGTGGCGGATATGTAAATATGTAAATATTTTGCACTTCATTTCGTTATAGTATTATGCTCAGATCCGTGTCAGCTTGCATAAGTGATACTGATATGCATAGGGTTGCATAGGATTAGAAATGGAAATGATCATTCGATCAATATGGAATATTATACATTTATCACATGCCTTCTCATGCGATATCAAAACTTTCGCCCACGAGGCTTGCCGAGTTAGCGAAAGTTTCGATATTTCCCGAGGCTTGCCGAGGGTTATATCGACATTTTCAATCACGAGGCTTGCCGAGTTTTGAAAATGTTGATATCGCATGAGAAGGCATGTGATTAATGTTTTATCACACTTTCTTTGGAGCCAAATTTGGCCGGGAAAGCAGAATTTGATCAAACGTTAGTTATAAATCTCACCAAAGCAAAACTAGACATGTCTAACTTATTTATGTTTATAATGTCCAAGCTATATATAGCTCTCGATAAGTTAGTATTTCAGATATTAAAGATACAATACGTCAAAATTAGAATCTCGCGTTTCACATTTATGACACAGTGAATGCTGTGTGCCGCGCTGAATTTGCTTTGTACTGCTACCTAGTGCATGCGATATTAATGTGTTTTCCGCCTATGGGTCTTGTACTTATGAGTCTAGAATATTCCGCCGCGAGCGCATTTGATACGTAATTACATCCTGCAAATCAATCGATGTGAGGTGATTCTAATACTTTATTTCTATTAGATATTTTTAGAGTCATTAAAACTGTAGATGTATAATGTATAGAACATCCGTTTAAGTGTTGATTATACATCACAGTCCTTATCGTATAATCTGTATCTGCGATAAGGTGAAAGAATTTCCTGGTTGTTAAATTTGAATAGTATAGAGCTGTGGCGCCATGATTGTCTATTTATCAGTCCACATTATACACTGCACACCCTAATTTACATCAACAATATTATCGTCCGTCTTGATTCTTGATTGTCTGTTATTTCAGAATGATTTAATCAATGCAACTTGTAATCGTTGACTTAGAATTTTATCAAGTATTCTGCTTAGTTCTTAGTCAGTATACATCTTTACTTGCCATATTTGCCATTATTTGCCATTATTTGGAGCCATATTTGGCCTGGAAAGCAGAATTTGATCAAACGTTAGTTATAAATCTCACCAAAGCAAAACTAGACATGTCGAACTTATTTATGTTTATAATGTCCAAGCTATTTATAGCTCTCGATAAGTTAGTATTTCAGATATTAAAGATACAATACGTCAAAATTAGAATCTCGCGTTTCACATTTATGACACAGTGAATGCTGTGTGCCGCGCTGAATTTGCTTTGTACTGCTACCTAGTGCATGCGATATTAATGTGTTTTCCGCCTATGGGTCTTGTACTTATGAGTCTAGAATATTCCGCCGCGAGCGCGTTTGATACGTAATTACATCCTGCAAATCAATCGATGTGAGGTGATTCTAATACTTTCTTTCTATTAGATATTTTTAGAGTCATTAAAACTGTAGATGTATAATGTATAGAACATCCGTTTTAAGTGTTGATTATAAGATCCACGTGAACTGACTGCATGGGTGAACAGAAGTTTTGCTAGTCAAGTATTTGAGAGCTGAGGTCGTCAATTATGTCATTATCGTCACTATACACAATCCCAACACAACGTCATAAGTCCCTTAAAATAGAGTTTCGTTCAGACGATTTTAACTGAATATTACCAGCGTTGTTCGGAGAATTTTATTATTCTACCTACAAGTCATTTTTATCAGATCCACAATGTTACTACATTATTTATTATCGCTTCAATTAAAGATGACAGTTGACACTGGTGAATATTATAAAATTTAATTTAACAATGTCTCCAAAACATTTAGGAATTATCAATGTTCTACCAGCTAATAACATCCTGTAATTCAAAGCATTTCTAGTATTTCCAATTTGAAGCTTGTATGCGCACATTATCACGACATTTTCCTCAACAGTTCTGTCCCATTTTCTTGAAACAAATTACTTGATTCAAGTTCGTACATCGTCCCACATTTATCACTCCACAACACATTTTGAGAGTTCTTACATATACACTATATTGCTCTTGCAGTATTCCGTTGAAAAAAAGTCTTCACGTCTCGATATGCTTGCGCATTTTGCATTTGAGTTGTACAAGATCTCACCTCAACACTAAGTCAACAACCCATCGTTGATGCTATAGTTCAGTCATAGTCATTGCAAGCTATCTATTTGCCGTTATCGTTGTGTGTGAAGTGGATAAGCCGAGAGGTATGATTTTGCACAATCTCACTGGAACTGTCCAGAGGTGATCTCCACACGTTTAAATCAGGAAGATGGTGAATCTGACTTTTTCTTGTGTGCTATACGTACCTCAATACTTGAGCCGTCGAAGTACTCCTTTGCGTGTTGATGCAATACTGGTTTGTGCAGGTAAGCCGCATTCTTGGTCAGCAATCCAGCTTTTTAATCTAAATATATGCGATTAAGCTAAAATGTGTTATTGCCGATTCGCATGACTCAAGCTAGCCAAAAATCAATTAAGTCAATAAATTTGATCGTTTCTAAGTATACCTTAAGTGTCACTTTCTTTGATATTGTGTACAAAGCCTGAAGCTTTGTTTGTCACCGTTTGTTTTTCATCCTGGCTTAGTTGTCTTGACGTTAGTATCAGTTACAATGACCAAATGATTACAATCCAAAAATTATTTTGCGTACAATCTCAGAATGAGAATGTTATTAAAATCAGTGGTGAGCTAAATGTCAAGAATTGTCAAATTGAACCATATCACCACGCACGGATTCACTCAATAGGAAACGGAAGTAAGTAAAACCCTATTTACCGCAGACTATTGGGGTTAAATTGAGATTTGCGGTAAATCGGGGTTTTACTGTATAAAGTCTATAGTGGCGGATATGTAAATATGTAAATATTTTGCACTTCATTTCGTTATAGTATTATGCACAGATCCGTGTCAGCTTGCATAACTATAAGTGATACTGATATGCATAGGGTTGCATAGGATTAGAAATGGAAATGATCATTCGATCAATATGGAATATAATAGGATATTAATTGATTAATTTTTTTCAATATACGTCACTAAAGGTACGTGCATCACTTGCATTTTATCTAACTCTCATTTTATTTCGGACAATCCAACCGCCACATTGTTACACAAGTGTAACCAGCCAATTAAGTGGGAAGCTGAAAATTGGGAATTGAACCTGGTACCTTGTATTTAACAAGCAGGCAGATTAACCAACTGAGCCAAGCCATGAAAAAGGAAGAATTAAAATAATGGGGATTGGGGGCTGGGGCACTCACATTTTCCAGGACCTCCAAGTGTTATCCACGATGATGTAGTGGCATACTCCGTGAAATCTGGAATAGTGTTATTCAGTAACTTTTATTCCAACAAAGATTTTTAAATTCTGTGAAATTAATCCTGTGGGAATAATTCAAAAAGTAACTTAAGGCTTGAATACCATCCGATTAATTATTTAATTAATCATCTAAGAAATCTTCTTGAAACGCTATATACAGTATACATTAATTCCAGAATCAATTACAAATGATTTTGTGTAAAAATATTTAGAAAATTATAACACGTCATATTCTTACATGAAGTGGCAGTTGGGACTGGGTCTACTATGACTACTGGCTCTGGCTCTACGGGGACTACTGGCTCTGGGTCTACTGGTACTACTGGCTCTGGCTCTACTGGGACTACTGGCTCTGGCTCTGGGACTTTATCTTCCTTCTCTTGTTGTTCTAACTTTCTACGCTTTTCCTCCTTCGTCAATTTTATAACTCTCTCTTCTTTTTCTGAGAAATGATTTTATGTGAACTTGTTTTTTAATTGAATATTAATTAAAGGTTCCAAATCCGTCACAACAAATCGAGATCATTACTGTTAAACAACTTTGCATGGAGTTTGCTTATAGTTATGCAAACGCAAGCAAGTTCATAGTGATAAGCGGTTCATAAAAATTAAAAACCGGATTAAAAAGGCCTCTTTATATGTAATGTTAAAAGTTTTGAATGGTTTTAATGTACCCTGACTTGAACTTAATATACTATTAAGAACTTTAACTATAATTAATGTGCTATACTGACCTCTCTTTGGGATCCTTGTTCCTTTCCCTTTCTCAATCACATTTTTACCTCCTCCTTTTTTCTCTGCATTGAAAAATACATTAAAATCAGAGAAACCGACATAAACTCGTTTTTGTTTCATTGTTGCAATTCGTAAATCAAATCTCAATATTTCCATACTTCAAATATTATTTCAAATTTCAATAATTATTCTACGAACCTGCGCATTCTTCCTCGGACTCATCTGACCCGTCGGTGCACTCTGCTTTACCATTACAGAAGAGTTTCTTAGGAACGCATTGTATACCGTCCGCACACTTCTTTTTGGCTGCCGGACACTCGTAGGCTGGTAAAGTGATTATTCATTATTTATTATTTATTATTTATTATTGATTTATAATTCATAATTCTAAATTTATATAGCTTAATATTGTTAAAATAATCTGCTTACCAGCGCAGAAGGCAGGATCTTCGTCTGACTCGTCCTCGCAGTCTGGCTCTGAGTCACACAGATTCCATTGGGGCAGACATTTATTACCATCACACTTTCTTTGATAAGGCGGACACTCGTATTCTGCAGTTATGAAAATTAAATACAGTAATCTATTGACTAATTAAATGTAAAGTGGACACGAATTTGACAAACTAAAATGTACTTTGATTTCTTTGATTAATCAAAGTTAAATGATAGCCAATATGAACAAAACAGTTAATTAAGTTAAATAATACCTCCACAAACCTGTACAGAAGTCAGAATCTTCATCCGATCCATCGTCGCAGTTTACAGTTCCGTCACACATTGTTGCAATAGAAATACACTGGTTACCACTGGTACACAATTTCGTGCCTTTCGAGCATACACCCAAATCTAGTTTGAACATAATAAATATGTTAAATATGTTTTATCGAATAATGAATAATAGCAGTGCCGAACAAATCTAAACCTAGGAAATCTGCCGTTTCATTGCAAATCTCAAATGTTTCAAATTGTCTAACAAAACTACCATATGATTAGGATGACTATGGAAATGTGTGAATATCATGTTGAATATTATGTCAAATATTATGTCAAATAATTTAGTGCTAACCATAGCAAATGTCGTCACTCTCATCGGACCCGTCAGCACATTGTGCTTGACCGTCACACTTTTTCAAAACGAGAGCACATCCATTTCCGTCAGCACACATCATTTCGTTCAATTTACAATCGCAGCCCATATCGTCGGACTTATCGTTACAGTGAGAAACTTTATATTTATCACATTTTCCAGCTGATTGAAAACATTGCAGTCCGTCCGCACACTTTTCGTATTCAGCCGGGCACTGATAACCTGGTGAAGTGTTCAACTATTTTCCATCGTCAAAAATAATTACCCGATATTTCTAATTTCTATCTAATGAATAAATTTATATACATAAACACTTATAAACTATTATAATTACACCTAAAAACACTGAAAACTGTATTTAAGATTCAGAAATTCTGCATACTTGCACAAGTCGGCGTTATCAAAGCCGTTGAGCACGCAGTGCGCATTAACATACCACTGTTGAACACATTGTCACATCGCCAACTTTGTTTCTCCTCGGCATACGAACCCTAAATTGGGTTTTGAAAATTGAATATGTTCATTTTTGATCGATCGGATACGTATACGTAGTGAATAATGTCGAGTGCTGTTAAAAAAACTTAAACTATTTAGGTCTAAACATCCATTTATTAAATACCAAATTTATCAAATTGTTGCTAACTAAACCGGATGACCAATATGCATTGGTATTATGTACTAGATAAGTAAAGAAGTGCAAAAAGTGCCGGCAATAATTTTTTCAAATTTTGCAAATATTTAGCATTCTGAATAGAGCTAAATTATAGTTATCACTTTCGATTATTCGAACATCGATTTGGAACTTAAATCGTCATATTTTATGCTTCTAAAACTAGCAATCATTCCGCGCGAGTAATAACTTATAATCTGCAATTACATAATCCGCTCATATTGTTGGCACTATCGACTGCCGCATGTAGTTAAGTTAAACTTAATATTTATTCATTTTCACTGTGAAATTCATAAGAAACTTATTGCATGAAATTGATATACTTTAAAAATTTGTCGTATTAATCAGAAAACGGGTCGGACTGTAAACATGTATTTATTGTTATTCCGTATGGCGTCATAGAAAGTTGCACGGATTACCACGTTTTTCCAATTAACTTTATGAAGATTTACTAGGTAGAGAACTTTTAGATAGTTCTTCTAGTGATAGTATAGATATTTCACATTGTATTGACCTTCGGTATAAAGTCTAACTAATTTTAATAAACTTGATCGAAACCTTTCAGTATTCGGTAGAACAGTAGAATTCGCATGGCTTTAGTATTATAATTGATAAAAGCAACAAAGATTATTTTACATTTCTTACGGCATTAATTCCCTCTAACCGTTTGCTAAAATCTGTCATCCATAATGTGATTACTGAAATCTCGCAGCCAAATCAGACCGTCGTTCTAAACGTAAGGTAGAATCAATTATTAAATTTAGAGAAAAAGAAATTTTCAAACCTATGATGTGATTGGTTAAACGGTTTGGATCTCTGAAAATATTTTAAAATTCTTGTTAAGGTTCACAGAATCAGGAGATACTGACTAGGATGTATCTTACTAATTGTGGCAAGAATCTGAATGTTTTCAGTGTTGAAAGTTTAGTTTCTTAAATCCTGGAGTAGTCATTCGTGTCCCTGATATTTGGGTTAATTCTAACTCTCCTACCCGATATTTCTAATTTCTATCTAATGAATAAATCTTATTTACATATAACACTTATAACTTTATAATACCACCTCATAAAACACTAAAACAGTATTTAAGTATTTAGGAATATCTCTGCATACTTGCACAAAGTTCCGGCGATTCATCAAAGCCGTTTGAGCACGCAGCAGCGCCATTACACAGACCACTGTTGGGAACACATTCGTCAACATCGCCACACTTTGTTTCTCCCTCTGGGCACACGAACCCTAAAATTGGGGTTGTTTGAAAATTGCATTGTTCACTTTTTGATCGGATCGCTGCATATCGTATACGTAGTGAATAATGTCGAGGATGACTTTGTTTTATAAAAAACTATAAATAGTTTTTTAGGGTCTCTAACACCAATCATTTTAAATAAACAAAATTTAAATCATTTGTATGAACTGCAATGACTTTTTGTAGACCGTGATTGACCGAATATTTGCCCATTGGTACTTTGGTATGGTACTAGATAAAGATAAAGAAGGCAAAAGAAGAGCCGGCAATTAATTTTTTAAATGTTGCAAGATATTTGCATTCTGATGAGGGAGCGCTAAGATATTATAGATTATCACATATTCGATTATTCGAACATCCGATTATGGAATTAAAAGTTCGTATGTGATTTTATAGCTTCTTAAAACTTCTACAATCTACGGCGGAGTAATAACTTAATAATCCTGCAACTTAATAATCCTGCATCATTGTTTTGTGCAACTAATCGACTGCACGCAATGTAAGTTAAAGTTAAACTATAAATATTGTAATTCAATCTACACTGTGAAATTTACCATAAGAAACTTTCTACTTGCATTGAAAATTGAATATTATTTAAAAATTTGTCGATTATTAAATCAAGAAAACGGTCGGACCGTAAACAATGTCTTATTGTGTAATTCCGTATGGGACCCTGGTCATTAGGAAAGTTTGCACGAGATAGACCACGTTTTTCCCAATTTAACTTTAGAAGATTTTCACAGGAAGAACTTTTAAGATAGGTTCTTCCTGTGTTCAGTATATGATATTTCACATATGTTTTGATCCTTCGGTATAATAGTTCAACTAATTTAGTTTAATAAAATCAGATCGAACTCTTTCAGAATCCGAGGAGAACAGTGAAATTCCGCATGGCTTTTAGTATTATAATTGATAAAAGCCCAACAAAAGGATTATTTTAAATTTTCTTACGGCATTATATTTCCCCTTCCTAAAATCCGGTTCTGTAAAATCTGGCTATCCATAAAATAGATTGATATCTGGAAAATCCGGTCCGGCAGCCAAAATCCCAGACCGGTCGGTTCCTAAACGTAAAGTTGTAGGAAGCAGAAAAATATGATAAAATAGAAGAAAAAAAAGAAAATATTTCAAACCTTTATGAATGGTGATTGGTTTAAAATCGGTTGGATCCTCTGAAAAATGATGATATTATAAATTCTTGTTCAAAATGTTCACCAAGAATCAAGATGATACATGATAGGGATGTATCCGTTTTACTAATTGTTGAGCAGAAATGTGCCTTATCGCAGATTGCTGGCAGTAGGTAAGTCTAAGTACATAAATATAGATATCAATGTAATGTGTTGATACCAATAATTTACATAATAATTTACCGTCATTTACATAAAAACTTACCCTTATCTGTCACAAAACCTGAAATATGTAATATTTTTACAATAACTCTGCAGATTCAAACTAAGTTTTAGCACGTAACACGTTATTCAAAAACAAAATAAAAGTAAGAAGCCAAAAATATAAAACATTATCAAAAATATCACCTATTTGCAATTTGGTTTAATAATTACTCTTTTAAAGCTAAAGATAATTTTGGCAAGCTCACCCTTTTTGGTCACTATCTCTATGGTAGTACCGAGCTCTTCTTTGTACACTATAACACGGTGAGACGTTTCATCATCCTCTGAAATAACATTAATAATTAAAATAAAGTAAATAATTGAAATAATTTTAGTTTCTTAAATGGTGTTGTCTAAAGATGCCCACTTGACATAGACCTAGGAATAAAGCATAATGTTATGTTTGTGAAAATTGTAACAACTCTAAACTGAGTAAATCTTATGTATATCATTATGTATATTACTCACCACCATAACACTCTTTTATAGAAGTGGCTCCCTTCACTGATAACTGTCCTTCAGGACAAGGGGTGCACGATGTAGCTCCTGCAGCACTGTACTGGTCCAGTCCACATTGCTGACAGCCGTCAGCTGACATGAAGCTTCCAGCTGGGCAATCTGTAAAGAAAAACTTGTCAGCAGGTGTTAGATATAGTGGTAATCAATATCGGAAATTCAATTACGATTTGCAAAAATTATAAAAACCCTGAACTAAAAACTATTAACAAATGTTTGGCGAGCTGAAAATAAATTCCTAAGAACAATTCCTGAATTTCTAAAATAAATTCATTCAGCTGTTATCTGGCTGAATGGAAATAGAGCAGTTCTAAAAATCTCAGTATAAATAGATTTCTTGAATCTCCTATTACCTTATTACTAACACAAGTTACATTAACCAACAAATCTTTCTACTGACCTGCGAAAAGAACCCCTTGAAGGCATAGCAGTATGATGCACGCTAGCATCGTGCCCTTTAAAACCATGGAACTACCCTGATAAGAGATTTTCAAAGGTTATACATCACGATAAATGCATATTGATTGTTTCTCTAAGCTTCCATTGATATTTCGAGTTGTATTCCTTGGAATGAGATAAGATTTATACAGTAGTTATATCCCACCCACAATCTTCACTATAAATATAAGTATTAACTATAAACTACAAATTGACAGAGCTCATGACCAACCGCCAAAAAATAAAAAGTAACATAATAAGAACAAATCTAAGTTTAAGTACAACTTGGTGCGCTAAAATCTAAGGCAATTCTTTTTACAAATAAAAGGGATAATACGCTCACTAACCCACTAATGGTAGGTATTAATCAGGTTCCTCAGGTAACTGATACAGTCTATTTAGGAGTAACCATTGACAACAAACTGTCTTGGGGGAAGCATATTCAGCTGAAATGTAACAAAGCGGTACAACATCTTCAGGCGTGTAACAGAGCAGTCAGTAAAACGTGGGGTATTACCCCTACAGGGACGAGATGGATATATCACCAAATTATTCTCCCTTCTCTAGGTTACGCTGCATTTGCATGGCAGCATAGAATAGACGAAGCCCAATACATAAGACCAAGATGCAGGTAATTCAGAGACACGCTAGTATCATGACATCAAGAGGACTCAAAAGCACACCACTAGAAAACTTGGAAATCATGGCAGGATTCAAATCCATTGATCTAAAACTCAAGGAACTGGCCATACTTTCAGCTAGGAGACTTAAAATTAACAGAAATTGGAATTCTAACTACCAGTTTAGCAGAACAGGAAACTGTAAGTCCCATGCATACAAGTTGAACAAACTCAAAGCTATCTCAACCATACCAGCGATGAAATGTAAAATCACGGACATTACCAAAACTACCACAGATTTGGATCGGAAGTTTAAAACAATAATACAGGAGCGGTCTGCAGAAACACAGCAGGTCGGAATCACCCCAACATCACATTGGGCTATTTTCACAGATGGTTCAAAAATAGAACAGTTCTCAGGTGCACTAGGTTACTGCGTAATAAAAAACTCAATCGAGGTCCAGAGACAAAGTTTCCACCTAGGCACTCAGGCAACTGTATACCAGTGTGAATTGTTTGCTCTTAACACATCAGCTCACTGTGCAACTAACACTATTACAGAACCTGGGAGTATAACATTCTTTTCGGATTCACAGGCAGCAATTTTAGCAGTCACACACCACACGGTCACATTTAACTTAGTACTTGATACCATTAACTACCTTAACAATCTAGGACAAAAAACTCAGTCACTGTCAGGTGGGTCCCGGGACATGCAGGAATTCCAGCCTCCAGGAGACGTAAGAGCTGACGAACTAGCCAGAGAAGGATCAGAGAAGGTCCTGAACCCATCAGTTTATCCGAAGGAGCAATTAAGGCGGCAGTAAAGGAGTACTTACACGGAATCCATCTTCGTAGATACAGGAACACGGTACTGAATGAGAAAGGAAAAATCCCACTAAAAATCTTACTCACCAAATATAAATACATGAATCTTGGACTTGCAGGAAATCATCAAAAGTGGTTAACCTGGATCTTCACAGGACATAGCCCCCTAGCCTACTTCCAATACAAGGCAAACAATTTCACATCCCCCGCTGTGAACACTGTCCAGAAGAGGAGGAAACCTCGGAACACTTCATGTGTCACTGTATAGGATAGATGACCATTAGGTTGAGAATTTTCTAACCTGGGAAGATATAGTCACAACTAGAATCAGTACGGTTGTAAAATTTATTGAGGCAACCAATAGACTATTAAAGGAGGATATTTTACAGGATCCTATTAACCACTAACACAAGTAGGATAACTTGCAGATTAATAGGAATTGACCGTCCCTGAAAGTCCCTGTCTCCTCATCGTTAACCCGGAAGGGTTGCACCAGGGGCGGTGGTAACAGAACTTCAAGACTCTCGGGGTCTGTTGTCGATATCTATATTCTATATATAATATAATTATGGTATATAACTTGGGAGTCTCTCTCTCTAGCAGCATGAGTTGGAGAATGGGGACGCGTTGTGAAAGCCACCGCAAGGAAGGCTTACTGTCGACGCCGACCAATCAAAAGAAGAAGTACAACTTGGAGTCTCAGTCAGGACCTGGGACTTATAAAAAATCTCCGAAAATCAGAGCCAATTTTACCACACTGTCTACAATTCACGGTCAAACATTTTTATTCCCTTTCGTGCCGGGCCACGCACCTAATTTTAAATACCACGTAAATACCAAAGTAAAAATTTCTATTTTCGGATATTGCAACATTCTGAAAAAAGCTGCTTTATTTATTTAATCGAATTGTTTCTTAGCTTTAATTATCCAATGACTTGCAAAAAAAATTCAGGCTTGATCGAATAGCTGCAAATCATCTCCCAGACCAGTTTTTCACGCCCAAAAACCAGATCATTATATGAAAACAAAACTATTTATTCGTTTTTTCCTGCATTATTTGTAATCCTAGAGGCACCAAATAATTGTCCACCGATAAAGTACCAACTTTCCCCAGCGGTACAAATCTAATAAAAAGTATAAATAAGGGTCTCCTTCCGGGGTTTTAAATATTTTTAACTAATTATACTCAAAATATTTCCAAAACAACACTATTTGAATTTCTATTGAAAATCGTAAAAATCACACATCTTCATGAACACTGATCCTTGTAGTTAATTACAGCCCAGCACGTGAATTATTTCAACTCTCAGTAAGCTGATTAAGATTTATCCTGCTAAGATAAATTAATATTAAATCAATTAATTAATTGATATAAGTAATTAAGTACTGTTCCGTCAATATCTACGTCCTGTTACCTGTAAAGCTGTAATTAGATTTTTTAAAAAAGGCAAAGGAAGAGCCGGCAATTGATTTTTTAAATGTTGCAAGATATTAAAATTATATAGGCTAATCTAACTGCGTATAATGCGATTACACTATTAATTGCACAAGGTGCAGCTGCGGGTGTAAATTGATACAATAATCGCACGAGGCGAAGCAGAATTATTTCACGAGGCGCAGCCGAGTGCAATAACTGGTGTAATCGTATTATACATGCAGTTAGATTCGCGTATGACTGATGATCGGTGCGATTAGTTTATAATCGCACGAACTATCATGTTGTTAGTTGCTCTAAAAACAGTGAGATTATAAACTAATCACACTGGTTTGAGAGCACTGAGCAACTCAAAGAACAGCACACTTCAACCCTCCACTTCAACCCGAAACCTCTTCCGAGAAACGAAGTGACGTCGTCCGCCAACTCTTTCTTTCGGTTGATTTGTACAATCTTGTGGCTCCACAAAAATTTCTGATAACCTCTTCAACAAAGGGTAAAATACAGATAAGAAAAGTAAACATAGGATAACCGTCCGATGCTAATTGCTCCTGTTATGTGATTGGTCGGATCTGAGTCACGTGACATGACTTAAATGAAATATTTTCCAACTATTACAACTAATTAACCTAATTATTTAATTTTTAATGATTAATTGGGTCT
This sequence comes from Bolinopsis microptera, assembly GCF_026151205.1. NCBI lineage: Eukaryota > Metazoa > Ctenophora > Tentaculata > Lobata > Bolinopsidae > Bolinopsis > Bolinopsis microptera. The sequence continues at coordinate 11,666,396 of NC_087084.1, read as the reverse complement.
TCACTGGAAAGTCAATAATGTCGCCCAATAAATTTTGAGCATTATATGTGCTAAAGATTCTTGCCGTTTAGTATTTTGATTTGCCATCTATAGCCTCTAGAAAAGGTGGGTCGTAAACGACCCTATCGTCCCTAATGGGTTAACTTCTTAACTTAATTTGATATAACGTAACAGTAAAAACAGTATAAACAATAAAACATTTCCTTCCGTATAACAGAAATTCAAGTCATCTCCCACTTGAGATATATCGGTTTGTCACGTCCATGAACAACCAGATCATTATAATATGGCAACAAAATAATATCCGTTATCTCCTGAATTATTTGTAATCCTAGAGGCACCAGTATATCATTATGTAATGCTGTAATGGCAACTAAACTATATCCGTTCTCTCTTGCATTATTTGTAATCCTAGATAGAGGCGGGGGAGCATTTGAACCTTATTTCATGGGGGTGATTCGGATAAAAAATACATCGATTTCAGTTAGTTTCAAGTTTCAACTGTCGGGGGCCCTTTTAGAACAATTTCGAAGATCAACTGTAAAGTGATTTAGCACGCTCGCCTAGAGGCACTGCAGTAAATTCATTATTTCGATCACATAATTGGTCACAGATTTCAATGTCTAATTAAGTTTCGGCCACGGTCTGGTGCTTTCACTGCAGCAGAGGTGGGTGCAACCGACCGAACCTGACCCCCTGCGTGGGAGGCGAATGAATTAACTATTAAACCACCCGGCCGTTCACATAGGATATAACAGTCAATTAATGCTCGAAAAGCTGCATTTTTGGGTTAAATCTTTAAATTATATGAGTTACAGCTGTTTGACGTTTTCTTCCGAGGGATAATAATTCAGAAAATCTTAATTAACTTAGATCAGGTCATTCAGTGCTGGGTCGGTGGACACTTGAGACACACTTTTAAGGCCTTAACCGTGCCTTAATTTAAATGTCAATTTAGTGTGGGAGTCCCTTATCCGTGTCTTAAAAATTAAGTAACCCTTGTTTTATTCGTGCATTAGCCTTATTTTGGCATATTATTATTCACCTCTATGAGTTTTTAAGGGAAAATGTAAAAATGAAGAATAAAAGAAAACTACAGTTCTGAATTTGTAACAATAACTGTTAAAATATGCACTTTAAGTATGTCAGTCAATTTGTTAACGATGAGCCATACATGAAAAAGTTTCATCTCGATCACTAGAAATTGATTAATGTGTCAGTTTACTTGGGTTACGAGCTCGACTGGTGGTACGTCCCAATCGTGCTTCGATTGAATTAATATAGTCATAGAGACAAATATACGGAGAGAGAGAGAGAGAGAGAGAGAGAGAGAGAGAGAGAGAGAGAGAGAGAGAGAGAGAGAGAGAGAGAGAGAGAGAGAGAGAGAGAGAGAGAGAGAGAGAGAGAGAGAGAGAGAGAGAGAGAGAGAGAGAGAGAGAGAGAGAGAGAGAGAGAGAGAGAGAGAGAGAGAGAGAGAGAGAGAGAGAGAGAGAGAGAGAGAGAGAGAGAGAGAGAGAGACGTTTTCAACTTAACATATCATTAAGTTATTAAGATGTTAAGTTAAAACAGCAACAAATTATAATGCGAAATAATCTAGAATAGGTTAAAGAACAGCCCTTTAATAAGTCATTATGGTACAAGTTAAAATATCTGTTCCAGGACCGTCGACGAGTCCAACTCGGCGCGCGTCCTGGTTGGTTGTAAACCTACAAGGTACAAGGGAAGTAAAAATGAAAACAATATTAAACATGGAATTAAGAACTGGATTATCGATTAGAATAAACATGAAACGAAATAAGGATATGCGCTGCAGGCCGCTAGAATATAACGATGTAAGTTTCATTTTTAAACATTTTTAATGATATTCTGATTTCTGAACTATCACTATTTTTATCAACGCGGGTAGAAACATATTTGAAATTGTACTATCTAATCATACGTTAATAAAAATGAATGGTGATAGGGAAACCGGGAACATTTAGTCTATCGAAAGTACGAAATAGGCAAGCATCTATGTTAAATTCAATATTTATGGCGGATATGCCTTACACTAGCAGTTACATACTTAATTTTTTGCAAAGAAATTATTTCTGTCTAGTTTAGTTTAGTTAATGAACTTGAAATTCGATTTAATGTTATGTTTGTTACAAAGTTAAATTTCAAGTCAACTAATTAATGATCAATATCCTTGACGAGACGGAAATAATTTCTTTGGAAAACACACAATATACGCAAACTCAAAGTGGCATATCGATTCTGAATTTTGGGATTTTTCCAGCAATAGGCGGATAAAGCCTTTTATGTTTTACTTTGTCTGCCTTACAGTTACATATTTAATTTTTTGCCAGGAAATTATTTCTGTCTAGTTAGTGGACTTGAAATCCGATTTAATGTTATATTTGTCACAAAGGTAAATATCGAGTCAACTTAATGATCAATATTCTTGACGAGACGGAAATAATTTCCTTGGAAAAACACATACGCAATTACTCAAAGTGGCATATTGATTCTGAATTTTGGGATTTTGCTACCAATTTTGTTTAAAAGCCTAATCTGTTTACAAATTCAGAATTCTTATACGAGTCCAAACGACCACTAGCTACAAGTAAAGCACCTATAATGTCGGTTTTGGGGATGTTGATGTGGCATAATATTTGAGCAACCTCCACAAAATCAATACAAATCCATGTGCGATTGGAAGATTGAAAAATTCTGAAATAATACTAGGCGATGAATATAATAACTTAATCAAATAAAGCTATAACAAGCAATTAACACGTATAGTTATACTCCCACTCCTAATTTATCATTTACTTGATACTGCTGCAACCCAGAACATGATTTTATTTTGAAAAGATAAAAAGCCCACAAAATAACCCTGAGCCTCCCCAACTTGAAACATAATATCAAATTTGATCATAACCATGTCCTCAGTGCTACTTGAACCTTGCACCTCAGTGCTACTTGAACCCTGCAGCTGCAGGGTGGATATGAATGGTAATTATAGAATTCTTTGTATGGAAATTCGATTAAATGCGGTACCTTTGTCACAAACCGTTCTTTTTGGAAAAACACATACGTAGAGTGGCATATTGATTTAAAATTTTTCCGGGGAAATTTGGAAAATTGGCCGTTAATTTTTTTTGGAAGCCTAATTTATCATTTATTTGATACTGCTGCAACCCAGAACATGATTTTATTTTTAAGAGATAAAAGCCCACAAAATAACCATGAGCCTCCCCAAGCTAACGTAATCTAAAAAAACGATAAATTATTCATTCATTTGAAACATAATATCAAATTTGATCATAATTATGTGCTCTTGAACCTCGCCGGCTGCAGGGCTATTGAAACTTTGAAACAAATAATATTAATAAGATAAGTTAGGTTATGGAACTGCTGGAGCAACGAGTGCCAAAGGCACGAGTTCCAACAGCTGTTCCATAACTTACTTATGGTACAGCACATCAAGATAGATAAGGCTACAATTTGCGACCAAAAAAACCAAATTTGGACTTAATTAACAATTTAAAAAACACATTTTTATATTTTCTTCCGTAACGCTGACCAATCAGAGACGATCCACGTGGCCTATAGCATGATCACTCTTGCGTTTCCTCTATTTTATTGGATGCTTACTTGTGGGCACGTGTAAAACCGATTTTTAGTTACTCAATAAGTTGTTTGCATACTCCAAACAACTTATTGAGTAACGCATTTTTTGGCAGATCTTTTAATTGAGTTTTGAGGTGAGATTGAGAGGATTAGCGTGCAAGGACCCGGTCCTATTGATTGGGCGACATCTGTCCGACAGCGACATCTGTCCGAAAGCTGAATTAGGGATTTCGGACAGATGTCTCTGTCGGACAGGAGTCGTTTTTGGCGACATCTGTCCGAATTTCGGATTATATTGTAATTTCGGTTCACATTCGCATTTCACAAGCTCACAGGTAATCTCGTGACGTTCTAAAGCTGATGTGATCCCTTAAGATCTGATCCATCGATACGTGATTGACTAGTTGAGAACAGGATCGTGCTAGCCGTACCCTAACAAGCTGTCGATCACATCACAGGACATGAGTACATATAGGACAGCAGTATGGAGATCACTTATCGCAATCCACAATGGCAACTAATCTTCAACCACCAATCCTAACTTCGCTCCCCACATGTGGAATCAACACGAAGCTGCACAGATGAGGATTCCTCGCTCATCCAACATCGTAGAAGGTTGGCATCACGGATTCCATTCAATGCTGTCCTGCTCGAAGCCCACAATTTGGAAGTTCCTTGATTGCCTTAAAGCAGAACAAGCCCTTACAGACGTGAAGAAAACCAAAAGAGACGGGCGGGAACTACCTGAGCCACGTGCACCCAAATGGATCCGTTATGATCGACAACTTCAGAGAATTGTAGATGATTACAACAACTACAGCAACCCTATGGATTTCCTTAAAGCTATCGGAAATTTGACTATGCTTTAGATTTGATTCTGTGATATTGTATTATATTGAATTAATTTATAACATTTAAATAACATTGAAACTATTGTCCAATTTATCGACATCAAATTAAAATAAACTGTGGTAGTAAACTATGGCTCAGATCATATCTCAAATTGGACATGTTACGTATACAATTTAGCAAGTAACAGTTTAGATCATGTCTCTAATTGGAAATGTGTCGTATTGAAATCAGGTCACAATTTCGGACAGATGTCGTTTTTTTCTGGTACCCTGATTCGGACAGATGTCTCTTTCGGACAGATGTCGCTGTCGGACAGGAGTCGTGTTACCGTCCTATTCGATCTTTTTGAGCCAGGAATTTTCATTTATTTTGATGTCTCATCCATTACGTCTCGTGACTACGCTCCTGTGTGAGTGTCTGGTCCTTTTAATTATGTCAGTTTCCGTTACACCTGCATCAAACAGTGTGTTGGTTGATGGTGCTTGTTCTTAAGGAATGATTAGTCGCCTTAATCATTAGGAGTGAAAAAAGCGCTTTATTTAAATCCGCTTTACCAGGTAGTTTTGATAAATAAAAATTGAATATATTTTCAAATTATTGTTGGTGATAATTTCCTGTTCAAATTTATGAAAGTAGTTCCTTTCCGATCTACTCTAATTTAAAACGTTTAAAATGATACTTCATGCTTGACCCGTTACGTGCTGTTCTCTAGAACTATAAGGATGTGAATTGTGAATCTAATCTCATATAAATATTCAGAAAAACCGGTTTTACTCTGAGACGCTTGTGAATGGCCATTGCAACAGAGTGCTGTGTCACGGGGGCATGTCTCGTGACTACGTCACTCGACTACCACGTGCTTGTGCCGTACCATAATAGGCTTTGTGCAACCTGCAGTTTTATTATCGGATTTATACCCGGATTAATATGGTCATGTATTATCATTATGACGCAGTGAAACTATCGGACTACGATGTATGGGGACTTCCACCCCATGGCAACATTAAAATACATTTATAAAATATATTGACTCTGTCATATTACGTTTTAAAAAGATATCCCTGCAAACACAAAAAAGCATCTCCAAGTGATGTCTCAAATTTGACACATAAAAATTCGACCAAACCTGCACAAATTATTCGTCTTATTACCATATAACTATCTGGAAAGTTTTTAAAAATTCTATAGGCCAGTTCCCGAGAAAATCAAAACGTTATGTATTAAAACACTCCATTTTTATTTGGAACAGATTTGTCGAATGTCCTTCTGAAATCATCAAGCTATCACAATTTCTTCCTGGTACTCACCTGGTCTGTTAGTTAGGCAAAAATCTGGGTATAAATCCGTAACAACTAACAATTGCTGGTCAGTATCTTTTATTAACTACCAGTATCTTATAAAAGATACTGACAGTGACAAGCCCTAATAGTAATAAGGTATAATAATTGTGTCCCAGAAATCACAACAGGGTGACAGTCAACCGATAAACACTTCCTTATCCCTCAAAATTGATGTTTTATAGTTAATAGGAGCAACGAGCAACATATATTTTGATCCTTCGGTTCTACAGCTCATGACCTAGGGCTGAAACCGAAAGATCGAGGCAACTCAGGCAATCCTCACCTTAACTGATCGAACAGGTACTAACACTTAAGCTAGGGAGCACTCATGGGTATATTCCTTTGGTTCCAGTTGGTGTAAACTTAAAGCACAGTTCATCATTTGGAATCCCACTGAGTTGATGATCGAGACCACATATTACAGCAAACTGAATAATACTAATCTCCATTCTCCGCAGTTCAACCGAGACATACTATAACTAAACAATGTTAACATTCTGTTCATGACTGGACGATAAGCACCACAGTCAGTTGGAGGAGAGACCAACACACTATTTGCGTGATATAATTTTAAACAGACATTGAAATGAATTAGCTTAATGGCATTCAAAAGCATTCAAATTCAAAATTTGAAAAATACTTTTGAACGTTTTTTCCAATTGTAGTAGACAATTTTCTAATTGATTTTTAATTTTAATATTACGGTAAGCAAGAAAAGCAATAATTTAGTCTGATGATAGAAATTGAAATTTACTGAGATTAAAAAGTAAACATATCTTGGACAATAAGTTTGTGGTGCAATACTTTTGGGGAAAAATTAATTTGAACGGACTTTGACTTGGAGCTACATTTAACGGGTATAATTTATTTTAACGTACATTCAAATGAACGCTTGGGCCTCCAGCATCCAATTAATGTCCGTTCAAATAAGATCCGATAAGGTACATATCATTTAGTTAAATTTGAATGATGACACACTACACAGTTGATGTTATTTATAAAATAATTTAAACATTTTCTTCAAAAGTATAGACATTTATTTTAACTCTTCTAGACATAGTCTCCATGATTTTGAAATTGTGGGGCTTGTTGGCCTGCTGGGTTCATGCACGACACATTTTAAGTTTACTGTTCAATTGTCCACTGAAAACACGTTAATTAGCATTAACTGTACTAATTATGCGTTGGCGGGGCATTTATCAGCTCCACCACAGATAGTTGCAAGTTTCATTTCCTTAGAAGCGTAGGCAAACGAGCTCTTGCAGCTCATTCCGGTGAAGGAGAAGCTCTTCACGTCTCTGTATACCTCCGCGCATTTTCTTGTCAGCTTCGAGGTGTACAAGATCTCACCCTCAACACTAAGCTCAACAATTCCATCGTTGATGGCAAAGCTCCAGCCAACAGTTCCGACAGGAAGTCCCTTAACCTTGTCCCTTATTCCTTCAGGTGTCTGACAGCGGAAACAGCCGGACATGGAGATCCTTTTCAAACTCCACTCGAACTGTCCGATTGAATCTCCATCATCATTATACATGACGATGGTCTTGACTTTTCTATTGTGGAGGAAGGAGCGTACTCCAATACCTTTAGAGCCGGCAAGCCCGCCAATCAGCTTGACAGAGCATTCTGGGTTTGAACAGAAACCACATTCTGGAGTCCAGCAGTCGCAGGTCTTCTTACCATCTGGGACTACTGGGACTGGGTCTACTGGGACTACTGGGACAACTGGCTCTGGGTCTACTGGGACAACTGGCTCCGGGTCTACTGGGACTACTGGGACTGGGTCTACTGGGACTACTGGCTCTGGATCTACTGGGACTACTGGCTCTGGGTCTACTGGGACTACTGGGACTACTGGCTCTGGATCTACTGGAACTACTGGCTCTGGTTCTACTGGGACTACTGGCTCTGGATCTACTGGAACTACTGGCTCTGGATCTACTGGAACTACTGGCTCTGGATCTACTGGAACTACTGGCTCCGGGTCTACTGGGACTACTGGCTCTGGGTCTACTGGAACTACTGGCTCCGGATCTACTGGAACTACTGGCTCTGGATCTACTGGAACTACTGGCTCTGGATCTACTGGAACTACTGGCTCTGGGTCTACTGGGACTACTGGGTCTGGGTCTTCTGGGACTACTGGCTCTGGGTCTACTGGGACTACTGGCTCTAGATCTACTGGGACTACTGGCTCTGGGTCTACTGGGACAACTGGCTCTGGGTCTATTGGAACTACTGGCTCTGGGTCTACTGGAACTACTGGCTCTGGATCTACTGGGACTACTGGCTCTGGATCTACTGGAACTACTGGCTCTGGGTCTACTGGGACTACTGGCTCTGGGTCTTCTGGGACTACTGGCTCTGGGTCTACTGGAACTACTGGCTCTGGGTCTACTGGCTCTGGTGGCCCCCTTCGGCTTTCTTGATCCGTCACTTCTTTAACTCTTTCACCCTTTTCTAAAAAATGATATTCTCTTAACTTTTCTTTAATTTAATATAAAGTTCCTAAATCTGTCAAAGAGAATGAAGGGCAATGTTATTAAAAAGTTAAAACAACGTTGGAGTTTACTAATGCATTTACAAAAAGCTCGAAGTGATTAGTGGTTGATAAACATTAAATACTGGGTAAAAGTACTCCCTTATATACAATGTTAAAATTTCTTAATAAGTTAATAGTCTTAATACACTCTGACTTGAACTTAATATTCTTATGATAAATGTGCTACTTACCAATTGTTTGTTTCCCTTTTCCTTTTCGGCGCTCGATATCTGATTTTCCTCCTCCTTTTTCCTCTGAGTTAAAATACATTAAAATCAGAGAAATTTACTTAAATTTGCTTTTTCTTTTTGTTGCAATTCGTAAATCAAATCTCAATATTTCCATACTTCAAATATTATTTCAAATTTCAATAATGATTTTACGAACCTGCGCATTCTTCCTCGGACTCATCTGACCCGTCGGTGCACTCTTCTTTACCATTACAGAAGAGTTTCTTAGGAACGCATTGCATACCGTCCGCACACTTCTTTTTGGCTGCCGGACACTCGTAGGCTGGTAAAGTGATTATTCATTATTTATTATTTATTATTGATTTATAATTCATAATTCTCAATTTATAAAGCTTAATATTGTTAAAATAGTCCGCTTACCAGCACAGAAGGCAGGATCTTCGTCCGAACCGTCCTTACAGTCTGGCTCCGAGTCACACAGGTTCCATCGGGACAGACATTTGTTACCATCACACTTTATTTGGTTATCCTGACACTCGTAGGCTGGTTTCAAAAATTAGATATAGTAAAATTAAATACAGTACATTAACTATAGTTATACATGATACAGTAATCTGTTGACTAGTTAAATGATAAGTGGACAAGACTTTGATAAACTAAAATTTACTGAGATTTTTCTTATCAATCAAACTTAAATAATAACTAATATAAGCTTATTAGTAAATTAAGCTAAATAATAACTGATAAAAGTTAATTAGCTTATTGAGTTATTGAGTTAAATTGTAACTAATTTAAGTAAATAAGCTAATTAAGTTAACTAATAACTACACTTACTTATACAGAAAACCGGATCTTCATCCGATCCGTCGAGACATTGGGTACTACCGTCACACGTTGTCCCTTTAGCGACACACTGGTCACCACTGGCGCACTTTTTCGTCCCGATCCCGCATACACCCAAAACTAGTTTGAACACAATAAATATGTTAAATATGTTATATTGAATAAAAGCAGTGCTGAACTAACTTGAACCTATGAAATTTGCCGTTTGATTGCGGAGCTTTAATCATAATGTTGCAAATTAAAAATATTTTTAATATCACTATGTTCATTATGGAATAGTACTTTTTTCACTTGGTTAAATCTTATGTTCAATATTATGTCAAATATCTATTCTGGTAAGTGCTAACCAAAGCAAATGTCGGGGCTCTCATCGGATCCGTCAGCACATTGCGTGACACCATCGCACTTTTTCTGTAAGGAGGCACATCCATTTCCGTCAGCACACACCATTTCGCTTTCTTTACAAGCGCAGCCCAGGTCGTCGGACTTATCGTTGCAGTGAGGAATTTTAAATTTATCACATTTTCCAGATGAAGGAAAACACTGGATTCCGTCCGCACACTTTTGCTGTTCAACGGGGCATTCAAAACCTAGTTGGGGTTTAAGTTACTGTATAGTACTTTTGCAGTACTATTTTATAGTATTATTTTATTGTTAATTTTTAGACTTACCTTAATCGGGAATATTATGACTGGGATAAAGTGGTGGGTTTTGGAACATTCCGCCATATTTTTCCCGGTCATTAATTTTCCCAGTCATAAATTAACCCGCTATAATGTTCCTGAGTAAGGTAAACTAATAGTAATACATTTTGATGCTTGGTGGGTTTTGGAAAATTCCGCTATATTTTTCCCGGTCATTAATTTTCCCAGTCATAAATTAACCCGCTATAATATTCCCGAGTAAGGTAGAGCTTTAGAAATAAATTTTGTCCAGTTTTTTGCAACAGAACATTAATCCGAATCATCCAACTATTTTCCATCATCAAAACAAGGTCCCTACTTTTTCTATCGAATGAATAAATCATAACCACTCAACACATGATACCGCCTCATAAATAGTCAGTGTAATAAGCGCCAAGCGCGAGCACAGAACTTTTTTTCTCCAGCTCCGATTTCGATAAATTTGGTACCAAAAGTTGTCTAAAAATGTGAATAAAATAAATCCACCGTGTAGCAATTTTCGCTAAGAATGCTACACGGCGCTTGTTTGCCGCGCGTGCTTTTTTCGCACAAATTTTCAGTTTTTGGCCTATACCTTTCGCATTTTCAGTTATTATCACTTAATTATTATGGCATCGTAATAAGCTCATCGAGACGAAACTTTTGGTACTAATCTTTTAAGATTTAAAGGAAAATTATTTTCAAACATTTTTAATCTGAACACAGGGTCCCTTGTGTAAAATGTTGACCAAATTTTTGAAAATTTTTGTGCTTGAAATATTATAATTTTGGTACTAAAAGTTGCGTCTGACTAAGTTTATTACGATCCTGTATGAATTATTTCAAAATATTCAATATGTTAGGAGTTATAGGCATTTTAACCAATAAATTACCCATTTTTCGTCCTTTATACACTCTTGCGATGCACAAAAGGCCCACATACAGCTTGACGTTATCGTGCTACACGGTGAATTTTCATTATTCACACTTAGAGGCAACTTTTGGTACCAAATTTATCAAAATCAGAGACAAAAAAATTCTGTGCCAGCTCATGGCGCTTATTACATAGAATAAAAACTATATTGAGGAATAACTCTGCATACCTGTGCAAAACTCCGCTGATTCATCAAAGCCATTTGAACACGCAGGACCTCCATTACACAGACCACTGTTGGGAACACATTCGTCAATATCGCCACACTTTGTTTGTCCCTCCGGACATACGAACCCTGAAATTGTGGTTGTTTTAAAATTACTCACTTTTGAATCGGATCGCTGATATGATCATTATTATACGTAGTGACTAACTTTAAAATCTAGTTTATTTTCGAGACTTTGTAGGGTCTCTAATACTTATACGTTGAGATAAACAAAATCCAAATAATCTGTATGAACTGCAATGACTTTTTTCATAGATTGTGATTATATAATATATTCGCCGAATAAGATCAAACGATATTGTAATATTTCATTTTACCAAAACCCATAATCATGGGTAGAGTGGACCGCTGCCAGTGTCTCTCTTTCCCAAACAAAAGGAAATGATATTAATTTGATTGACCGTTCTCAAATGCAAAATGATACCGAGAATGAAATCGGTCGCTCGCTTTTCCCATTCATTCACGGCTTACGAATTGTAATAATTTTCGATTGATTACATGTCAATCAGATGCTGTAAAAATCTCTTTGGGTTGCGTTCGGGTCGATACCTAGTATTTCGGGGTAAGGGTGGTAGTTATCACTTATTGCATTAGCTGAAGTTTATTGAATCTTTATTGCCGAGTACAGCTGCCTTTGGGTAGTTCTTCTTAATCTATTACAATTGTAAATGAATGGGAAAAGCGAGCGACCGATTTCATTCTCGGTATCATTTTGCATTTGAGAACGGTCAATCAAATTAATATCATTTCCTTTTGTTTGGGAAAGAGAGACACTGGCAGCGGTCCACTCTACCCATGATTATGGGTTTTGGTAAAATATCATCTCTTTTTGATTATAATGTCAGGGTACTTTATAAAGTCGAAATATAAACTGATATCTTCATTATATTTATAATAAGGAGGAAGTTTCAACGATTTCGAAATTTTTCCTTTAAAAACATTTCCTTGTGTTTAGGTAAGCATATCGGTCCATCACTGACTGAATATACCACTTAATACTCATTCAAGTTGACATTAAATTCATATATAATGACATTAAACTGTCGTGGCAAAGCAGAATTTGTTGGAAATCACGAATGAGCAAAATTCTCACCTTTCGCACGTGCAAACTTTGAGCGGACGTTGCATGCGCATCCAATATTGAATCGCCGTAAATTTTTGCATGTAATTGTATTATATATAGCTTGATAAGCATGCAAAGTTTCAAAGTATTTCAAGAAGAACTGTAATCACAACGGCACTCTAAAGTTGACAGAAAATGACGAAAACAGCAATTTTCAGTGATTTTAGCAATTTTCTATCAATTTGGGCGTGTCCCCACGTGTGCAACTTTTCGATTTTCAACTTTAAAACTAGCCTAATGCACAATGTATACCTATAGGAAGCAGAACTGAGCTCCACAACCCAAGGCATGGCCCAACACCAAAGAATACTAAATCGCAAAATTGACGTTTTTATAAAATAATTCTTCAAAAAAGCACAAACTTCAATGACAAATATCTTTATGAAGGAGCAAGCTAGAAAAACTTTCCGGTAGATTTTCAGAATGCTTGAACAATTATCTAAGGTAAAAATTTCCTCAGATTTTGAATAAAATTACTCCTTAATGGGTTAAAATTAATTTTAAAAGTTATTACTTTGTCAAAAATCAAGTTTTTAAAACGGTTAACTTGATGACGTCATCAAGGGGTGTTTATGACGTCAAATAAATTTTTTATACAATGTAAACTAAAGTGTAAACAATTATTTGCAAGACCTGTGGTCGGAAATGGCTGTATCTTTTATACTTTTGAATCTATGGACACTTAAATACAGGCTACAATTGACTGGCAAAGCGTCTATCCCTGAATATATGGACACGTTCATTTGAGTTTGAGGATATTGGTAAATATAAGTGACCCTATTAAAAGGCACAGTGTAGTTGACTTTGTCACACTATGAAATTACACAAACCCTTGATGGTTAGGATAATCGTCTCATCCTCTAGGCTAACTTTGTCACATAACGATATCTTAATCAGGTGATAAGATATCGCTTAAATACGGCCGGCACGGAAATGGTTACATTGTCACACTATAAACATGTGACAGAGTAAATATGGACCCCTTGCTGCCGTTTTTGACCAAAATTTTGAGTGTCCAGTTGATTGGATGTGTACATATGACCATTACCTACATATTTGACGACTTTTTTCGTTAGATGGTGCACTCAGGTTTACTCTGTCACACATTTAAGAAAATATGTGAACAATGTTTAGGGAACCCTGATAAGCAATGCTGACTAGTGTAGGTTTAGTTAATGGCCTGGAAGTGCTAGGAATTGTTATTATATCATATAGTCGCAAGGAATTAAAACACAGAAGGCACAGACAAGTTTACTTTGTCACATAATCTTGATGATATCTGAACATGTGTGAAATTGAACAAATAATGATATACCAGCTTAAACCCTTTGTATTACGTACTATGGATCAAACAACACTGCTAGTACCATGCACCAGTCACATAAATGGTGGTAATATGTTAACAGTGGTAATATGTTAACAGTGTCACAATTAAACTACCACAACATGGTCAAAAATAGGGTAATTTCGTCACAAAAAAATTATTATAACTCTGTCAGCTCCTTGCTGGCAAAATAACTAGTTTATCGACATTTTTTTGATGATAAAATTACATAGTATTCTAATAGAGGTATAGTTCTTCAAAATAGGGGCAAGACATGTTTACTTTGTCACATCAGTTATTATAAGAGTTAGGTAATCGTTATCAGATTAACCGATCTTTTTCGTAGTATGGATCAATTAATATAGGCAATAAAGCATCCTAATTCCTATGCCAATTTTAACACACTATCTTGAAATTTTTGGGGCAGGAAAAGTTAATTTTGTCACATGTTCATTGTTCAGTGTCTTTGACAAATTAATCTAAAATTGTTAAACTTGAGCTCTGATGTTCTGGACAATATTCTACCAATCGTTTCTGAAAGAATGTTGAATTCTAATAGAGTTATAGATCTTCAAAATAGGGGCAAGACATGTTTACTTTGTCACATCAGTTATTATCACAGTTAGGTAATCATCATCACATTAACATATATTTTTTTGTAGTTTGGATTGATTTATTTAGTTAATAAGGCAGCCTATGCTAATTTTTACACACTTTCTTGAAATTGTTGGGGCAGGAAAAGTTAATTTTGTCACATTTTTAGTGACTTTGACAAATTTAACCTAAAATTGTTAAACTTGAGCTCTGATGTTCTGGACAATATTCTACCAATTTTTTCTGAAAGAATGTTAAATTCTAATAGAGTTATAGAATATATAGATCTTCAAAATAGGGGCAAGACATGTTTACTTTGTCACATCAGTTATTATAAGAGTTATTACTTATTATAAGAGACTATTTCATTATATAATCATTGTTTTTAACCTATTTACGATTTCGTATAATTTTTTGTGACAATGTAAACATCAACTGATCTTAACTCGCATCAACTACATTGTCATCATGTAAAGTTTTCCCGCCTTTCAAACCAAAATCAGATATAAATAATTCGCCCAAAATTTTAAATTCCATATATTGTGACAGAATTAACCTCATTTCCCAATAACCAAGTGCCTGTATTAGCTTACTATTCAAAGCAACATATTTTAGGGCTATGATTGGTACTCCGTACTTGGTAGATCAACCATCAAATAATGAGTAAAAAGGGTTTTGAGGACACCTCACAGTAGAATAGAGGTATGGTATTTTGAGTGTGACAAAGTTACCTTAATATTGCCTTGTAACCGTTCGATCCGTGCCCTTTAACCAATGTTGTATCATAATTGTTAGATTGACCTAATCTACTATGTTTCAGACCAAGGAATGATAATTAGACAACTGCAGTTAACTAAGTCACACAAAATGTGACATTTGAACCATTATAGTGCCTAACAACAATAGATTTTCTTTCTGAGCAGTGCATATGGGAGTATGGGTTACGCGGCTAATGTTCAGAACTTCTGAACGTGCTAGGTTAATAGATGTCAAAATTAAGCCACTATCGTCAAAAACGCTATTATTTTTGTTTACCAATATCCTCAAACTCAAATGAACGTGTCCATATATGTATATCTGTATGTATATCTGTATGTATATGTCCCGACAATCTGTCGTAAAACAGGGGTTCTAGAAAACCCATTTCCCGATGCTCCTGAAACCTGAAACTTTTTTTGCAGTCAATTTGGTCAACGTCTAGACGCCCTGAAAAATTTCAGATCTCTAACTCAATTTTAACATGGTTGTTAGGGCACCTGAATATGGCGATTTTGGGTTTTTTACCGAATTTCGTATAACAGTGCTGGCGAGTATTTTATGCAAATTTCTTAAAAATCTGAACATAACTATTTTTTATTCCTGTCATCTTTGACATCAAATTAGAATGTTTTGAACTAAAAATAAATCTGCTGAACGACTTCCGATGAGTCTTAATCCCTGGAAAACTCCTGCCGGAGGCGGCGGCCTTCGGCCGCCGCCTCCGGCCGGAGTGCACGCTTCGCGTGCACAAAAGAGGCTTGTAACGTGTACCAAAGGGGGTATAATAGTAAAAGGGGTATAATAGTAAAGGGGGTATAATAGTAAAGGGGGTATAATAGTAAATGGGGAACATAGTATACCCACAATAAATGCAACGGTCGTGCTTGTCAGCACTGTGATTCTCTATTAGACGTGACATTGTGGGCAGCAGAAAAATAAACAACAAAATAAAAGAAGAAAAAAGAAACAATAGGAAAATATTTCAAACCTTTGTTAATGATTTCGGTTGGACCCTCTGTAAAATAATTATGTTAGAAATTCTTGTTAAAAATTTTCACCAACATGATACATTAAGATGAATCCATTTTATATTTTGAGCAGAAATGTATCTAATCGCAGATTGCTGATAGTAAATTATGACATAAATATTAATATCAATGTTTTGATTCCAAGAATTTACATACAAATTTACCGTCATTTACATAATTAAATAAATTTACATAAATAAATAAATAAAAACTTACCCTCTACAATCGCACCTGAAATTTGTAATATGTTTACAACGACTCTCCAGATTCAAAATCAAACTATGTTTTAGTACGTTCGTGTTATTCAGAAATCAAATAAAAGTTAGAAACCAAAAATCATACGTTATCGAAAGTATCATCTATTTGCGAATCGTACATCTGGCTTAATAATTGCTCATTTAAACCGTTTTTATAAATAGAATTATCAGAAGCTCACCCTTTTTAGTAAAGTACTCTTTTACAGTGACTTTATCTAATTGATAAACCACTTCCTCGCCAGTAGCATCTTTCTCTGAAATAAAATAAATTATTGAAATAGCATAAATAATTTAAATAATTTCAGATTAGAAATAAAGCATAATGCCATGCTTTTCATGAAACTTGTAAAATATCACGAAATTGAGTACAAATTTTGGTCAGTAAAATCTCAATGCACTCACCATCATAACAATCGTTCACAGAATCAGATCCCTTTTGTGATAACTGGCCGCCAGGACAGGGGGTGCAGGATGTAGCTCCTGCAGCACTGTAATGGTCAACTCCGCATTCCTCACAGCCGTCAGCTGACATGAAGCTTCCAGCTGGGCAATCTGTTAAGAAAAACTTGTTAGCAGGTGTTAGAGCTGATAGTGGCAATCAATGTCGGAAATTCAATTACGATTACGAAAATTATAAAACCCCTAAACTCCAAACTATTAAAAAATATTTGGGACTGAAAATAAATTTCTAAGAACAATCCCTAAATATTTTGAATTCGTCTATACAGCTTTTATCTGGCTAAATGATTGTGACATGAAGATAAAATAGGTTATAGAGCAGTTTAAAATTTGTATTTTAAATATATACAAATACTTCTCCTGACCTGCGAAAAGAACCCCTTGAAGGCATAGCAGTATGATGCACGCTAGCATCGTGCCCTTTAAAACCATGGAGCTACCCTGCAAAGAGATTTTCAAAGGTAGTACATCACGATAAATGCATATTGTTTGTTTCTTTAAGATTCAATTGATATTTCTAGTTGTATTCCTTGGAATGAGATGAGATGTAAACAGTAGTTATACCCTTACCCACAATCTTCGCTATAAATATAATTATTAAGTATAGACTACAGATTGAGAGAGCGGCATGGCTCACCAATCACCAATAAATAAAAATTAAAATAATACGAACAAACATTAGTCTAATTACAACTTTAAAAGCAACATCCCCGAAAATCAGAGCTAATTTTACTGTCTTCAATTCACGATCAGACTTTTTTATCCCCGTTTGTGCCACGTACTGAGTAATGACATAGTCATACCCAATATAAAATATCATGTGAGTTATAACTGAATTTGTGTTCAACCGCGGGAGGAGACACGAAATTAAATCAGTAATCTTCTCTTCCAGGAAATTTAAATTTCTTGTTTTCTATTATTGATTTAGAATTATTCATCTAATTACATAATATGTCCTCCTCTGGATGAATTCCGAAATGTCTATATTTAGATATTAGAACATACTGGAAAAGGTGTTTTATCCTGTATCTGATTTTCTCTTATCCCCAATTCCGCTCGTTATATGATCTGCAGAAGCGATGCAAAATTTGCAGAAATGTTTTTATAAATTATATACGTCCATGTTACATAATTAGAAACTGGATAATCAATTGGAATGTACACTGTACACTAACAAAGCTACTTTTCTATGTTACTGAAGGAAGTTGGGACAAACTCTAAAGACTTGAAGAGGAACTACGAACCCTGATGCGTGACAGGGGTTATCTGGCGTAGATCGGACTTAGTTCCGACATAGTAGTAGTAGTAGTAGTAGTACACTGAAAGGAAAAGGGTAAACAGGCTACTATATAAGTATCATCATTGATAATGCAATCAATGATATTCTGAAATATTGCTATCTTTATAAACGCGGGTAGAAACTTATTTGAAATTGCAAGCTGCAAGTCACCTAGAGGCACCTCCCGGCTCCCAGGCACCTAGAGGCACTAAATGGTCCACCGATAAAGTACCAAATTGCCGCAACAGCTGTACAAATCTAATCAAAAGTATAAATAAGGGTCTCCTTCCGGGCTTCCGGAGTTTTAAATATTTTTAACTAATTATACTCAAAATATATGATAATATACTTTTTGAAATATAAAAAATCAGTTGATTAGATCAACAGTTACAACCATTTGATGTGTGAATCCAGTTTTTTGACCCACGCCATGTGGCCCGTCAAAACATGGCGTAGTTTGGGCAGACATTCGGGGAATAGAAGCGTAGTTAGTAGTATCGCCTGTTCTATAATAAAATGTTTATAAAACAATTCACAGCCACCTCAACAAGTGCCCACCGCGAATAATTACATTATTTGCTAAAATATACACCTCAAGGATGTTAGGGCCAGCCCACACTACGCCTCTATTCCCCGAATGTCTGCCCACACTACGCCTCTATTCCCCGAATGTCTGCCCACACTACGCCTCTATTCCCCGAATGTCTGCCCACACTACGCCTCTATTCCCCGAATGTCTGCCCACACTACGCCTCTATTCCCCGAATGTCTGCCCACACTACGCCTCTATTCCCCGAATGTCTGCCCACACTACGCCTCTATTCCCCGAATGTCTGCCCACACTACGCCTCTATTCCCCGAATATCTGCCCACACTACGCCTCTATTCCCCGAATGTCTGCCCACACTACGCCTCTATTCCCCGAATGTCTGCCCACACTACGCCTCTATTCCCCGAATGTCTGCCCACACTACGCCTCTATTCCCCGAATGTCTGCCCACACTACGCCTCTATTCCCCGAATGTCTGCCCACACTACGCCTCTATTCCCCGAATGTCTGCCCACACTACGCCTTTATTCCCCGAATGTCTGCCCAAACTACGCCTCTATTCCCCGAATGTCTGCCCAAACTACGCCTCTATTCCCCGAATGTCTGCCCACACTACGCCTCTATTCCCCGAATGTCTGCCCACACTACGCCTCTATTCCCCGAATGTCTGCCCACACTACGCCTCTATTCCCCGAATGTCTGCCCACACTACGCCTCTATTCCCCGAATGTCTGCCCACACTACGCCTCTATTCCCCGAATGTCTGCCCACACTACGCCTCTATTCCCCGAATGTCTGCCCACACTACGCCTCTATTCCCCGAATGTCTGCCCACACTACGCCTCTATTCCCCGAATGTCTGCCCACACTACGCCTCTATTCCCCGAATGTCTGCCCACACTACGCCTCTATTCCCCGAATGTCTGCCCACACTACGCCTCTATTCCCCGAATGTCTGCCCACACTACGCCTCTATTCCCCGAATGTCTGCCCAAACTACGCCTCTATTCCCCGAATGTCTGCCCACACTACGCCTCTATTCCCCGAATGTCTGCCCACACTACGCCTCTATTCCCCGAATGTCTGCCCACACTACGCCTCTATTCCCCGAATGTCTGCCCACACTACGCCTCTATTCCCCGAATGTCTGCCCACACTACGCCTCTATTCCCCGAATGTCTGCCCACACTACGCCTCTATTCCCCGAATGTCTGCCCACACTACGCCTCTATTCCCCGAATGTCTGCCCACACTACGCCTCTATTCCCCGAATGTCTGCCCACACTACGCCTCTATTCCCCGAATGTCTGCCCAAACTACGCCTCTATTCCCCGAATGTCTGCCCAAACTACGCCTCTATTCCCCGAATGTCAGCCCACACTACGCCTCTATTCCCCGAATGTCTGCCCAAACTACGCCATGTCAATTGTTTAACAATAAGACATATATGAAACAATTCTCTCCCAATCACTAGAAATTGATTAATGTTTCTAGGTTTACTGGGGCTGCAACTCGACTGGTGGAAGTGGAACTTCCCAATCGTGCTGCAATTGAATCTATATAGTCATAGAGATAAATCATAAAAATAAATGATGGTATGTCAATAATCTTATGATTAATCGATCACTTTTGAAATTCGATCTGGAGCATGCGAAGTACTAGACAAACTTTTCGGATAACTAAGTCTCTACTTTCCCTCCTGGACCCTATCACTCAATCAGAGCAAAATGAGACCGATGTTGTACCAGGATGCCTCCTTAGTCCTTATACATATATCATGCTTAACTTAATTTGAAATTAACATGAATATTAGTTGTAGAATTCCTTCCGTATAACAATCCTAGCGAACTCGACTGGTAGTACGTCCCAATCGTGCTGCAATCGAATCTATATATAAGCATATAGATAAATAATAAAAAAGAAATGATGGTATATCAATATACTTATCAACGCATGTAGAAACTTATTTTAAATTGTATCATGCAATCCTACGTAAAATACGAACATTGATAAAAATGGATGGTGATAGCTTAAAACATCTAATGTTAATTTAAAGTCAACTAACCTATTAAATTTAATATTCTCTACAAGATGGAAATGATTTCCGCTTATAAAGACAATTTTAAGCGGTTATACTTATAGTTGGGTAGTCGGTACGTTGGTTTTGAATACAAAGCCGCGTGATTTATAATCCTATGATCTTATTACTATAACTAACCTAATCAGTCCCTTTTTTTGTGCATGAAATTCAATGGCTGGAATATGAGAATATGTGCAGAACTAGACAAACTGTCGCTAATTTCCCTCCTGGATCCTTACTGGGCGGCTCTCAGCCTGTCATTCCGGCGTATCTCTATTATGAACATAAATATAATTATAGCCTGGGGTCCCCAGGTAATTTAACCCTGGCCCTATTGCAGAACAAAATGAGACCGATGCTGCACCAGGTTTTCTGCAACGTATCATATAATGCTTAACTTGATTTGGTATAATTATAACGTAAATATGAATAGTAACTAATAACTATTATAAAACTCTTTCCGTAGAACATGAATCAAATGGACCCGGTTGGAAACTTTGGAAGGAAATTCCATTTAATCTTAATGCGCTACCTTTAGTTTGGTCACTGACCTTTCTTTTTGGAAAGACACATTATCATATACGTAGAGTGGCATATTGACTTCAAATTTTTCCAGGAAAATTTGAGAACTTATAGCCGTTAGTTTTTATTGGAAGCTTTAACACGAAGCGAAATCAGAAATACGAAACATTTTGATTTAGTTCATCTTCGGTGGTTTTTTTTCGCCTAAGCGTCCTAATTCAAAGAATATGTACCTACTTAAACTTTAGGCTTACCTTTGACAAAGTTAATCTCATTCAAAAATATTTAACCAGTTTATGGGCCAAAATCTATCAAATTTTGTGCGTGCGCTCAAATATGGGCATATACAATATAGTTTTTGGTTGATAATGATAACTTAGTAATTTTTGTCCAATTAATCTAGATTCTAGCTGTATAAAAATTCTTATACGAGTTCAAAATACCACAAGCTACAATAACCTATAATAGTATAATATCAGTTTTGGGTATGTCGATTTGGCATAGTAATTGGGCCACCTCCACAAAATTTATCAAATTCAAAATCAGTGTGCGGATGGAAAATTGAAAAATTCTGAAATAATTGGCGATGAATTCTTTAACTTAATTAAACAAAACAATAACAAGCAATTAACATGCGTATAGTTATACTTCTGAGGAATTTGTTTCCCTTTGAATCAATCAAACTAGATGAATTGTTGTAAATACTGAGATCAAACTATCAATCTACAGGCTATCGTCAAACATGTTGCAAGGCGTCATCTTCAGTGACATAAGCCCTCAAATTATTTGTTATATAGTAGTGTTGAAAGTATTAAAATACTAGTTATACTTCTAATTTATCATTTACTTGATACTGCTGCAACCCAGAACATGATTTTATTTTTAAGAGATAAAAGCCCACAAAATAACCCTGAGCCTCCCCAACTCCAAGCTAACGTAAAAACACAACATTCATTTGAAACATAATATCCAATTTGATCATATCCTCCGCACAACCCTCGCCGCCATCCGAGGACACAGAGGAAGAGCAGTCCAATGGTGCGACGACCGTTGGGAGCGGTACCTTCAAAAAAAATTGGATCATAATTATGTGCTCTTGAACCTCGTCGGCTACAGGGCTGCAAGCATGATTTGATTGAGTCAGACTCACTATTGGAACTTTAAAACAAATATAATACCTTACTCGGGATTATTACGACGGGTTTATTAACGACCGGTTAAAATATGGTTCGGGAAAAATATGGCGAAATTGCTCAAAACCCACCACATTTTCCCGGTCGCCATTTTACCGGTGTCCAACCTTTCAATTTTAGATTCAAAAATTTTGTCTCAGATGTAAATTTCCTTATTATAGATAAGCAAGTTTAGACATTTTCGCATTGCTAAAACTTGTGAAACAAGTCGAATTATCAATAATTGTTGAAAGTAGACAGAAATAATGACTCGTGGTTAATCAAACTAGATGGAAAATAATTTTAAACATTTGAAGCGTAACAACCAGATCGATATTAAGATAAAGGGAGAGCTGTTTAGTCTTCCAATAAGTTGTAATCATCTTCGTTATCTTCATCTGGATCATCCCTTTCATCAGTTTTAATTAATTCAAGTTTTAATTTAACTGTTACTTTTACTTTGAGTCCTATTTCATTATGTAGAGATAGTCAATACCTAAGAAATTAAAAATTGGCCTATTTAAATCAAATTTGACAATAAGGATATATTTTTAGTAGTGGAACAGCAATACTAAGGTAATGGGACTACTGCGGACCCTCTACCGACCAAACCTTGTTAACAAAGCCGCAGTCAAGGTTCGGTGAACGGTAGTTAAAAGCGCTTAAGGGACATAAGTCAAATTTGTAGAGCAACATCATGTAGTGGACGTCTTAAGAAATGAGGAGTAGGTAGAATGTTAGGTTGTTCCACTACTAAAGAAATAATCCCGATAACACTCGACCTCTGCCTGATCCAGAGGATATCACCATTTTACCTTCACACAGACATCGAACGCTGTAAGAAGATGACGATCAGACCTCATTATTGATGATCCCGCTCGTCGGAGAAGATAAAGGCCTTGCTCAGCAATGGGTAGGGTTTGCAGTTTAGATAGCCATGTGGCACGCTGCAACTAAATTATTCGAGATTCTTCTCGAATAATTTTCAAGACTTGATGTCAACTTATTATCGGAGAAAAAGACGATTTATAAAGGAGCAACTTAACATTCTACCTACTCCTCATTTCTTAAGACGTCCACTACATGATGTTGCTCTACCAATTTGACTTATGTCCCTTAAGCGCTTTTAACTACCGTTCACCGAACCAGGTTCGGCGAACCTTGACTGCGGCTTTGTTAACAAGGTTTGGCCGGTAGAGGGTCCGCAGTAGTCCCATTACCTTAGTATTGCTGTTCCACTACTAAAGAAATAATCCCGATAACACTCGACCTCTGCCTGATCCAGAGGATATCACCATTTTACCTTCACACAGACATCGAACGCTGTAAGAAGATGATGATCAGACCTCATTATTGATGATCCCGCTCGTCGGAGAAGATAAAGGCCTTGCTCAGCAATGGGTAGGGTTTGCAGTTTAGATAGCCATGTGGCACGCTGCAACTAAATTATTCGAGATTCTTCTCGAATAATTTTCAAGACTTGATGTCAACTTATTATCGGAGAAAAAGACGATTTATAAAGGAGCAACCTAACATTCTACCTACTCCTCATTTCTTAAGACGTCCACTACATGATGTTGCTCTACCAATTTGACTTATGTCCCTTAAGCGCTTTTAACTACCGTTCACCGAACCTTGGCTGCGGCTTTGTTAACAAGGTTTGGCCGGTAGAGGGTCCGCAGTAGTCCCATTACCTTAGTATTGCTGTTCCACTACTAAAGAAATAATCCCGATAACACTCGACCTCTGCCTGATCCAGAGGATATCACCATTTTACCTTCACACAGACATCGAACGCTGTAAGAAGATGACGATCAGACCTCATTAATAAGGATATATGACCAGAATTGGGCAAAAAGGTGAATTTTTTGCAATTTTAGCCAAATGAAGTCGAAAAACCTACAACAAGTGTCCCAATAGTCTTCTTTAGTGAATATAAGACAACGATTAAAATATGAGCACCCATACCCCTTGGGAACCCTAAAAGCTGAGTAGGCGGGTTTATTAACGACCGGTGAAAATGTGGTTCGGGAAAAATATGGCGAAATTACCCTAAACCCACCACTTTATCCCGGTCATAATAATCCCGAGTAAGGTAGGCTTTGTGCAACGTGCAGTTTATTTATAGGATTTATACCTGGATTAATATGGGTACTGGTCATATCACGTTAAATCACCGAGTTGGACTTTCCATTCCATTTGTTCCGCGGAACAATATTTGACGAGGGTCGATTATTTTGAGAACTGAAAGTCGATTATCTCTTGAATTTTCTTACACTTTCCATGGATAGTTATAGTATGGTAATAAGACGAATAATCTTCTATCTGGAAGGTTTAATGCGATCTCGGAAGGCAGCCAGGCAGGCCTCTCCTTCCCAATACGAGCTCGGAAGCGGGAGCTCTGCCTTCAGAGGTACGTATCGTGTATCGAAAATGACTCGGACCGAACATTTTCTGAGTCAACATTTTTCAAAGTTTTTCTGGAAACTACTTTTGTTTATGTTTAATGCTACCCTGATCATTATGAGCCGAAAATATTTTTTCGGTTTTCTGAAGTCTGTACCTACATTCACAAGGAGCTGTGGATGTTATTGGTTTCATATACTTATAGCTTTATAGAAAACGTGATATTTGGCCCGCAGATTTGAAGGAAAATAGGCGAATTTGGTCTTCATATTTAAAGGAAAATGCGCAATTTGTTGCGGAGTACTGAAAAAATCGCAATCTGACGAGAGGCCAGGATTTGAAAAAATTGCGATTTGTCGCGACAAACGTGAAAAATCGCGATTTCGCACATGCCGAAAAAATGTTTAGAATTTGCCCCACCCCCCCCCCCCCCCTCAGTAGTCAGTAGTCAGTAGTCAGTAGTCAGTAGTCAGTAGTCAGTAGTCAGTAGTCAGTAGTCAGTAGTCAGTAGTCAGTAGTCAGTAGTCAGTAGTCAGTAGTCAGTAGTCAGTAGTCAGTAGTCAGTAGTCAGTAGTCAGTAGTCAGTAGTCAGTAGTCAGTAGTCAGTAGTCAGTAGTCAGTAGTCAGTAGTCAGTAGTCAGTAGTCAGTAGTCAGTAGTCAGTAGTCAGTAGTCAGTAGTCAGTAGTCAGTAGTCAGTAGTCAGTAGTCAGTAGTCAGTAGTCAGTAGTCAGTAGTCAGTAGTCAGTAGTCAGTAGTCAGTAGTCAGTAGTCAGTAGTCAGTAGTCAGTAGTCAGTAGTCAGTAGTCAGTAATCAATAGTCAGTCAACTAATCAACCCATCCAATCAACTGGACACTAAAAAATTTGGTCAAAAACGGCAGCAAGGGGTCCATATTTGCTCCGTCACATGTTTATAGTGTGACAATGTAACCATTTCCGTGCCGGCCGTATTTAAGCGATATCTTATCACCTGATTAAGATATCGTTATGTGACAAAGTTAGCCTAAAGGATGAGACGATTATCCTAACCATCAAGGGTTTAAGTAATTTCATAGTGTGACAAAGTCAACTACACTGTGCCTTTTAATAGGGTCACTTATATTTACCAATATCCTCAAACTCAAATGAACGAAATTTTAACTCTAGCTGTCTTGATCTGTACTGATCACCATTTTAGGATGACTTGATTTCTTTTAGGGGTTTTGAATATTTTAATGGTGTAAACAGTTTCTTAAATAATAAAATGAACGTGTCCATATATAGATATATGTACAGGGAAAGGAAAAAGCAGGAGCTCACATCGTGTAGGTTATCGAGGCCATTACCGAAATCTCTTTTTGGACGTTTTTTTCAATTGTAGTATACGATTTTTCAATTGATTTTTTATACGGTAAGCAAAAAAAGCGATTGTTAAGCATTAATAATTGTGATTTATGATATAATTTAGTCCGACGATAGATAACAAATTTCAACGGACTTTGACTTGTAGGGACATGTTAATCCGTTCAAATAAGATCCGATAAGGTACATATAATTCAGTTAAATTTAAATGATGACACAGTTGATGTTATTTATAAAATAATTTAAACATTTTTTCCAAAAATATAGACATTTATTTCAACTCTTCTAGACATAGTCTCCATGATTTTGAAATTGTGGGGTTTGCTGGGTTCATGCACGACACATTTTAAGCTTAAACCAGTTCACTGTTCATTTTTCCATTGAAAACACGTTAATTAGCATTAACTGTACTAATTATGATGCTAATTATGCGTTGGTGGGGCATTTATCAGCTCCACCACAGATAGTTGCAAGTTTCATTTCCTCAGAAGCGTAGGCAAACGAGCCCTTGCAGCTCATTCCGGTAAAAGAGAAGCTTTTCACGTCTCCGTATACCTCCGCACATTGTCTTGTCAGCTTCGAGGTGAACAAGATCTCACCCTCAACACTAAGCTCAACAACTCCATCGTTGATGGCAAATCTCCAGCCAACAGTTCCGACAGGAAGCCCCTTTACCTTGTACCTTATGCGTTGAGGTGTGTGACAGCTGACACAGCCGGACATTGAGATCCTGTTCAAACTCCACTGGAACTGTCCGATTGAATCTCCATCATTTTTATACATGACGATGGTCTTGACTTTTCTTTTGTGGAGGAAGGAGCGTACTCCAATACCTTTAGAGCCGGCGAGCCCACCAATCAGCTTGACAGAGCATTCTGGGTTTGAACAGAAACCACATTCTGGAGTCCAGCAGTCGCAGGTCTTCTTACCATCTGGGACTACTGGGACTGGGTCTACTGGGACTACTGGGACAACTGGGACAACTGGCTCTGGGTCTACTGTGACAACTGGATCTGGGTCTACTGGGACTACTGGCTCTGGGTCTACTGGGACTACTGGCTCTGGGTCTACTGGGACTACTGGGACAACTGGCTCTGGGTCTACTGGGACTACTGGGACAACTGGCTCTGGGTCTACTGGGACTACTGGCTCCGGGTCTACTGGCACTACTGGCTCTGGGTCTACTGGGACTACTGGCTCTGGGTCTACTGGGACTGGGTCTATTGGGACTACTGGGACAACTGGCTCTGGGTCTACTGGGACTACTGGCTCTGGGTCTACTGGCTCTGGGTCTACTGGGACTACTGGCTCTGGGTCTACTGGGACTACTGGCTCTGGGTCTATTGGGACTACTGGCTCTGGGTCTACTGGGACCACTGGCTCTGGGTCTACTGGCTCTGGATCTATTGGGACAACTGGCTCTGGGTCTACTGGCTCTGGTGGCCCCCTTCGGCTTTCTTGATCCGTCACTCCTTTAACTCTTTCACCCTTTTCTAAAAAATGATATTCTCTTAACTTTTCTTTAATTTAATATTAAGTTCCTAAATCCGTCAAAGAGAATGAAGGGCAATGTTGTTAAAACAACGTTAGAATTTACTAATGCATCTACAAGCAAGCTCATAATGATTAGTGGTCGATAAAAATCAAATACTGGGTGTGCTACTTACCAATCGTTTGTTTTCCTTTTCCTTTTCCGTGCTCAATGACTGTTTCTCCTCCTCCTTTTTCCTCTGAATTAAAAATACATTATTATCAGAAAAACTGACTTACTCGTTTTTTCTCATTGTTGCAATTCGTTAATAAAATCTCAATATTTCCATACTTCAAATATTTCAAATTTCAATAATGATTCTACGAACCTGCGCATTCTTCCTCGGACTCATCTGACCCGTCAGTGCACTGTGTTTTACCATTACAGAAGAATTTCTTAGGAAGGCATTGCATACCGTCCGCACACTTCTTTTTGGCTGCCGGACACTCGTAGGCTGGTAAAGTGATTATTTATTATTTATTATTTGTTTATAATTCATAATTCTCAACTTATAGTAATATAATGAGGTCTGATCGTCATCTTCGTACAGCGTTCGATGTCTGTGTGAAGGTAAAATGGTGATATCCTCTGGATCAGGCAGAGGTCGAGTGTTATCGGGATTATTTCTGTAGTAGTGGAACAGCAATACTCCCATTACCTTAGTATTGCTGTTCCACTATTATAGTAATATAGCTTAATATTGTTAAAATAATTTGCTTACCAGCACAGAATGCAGGATCTTCGTCCGATCCATCCTTACAGTTTGGCTTTGAGTCACACAGATCCCATACGGGCAGACATTTATTACCATCACACTTCTTTTGGTACCCCGGACACTCGTAGGCTGGTTTCAAAAATTAGATATAGTAAAATTATATACAGTACATTAATTATAGTTATACAATATACATGATACAGTGATTTGTTGACTTATTAAATGTTAAGTGGACAAAACTTTGATAAACTAAAATTTACTGACATTTTACTTATTTATCAAACTTAAATAATAACTAATTTAAGCTTATTAGTTAATTAAGCTAAACAATAACTGATAAAAGTTAATTAGCTTATTGAGTTATTCATTTAAATTGTAACTATTATAAGAAAATAAGCTAATTAAACTAAATAATAACTGATAAAAGTTAATAAGCTTATTGACTTTTTGAGTTAAATTGTAACAAATATAAGCGAACAAGCTAATTAAGCTGAGTAATAACTGATAAAATTTAATTAGTTTATTGAGTTATTGAGTTAAATTGTAACTAATTTAAGCAAATAAGCTAATTAAGTTCAATAATAACTTCACTAACTTATACAGAAATCCGGATCTTCATCCGATCCGTCTAAACAATTGATACTTCCGTCACATGTTGACCCTTTAGCGACACACTGGTCACCACTGACGCACTTTTTCGTGCCGATCGAGCATTCACCAGAAACTAGTTTGAACATAATAAATATGTTATATTGAATTAAAGCAGTGCTGAACTAACTTGAACCTAGGAAATCTGCCGTTTGAATGCGGAGCTTAAATGTTGCAAATTAAAAATATTCTCCATATAATTATGTTCATTTTGGAAAAGTACTTTTTTCACTAAGGTAAATGTTATGTTGAATATTATTTCAAATATCTATTCTGATAAGTGCTAACCATAGCAAATGTCGTCACTCTCATCGGACCCGTCAGCACATTGTGCGTGACCGTCACACTTTTTTAGATAGGAAGCACATCCATTTCCGTCAGCACACATCATTTCGCCATCTCTACAAGCGCAGCCCACGTCGTCGGACTTGTCGTTACAGTGAGGATATCTAAATTTATCACATTTTCCAGATGAAGGAAAACACTGGATTCCATCCGCACACTTCTGCTGTTCAGCAGGGCATTCAAAACCTGTATAGTACTTTTGTAGTACTATTTTATAGTATTATTGTATTGTATATTGTTAGACTTAGAGCTATGGAGGTAAATTTTGTTCAGTTTTTTTTGCAACAGAATATTAATCCAAATCACCCAACTGCTTTCCATCTTCGAAACAAATTTCCTACTTTGTCTATCGAATGAATAAATCCTAACCACTCAACACATAATTAAAACTATATTGAGGAATAATTCTGCATACTTGTGCAAAACTCCGCTGATTCATCAAAACCATTTGAACACGCAGGACCTCCATTACATAGACCACTGTTGGGAACACATTCGTCAATATCGCCACACTTTGTTTGTCCCTCCGGACATACGTACCCTGAAATTGTTGTTTTTGAAAATTATTCACTTTTGAATGGGATCGCTGATCATTATTATACGTAGTGACTAACTTCAAAATTTGGTATATTTTCGAGACTTTGTAGGGTCTCTAACACTATTACGTCGAAATAAACAAAATCCAAATAATTTGTATGAACGAATCAACAACAAAAACACGATCAAACGGTATTATAATATTTCACTCTTTATTGGACGTGACATTGTGGGCAGCAGAAAAATAAACAATAAGATAAAAGAAAAAAAGAAACAAATGGAAAATATTTCAAACCTTTGTTAATGGTTGTGGTTGGACCCTCTGTAAAATAATTATGTTAGAAATTATTGTTAAACATTTTCACCAAGATGATACATTAAAATGTATCCATTATATTTGTTGTGCAGAAATGTGTCTAATCGCAAATTGCTGGTAGTAGTTAATTATGACATGAATATGAATATCAATGTGTTGATACCAAGGATTTACATACAAATTTACCGTCATTTGCATAATTAAATAAATTTACATAAATAAATATATAAATAAAAACTTACCCTCTTCAATCACACCTGAAATTTGTAATATGTTTATGGTTTACAACGACTCTCCAGATTCAAACTAGGTTTTAGTTCGTTCGTGTTATTCAGAAATCAAATATAAGTTAGAAACCAAAAATCATACGTTATCGAAAGTATCACCTCTTTGCGAATCGTTCATCTGGCTTAATAATTGCTCATTTAAACCGTTTCTATAAATAGAATTATCACAAGCTCACCCTTTTTAGTAAAGTACTCTTTTACAGTGACTTTATCTAATAAATAAATAATTTCCTCGCCAGCAGCATCAGCCTCTGAAATAAAATAAATAATTGAAATAGCTTGAATAATTTAACTACCTTATCGGACCTTATTTGGACGGACATTACTTGAACGGACATAATTATGAACGGACATTAATATGAACGCTAGAAGGCAATCAAAACCATCAAAAATCCGAATTTGTTTCAACCTTTTTTTTACTTTTTTTAAATATTTTTAGCAAATGATTTTCAAATCCATTTTTCATACACTAAGCAAGAAAAGCAGTTTATAATAAGTAAAAATGTTAAAATATGTGTACATGATCATTATCTAATATCACATATCATCTTCATCAAATGGGTTTTCGTGCAGGGAGATATCCCGGTTTGTCTTCACCTTTATCGAGATGGGTGGTATGGTAGAAGGTATCGTAGCTGACATAAGCCACCGAAGGTCGCCTATACCAAGTGGGGAGCTATAAGAGATAAAGCTAAGCTGTACTTTAGGCATTCAAGTATCTCTCTAATAGAGCAGTTGGGATCGTTCATTGCCCGGTACGACTACGAGTTGGACAGACAACCAGTTGTAAGACAAAATGAGGTAGAAGAAGCCGAAGATCAACTTCAAGATAGTGATCATGCAATAATGACAATGTGATATTTACAATTCAGATTGTTAAAATTTTATAATACCTTGTTTTTATTGATTCAACGATATAGTTTAGTCTAATGATAGCAATTGAAATTGACTGAAATTAAAAAGTTGTCATATTCTGGACAAAAAGTTCGAAATGGAAAAAGTTTTGAAAAAAAATTCAACGGACTTTAACTTGGACGGACATTAATTGAACGGACTTTATTTGAACGGACATTAACGTGAACGCTAGGGCCTCCAGCGTTCAAGTAAGTTCCTTTAAATAAGGTCCGATAAGGTAGTTTCAGATTAGATGCTAATAAATGGTGCTGTCTCAAAATGCTCCCAAACATAAACCTAGAAATAAAGCATAATGCCTTGTTTGTCATGAAACTTGTAACATATCACGAAATCACAATGCTGGCAAGCATTACCGTTGCCTTTATATTCACAATACTATTTACCCCCTATACTATTATATCCCCTTTATTGTTTTCCAGGCATTAAAAAGTTAAAACTCATCGAAAGTAGTTCAGCAGGTATATTTAAGTTCAAAACATTCTAATTCAATGTTAAAGATGACAGGAATAAGAAATAGTTATGTGGAGGTTTTTAAGAAATTTGCGCAAAATACGCGCCAGCTTAGGAATTGTAATAAAGCTTATTGAATGGGAAAAGCGAGCGACCGATTTCATTCTCGGTATCAATTTGCATTTGCGGACGGTTCCTCAAATTAATATCATTTCCTTTTGTTTGGAAAAGAGAGACACTGGCAGCGGTTCACTCTACCCATGATTATGGGTTTTGGTCAAATTGAGTATAACAAATTTGGTCAGTAAAATGTCAATGCACTCACCATCATAACAATCGTTCACAGAATCAGATCCCTTTTGTGATAACTGTCCGCCAGGACAGGGGGTGCAGGATGTAGCTCCTGCAGCACTGTAATGGTCAACTCCGCATTCCTCACAGCCGTCAGCTGACATGAAGCTTCCAGCTGGGCAATCTGTAAAGAAAAACTTGTCAGCAGGTGTTAGAGATAGTGGCAATCAATGCCGAAAATTTAATTACGATTTGCAATAAAACCCTTGAAGTATTAACAGATGTTTGGGACTGAAAATAGATTTCTATTCTAGGAACAATCCCTAAATATTTCGAATTGATCGATGCAGCTGATATCTGGCTATTTGATTTGACATGAAAATAAAATAGGATATAGTGCACATAAAAATCTTAGTGTAAATATGTACAAATCCTTCTCCTGACCTGCGAAAAGAACCCCTTGAAGGCATAGCAGTATGATGCACGCTAGCATCGTGCCCTTTAAAACCATGGAACTACCCTGGTAAGAGATTTTTAAAGGTTATACATCACGATAAATGCATATTGGTTGTTTCTCTAAGCTTCCATTGATATTTCTAGTTGTATTTCTTGGAATGAGATGAGATCATGTAAACACTAAACAGTAGTTATTATGCTCCACCCACAATCTTCACTTATATACATTTAAGTACAGACTACAGATTGACAGAGCGACAGAGAACAAATTCAAGTACAACTTGGAGTTTGGGTGGGTCCGAATAATCCAATACAATTTAATTCGATACGAATAGTACAACAACCACGAAAATTAAGACATTGCCCCGTTGGCCCGTTATATTATCAATACTTTGTATCACGTCGTGATCCCCATCGTCGTTTCACTACCCCTGTAGAGTTTCTACGATACAGGCGGGTCATACGACGTATGACAATCAATACTCAATGACCTTATTTCTGATTTTTCACCTCCATAGAGTTTTCTATGTATAGTAGGAAAAACCGTCAAAATAGAAAAAATTATGCCGTTATGAATGTTGAATATGGAACAATTAATTTTCATATTTGCATAAACAGGAAACCTCGAAGCAGTAAAATAGTAATTTTAGGAATAAGATATAGTGACATCCCAGGCTCTATAATAAAAAGTGTATGAACAAAAAATTCACGGCCGGACCTTCACAAGTGCCCACTGCGAATAATTACGTTATTTGTTAAAATAATTTCAAGGTTGTTAGTATGAATGTTGAATATGGAACAATTAATTTTAATATTTGCATAAACAGGAAACCTCGAAGCAGTAAAATAGTAATTTTAGGAATAAGATATAGTGACATCGCAGGCTCTATAATAAAAAGTGTATGAACAAAAAATTCACGGCCGGACCTTCACAAGTGCCCACTGCGAATAATTACGTTATTTGTTAAAATAATTTCAAGGTTGTTAGTAAATTATTTAACGATGAGAAACATTAAAAAATTATCATTGCAATCACTTGAAATTAACCAATGTGTCATTTTACTGACACATTGATTAATTGCGATATTAATTGCGATACTTATAATTGCGAGCTCGAATCCCGGTTGGGCAAAAACTGAAGGAAGGCCCTTACTCGCCAAAATATAGAGCAGATGACATATCAGGGGATCTCATAAGAGCATAAGAGCTGTAAAAATGACACGAGACATAATCATATGCCTAACTTAACTTTTATTATTTAATTTTAACGCTACCATTAAATAATGCAATGATTAAGTTAAATAGTCTGAATTGCATCTTCCGTTAATTAAGTCTGTGATCTGTGCAGCTGCAACATTTGCAGAACAACATCCGCAGAAATATATACACATGTTAGACAGTTTCTATAAACTTTTACTTATAAATAGATATAAAATTTGTTATTTCAAATCAGATTATTGTTGGACTCAGACCAACTTGGACTGTTCCAAATTCCTAACAACGATCGGAGATAAAATAAAATTGTATCCTTATTTCTGGAAACAGAAGGAACAATTCGAATAAAATAAGTTTCCTAAAAGTTGTACAAATGGCACGAGTGCATAATCATATGCCTGGCGATTAGGAGATACCTTATACCTTATCGAACCTTATTTGAACGGATATCAATTGAACGCTGGAGGCCCTAACGTTCATTTTAATGTCCTGTCAAATTAAAGTCCGTCGAATGTTTTTCAAAAATTAATTCACTTACTGTCCAGGATATGACAACTTCTAAATTTCAGTTAATTTCAATTTCGCTATCATTGGACTAAACTATATCATTGAATCAATGAAAAACAAGTTATTACAAAATTTAAATATTCTAAATATCATATTATGGCACTTCTGCACTTTCTTAATTTACAGTTCCTCGTTCATTTCTTCGGAGTTACTATTAATCTACCTCTACATCTTCTAGATCTCTAACAACTGGTTGTTTATCCAACTCGTAGCTGTACCAGGTATAAATGAGCGATATCAACTGCTCTACCAGAGATACTAGAATGCCTGAAGTACAACTTGAGCTTTATCTCTAGAACGGTAGCACCCCACTTGGCACTTCACATAATGTCCGTTCAAATAAAATCCGATAAGGTAGGTCCCAACCGTGCTGCAATTAAATCTCTATACAATTATAAATATGGAGATAAATCATAAGTCATAAAAGAGAAATTCGGTATAGTTCAGAATATCATGGATAAAATTATTAATGTTGATACTTATATAATATACCTTACGAGACATATTTATGTTCGACATAATTCCGGTGACCTAAATGATTTGAGAACGAAAATATGGGAATTTTTCCGAAAACCGCCACATTTCTTACCCCAAATTAAGTCATGATATTTGAGGATTTTTTTCATCTCATTATTTTACAAAACTGAAACCCAATATTTGAGAATATTAGGTACAAAGATCTTTTCTGATCAGCTGTTTCATCTTGTAAACAATTTCTCCGGAGCCTTTGAAAGTTAGCCTCAACTTAATTTATAATCCTCCAGAGAATATAGGAGACCGACAGTGTTTGTTATCTTCCACTACTCCCGAAATTTCACCGCCGTGGCCAATATAAAAGGCCAATATAAAAGTAGTGACAGACTAACACTCTAATCTGATCACAACCCTATACTAACCCTAACCCAATCCTTAACAAAAGCATACGCTGAAAGTGAAACCCTAACCCTGACGAGAAATTATACCAACTTCCTTATACGATCATATCACGTGATCGAGACAGTTTTCCGCCAATATCTCGCCAGGGGAGCATTTTAACCCTATGTCATATTGTCATGGGGGATGATTCGGTATCAGTGTTCGAAAATACATCAATCAAAGTTGGTTTCAATTGTGTCTGTAGGGGCCAGGGGGCCCTTTTACTCTTTTAGAGAAAAGATCGAGTTTACAATTTTCTCAGGCGGTGTTACCCGTATTCTTACGAAATACGATGATGCCTTACCTGGGGGACCCCTATCATGCTCATATAAACAGAGAATAGAGATTCGACGGAATGACAAGCTGAGCGCCACCTAGTAAAATGATGGCGATGCCATTGCATGATGATCGACCAATTTTTAGGAATTTTTGCAGAAACAGCAAAAGTTATTACATTAAACAGTCTGAATTACGTATTCCGTTCATGGAGTATCATGAAGTATTATTTAACTTTAAGTCTATTATATATGATCCGTATCATTAAGTTTATGATCTGGAGCTGCAATGCATTGTGCGACATTTGCAGATATGTGATACAGACAATAAATTATTAAACAATTTCTTTGAACTTATAAATAGTTATAATTTGTAGTTCGAATCAAATTACTGTCGGACTGTTTTGAGTTCTTAATAAATGATAAAGACCGGCACAAAAAACAAAGGGAACAATGCAAAGAAATTTAGTGTCTCGATCAAAGTAATTAGTATATAACTATAACAAATAAATATTTAGCCCGCAGACTACTGTATGGTACTAGTACGTTATCACTTTATCAATATATTAATAAACCATTGGGGAAAGGCAGCTTTATTGATTTTGGGGCTAAACAGTAAACAGTAAACATTTATTTCAACTTGAATACAGCTTATTATGCCCCAGCATACAAACAACAAAACGGCTTTATGTTTATTTATGGCGGATATGATATGATATTAAAATCTGGAAATGACTACCGTATACCAACTACGGTCGTTTTTAGGTTTAATTCTGAAATAGACAAAACCAATAACTTAACTTTAGTTGCCGGTTGTATATAGACTTCGGTGCGGTAAAAAGCAATGATCTGTTGATATTGATAATCTTACTATAAGTATATATAAAGCGAAACGATATATATGGATCAGGATGGATCCGTACCATTTTACTGACACCACGGCATCAACTTTAACACGACTTTTCGCAAAAACCGCGTAAAAGATATACAACTGGAACTTTTTTGACTGGGTCAAATGCAACAAATTTGATACCGATCGATATTTTTGATGTGGCATAAAGTGGATGATGATTAATCACTCTACACTCGACTGTCACGTGACTTTTTCAACTCGTTCTCTAGCTCAAGCTGGCCCTGATCCTGAACGACTCTTCGAAACCCGAACCCTCTTATCTGATCACAACCTTAACCCTAACCCAATCCCTAACGAAAGTATATGCTGAAACCCTAACCCTAACGAGAAATTCAACCAACTTCCTTATACGGTCATATCACGTGATCAAGACAGTTTTTCGCCATTATCTCGATATTTTTGATGTGGCATGAAGCAATATGGTTCGGTGATGATAATGCTTTTTATTGCAATGCTGTAATAGACGCAACAGCTAGCTCATAGCTGAAACTATAAACCGAAAATATGTCTGTTTTGACAATAATTTTGTTATCGCAATCCGTTTTTATGAAATATACTCCTTCTTCGAGTGATATAGATTTTTATAATTTATCAATCGAAGAAGGAGTATATTTTTAAAAAAGAGACAATTAAAATATAATACGCTGTAAGTTTATTTATGGTGAACACTTTATTCGTTTAAACAACTTGACCCGCCCAACAATTCGACGCTTCTAAAAAATCACGAATTGCAAACGTGATAATAAATATAAACTCCTGCTGCAGAGCTCAGCTGC
Organism: Bolinopsis microptera; assembly: GCF_026151205.1. Classification (NCBI taxonomy): domain Eukaryota; kingdom Metazoa; phylum Ctenophora; class Tentaculata; order Lobata; family Bolinopsidae; genus Bolinopsis; species Bolinopsis microptera. The sequence goes on along the minus strand of NC_087084.1, from coordinate 11,629,144 downwards.
AACGCTTAGCTCAAGCTGCACTTGTCTCACGTACGTTGCGACCTTACTAACTCAATCTAGTTGACCTTCAGTGACCTTTCCTGTCTCACATTGACCAAATGATGCAATGCACACGTGTCCGGTCAGGCAACATCTGCAGGAAAGCTGCACAAACCAAGTCAGCACTCGATCGTTAATAAAATTACTAACAAAAAGATATTTTAAGGTGGGTTTTAGGTAATCCAAGTCGTGACCTTTTACTTGACTAGACACCCCTGAGATTCTAGAATATTTGTATAATACGCGGTTTGTAGTTCAACCAATCGATCAGTGCAGCATAAAGTTCTAAAAACAATTTTGTTTTCTGCAGATTATGCGTTACCTGGGAACGTCAGACTTAGATTCCATATAAATGTAGATGAAGATGTGGTGGAGTGACAGGCTGAGCGCTGCCCTGAAACTTATATGCTGCACTGCACTGATGTCTGATGAACGCATTAGCCGAATAAACTGCAGAGAGACCTGCTGGCGCCAGTCCCTTCCAAAGAGAATGGTATATAGATTATAGGGGTATGACTATAAAGCAATGGTATCGATCGTTGCAGGATACAAAATATTGGTCATATTGGGTGGCTGTTTAAGACTTATAGTATAACATAATATGTGATCAGACTCAACTTAAAACGCATATTTTGTGTTTTTTTAACGATCTGCGTAGTGACATTATATACACTACAGATCACAGCTACCATCTGTATCGGAATGTGGTATAAATTAAAAACACATGTTATTAGTAATTTAGATGTAAAACAGTGTGTAAATACTTAGATACTTAACTATACAATTTACTTACAACTATTTACATTTGAAGTAAAATAATTCATATTAAGTACACCTGAAGTCTAAAATAACTGAAAGATTTTCACACATAAAAGAAGCTTAAATTTTCTGAAAGCAAGTCAGATAGTATAATTTAGATGGATTTATCAAGAACTGTCATCAAAGTGTTATTTCTATCGCAATCTTATCCAAAATTTCCCATCGGATTTTGAATCCTCTATCAGGATTACTTTAAGAAATCAGTTGTTAATTTACTAGACATTTGCTTGACGACCCGGGACATTTGATTATATATTGAAATAAACATGACGTCACCGCTTATTATAACGTCACTATAACGTCACTGATCACTATTGCAGCATTAACGAAGAAGCTGAAGTGTATCGGTGTGTGCTGGAATTTTCAAACATGTCTTCTGTCACTGTAGTTCCGTATGTTGGAGTGTCCTGTTGGAGGATTACGTCAGATAAAGAATTCAAAATGATACGACACCAAAATTTGCAAGGTTCAAATACCAAGCACTCTGTAGTTTGTGGTCATATCCAATTTAACGTAACTTTTTAAGATTAAACATTAAATACGTGTCACGTATATAACAGTAAAAACCATGGCCGTCGGCCGACTCGTAACGATCAGTCGGCCATGGTTTCGTAATTGAACATATTATTATCACTACAGTTTATTTAGCGGGCACAGAATCTAAAGGGATGGTCATAATATTCATAACCTATTCAGAAAATGAGCATAAATTATCTATAGTTTATGTTTAGACAAAAATAGGCGCAAATATCTAATACTGAATATTGGACAGTCATTCGATGAAGATCCTTAGTTTAGGCGAAGTGACTGAAACGATATCAAACAAAATTTATCAAAATTCACAACCGGTAAAATTTATCGCCTTAGTTACTTGAGATCTAAATAAGGAGTTGGTGCTCTGCAAAAAGCAGATGAGAAGCAGATGAGAAAGAGGTTTGACAGCCGTCTTCTGCTCGATTCGGTAAATTTGGCGGTCAAGATCAAACGTTCGAACAGAAGTTAAGTCTAAAGCCGCGCCGTCGCTGTTTGTGCAAAATGTGCTATCCCTAGCAACAAGAGCAATTTTATCACATAAAATCAGTTCGGAGAGCGCGCGTTACATTTAATAGCCACTTATGTAAACCAAACAGCACTCAAATCTTGGGTTATAGCGTAACATGTTAACATGGTTACAACTTACAATAACGAGTTGGCTAATTGCTAAATGATTCAGCTACTTACGATCGTGCCAGTTGTTGTTTTCAAGTGGGCAATTAGTGTAGACTGAGAACTGTCGCCAACATCAACTATGTGATCAACTGGCATCAAGTGACAACTGAAAGGAAGAACATTAGCCCCCGTTGACAAAGTGTTTCCCGGAATAAAAACAAAAACAGTTTGGGTCGGGAGTTTCGTCAAGATTTGTCAAGATCATCAAATATTTTGAAATAAACGAAGATTATGAATCAAATCGTTTCGGCAAGTTGTTAATTATTTAAGTGTACTAAATTTTATGTGACACAATTCATGTTTACATGATCATAAATCTAAACGTACGATTGTGATGGCAGTCCAACTGTCAGACAGTATTCCCATTCTCTGATAAAAACGTCGGATATTTTCCCGGCTCCTAAATTCTCTTGTAGAATCTGGAAAAGATCCGGCTTCCTGGAGATACGAAGTGTAACTATGGTAACTAGAAGTGTAACTATGGTAACTAGAAGTGTAACTATGGTAACTAGTAGTGTAACTATGGTAACTAGAAGTGTAACTATGGTAACTAGAAGTGTAACTATGGTAACTAGTAGTGTAACTATGGTAACTAGTAGTGTAACTATGGTAACTAGTAGTGTAACTATGGTTACTAGCTACTATATTTTCCCGGCTCCTAAATTCTCTTGTAGAATCTGGAAAAGATCCGGCTTCCTGGAGATACGAAGTGTAACTATGGTAACTAGAAGTGTAACTATGGTAACTAGAAGTGTAACTATGGTAACTAGTAGTGTAACTATGGTTACTAGCTACTATATTTTCCCGGCTCCTAAATTCTCTTGTAGAATCTGGAAAAGATCCGGCTTCCTGGAAATATGAAGTGTAACTATGGTAACTAGTAGTGTAACTATGGTAACTAGTAGTGTAACTATGGTAACTAGTAGTGTAACTATGGTTACTAGCTACTATATTTTCCCGGCTCCTAAATTCTCTTGTAGAATCTGGAAAAGATCCGGCTTCCTGGAGATATGAAGGCCCGTAAGTATTACATTTACCGTGGAAAAATTGAAATTGATACACAGCTCTTACGTTTAATATTTAAAAAATACAAGGAAAAAAGTTAAATATTTTGTTCCAGCGCTTGTTAACACACCTCCGACATGCAGTGAGCAGTATTCTCATAGCACCTCTATTGAATGTCATGTAACCAACAGCCGTGGCAGCAGAACTTCGCACGAGCTCAGCAGGTGAGTACAACAGCTCAATCAGTGTGTCCATTGCTCCAACGCTGACCAGCGCGGCGGGGATTCCTAGGGGCAGAAGAGAGTGTTATCAGAGTGAGTCAGGGATATACGTCGTACTTTAGATGTTGATGAAATTATTGTCGAGAAGATAACGATTTTTCGTAGTTTTGGGACACCGCAGGTCACGTTGTGTTGTGTTTCATGGACACGTTTAATCAGTATTGATGAAATTAAGAGGGAATAATTTTACCATGTTGGATATTTGATGAGATATATTCTCTTACCTGCTCGGGTGTGAGCTAAACTAGCGATATTGTTGGCAGCTAGCTCTTGTATCAGTTCATTATCGCTCTGCAGTAACTGATATAATATTTGGATACCTGACAAAGTTATTTGTTAAACATCATGGTAATATCAAAGGTTGTATGTTATTGCAATCTTTGAAGACTTACTTGTAAATTTGTCTGATTTCAACAATTTTTGAATAATCTGAGTGACCAAACTAAAATGTCACAGTAACCAATACAAAATAGTATGATGATAATTATTAATTTGATGATGTATACCTTGTGCCATGACTAACACGTGATCTTCACCGGTCATTACACGTGCTAATATTATCACCTGAAATATTTCAGTTTAAAATTACAAATTAATGAGATCAAATATTGTAGATTGAGTTTGAAATTTTTCGTATGAAATGATAGTTCGATAAGTCAAACTACTACAGCTTCTTGGTTAGATTATTTAATTTTTTATTTCCTTTGTCTGCTTTTAAGTGGCTTTATTATTTACTCTACAGTGATAAGTAGTCTTCAAATGAAACCCAACATTGAAATGAAATAACTAAAACGTATCAAAGGCAAATGAAAATAGAAAAACACCACAAAAGTCTAAAATTAGAAAAGAAGCTTCTGGTAGCAACAACAAAAAATGCACTAAGATCTACCATACAGTACAATACAAACATGTCAAGACTGAAGATACATAATAGTTACAAAATATCACGTTCAAAAAATGTTGTTTCAAATACTTTTCTCGTTTGAAAAAGCTCCTCAATTCAAACAATCAATTTATACAGATTAAAGTACAATAATATCCGCACACATAATAGTTCCTCAATTAAGACTAATAATTTACAGAGTATTCTTCTTCAAAACCCCCATCAGAAACATTCCAGACAGAAGTAGGAGCGTCCCCAGCCCTCACGCTGCCAGCAGGAATGTGCCCAACAGAAGTGCCTAGGTAGGGAATGTCCTCAGGCTCCTCATCAAAAACTTCATCAATAGAACCATCCCTAGAAGGAACGTTCCCAATGTCCTCATCAACAACATCTCCAGCAGAAGCATCTCCAAAAGGACTGTCCCCAGCATTCTTATCAAAAACATCCCCAACAGAAACATCTCTAGAAGGCATTTCCCTGACGTTCCCATTAGCGATATCCCCAACATTTCCAGCAGGGATTTCAGGAATGTCCCCGAGAGACCCCAACGGAGTGTTTCTCGTAGAATTACCTCTAGTCCAATTATCCCCAACATTTCCAGCAGTGATTTCAGGAATGTCCCCGAGAGACCCCACAGAAGTGTTTCTCGTAGAATTACCTCCAGTTGGGGTACCCCCAGCAGGAGTGTTCCCAGCAGAATTCCTAGCAGCAATTTCCTTCATGTTAAAGTTCTCTCGTCGTAACCTCTCAACAACTATCTGCAAACTGTCCTCACTAATCCCCGCCTGTTGAGGAGTCCTCGTTCTTTCAGCTGCTGAGTTGGTGGAGGAGAAGAGGAATGCAGCCAGATGGAATCTGGTCCGGAATGCTAGGTGCAGTCTGGCTCTCAGGAATGCTCTGAAACTTCGTACAGTCAGACTGTAGATGAAGAAGTTGGATAGTGCACTTAAAGCCATGCAAGCTACAGAGATCCTGTAGTATAATGAGAAGAAGAACTTAATTGAAGTGGGAGTTACCCCCACGGATTTCTCAAGGATACAGTAGATGGAGTAGGGAAGGAAAGCCATGGTGAAGACGATAGCAGTGAGCAGAACTGTAAGGATTCCTTGCCAACGCAGACTTTTCCGACTTTTGCTGACAAACTTTTGCGCCTTTACCAGCAGAATAACTGTTGCTATGACTAGAACCACGTTAGGTAGAACTGGGATGATGACGAATATGATGGACTGCAGATACCTCCAAACGTCAGAAGTATACCCGTACATGCAGCTGTAGGACCTGTAATCAAAATACACATCACTTTTATCCACGGCCAGGAATATGATGGGGTAGTACAGAGATAGAACCCACATTCCAGTACAGATCTTTTGAGCCTCGTCTCCAGTCCAGCTCCTCAGAGGGAAGGACATCATCACCAGTTTACTCACAGTCATCAGACAAATCAGGAGGACACCAGCAGTGGCGAAGTAATGCCCGAAGTAGGGTATTGCAAAGCAGATCCAGGGACCGTACATCTGTTTCTTTGCGATGATTGAGATGAGCTGGAAGGCGAGGTAAGTTGAAGTGAATCCTAGGTCAGCAGCTGCGATGTGTTGGATGAAGGCCACTGTAGCCTTGTTCAGTTCAAATGCCCGGTACTTTATCGAGCCCACCAAGATAGCGGTGTCTCCGAGGAGAGAGGATACAACCACAAATAGGTACCATGCTGCAAGCACGGCTCTTTCTCCCTCGTGCTGTATCCCGAAGAGGGTGTCGTTGGAGTAGGTGGTGGAGTCCAGTTCCACGATTGCACGGAATTACTGTTAAACGGTAACAAATTGGTGAGATGGGGACGTGACAGTGTTTTAAGGGACAAATTTGACGAACGGTAATACTTGTGATATTCTACTCATTGATCGGTTTAAAACAGCGAGGTATCACGTGGTTTGAATTTTACGGGTGGTTTAAATCATAATCATCATGCTGAGCTGATACCTACTTGAGTAGATAAAATCATTATGGTAACCAGACTACTGGTTGAGGTGACCATATTATCCGCACATGTGAGCGCGGCCTCGCTTAGGGTATTTTTCATCTGGCGCCTATTGTACTGATACTCAACAACCATATTTTATTGATGCGTTCATCTCAGTAATCTTAGATTTTTGTTACATAATCGAAACATTTGGTAATTTGTCTTAAAATAGATGAAAGGTCGCTCAACAACAGTAATATGATCTAAAGAGCGGTGATAAAAATGTGATGTTAGTATTTTTATAGAACATTGTCATCGCAAATAAATAAATCTCATACTACTGGAACGTTCTAGAACATTCTAGAACATTCCAGTCAGAATGCTTACCATACCCCAGTGTTCAACAAAATCACCAACAATAATATTAATTGTTCACAGTCTTACCGCTATATAAATAAAATAACTGGATATATTTGAAAGTTTAACCTGGAAAGCAGCGTGACCTTGTTCCTCTTGATCATCTGAATCTAGGAACTGTATAAACTGCTCGTAACGAATCTCGCCTGAGGAAGTATAATTTGTTACAACTTTCATGGGGAGTACCTACCACACGGTTTACAATCGTTTAGCTGCATAATTCCAATACAAATTTACGATATGGTTCTAGCCAACATGTTTCCTTTAACATGACAGAACTAACCTAAACTTTATAAATGTTCATAATCAGCTAATCCCAATCTACAAGTCCACGACCAGAACAACAGAAGAATCCACTGAAACCTACACAACTCTCCCACTACTACTATATACCACTTGACACATCGCCGCTACACAACACGTGAGGTGACTGAAACTAGCACGTGACTGCCACGTGACTGCCACGTGGTTGAAACTAGCATGAACCAGATCTAATTAATACACCAGGGCGGGTTGCTTGCGGAGTAGGGCTGGCAGATTGCTTGCGGAGTAGGGCTGGCGGATTGCTTGCGGAGTAGAGCTGGTGTATTGCTTGCAAAGTACTTGACACATTGACACGAGCTTGTTGACGGCAATTTGGACGTGTTTGTGATGGATTATGACATGGTGCACTGTGCAGGGATCTAGATCTTGCGTTATGTTTATCAAGTGGATTTGTTGGAATCAGCTTTGTGAAAACTATACAGCTAATATGTTTGCTGCGATGTCATGGTTGAGACTATGAATGTATTAGTGCCCAGAGCGAGATTTACTAAATTTACTTGTTTGATTTATCATTACCTCCTTTGACAATGTTCTTTTGAGTAGGAATATGATTGTAAGCAAATGTGGTCAGAGCCCGTCCAGCTCCAAGAGATACCTGAAGGAGGGAAAACTGAGTTAAAAAGGGATTCTTACTACTATGTACTACTACTACTACTACTACTACTACTATGTCGGAACTAAGTCCGATCTACGCCAGAGAACCCCCTCCATATATCCCTGTCCCGCATCAGGTCCCGAATCAGGGATTCTTGGGCAAGAAATTTGATGAAAATTAATGTAAAAACATAGAAAATATAGTAGTAGAATTGAGCTTTCATTTACAGAATCCCTGTATTGTTTGCCTCCTTATTCGTTGAATAAAGATCCGGCCGCATATTATAAAAATCCCTCATGTGACATTAGACTCCCTCACGTGACGTCACACTCCCTCACGTGACGTCACACTCCCTCACGTGACGTCATGCTTACCTCTCTTGTAGAACTGTACAACAGATCAATCAGTAGAGTGAAAGTGAACTTCTCTTTGAGAAGAAGTTTCTGATTATCCGCATGTGCGAGAGTTATGCAAGCCAGAGCGTACGCTGATTGTACCTGATATTATTTAGTTATATAATCATGTAAGTTAGTCACTTAATACATGATTATATAAAGTGTTAATTAGTCAATATTTAGTTAAAATATCAATCGTAACTTGGAATGATTAGAAGGTTCTGATAATTGTATAATTAGTACTATAATTCCTATCTTAATCGGTAAATTAGTCGACATGGTGAAAATTAACCCGAATAAACCGCACTTTGACTAGTTTATTCCGAAATTTAGCGCGAACGACTTCACTAATTAACATGAAATAAAATAAACTTGAAATACAGTTGAGAACACACGGCTCTTCAAGAGTGATAGTATTAATCAGCTAGAGGACCGGATAATCAAGAATTCCAGAAAATGGACATGATCCAACATACTACTAGGTCTTAAGCTACTTGAGCTACTGATTCATTAATATACTGAAAATGAACTTGAATAATACTTTTATCTCACTTGATTAATTAAGATGTATAAAACGTAGTATGGGTATCATCGTGCTGTGTTAGTTTGATGAAAAATAACTAGGTTTAGGTTGTGTTACTTGAGAGATTTATCAATCACCAGGTCGTTCTTGTTAGAATAGAGAAAATGCAAGCCTAAATTATGGAATCGTCTCAAAACACCGATAAAAGCAAATTTGAATGTGGTATGATTATTCTGATGACATTAGATAAGAGGAGCAGGTAAGAGCAGATAAGTGGAGATAACAGCCTGCCCATATTTACCAAATCGACATTAAATTTTGCCGTATTCGGATCAGATTTAAGATTCGGACAACAATCGTTTTGCGGTCACCTAATTCGGACAGGAGTCACGTTCGGACGTGCTAGCACATTTACCTTGGCAAGATCATTAGAATTGCCAGTTACAAGAGATACAAGAGACTTGATCGCTCCTCCGCCAGCAATCGCACTCTGATTCAGCTTCACTGGTGTGTGGGCTAATCCTGGAATAATGGAGCATGTTGATCATAATACTATCTATTTTATCTTATTCTATTAGAACAAAATACATTTAAGTACAAATCATTAATTGTGAATGGTGAAATATTAAGTATTGTATTGGCTTTAACAGAGCTTCCATTGAACTTTCAAGATCTGAGTTTAAAGACATCTCCGGTAAACAAACATGCCAAAAAACAACACGTGATATCACGAAAAAACACGTGACATCACGAAACAACACGTGATAATATCATAACCAAGATAAGGTGACGTCACAAGCCACTAACCAATAGAAAGAGCAGCTAAAGTACTAATAACAGCTAGTAACACCCTCTCACTAGCACTTCCCTTCAACATTCTAACCAAAGGTAACACTCCTCCTGCCTCCCTTATCTTAGCTTGGTGTTTTGGAGCGCCACATGATAGGGTCGATAGGGCTTTCGCTGCAACAAACCTGAGTATTTAGTTGATAATAAACTAATTAATTAGTTGTTAATTAACTAATTAGTTGAGTGATAATTAACTAATTAATTGAGCGATAACTGCTGGTTGAATAGTTCATTAATTGATCCAGCTCCTTTTTCTTTTTAATCCTGGCATTTTAAATATGAAAATTGATAAATCAGTGTGCATACTACTATACTAGGACACGTTCATAAAAAGGTGGCACTAGAGATTGATTTTCCGAGATGCGTTTAAAAAATAGTCATTGCTCTTTGTTGGTTGATATATCTATCTAAATTTTTAAAAATTCGATTAAATTTCATGATGCTGAAATCACGGGGTCTCTATTGTTTATATCACGTCATGAGTTATCGTTATTTAAGTGCCAATGATTCAAAAATCACACATTAAGAATTAATGTAAGATGATTCTAAACTAGATAATCTGAAAAGTATTATTCACAAAGCCACCAAAATTGATTTGATGGCTATAATGCATGTGAGAAATGGAATGTCCTATCTGAAATTGTTATTGGGGCCAAAATGATTCAATAATCACAACTTAAACGCTGGAAATAAGCCTATTTTGAGCTGTGTTTATTGAATCACTTAACGTTTTTCTTGGCTATTCATCATTAATTAGGGTACACAATATCATTCAATAGTATTAAAACCAGTTAATGGGATCCAAAAGTCACATTTTTCTCTCTTAGTCTCTCAGAATACACTCACAGAGTGTAAATTCGCCATTAGAGGGCAATAAATGATTATCTTGTGATTTCTGGCTCATATTTGCACAATTAACTGAATATATAATAGAGATGAATGACTTAATTATGTGACATTTGAATCTTTTTAGACCACATATTAAAATTTTGTTATATATTAACTTTCATAGCATACTCCTTGAGATACAAGTATTTTAAAATACTTCACACATTTTTGGCAGTAAAAAATCAATCTCTAGTGCCACCTTTTTATGAACGTGTATACTAGGACCATCCAAATAAACATTCACAAAAGCTGTGGTATTGGTCTTCTGAGTACCTCATAAAAACCTGACTGAATTTAGTTCCGTCTTGAATCCAAGAAACATTCATCTCAGCAAGTCTAGTGTCTACACTATGTTTTAAAGACCTTAAAATGAAAATGAAAACTTACTGGATTTTCTCTGACTTGCTCTCAAGGAGAACTATCAACATTTCAATCCCTATTTTAGTGCCGATATCTCTCCTTTTAGTAGGGTCATCACCTGACAAGGCCCACAGAGCTCCTGATGCCTTCTCTTGTACCTGATGGTAATTATCTAATTAGCTTATTATTTAACTAGCTAATTATTTAATTAGCTAATTGGTTAATCTGTGAACGGATCATTAAGCCAGATCACTGACAAACCACTGCACTGTAAATAATAACCATACCGAGATTTTGCAATTTTCGTCAAGAAAATAAGCTAAAAATAATGACCAGAGTCTAGAGCAGAGTAAAAGATAAATATAAAGGAAATATAAGCTATTTATAGCTAATTATATAATAATAAAGCTCATATTATATAATAAACTTACGTCCAAGTTTCTTGGGTTAGACTTGAGCAGTCTGATAAGAGGGTTGATCCCACCCAACTCAGCTATCCGACCTTGTGAGACCGAGTTGGACTGAGCAAGGGAGCGGAGCGCACCCGCAGCACTCACTTGTACCTGGGAGACAGTGAGATGAGTAAAAGTAGTGGTTTTATTTGTATGGGTTTTATGGAGTAGTACAGTTTTGCGTTTTTAAAATTTCATATTACCTCTTGATTGTCTTCGAATCCATTTTCACCAATATCCCAGTTGTAATTTTCTCTTATACCATTCATATCGAACAATTTATTTAGACGAGAAATTAAGCAAATAGAGATTAAAGCTTTTTCGTACAGATAAAACTCCAAAGCCGTGATCAATCTAAGTCTCAAAAGCAACAAATGTAACAAAACTCGACCGAAGATTTCAAATAATCCGAATTAGTATCCAGGATAAACACAGTATATGACCACACCAATAATGGAGTGAGAAACTGAATAGATGATTCACTCTTTGAGAAGCAATTCAATGCATTGACCACTGTGATTGACAGCGCACTTGGCACTGTTAGCTCCTAGCAGTGTCTTTTCTAATGTGGACTAGAGTGAGGTTACCAGACTAAAATTAGAATGATTAAACTAAGTGGTCGTTGATTAACAGTGCAGTGAACAGACAATTCCAGACTACTTTACCACATAATTTGTAGTTATCCGACCGTTTGAATTTAGAATTTTTAGTATGTGGACGGCAGAACAGCGTCAGAAAGGCCGCAGAACACCAGAACAGCTTCAGAAAGGCCGCAGAACAACCGCAGAACACCAGAACAGCGTAAGAAAGGCCGCAGAACAACCGCAGAACACTAGAACAGCTTTAGAAAGGCCGCAGAGCTGAGTTCACCTCCGTATTGCAGCTCAGTTCTGTGGCTATTATGCGGCCGATATAAAGTAGTCACGTGTTATCTTGACTATCATCATGAGCTATTGTCTTAAAGTCTTAATGTATTGGTAATCTTGCAGGATTTTGTACGTGATGTTATTAAACGTGCACTTTTAAACTTAAAACTGTAATAAATCTTACCTCGATGTTGTTAGACTGAACAAGTTTGACAAGAGGAGGTATTCCACCAATAGAGATTATAAAGTTCTGGTTATTTATACTGTCTCTACACACTACGTTCAGAGCGTTGGCTGCTTCTGCTTGTACCTGAGAGAAGAGGTGATTAGTCATGAGGGTATTTAGAATAATTAGTAATTAACCAGGAGAGCAATTAGAAAGTTAGAACAACTAGCAACTCTTTTCTCAATTCTCTGAGATTAAAGGTGAGTACCATATTTTTAAGCAGATCATACATCGTCACTGATCTGCCTACTGCCTAAACAGGCTTTCTGGGCATTGCGTATATTTCACTTAGTCCACCAGTACTCAGGCGTACCAAGGTAACTCATGCTCATACCAAGGCAGCCCTCATAGTGGAGCTAGTAATGAGTTGTCTTCTTCTTTGTCATGCAGAATGCAGGTACGGGTCTAACGTATGATTCAACTGTGTTATATTTTTATATGCAGATTGCGGAACGCATCATCACTCGGTTATTCAAGTATTTAGTCTGTGTTACTTTTGTTAAAGCAATTAAGGACGATGACTCAGACCAGGTAAACTGCTTTCAACAAGAGTCTATAACAAAACCTGTCTCTTTTTGATTTACAGGGATGTTATTGGTGCAGGCCACCACGAGAGTGTGCAATATGTAATGAGAGTCACGTGTCATTAGGTACCCAGTATTCTGTTGTACGAGGGCCTGGTTAGTAATGTAAAATATGTACAATCTTTATAGATTGGGAGAGCTGAGTCGTGTTTCTTGTAGACCAACCGATAGTTCAGCCAATGGCAATACTAATAGCTAGTGTATGCTGGTACGTGTGTTTTATCGCGAGCGTTTATTATAGTATTTCCTTGTTGGTAATCTTTCTTCGCTCTTATGAGTGGGTCGATCATATATTTTACAACACTATAAATCTATTACATTTATTGAGCTATGTAAGTTATTGTAACGTCCTGTCCATGACAAAGGCATGTTGCCGAAACGTCGACAACTAATTTGTTTTGAAACACTGAGTGGAGACTCTCACTTCGTCACCAACTATAATCAAAAAATATTTCCTTGTGTTCGAAAATACCTTAGCATCAGAGTTGTCCAGCAGTTGCACCAGCGGATCTAAACCTCCCTTCTTGGCGATCTCGTCCTTATTGCTCTCAAAGTTCGCTCCTGAAGTGAAATACGTTTTATAATCTAATTATAACGGAAAATGCAACGGCGCATCATGTTGGTGGTTGTTCACAATGAAAATAACGTAACACTTCTAGTAAATAAAATAAAACCCTTGATAAACAGAATACAAAACAGTAAGATTGCTGCATATGGTCGTCTTATTTTCCCCCAATTTGTTTGCCAAAACATTTAGAATGTAAATATGTAAGGTTAAATAACTAAAACAAACCAAGTTGAGCGAGAGATCTCATAGCAGAAGTAAGAACAGAGGGTAGCCAGTTTTTGAGGAGCTGGATCAGGGGAACAATTCCTCCTTCCCCTGCTACCTTCTGAGCATTATCATTCACCTGTAATTATGTTACATAATCAGTTACTTGGTAATTTGGTAACTTGGTAACTTGGTAACTTGGTAACGTGGTAACTTGGTTACTTGGTAACTTGGTTACTTGGTAACTTGGTAACTCGGTTACTTGGTAACTTGGTTACTTGGTAACTTGGTAACGTGGTTACTTGGTAACTTGGTAACTTAGTAACTTGGTAACTTGGTTACTTGGTTACTTGGTAGCTCAGTTACTTGGTTACTTGGTCAATTTCTAACTTTGTCACTTAGTAACTTGGTCAACGGTCACTTGGTTACTCGGGTGTAACAAATCGACAAATTCATTGTTCAGTTACTACCGTAGTTTAGTAGATTCCTATTATCATAGTTCAAGCTTTCAAGGAAACACGGTTAGATTGTCTAAACTACTGCTTTAAAAAGTGATTGCCAGCACCTTCTAGCACAATTCATCGATCCACAAAAACAAAATTCAAACGTATGCATTAAACGGCGACCACGAAATGCTAATCTTGTCCATGCTGAAACTATCTTCACATGATGTGATAATTTAGCATCTAAGTCCTTGCATAATCATATCTTATTCTTATCAGCTATGCGTATTGTCACTAATAGAGACAGTCACTAGATGTTGTTTTTATATTAAAGTAAACGGTATATTTTATATATTATTATTATTATGAACATGTAGCACGTCTAGTTCTATTATGGTACTCAATCTTTTTTGATGTTTTTAATAAAAGGTTGCCACAGTCAACAAAACGAAAGCTTGCAGCAGTGAATACATATTAAATGATAAAGCTCAATCTATATGACATATCAATATGACACATTAATATGACCTATTAATTAATTCTGTGATACTTGTGTTAGATTGGATGAAATAGGATGGTGTGTTGCTGTGACGGGCACGCATGGGAGTAACTATTACGACCAGAACGTCTGACGCTTCCAAGAAGCCTACAGTTCTTCTCTTCAGCTTTGTTTTGTTCGGTTTTTTCACGGTGGCATCTCTCCACTTCGCCACATGGAATGTTAGAGGCATTAGTCAGGAACACTCGCAGCATCTAGCTACAAATGATTGCAACAGATACAACTTGGATGTTATAGCCCTCCAAGAAACTAAGGTGTCTAAACACTCAGACACTGTTATACCCGGCAACCACAGGCTTCTTTTGTTTAACCAGAAGTTGTCTTGGCATGGCGGACTCGGTTTTATTATCAACAGTAAATTTGTATCAAATGTTGTCTCGTACCATCAAATCAGTGACAGAGTAGCATACATGGACCTTTCTCTACCATCAAAGTGTCATGGGAAACCATCACTGAAAGCCCGTATTATAAACTGCTACAGTCCAACTAATGTCAAATCTATACAGAACCCACGCATTGCTGATGAGTTTTACTGTGAGCTCCAGGAAGCTATCAGAATTCCTGCCAGACATGAACTTTTCATCATGGGTGATTTTAATGCTAGGCTAGGGAAACGGACTAAATCAGATTTTGAAAGTGGTCTTCAAACTAACATGGGAAGACATGGTATTGGTCGGCGTAACGAAAATGGCGAAAGGTTGCTAGCTTTCATGATCACTAATGGACTCTATGCAGCCAACACTGCATTTTCACATGCGAGCAGACACACCAACACTTTTACAGGATGGATTAAAGACCGTAGATCCAAAAAGTCTGTACCCTGGTTTTCTCAAATTGATTATGTTTTATGTAGATCTAGAAGTACCCCTCTGCTTGTTGACGCTAGGTCTTACGCTGGTGCAAAACTTCAATCTGATCACAAAATTGTAAAAGCAACTTTTGACCTCAGTAAACGTTACAAACTTTACAGTACTGCCAAACACAAAGTCAAGCAGTATAACACCAACTCATTGGTTTGTAGCAAAGATGTCCAAAGTTCTTTTCAACAAAATGCTGCTCAGAAGATTGAAACTGATACATCTGCCCAGTCAGTCACTGAAAGTTTTAACAACCTTTTCGAGGCGGTTAAAATTGCTGCATCTGAAACAGTGGGTATGAAAAGAAACACAGCCAAACGTCACAGAACATCAGACCCACAAGTCGTCTCTATGTCAGAAAAGAGACACCAATTACTACAACATTTAAACGACAACAAAATGCGTGACAGAACTATCCTGCGTAAGGAAATCAACAGACTCAAGAATGACATTGCAAAGCGCCTTATTACACTTGAAACCGCTCATGCCGACCTTCTAGCTGAGACGATCAACTCCACTGATGATACCAGAAGAATGTTCGAAGCAACCAGAGCAATTTCAAGTACAAAGGACACTCCTCCTATTTCAGTATTCCTACCAGAAACAGAAGAACTTGCTCTCAATGACGAAGATAAGGCAGACATAGTCAAGAACTGGTTCATGGAACATTACACAGGCCCAGAACCCCCACTAGAACCTTTTGTTGGAGCTGCTAAGCCATTAGATACGCCTATAACTGCACTTGAAGTTGAGACAGCAGCCAAGAAACTAAAGAACGGTAAAGCCGTTGGTCCTGACAACCTCCCAAACGAATTCCTTAAGTATGCACCTCCTTCCTTCTACATGAAGTTTGCATCACTTATCAATGAGTCCTTTGAAAAACAAGAGCACGTTCAATCGTTCACTGAGGGATATCTTACCCCCCTACAGAAGCCTGGAAAACCAAAAGGACCAGTTAAGAGTCTGCGTCCCTTGTGCCTTCTCAATGGAACCAGGAAAATCCTTTCCATGATAACACTCCGGCGTATTCAACAACAGATAGCAGACTACACTGGGCCATGGCAGAATGCCTATAAATCAGGACACAGCTGCTCTAATATTGTCTGGACACAAAGGGTTCTTATTTCTGTTGTCAAGGAGAAACATTGGGAGTTTAGTAAAATGGGGATAGACATGTCATCAGCCTTCGACACAATACATCGGTCAACTATCCTCAGGCTACTCGAAGATGCAGGATGCTCAGAAGATGACATAAGACTAGTTAGATATCTGCTCGCTAACACCAAGCTCAGAATTAAGATCAAAAAGACGACATCGGGAGAGTTCGAAGTCACAATAGGAGCCTTTCAAGGTGACTGTTTGTCTGGCTCGCTGTTTACCATGTACCTAGCTGGAGCACTCTACCACCTTAGAGTTGTTGTTATACATCTACGCCCAAATCCCCCCATATCTGAAAGCTCCCTTCCTTTAGAATGGGAATATGCTGATGATGTGGACTTTGCTGATGAAGATGAGGATTCGTTACACCAGCTCCTTCCAATTTGCAAGGAAATTCTCTCAGAATGGAATTTGTTTGTAAATGAATCTAAAACCGAGTTTGTAAAGTGTTATCTGGCTGGAAGTAGTGAGAAGGACGAAAAAGGAGAACCTCTAAGAAATAGAGAACCTTGGAGGAAGTGTGTGTCCCTAGGCTCTAAGCTATGTAGTAAAGAAGACATACAGCATCGTATAATCCTTGGAAATGTTGCATTCGAAAAATACAAGAAAGTTTGGATGCAAGGATCTAAGATTAATCTGAAGACCAAGATTAAGATATACGAAGCATACGTTACATCTGTTATGCTCTATAACTGCAATAGCTGGGCTACCCCTCAGAACCTATTTGACAAACTTGATGCATGTCATAGAAGACACCTGCGTCAAATATTGAAGATGACTTATCCCATTATTATCAGTAATAAAGCACTCTATGAACGCTGTGGTGTAACACCGTTGTCAGAGCGAGTGACATATGCTCGCTGGAAAATGCTTGGACATGTCCTTCGCAGTGACTGCTCATCACCAGCTCAGAGAGCTCTTCAATTTGCTGTTAATGCGTTATTTACCATGAAAGGACGTGTTGGTCGACACCAAAGTAATATTTTAAAGTTTGTTATAAATGATTTGAATAAAAGAAACCTACCATTACGTGATATTAATGATCTTTATGATCTTAGGGCTACTGCCTCTAACAGAGTTTTGTGGAGAAAATTATTTACCTCATAATTAACCTTTATCTTTCAGAGAACTGTTATGTTTTTTTGGGCACTTATCAGTCTCTTAAGATGTTTCTTTACTATTTCGAGATTGTTTTAAAAGTTAGATAATAATAATAATGTGTTAGATTTAAGGCGTTCATTCCGCGCTGGATTGGAGCAATCAGCAAACAGCATAAAATACAACCTACTCGGTTATATTCAAGCTTATGTTTCACAAAGTAAAAGGCTAGCAAACGACTCGCTTAAATAAGTTAAATACTTAATAGGTCATTTGTACTAATTTTAGCCTGAAGATGGCGTTGACGCCGAAAATTTGCCTACATTCCTAACTTCCTGTTTCATTTGTCCTTGTCTCTTCCAACCGGATATTATCCAACTATCAGTATCGGTTAATAGGTCATAAAGTCAAACCATGACAAAAACCATGACATGTTTAATGTTAGCATGGACAATGAACGTAAACTGGCGGTAAACAGCATCGGAGGTCCGAGTGAAACATAGAAAAGTGTATAGACTGATTGTATAGACTAATTTCCACTGACGGTACACTAATTTTCAACTCGTTTACTAACTACAGGACAGTATCACGTGGCCATTGCTAAGCAATGGTACCAGATGTGCGTCCCTAATAAAAAGGGATATAACCATCTCACCATCTGGGCCTGAGTAGGACTCCGAGTGAAGAAGAGTCGCTTGCTCGCAAGTCAGTAGGTGTTGCAACAACAAAACAAATCACGTGAAAACAGTGTTAGCCTACTCATGTGAGGACGGTTGTATTGTAAAACTGGAAGTGGCGATATAACATGAACCACACTAACCACACTCACCACACTAATCACGTTGTGCACACAGTTTGATTCATGAAACTTCCCTGCTTGTGACAATTTGGAGAACATCCCTGTAGTGTTACAAAATTAATTTTAAAACGTGTAAAAAAAAAGAATAAAAAGTACTAGATAAGTAGTACCTGGCACACGTCTGAGATTATAGTAGCTGCGTTGGACTGTACTACGTCGTGGGGTAGTGAGAGGAGACCTATGAAGGTTTTTAGAGAGTTTGTGGCTGCAATTGCTTTCCTGACATCGTCCTCATATGAGATGTTCCTGGGTGGGGTGTGAGGTTTAATGAGGTTTGGTATGTTGTTATAAAACTAAAGGTGAGGTTAAGTGAGGTTTGATATGTTGTTATAAAACTAAAGGTGAGGTTAAGTGAGGTTTGGTATGTTGTTATAAAACTAAAGGTGAGGTTAAGTGAGGTTTGATATGTTGTTATAAAACTAAAGGTGAGGTTAAGTGAGGTTTGGTATGTTGTTATAAAACTAAAGGTGAGGTTAAGTGAGGTTTGGTATGTTGTTATAAAACTATAAACTAAAGGTGAGGTTAAGTGAGTTTTGGTATGATGTTATAAAACTAAAGATGAGGTTAATTGAGGTTTGGTATGTTGTTATAAAACTATAAAACTAAAGGTGAGGTTAAGTGAGTTTTGGTATGTTATTATAAAACTATAAAACTAAAGGTGAGGTTAAGTGAGTTTTGGTATGATGTTAACGGGTGATGACTAAAAAATGGGACTTTTTTCAAGGGTCTTTTTAGTGTCGATAAAACTATTTTTGGTTCAAACCAATGAAACAGCGTTGTAAAACGGGCAATTTTGAACGAGTATGGTCAATGACAAGCGCCCATGAGCCCATTTTGATTGGTTCAGGAGGGCTTCTTTCATCAAGCTCAAAAATCCGTCTGTACAGTTGGGCCTAAAATCGTGTTGGCGCAGTCTCTTCTTTGACTCTAAAGAAGTCCTCTATGGGTTGAGATTGTCAAAATTTACTTTGGTCGATAACTTTTGGGACGAAATTGGCCCTTATGGCAAATAAAGATGTGGTTTTCCCAGAAAAATACGATCTAGCCCCATCCTAACGAACCACCTTCCACCCTTTGGGGATATTTTCTTGTAGGAACAACACCTGGCAAGGCTTCAAGCACTTTGATTTTTACGTGGTACCATTATAGACCATGCTAAAGCCGATAGTTGACCTAGCCTCGATCTTTCACATGGTAAAATTTTACCCCTCAGGTGGTTTTGAGCTCAAATGTCTTCTTACTGGTTTTAGCTACGCTGATGGGTGTTGAACCCTCGTCTTAAGCATAACATACGGCATACTCTCTGCTAAATATTTTTTGGTATGGAAGCTTTAACTACCTGTGAGGCGACTTCTGTGAACAGAGCTTTACTGTAAAGTTTTTATAGGACCCCTCCCCTAGTTCGAGACCATTATCGGGGACAAAGATCAACCAATTTTATCAAATGGGGGTGGAAACTGTTCGAGTATCGTTCAGAGTAACTGGTGGTTGTGGTAAAATATCAAAATTTTGTTCAGGTGGAATCTGAGGGCTAAAAAACATGTAGTCCCATTTTCTATTCATCACCCGTTATAAAACTAAAGATGAGGTTAAGTGAGTTTTGGTATGTTGTTGGAGAGATCAAGGTGGGGTGATCTGTATGTTTTTAGATTTCGACGTTTTAGCGATACGGTTCTGAGTCGATTTGTAAGCGAATAAGCAGTAATTTTAAGACATTTGTTTGTTAGATCAGAAATAAAAACAGAAATAAAGTAAACTATGCTCTAACTTGATAACAGCAGAGGTCTGCATCTTCAGCTCCATCCTCTGAACACTGTTCTCCTCCTCCGGCAGCAGACTTTTATCAGGCTTTAGGATGTTCACCAGTGCTGGGATCGCATTAGCTTCCAATAGCTCATTCCAGTTCCCTCCTGGAACAGTATGATGATCACTGATCAGTTCATCAGCAACAACATGTTATTACATACTTTATAATTTATCAATTGATTACTTGGTTAATCGGGCCACTACCCATTACCTTTCTTAGTGAGAGTATCAAGAGCGACTACAGCATGGTACTTCTCAGTATCTTCCTTACTGTTCATCATAGCTACCAGGATATCCCACACTGCTAAGTCAGGGTAGTCCTTGTTGATGAACAGTTCTAATACCTGAGAGTTGTAAATAGTAACTCAAATCCTCTTTTTAAAGTTTAAAGGTGCACCTGAAATATTCAGTTTGATTTTATAGGTGAAACCGATCAAAATATTAGGTTTGTAGCTCGATTTTAAACATAACTGGGAAATGGGAATCGGCAAGGATTCAATCAATGAAGCAATGACCAGATAAAGCATTATTGGCATTAGCAATTGTGTGATCGCCTCCCTAACCTTGACATGTCTATTGAGAGCAGCCAGGTGTATAACCCCCCTCTTAGTCCTAGTTAAGAGTGCAGGTGTAGCTCCCAGCTCCAGTAACCTCTCCACTGTATCCAGAGCTCCACTGCTACATGCTAACAGCAGGGGCGTCAACTCATCTGGGTGATACTCGGGGTCAGTTATCTGAGAAATTTATCTATTTTGATAAGATAGGTGCTTACTGAATTGTTAGTGTCATGAAACTACGTGATACTTTATCCTGTAAGTGTAAAACTCTATGAAGTTACAGGGGAAGGGGGGGAGGGGGCAAAAGTCAGTATCCATACGTTAGGTCTTATACCACCGCCGTGTCTTATAAGTTATATTTGAGAGTTGTTGTCTTGCAATTGGCATACTGTACCATAGTCCATACTTTTCGAGGATTCCGTCCCTTGAATTTGAAAATTCGAGTATTTTAGACCACGCCCATTCAATATTAATCACCTGATCACACGTAATGAATAAACTCGTTATGCTTCGTATTTCGGTCATCTGACAAATTCCTCGAACCAGTGGTGGTACCAGAGCGAATAATTTCAATTGAGCACTCAGTGAATGTGACTGAGCTATTAAGGCCAACGTATGGGTACTGACTTTTGCCAAAATTACACTAGCGTACTCATTTGGAAACCCCTCCCCCCTTGGCTAATTACGTAAAATGTGAACAACCCCTAATCTCATTGAGAAGCAGCGATACTTCATTACAGCCATTACAGGGTGACCTCTTAAACAGGTCACCCTCTTAAATGGAGATGTACTAACGTGGAGAGCAACTGCTCTACACAGTACAAATGCTACCATGTTCCCGCCATATGTTAAGCTGTGAGAACAATCTTCTCAATTATATACTGAATAATCGTCCAATATTCATGAGGGTCAGACCCCTTAGACCCCTTTGTCGCCTTTGTCATCTTTGTCCCTTTGTCATCTTCGTCCCCTTCGACCCCATACCGAGATCAGTGGCTCGTAGCTTCCGAGATTAACGTTGTACAATTTTTCCAGGAGTATGATAGTGTAGATTTCCAGGAAACACAAAATCCCTCCATAAACAGTCTACAATTTCCTGTGCAGGCCATTAAGTTCTTCCCCAGGAAATACGTCACTCATTATCCAGCCATGCCACAAGACTCAGAGTTAATCGTCTATCTTACTTGTGGCACGGCTGGAAAATGAGCCTTCTCACCGTGCCCTCAGAGACCAGAGTTAATCGTACTCATACTGTCCCGAAAACAATGCAATTACCCCACTTTGCCACCAAGGCATACTCTCTAAGATGTAGTTAGTATGCCTTGGCTTACTGAATTATTAACATAATGCGTGCTCAACTGTACTAAGGATGTTGTTCTTGTGGGCTCCACGATTTACCGGCCTTTTGCTTTCTGTTGGAATACACGTACTGGTAAGATACCAAGTCGTGGGCCTATTACCCGTACTCTTAGCCAAGGGTACACGCACTGACTCACTGAAGTTTGACAAACCCTACAGTTCGACTCTGTCGGACTCTAGTACGCTACTTGGACTGTAGTTTGACACAGTCCAAGTAGTGCAAGTAAGTAATGGTTCATCAGTGAGCTAAAAAAGAAAAATAAAGTTCTCGGAACCTTACTGATTTAGCCAACATTGGGCTCAATTTCACGAAATTTCGAAGGAAAGATGTCCAACTTTCTACACGAGCAAATTATTATAGATGGCAGTTATGTATCGACTTTAACAGTGATCCATGGTCATGTGAGCACAAAAGGCTTCCAAACATCTTACACGTCATAATATTATTTGTCTTTTTGTCGATATTAACATTTTGTTTCATTGTTTAATTTTGTATAAGGTGAAAGTAGATTAGTAGATAATATTATTTATGACATATCATTAGCTGTTATAACAGCTAATGATAAAATTTCATCTACACAATTTGATGTAGATCTTTGAGTCAGTACATTATATATATTATCAACCATAAAGACAGAGCAGTTGCTAACAACATGGCAATAACATTGAGTTCACAAGATGATTAATGTAGAGTGTAGACCAGTATCCAGTGAGGAGAAATAGAGCGGTTCAGTTTGTTTTCTTTGTCATTTGTTTAAAGTTTATACGTTTATCATCACACTGACTGTTTTTCATGTTCTAGTCCCTTTCCCTGTATGTTGCTTTGTGAATAATGTCATGATAAATACATTGTTTGCGTATTGCCCGTTTAATTTGTGGTTAAACTACATTTCTGTTATCTGATTGCACGTACCTTTGTCCTTTATATGAAGCTTAAGGACCCTTGGTATGTTAGCATTCATACTTTATGGGAGTTCAAGGTAGTTTCCTTTATCATGTTCGAATAGTGAAATAGTGATATAATGACAAATAATCTGTAAGAAAGCAGCGGCACAAAATCTTGAACAGTTCGGCGCTGCATATTATTGGTTTAAATTCCAAGATGTCAGTAATTTGCTAGTTATCCCATTACAATTTAACAATTTATTCAAGTAGCAGAGTCGATGCCGAATCCACAATTGCTTTCTGTCACCACACCACTTGTTCTCATTATTAAATATTATATCTAACAATTATATTCATTTATAAACGCTAATCATTAGTATAGTAAGATGGACGGTAAACACCGTCCCTCTGCTCTCGAGAGGATAAAAGTTTACAACACAATGGTGAAGAGCTTTTTCAAGTTCATGTTTGTGATGCTGTTATTCAGTGG
Organism: Bolinopsis microptera; assembly: GCF_026151205.1. Classification (NCBI taxonomy): domain Eukaryota; kingdom Metazoa; phylum Ctenophora; class Tentaculata; order Lobata; family Bolinopsidae; genus Bolinopsis; species Bolinopsis microptera. The sequence goes on along the minus strand of NC_087084.1, from coordinate 11,605,632 downwards.
AACTTCTGCTGCAGAACCAGGTAGAATCTTATAATAAAAGTCGTTTGATCGTCACTGCTAGCATGAATCACTTTTTTGACAGAGATTTATATGCTAGCATGAACTTTTTAAAGGACAAAAGAAAATCACGATTACTTAGGCCAAAAATCGAGGCGCCGCAACAAGAAAAATGCATAATTTATTGCGAAAAATAGCGATTTGTCGCGAGGATCTGAGAAAATCGCGATTTGTCGCGGCAAACGTCAAAAATCACGATTTGACACGGAGAATGGGAAAATCGCGATTCTGCACGTGCCGCGATTTCCTTTTGACCTTGGCTCATGACAGCGTTGAAACTTTGTGTGACTCTATGTTGATACAAAATATTTTGCTGTGCCTTTCATGATAGTACGATCATATCTTAAGATCCAAATTTACAGACTGGAGAGAGATGAAAACTGGGAAGATTGACTACGATCTACAAAACTCCCCACTAAAGATCAGGACAGACAGTCCCTTTGAAAGTGGAGATGAAGTGAAGTTAACTTTCTTTGCACTGAACAACCAAGCAGCAGGAGGACTCAGAATTAAGCTGGACACCACTCTGAAGTACTACCTAACTGATTGCGACAATTCTTATACTGACGCTCCCACAAGCCTCCCCTCAAATCTTCTAGCAGACGGCAGGAAAATCTGGAAGATAACAAAGACCCCGGAACCAGGAATGATCGTCCACTGTAACGAACATGAGATATTGAAGATCCAGCTGTCTGACACCATCTGCACCAACCAAAACAAATGGAGTGAGATCTGGAGCAGAAAGGCTAAGAAAATACAGTTCAACTCCTATTTCAGAGAATACGACTACTACTATCATCCGACAGGTAAATTCTTGGCAATATTTTCATCAATGAATAAGGCTGTAAATTATTTAATTTATGTGTGGATGCTAAGATCGAATAATGCAGAAAGAGAATTTTCCCAATTAAACGGAGTGGCTGTAAAAATAATTCATCCACAGAGTGCACTGGCCTCAACGCAAATTGGTACAACGTGCTGTTAGACCAGGATTTCTCCATTGTTGAAGGAACAGTGCTGACACTGAGTTGTAGAGGAGGAGAGGAGATAGAGGGGGATAAAACAGTGATCTGTGTTAAAGACACTGAGTACCAGTATACTGAGGAACCTACATGTTGTGAGTAGTGAAATTTGAAAATTTCATATTGTCATATGAATTAATAATTGTGAACCAATAACTATTTAACATGGCGTCATGAGATAAAACCAGAGAAATTAGATTTACAAAAGCTATGACGTGTTAAACTAAATTTTTCCAGACTGGCTACCAGTACGCGTCAACGTGAAGATCGATTACGACTTTGAAAACTCTCCTCTGAGAATAAAAACGGACAGTTTAATAGGAAGCAACGATAAAGTGTATGTCTGGTTTTATGCCTCAAGTGGTAATAACTTAGGACAAATCGCAATTCATCTGCTGAACGAACCAAAGTATTACATCGGGAAATGCCAACAATCCTGGACAAAATTCACTACTACCCTTCCAGCAGACGATAACAAGGTTTGGACTTTAACCAAAACTTCGCAACCAGCTGGGATAACTGTCCAGTGCAACAACACGGAAATTCTGAACATCCAGTTTTCAGAGACAACATGTACAACTCATAGAAATACCTGGATGAATTTCTGGGGTAAAGAGATGAAGAAGATACATTTCTCCGGAGACACTGCATCTGACTTCTATCAGCATCCACCAGGTTAATAATGAAATCGTTATATTGTATTGTATTGTATCAGATGCCATCGTGAAGTAGGTGGTCTCCTGCACCTTTTCCCCCTCGACATAACAGAAAAAACCTAGACATGCAACCTGCAATCCGAAGGTGATTTCAGCCCTTACGGAAGACTATATTAAGGTCTTCATACTTCTAAAATTAAATGATACATAGCGATAATGAATCGATATACTTACTCAGCTTTATATTATAAGGTTGGCTACCTTTTGCACCATTTATGCTTAGCCTGCCATCTGCTCGTCTGAATCACGGAGCCACCTATAAGTATAACCAAAATGATGAAAGTTATCAACGTTGTTTTACGCTTTTCAATTTCACAGAGTGCACTGGTCTCAACGCAAACTGGAATAACGTGCTGTCAGACCAGGATTTCCCTATTGTTGAAGGAACAGTGCTAACACTGAGTTGTAGAGGAGGAGAGGAGATAAAGGGGGACAAGACAGTGATCTGTGTTAAAGACACTGAGTACCAGTATACAGAGGAACCTACATGTTGTGAGTAGTGAAATTTGAAAATTTCAAATTGTCATATGAATTAATAATTGTGAACCAATAACTATAATTTAACATGGCATCATGAGATGAAAACCAGAGAAATTAGATTTACAAAAGCTATGACGTGATATAAACTAAATTTTTCCAGACTGGATACCAGTACGCGCCAACGTAAAGATCGATTACGACTTTGAAAACTCTCCTCTGAGAATAAAAACTGTCAGTTCAATAGGAAGTAGGAAGAACATGATTGTCTCGCTCTACTCCTCAAGTGCTGGAATTTTAGGACAAATCCAGATTCGACTGAATGCCAAACCCCAATATTGGATCAAAAATTGCCGTCAATCCTGGACAGAATTTCCTCCAAACCTCCCAGAAAACAATAATAGAGATTGGAAAATAACCAAAACCTCGCAACCAGTTGGGCTAACAATTCACTGCAACAACACAGAAATTCTGAACATCCAGTTTTCAGAGACAACATGTACAAGTCATACAAATAATTGGATGAATTTCTGGGGTAAAGAAATGAAGAAGATAAATTTCCAAGGAGACACAGCATCTGACTTCTATCAGCATCCACCAGGTTAATATTAATAATAAAATATTTACATTATACGGTTGGCTATCTTTGCACCATATTATTATTATATGTGATGATTAGCCTGACATGTGAACCACGAGCCACATTATATGACCAAAATGATCCAAGTTATCAAGTTTGTTTTACGTTTTTCAATTAATAAGGCTGTAAATTATTTAATTTATGTGTGGATGCTAAGATCGAATAATGCAGAAAGAGAGTTTTCCCAATTAAACAGAGTGGCTGTAAAAATAATTCATTCACAGAGTGCACTGGTCTCGACGCAAACTGGTACAACGTGCTGTCAGACCAGGATTTCCCCATTGTTGAAGGAACAGTGCTAACACTGAGTTGTAGAGGAGGAGAGGAGATAGAGGGGGATAAAACAGTGATCTGTGTTAAAGACACTGAGTACCAGTATACTGAGGAACCTACATGCTGTGAGTAGCGAAATTAAATAAATTAGAGAGATAAAAGCTTTTGCTGTGCTGAAAAGTACTTTTACGCTAGATTGGAGTATTTCCAGCTTTTTGATTGTTATATAGTCCGAGATGTGTTAGATGGAGGTGTTTTCATGGACACCGGGTTTTGTACCCTTAATATCCGTAGTTGTAACTGGTCAATCAAGGCTGCAACTCCTTTATACGTGTCATATTAAGAGAATACAGTCATTACATTGTAAACAGTCATAAAAGTAATTACTTTATCATGTCAACACTCAACTATTTCAGATTGGAAACCAGTGGTGTCTACCAACACAAAGATCGATTACGATCTAGAAAATTTTCCTCTAAGAATCAAAACTGACAGTTCAATAGGATCTAAAAATCGAATCGCGGTTTACGTTTACTCTTCGGGCGATCAGTTATCAGCAGGCCGAATCCAAATTCATCTGATGACCAAACCAAGGTATTCCATCGATAACTGTCGCACCTCCTGGACAGAACTCACTACCAGCCTCCCAGAAGACGATAACAGGGTCTGGAGAATAACCAAAACTTCTAATCCTATCGGAATAACTATTGATTGCAACGACAAGGAAATCCTAAACTTCAAGTTCTCAGAAGAAACATGTACAAGTCACAGCACCAGCTGGATGACTTACTGGGATAAAGAGATGAAGAAGATAAATTTCCACGGAGACACAGCATCTGACTTCTATCAGCATCCCCCAGGTGAATAATGAAATATTTATTATCAATGGTTGGATATCTTGTACATATTATGGCTGACAAATTATTTAATTTGTCACCTGGGTATTGGCTAAACTTATGTACTAGGTCTACACGTACACATCTAAACATTTCTGTCGGTCAAATTTTACTTATCGGAGCATCAAAATTCAATTTGATTAATTCACAGAGTGCACTGGTCTCAACGCAAACTGGAATAACGTGCTGTCAGACCAGGATTTCCCTATTGTTGAAGGAACAGTGCTAACACTGAGTTGTAGAGGAGGAGAGGAGATAGAGGGGGATAAGACAGTGATCTGTGTTAAAGACACTGAGTACACATTTTCATTGGAACCTACATGTTGTGAGTATGCAGTACTGAGTATTCAACATTCGCATTCTATGGCGAAATTTTAAAGTTTCAATACGGCATTACATGAACACGTCTTGTGCAAACCTTTTGCCATAGTTTCACAAAAACAACTTACCTAGCATGCTCCACGAATCTTCAGTTAGATGATGTTATGTCCAGTCAAAAAACAAAAAAGACTAAAAGCTAAGTGTAACAAAATTTTATTTCAGACTGGCAAACAGTGGAAAAGAACAAATTAATTGAGTACGACCTAGAAAACTCTCCTCTCAGAATTAAGACTGACAGTGCAATAGGAAGTAGGCATGCAGTCTATTTCCAAACTTTCTCCTTTGATTCCAAACAGATAGGACGCATCTCCATTCATCTGGCCACGGTACCAAAGTATTACATTAGGTTTTGTCGCAATTCCGCTGAAGAATTTCCTGTCAGCCTCCCAGCGAGTGATAATGACGATAGGGTTTGGAAAATAACCAAACTCTCACAACCTGTCCGAGTGATTATTCACTGCGACAACACGGAGATTCTACACCTCCAGCTGTCAGACTCCATATGTTCTAGTCACAAGGCAAACTGGAAGAACTATTGGGGTAAAGATATAAAAAGAATAAAGTTCATTTCTGACACAGCGTCTGACTTCTTCTTGCCGGCTCAAGGTGCGTGTTTAATAATTGCTGATAATTAATTAATATTTGCATGTCAGATGCCTTACAAAACTTATTGAAATTTGTTAAATAATTTAACTTTTACGACAATGAATCAAACGAGTAAATCTCAAAAAATGTTACTTTGAACTATTAACAGATTTAAATGTATATGTTATTGATATCTCTGGGCTAGAGTATAATTCAGATGAAAACTAACAGAAGAAAACAGTTTCAGAATGCGCATTTTCCAGTGAGCCTACGTGTACTACTAGCGAGAGTAAGTTTTATTGATATTTTAATGAAATAATGCAGCTAACACTAGTCTTGTGAAACCTAAACGTTTTAGTGATAGGGAATAAAATTATTTGAATCATTTGAATGAGTCACTATTTTACCTTAACATAGTTGATTTTCTTTGAATTTGATGATTTTTCCAGATATATCTTTAAAATTTACCATCATTACCAAATAAAATGTAACTTTCAGAACAGTGCACCGGCTTTAAAGCAACATGGACCAACATGATAACAACAACAATGTTTCCTGTGATACAAGGAACAGAGTTGAGTCTCAGCTGTGAGCAGGGGTATGGACTAAAGGGAGATGATACAGTTACATGTGTAACAGATACTGAGTTTACTGCTGTAGTAGAACCACTGTGTGGTACGTTCGTATCTTTAAATATATTTTTTCTCTTTTGAAAATTCTAAATTAGTTTTATCGGAGTTTCGGTAGACTCATTAGCAGACTTACTCTAAGTAATATTAAACATAATTTGATTATTTTAAGTACTTTTACTATGGGAAGTCCATAGTAATTATTCCTCACAAATTTACACTTTAACATATCATTCCTCTTCAGTTGAACAGTGCCATAACTTCAAGCAAACTTGGAGGAACATGTTAGTACCTGCGGGAAAGAAGCTGCCAGTTTTTAAAGGAACAGTCCTGGACCTAAAATGCGAGAGGGGATATCAGATGAGTGGTGATACGACGGTCACGTGTGAGATGAACACAGAGTTCACCTACGAAAATGATCCTCCGCAGTGTAGTAAGTGTTTAGAGTTAAAACCGGGACACAAGTTGAGGGATTAAAAGCTTTTCTTCAAGACCTAAATCCTGAACTTGCTTCCAAGCAGTCGCAGTCAATACCTATTTGATCGCAAGTTTCACCTTTAACAAGACTGAATAATGAATTATTTGTTTCTTCTAATTTCCTATTTGTTCTAGCTGCGGTTTGTGATGGCGTTACTCCAACATGGAGCACCACCAACATGGTTCCCACACCAGAATCTGTATTCCCAATAACTAAAGGAGCAACCCTGATTATCAGATGTGAGCCTGGATATGAACGGAGTGGGGATAAAAAAGTGACCTGTGATCAGTTCCAGATATTTACCTTCTCTGCAGAGCCTCTGTGCAGTTAGTATATTTTATCATGTCTGCCTGATAACAGGCCAGAAACGATATTGAAAATTTGAAATTATACTAAGAAATATTTGGATTCTTTATTCCTGGTTAAAAAGTATAAATATTACTGTGCAGTATTGACAAGAGCAATAATTTCAGGTGCCTGCCCAGCGGGAAAGTACCGCTCTGACGATATAGATATCTGTCAACAATGTGAAGGTGAGACCTACAGTACCGGTAATGCTGGTTCCTGTACATCTTGCCTTCCTGGAACAGCAAACGAAGAGAAAACTGCTTGTGGTAAGTCTAACATTTGATTTTAGAAATTAGGATTCAAGAGGTATGATAGTACAGAAATGATTTTCCCATTTTTGAAATTACTAATTAGGTATAGTTATTAGTTACCTAGAGAGAGGGGACGAGTAGAATTCAGAGATAAGAATCCAGAGAGCCATTCATCTTAGCAAATTCTTCTCAAAAAGTCAGATAGCACTAAGAAACCATAAGTTTGATTGGTTAACAGTCCATATCATGGTAATATCCTTATAATAATCTCGAGATGTGTGTTTGTTCGTTCGCGTGTAATTTCCGAGCGGCTTAATCAAGAAAACGGTTAGAGTTATGGGACTGGTTTTTTCGGTATCATGCCGACAAAACTCTGACCAAGCCAAATGATTAAGGTTTTTTAAACAATAATCAAGGAGTCTAAATAATCCCTCTGCAGCGGGGTTCTGTCCACAATTGACGGTCCTGAACGCAAACATCTCACCAAGTGGAACTGTAGAAGAGGGTTTAGTAGCAACAATCACGTGCTCAAGACGCTTCCTTTTGATTGGTTCTAAGACTGCTATGACGTGTAAATCAGATGGTAGTTGGGAAGGTGACAAGCCCCACTGTAAGAAAATAGGTGCGTGCAAAATATATATATAATTAATGTAGGTGTTTTATATAGGGTTATCTAATAGGCTTGATTGATAACGTCATAGCAATAATGACTTATAAGGCTATAGGCTGCTGGGGCACTTATTAGTCTTATAAGACATGATTGTCGCGTTATCTGTGCACAAAGACTGAGAATAGTTTAAATCTTTAAAATATGTACTTCCATTCAGGTCAGTGTTTTACAATTTTAATGAAAAGAGTATAACTATAAAGTAACAAAAAAACTTACTATGTCTATGACTCTAATAAATTGTCATATGTAGTAATTTCAAAATGAGACTAGCATTATGAGATTGCAACACTCTTTTTAATCTTTCTACTTTTCAGGGTTAGAGACACAACGTACGATTTAATTAACAGTGCGATTGAAGCCATCGCATAAACACCATCCATGATTTAATCATAAATTAAAGAATAACCAAATCAGCTTTACATTAACTTACATCAGATTTAATTAATTAAGTTAATAGATTCTATTAACTTAATTAATTAAATCTATTAACTGTCCAACTCACCACTATTAGAAGACGGCTTGTCAATAAGTTTAGGTTTCCTGCTGAGTAACATGTCCACGATGAGATGCTGGTTGTAGTAGGCTGCTGTGTGGATAGGTAACCAACCTTTATCATCTACCTGACAGGTAATGTTTAATAATGTTGGTTAGTAATTAAGTAATTAAAAGCAATTAGTAACTAATTGGTAACTAAAGGTTATGGTAATGTTTAATAATGTTGGTTAGCAATTAAGTCATTAAAAGAAATTAGTAACTAATTGGTAACTAAAGGTTATGGTAATGTTTAATAATGTTGGTTAGCAATTAAAAGTGATTAGTAATTTAAAGCAATAGCTATCAGATAACTTGTGATGCTTGTGAGATTACAGTACTATATTATTATTATTTGAAAATGTTTAGCTATTAAATATAATTTCGAAAAAACAGTATGATTCTTATTTTAAAAGAAGCGGGCAATAACTCCGATCTATATAAAAACTCTTCTACAATAAATACAAGACTCCTAAACCACATCTCCCTACCAGGTTGAGATCAGCGTGGTAGCTCAACAGACAGTACACACATTCAATAGCCCCGTGTCGTACAGCAGTGTGGAGCGGTGCAGGACCGAATGTGGTCCGGTCATCACTCTCCCACCGCACGTTCACGTCACACCCCCACGTGCGCACCATGTCACCTGGGAGTGCGGGGATTGTTACGAGAACATTACAGAAACTGAGATCAATCATTGAAACTTTTATATATATTTTGTTAAATGTTTGAATGTTTACTTTTGACACAGTTGGGCCACATAAGAATACTCATAATATAATGATATAGAGAGTAAATTTTCATTTATCATTTCGGGGCCTTTCAACTGATTTAATCTTAATTAAATACTAAACAACTTACAAATGAGATTATGATAGTCGTTCATAGCAGCGTAGTGCATCATAGACATCTTCTTCTCGTCACATTTACTAAGTCGTGTCTTTGTGCTCTTCGTCATTGTCTGCTGGAACACTGCAGAACGACCCAGATGTATTGCAACCATTAGGTGTGAGGTTGATACTTTCTGGGGCTGAAAGTGGGAGATATTTTGAGGAGATCGTTCATTTTTGATTTTTGTTTGTACATTTATCAAGATTAAATACTCAATATTAAGACTTTTAAGTTTTATTATTGCGAACATTGTATAGACATTTTTTTAGACATTTTTACAACTTGCGCATTTTATTTTTACTGACAAATCATGAAGAAAATATTATACTGTTAGTGAACAATTTTAGTTTAAGAATGTTAGTTTAAGAATGTTACTCACATTCCCAAAGCGTCTGTTGAACTGTTCCACAAGTCTTGTCTCACTTACTGGGAACACTCTCTTCTTAGTCTGCGAAGCCCCGTCTATTATCTGATGTAACCTGCAACGGAGTGGTGTGATGACGCCATCATGGAGGTGTGATGACGTCATCATGAAGGTGTGATGACGTCATCATGGAGGTGTGATGATGTCATTACAAATATTGGCGATACCATAGAAATGGTGAAGACTTTTTATCAATTTATCAAATAATATGCCAACGGAAAAATTTTAGTTTTTACCATTATAAAACTTTGGCATCACAATAATCATCAGCACTTAGCTGATCACGGTACCTGCAATACTGTTACAACAATTATAAATAATGACATCACACTAGTTTACACGACTTACCATCGCGGGGATTTAGGTGTTTGAATGTAGAGTTTCTCCAGCTCGATTGCTATCATGGCGTAGGTTTTACCATCTACGTCCACCTCTGAAAGTGATAATATTTAAACTGGTGAATTATGTGTGCAATATACTAACATGGTATTATGTATAAATTTAAACACTAGATTGTATTTATACTATAAATTATTAGATTAAATATGTTTATCTCCAAGACCCTGTATCGGGCAGTTAGAGGTTTGTGGTTCATGTCAAACCCGAGGGACGTTGGTGCACAAGGGTCAAGGAGTCAAACACCTGGTTAGTAGTTCGCTAGTAAATATTCATTCAAGATATTTACTTTGATCATAGCAATGGGGAATTATATAATTTAAAATATAATTGATGATAATGAGACATGAAGTAAATATGATGTTATGATGACGCATCATATAAGTTATACTGTTTCCCACATAAATCCGCAAACACTATAAAGCTATAATAGACAATGTGAGCCTAGCAAGCTGAAACACTATTACAATCTTTTAATTGCAGTGCAAGCCCTTCCTTCCTTCAGTTCTATTTTGAAAATAGTATTTTCAGTTCTACATTCCATCGAGCATTCCTAGCACATGTGTTAAAAAGTTTTTAAACAATTGGTTTAAGGAAGAAGCACCTCAAGGTCCTGCAGGGGACCTAGCTAAAGACTGGTGATGAACAGAACAATAAACTGCATCCTTGCCTTACTCCTAACACTTACAATAACATCACTGACAAAAGCAAAGAAAGCAGATGCCTCATGGCTAGACGCTCTGAACGAATACCTCCCATGGTTAGAGAAAGCAGCGAAGAAACCACACATTCTGTACGTGGTTATGGATGATCAGGGGTACGGGGATGTGGGGTACACCTACCCTGACCTGGCAGATATTAAAACGCCCGTGTTGGATGGTCTCGCTTCTAAAGGTTAGCCAACCTTATTACGTAAATGCAGCACTGCGGCTTTTGCGGCTCTAACATGATGCGACACTTGTGGCACTAACATGTGGCACTTGTGGCACTAACATGTGGTACTTTCGGCACTTACATGTGGCACTTGCGGCACTAACATGTACATATGGCACTTGCGGCTCTAACATGTGGCACTTGCGGCACTAACATCAAACATGTGGCACTTGCGGCACCATTATATGCAGACAAGCTCAGGACATGTTTTGTTGGATGTGTTGTAAATCTGAATATTACTGGTTGTTGAGAGGTGAACTATGTTTGTCACGTGACACTCTGACAGTGATTGATCAGTCAGTTTCCAGTATTGACCATAAAAACCCAGAATCAATGTCACGTGTCAAAGCAAATATGGTTTACCTCCCTTCTAGTATCCAGAACTATTGTAGAGAACACAAGCCAAATAATTTTAATTTTAATGAGACAAAACTAAAAGGCATGATACAGATAATGTCAAGCTTAAATAATAACCGCAATGAATAATAAATTTCCTCTGTCAGGGTTGATAATGAACAGACACTACTCAGCTTGGATGTGTACTCCTACACGTGCCAGTATCATGACTGGTAAATACCCTATAACTCTAGGTAAAACAGCTGTTGTTATATTACATTTTTAGTTAACGTTTTATTAAATTTTTAGTTTAACGTTTTATTAAATTTGAACTTATTAACCTAATGCTGAACCCATCATCTAGAATTTGAGTTCAGCACAAAATGAATAAGGTTTAAAGATATTGATAACGATAGGAAACCATCGAAGTATCCAAATAATCTTATACATTAACACATTATTAAGAACCTAGATTTAATTAATACTCCCACTATACCAGGTATCCAGCACGACATATTCTCACCCCACACAGAGGAATGTCTAAACGAAAAGGAGCTCCTCCTCCCTGAAGTTATCCGCCACAACGGCTACGCCACCCACTTGGTCGGCAAATGGCACTTGGGGTACGCCCGCTGGTCCTGTTTCCCGTGCATGCGCGGCTTCGACACCGCATACGGCTACGTAAACGGAGAGATCGGATATAATAGTCACATGATCAGTGGTTACTACGACTTCTACGAGTGTTCATACAGTGATGAGGAGGGTCTAAACTGGGACATACTGACAGAAGATAAGGGTATCTACTCGCTCTACCTCTATAACAAACGAGTGAGGCACATCGTGCAGGAACATGACCCTGACCAGCCCCTTTTCCTTTACCTTCCCATGCAATCCGTACACTCGGACTACTATGCACCCAAGAAGTTAGTTAAGAAGAGAATGCTATTAAAGACTGTTATGATGACGTCATCACACCCCCCTGATAACGTCATCAAACCCCCCCCCCCCCCCCCCCCTTCTCAGGGATTCCATAGTTAGGATAGTGCTCAGTTAGACACATCACACTACAAAACATGTAAACACATATTATTATCAGGTTTTTCGACTGCACGGACTCTCCGCGCTGTACAATGCAGGCTATGTTAAAGGCAGCGGAGGAGTTGTTAACTGATTTTATTCAGTATTTGAAGGATGCAGGAATGTGGGAGAATACTCTGCTTGTTTATCACTCTGGTGAGTAGATAGGTAAAAGGAGCGAGTAGATAGTTTATAGCAGAAGGACAGAGTATGATCTTCAGTTATTAATTTTCTTACGACATTTTGCATTATTTTCAAAGATTCCAAAAAACCCACATCTGTTACCAACACCAACCCCCAGATAACGGAGCCCCAAAAAGCAAGTACACCTCAAACGGCCCCCTCAAAGGTTCCAAATCCCACCTGTGGGAGGGCGGGGTCCGCACAGTTGGTTTCCTCTACAGTGAAAACGAGGAGATCCTCCAACACCGGGGCTCTACTGACTGCTACGTGCACGTGTCGGACTGGTACCACACCCTCATAGCTGTCTCAGGGGGCTGGGACGCGTACACCGAGGCAACAGGGCTGGAAATGCCTGCGGAGTTGGACAGTGTGGACCAGTCTGACTACCTGTTGTTTGATAACACAGATATGGTGTGTCCCCGTACTCAGATCATGTTGCATATTGACCCGGTTAAGAGGGTAGCCGGGTATTTAAAACAGGAGTATAAACTGCTGGTAGGACCGCAGCAGAGCAGTGCGGCGTGCAGTCTCTATAAGTTCTACCCTCTCAACATTTCCTCTATAGACTTCACCATTATACAGCTATTTGATATATTCGAGGACCCTAACGAGGTGAATAACATAGCACACACCCACCCTGATGTAGTTGCAGAGCTAGCAGGTGATATAGCTGATTATCTGTCCCATCAGAACCCGCTCACATGCCAGCTGCCTACTATTGATGGTAGTTATCCTACTGATAGTGTGCCTTATTATCTTCCGTGGGACTTTAGTAGGGATTTCCTGCCGTCTTCAGCTTATCGGTATGATACTTTGTTACCGTGATGTTACACGTGATGTTACACGTGATGTTACACGTGATGTTACGCGTGATGTTACACGTGATGTTAAACAGTTACACGTGATGTTACACGTGATGTTACCGTGATGTTACACGTGATGTTACCGTGATGTTACACGTGATGTTACACGTGATGTTTAACAGTTACACGTGATGTTACCGTGATGTTACACGTGATGTTACACGTGATGTTAAACAGTTACACGTGATGTTACCGTGATGTTACACGTGATGTTACACGGGTAGATTATTGGGACTCTTAGGATCCTTGATGCTTGGTTGATGAAGGCCGGGTTAGCCAGGCCAGGGTTGTTATTGTAATTTGTAGCAGGTCTACATATAATTAGTTTTCACTGGAGGAAGATGATACGACACAAACGGGATTTAATTGGTGCATGCCACTAGAATGATTGAGGAGACCTAGAATCAAGTACAAGTAGACAGTTCCTGTTGTCATAAATATAGTATTAGTTACGCGTGCTCATCTATTGTTAACTCAGAAATTAAAACTATTCCATCGACCATCTCTTAATTCTCCAAAGTCCCAACCTGCCATAGGGTAGAGGTTCCCATCCCCACTCCCCTTGAGTTTCTTGTGGTTCTGCTGCACTGCCACCTCACAGATACTTTCGTAGCTCTCAACTAACTTCTCTGTAGCTGGCTTCAGAGTAACGCAGTTCTTTCCTGAGTGGTGTTGAAATGTTGAAATGTTGAAATTTGGTGATTATGAATACTGAAGATATAGGTTTATATCTGTTTTACACTTACAGATTGGTATGATATTATCTTGTGTCTACATTAATATTACAAGGTATACCGTGTACATATTGTCTGAGAAGAATATGAATAAAGTAACCCTAGAATTGTGTACTGTAAAATAATATCCCCTTAGTAACCCCTCAGTAACCCCTCAGTAATCCCCCAGTAACCCCCCAATAACCCGTCAATAACCCCTCAATAACCCCTCAATAACCCCTCAGTAACTCCTCAGCAACCCCTCAGTAACCCCTCAGTAACCCATCAGTAACCCATCAGTCACCCCCCAATAACCCGTCAATAACCCCTTAATGACCCCTCAATAACCCCTCAATAACCCCTCAGTAACTCCTCAGCAACCCCTCAGTAACCCCTCAGTAACCCATCAGTAACCCATCAGTCACCCCTCAATAACCCCTCAGTAACTCCTCAGCAACCCCTCAGTAACCCCTCAATAACCCCTCAATAACCCCTCAGTAACCCCTCAGTAACCCCTCAGTAACCCCTCAGTAATCCCTCAGTAACCCCTCAGCAACATCTCAGCAACCCCTCAGTAATCCCTCAGTAACCCCTCAGTAACCCCTCAATAACCCCTCAGTAACCCCTTAATAACCCCTCAGTAACCCCTCAGTAACCCCTCACCTATAACAAGACCACCGTGCACGTGACAGTACATATCATCGTCTACAAACAGCTTGTTACTTGTCACACTGTCGCTGTGCAACATGAGGGGAGGGAGAGTGTCCTCTGTCTTTACTTGTTCAGTTGTCAGGGAGGGCAGGTACGCACTGTCAAATTGGGTGGTTAGTAACGGTTACAACGCAGCTGTTAATAAGGGCGGTTTTAGTAATCTTTTGTATGTTAGATATTTCTCCTGGCAGCTGGTTTGTTGAACGAAATTATACGGCTAAGTTAATTGAGGAATAACATAATATGAGTATTGCTGAAAGCACAGTGTAAGGCCTACACGGACCACCTCTAACTAGCCAATCCCTGTTTACATGCCGTGTATATATAATACGCAGCTAATAATCAATCATTCAACTTAGAACTGTATCTCAATTAACATCGTGCAGTTAGTTAGTTAGAATTTTGTGTTTATTGTCTGATCATTTTATGACTAGTCTACTCAAATGAAAAGGCACCAGTTCAGGAATTTACAAGACTAAATAATAAACAGCCTCGAAAATAATCAATAACGATAACTAACTACTATACCTTATTTTTTTAAATTTATTTATTTAGTATTTTATTTTTCTAAATAACAACTAATAACCTGATGTCTGGTACCATACTGAACTTCTTCATGCTGACTAAGAAGTAGCTGAGAGCTGTGATGAACTTCACTTTGGACAGTAACTGTCTCACTTTGGGCTTCTTTGTGAACCACTCCCTGTAAAGCTTGGTCATTGGTATTTTATTTAATTTAGAACTTCGATTAATCTTATAATATAACATGACAGTGCGAAATTTTGTAGATTTGATGTTTGTCAATCATACATGCCATAAATCACATAAATTTGCAATAATTCCCATATTTTAGTTCCAGTAAAACTGTAAACATAGAACCTGAACCTAATTAACAATAACAATACAATATAACCAACCTAACTGCAGAGCGTTGGGACTGTAACCAACAGGTCAGCGGTTGATGCGTGTCGTCTATCAGCTTGTCTAGCCCCTTCCTAAGGGTCACAGAAACAACTATCACGAGACATGTGGCATGGTATGGATAAATAATTCAATATTTTAAATTGTTGCCAAAATGTACAACTGAGTTAGTTTACACAATAATTTGAAATATTGACTTTATCCGTATTTATCTATCCGTATCAGTCGAACTGACTAAGCTTTTAAATAACAGAATAGTTGGTAGAGTACTAACTAGAGTACTAACTAGAGTTGGTAGAGTACTAACTACTAACCTGGTAAAGGAGGAAATGTCGTGCTGAACGGAGAACACGAGCATGTTCCTGTGGTGCTGAGCCTCTTTTATACTGCACAACAGGAACACTCCAATACTGTCTAGAATCTGAAGTTATTATACACTGTTAGTTTTATCAATTATAGAACTTCAAGTCGATAAACAATACAAAATGTGATATAGACTATATAAGTTTCATGTCGATGTCAAAAAAACTTTGCAGAATTCTTTCTACAGAAATGTGTCTGCTGTTGCTGTTAACTTTATTTCATTAATTTCTCACTGTACCTCTTTGTTCATCTTTTTACATTCCTCAATATCATCGTGTGTCTCATGTTCGTTGGCATAGTAACCGTGCCACTGAGAATCCTGTAAGAGAGAAACTGAGTACGAAAAAATAATTAGATCAAACGAATTTTAAGATTTTAATTTGAAACTGGGTCATAGACCTTATCAAAGGATTAAAATCCTTCTAGTAGCAAAATCAAACCTTGTTGAAGTCATACATTCCATAATCCTTGAATATAGCCTGTTTATCTACACGAGTCTCTGGGTTACCGTCTTTATTTACATTCATCAGATCAGCCCACCTGAAAGTCATTACTCGTGGTTGCTATTTATAGAACTCAGTAAGATTTAGAGATGATTTGTATTGCCACTAAAAAACATTCTTAACAATAACTATAAACATGACGTGCACAAGCAGTCAAACCTTTCAGTAAACTTCTGGCGCCGCTCCCTGCCAAAATGGGCACCGTGCCACAGCCCCTTCATGTAGTAGTCCAACTCCAGCATGCACTGAGCTACGTGTGTGTCGATGTAAGCTGGGGGGATGTCCACGAATGTCCCTGTGAAAGCAAACGTTTTAAACTCTGAATGTGAGAACAGACTGATTAAAGTGCATTTTTAGTTAAAAGACCAGAAGAATCAATACTTGACTAATAAATCACTTTAAAGACTTAATACTGTGCAGATAACACAAAAATAATTAAAAGAAAAGTTTCGAGAATATGTATATTACCTTTATCATAACGAGGTCTAAGAGAGATTGCAGGTAGCTCCTCAAAAACGTTAATTCCTACGGTCAGCTCCCTTATTATCTGCTGAATCTCCCTCAGGTCAAAACTTTCTTCTTTTTTCTTATTCTGAAGATGTTTGGCGATTAATATCTTGTGGTAAGACCAGTTCAGGTTTTCATATTATCCTTTTTAGCCACTGTACAAGGAAATATTTGCACTTCAAATTTGTATTTCACTATGCAACTATTAATAAATGTATTCTCCTGTCCATGATATAGTGTACTTTTATTATAAAAACGAACACTTCTCTAGTTCATAATTTTACAATGTTGTACATGGTGATTTTATCATGTAGGTATCATAATTTTACGTGATGATTATTTTGTCATGTATCATCATGATTTTATAGAGTAATACATAACAATACATAAATCCAGGACAACCCAATGATACAAAAAGCTTACAAGTGGTTTGTCTTTTTCAACGAGAAGTACATAGTTGCTCAAGTTTTCCAATGTTGGATTGGCAATGTTTGTTAGCAGTCCATTACCAAGTTCTGATACCTGAAGTTTAAAACTTTGTTACATTTGATATGACAATGGTCAGAGTGAACTGACAAAAACTATATAACAAACTTAATACAAACTTAATACAACTTAATACAAACTTAATACAAACTCTCAAACAAATTAAAAGTTAGTGCCATTTTAACATGAAATATCTTTTCAATTTGTAGATGTGATTGATTTTCCTATTCTTTTATTGCTGTAATATTAGGATCAACGACACAAACCAATCATGATCTCAGGAATAAAACCCTGATTTGACATGGGTTTTGGTTAAGTTGTTAGAAGTTCAATGTGATCATAGCAATTAAATTATACATTACCTTCTCATCAACAATGTTCTGAGCAAACAACCAGTCATGCGGTTTAGTAGACAGTAACTCCTGCAGTTCATCCTTCTCAAACTTATCAAAGAATACAGTGGCTAATGATGGGGTACTTAGGCTTTCTGGTGACTCCATTTCTAGTCATCACCTACATGAATCTTCAAGTAAATAAATGATGCTAAGGATATTGAGGAGATTCAATAATTTCAATACTTCTATAAATCAAATAAATCGAGTATAATTAATGATTATAACTTTTGACAATACGAGATGGAGGGTAAAAATATTTTCTTATTAACTGCTTGTAACTTGACTTATTGGTCGAGAAAAAGGTGTTCGAAAAGACCACTATTAGATGTCATGCCCATTATTGGAAGTGTATGAGATGATTGAATTGCAACTTAAATTCTCTGCTGACTGGCAGTGTCAGTCAAGGAACCTATTATGAAGCTATTTCAGATCACCAATTATATACAGAACTTTCACGAAAAGGAGAACTTTACAACAACATTAATTGTAGACAGTCGCAAACAGGATCAAGGTTGTGGAATGTTAAGTCAGCCACAAAGGTAAAAGCATCCACATCCATCTCATTTATCATGAGATATACTCATATAATATAATTTCCGTTAGCTATTGTCTCTCCATAGCTAGGGATCTAATTTTTTCAACAATTTTAGTTTTGATTGAGTCTGATGTAATTCTCATTGCAGTAAATAGTGCATTTTTAAATGCAATCCTTGGTGGTGTTCCTGGTGTGGTCATGTGTGGGTCTTCCGATGGGTCAATTGGCACGTTTTGTTCATTAACAATCACAACATAGTCCGTACAATCTGATGTAATGAGCAGTTTATTTGGTGACTGCCTTGTTCTGTATATCCGATAGGCTACAAAGCAGATAAAAACAATCCCCATTATCGCTAATATCACTATCGCTGCGGTTGGAAACACTTTTCTCTCGTTGTCTGTGTTACAGGATATGCTGTAAACATTTTGAGCCCACGTTCCGCCCCTTCCATTTGTACTACATGCAAGTGAAGCACCATATTTCCAGTATGTGTCTCCTGCATTAGCAGCGGTAAAACACTCATTGCTGTATTGGATTGCAAATATAGTCCATTTTCTGTCAGCTGCATATTTCTGACAATCCTTAATAGGATAGTCAGATATGAATCTGACCCCACCAACTATAGCCCTGCTTGATTTGTCAGCCCAACACCCAAGTTGTTTCACTGCGCAGTTGGATAGAGCACCTGTAAAAGAATGTCCATTAGTTATAAAGTTTTCAAAATAGTGTGAACTTTCTTTCCACAAGAAGTTCATACAATACAGACTAATTTGACAGACTAATTGTTATACTATACATTATGTGTCTTTAAACATACCCGCTGCAACGGAATAATTCAGAGCAATCCAAAGGATAATCAGGAAAGTTAGACCCATAGGATCGGTCAAAATAGAGCTATATGACCACTGATCAGCGATATCAATGTCTAATCGAGACCTCGTCCGTTCATATTGAATTACTACTACCTATCATCTGTCACATCGTTAATATCTCTCTGTCAACTGGAAATTTTGATGATGGAAGCAAACGCACTTGATTTACACTTTTTATCAAATTGCTTGGTCACGAAAACCAACTGTTAACCTTAGAACTTGACATGACATTTGTTGGAACCTCATTGAACGTGCTGTCCTAGCTCAATCGGCATGAAAAACTGAACCCAAAACTCCGATAAGTAAGTAAGTAAGTAACATTTTTGAAATCATATCATCACACATCTTTGTTTGCAAAATATCCTCACAGTGCATTAAAAACGTATAAATACCTTTGGCCATTAATTACACTAATTTAACAAACTTTATCTCTATGCAACAAAAAGCATTTGCTACACTATATTAAATGACTTGTAGCAAGTGATCGTATTCATAAATTATGCCACCAAGTTTCAAAATACAGCCAACGTTTACCTAGCTAGCTAATTTATTGTTTGGTTCTTTCACGTGAAACTTGAAAAGAGCGCCGCCCACAAAAATTGGGGTGCCAGGCAAAGTTAACATTTTCATGCTGTAATAAAATTACCTAGCAGTCTAATCTCTACTAAATTTAAATGTTTATGTTTTTTGACGGCTGATGACCCGACGTTACTCGTTAAAAATTTTTGAAGTAGGACGCACCGGCAAGTGTTGCTACACGTTGTATATTTTTATCTTTTCTTAGAGGAGGCCACCGCGCCGCGAGCTTCGCGTCGCGCGCGAGAAAGGGTTGCAACGTGTCCCATTGTGTCAAAGGCAAGTGAAACAAAAAAGCGCGCACCGAGTTAATCCGTTGTAACAATGGGCAGTGTTAATTTCTTTTGTTCAAAAAGTTATCATATGATTTGTTTTTAATCATAGTTGTAGTTAATCACGATGTCAATCTTGCACAGCTCGGCGAGGCCAGCGGTGCATTTTGCCAATTTACTTGATTCACGATGTCAATCCTTCGCATCTCGCCGATCTGCATACGTTGCGAGAAGCATTATTTGATGCGCGCGCGACCCAGTAGTGCATCGCGCTACAACCAATTTACCGAAATGTGGTCTACCGAAGTGTGCGGTTGCGAAAAGAATTATTTGATGCGCGGCGCGCGGCGCAGCTTAGTAGTGCATTGCGCTACAATAGTTGAAGTAATGTAGTGTTTACTGATCGGAACAAATTTTTAAAAACATTTGCAATAGTGTTTAATAAAATTAACTTGTGAATTGTAAACATTCCAAAAATAACAAACGAAAATAAAATAAAAATTGTATGAACCACAACATTTTTTTGCGTAAATTTATATGTTATATTTTATATTGGATCAGACATTAAAATTATAATTTGACTTTTCAATCTTTTAATTCGTTTAATCAGCTGCAATTTTTATTGACAATGGAGTAGGTTTTTCAATTTTCATATTGCATTAATATTTTTGACGAGTGATACTCGTAAACTATTTGAGTCCAACTCTTGCTCTAACCAGAGCCCTCTCGCTTGCAGTAGCGCGCGACCGCCGAAGGCAGCAAAAGAAACAACTTGTGAAACAAGCGCGTCACGCAGTATGCGTATACACATGGCTATGTGAAGTCCAACTCAACGTGCGTCTTAGGTAGGTTATAAACCTACAATAATATTTGAGTAGCTTTTTACTTTTTGGTAACTTTGGTCTGCTTCATAGTATCCTCTATCGAGTCATCAGATTTGCTGACCACCCTGACAGCAAGACCGCGACCGTTGCCTTCATTCCACTACAATCCAGTAACAAGTTTCCATTTCGACAGCTGTATCCTGCCACTAGAGGCTCATCCGGGAATGATTTCTCAAACGTTGTAAGCATTTCTTTAAAGTGCAGGGGATCTTCGATAGGATGCATGTTTGATGGGATTAATTTAAGTTCCACAATGGAGGTCCAATTACTGCAAACGATCAATTGTCGTAGAGCGTTTGGTTGTGCTGACAGCTAGATTTATTCAAAGTGGGAATAGTTGCCTTTTGGCCATGTCGGAGTGTTGCGGAGAACTGGATGTTGACATCATTTGAACACTTGCCGTGCAGCACTTTCCACATGTGGATGATGGTATATCGTTCTCTCCTTCGTTGCAACGACATCAATTTTAAGGCATTGAGTCTCTGCCATTAGTTTAGATGCTGTAGGCCAGGACATAGGCTATACACATGGGTCTTAAATTAGTTGATTTCGGTACGGTTCGAGTTTCGACCGGGTGGTCGGAATTAGTGCTCTTAACGAGTCATCACTGAAAAAAAAAGTGTCACTGTCGTCAGAGATATCAGAGCAATTACTTGCTCAACAATTAAAAGTTCCTCAAATCTTTAGTGTCTGAAAGATTATGACTGGCATGGCGAAATTTTTATACATTCTGACCGAATTAAACAAACATATAACATCGCCTCCTAAATGGGAGGTACAAACCTGCCATCACAATGAATAGGGCTTAGTGCAGTATTGTCTGAACTGAACCTCTGCTTCTTGCTGTTTATCCCAATGATTTTAAATCATATGCTTCCTAAATTGTGCTCCAAATGTCATTCTGTTCTTGCAATCATATTACTCAATGAAACAAGAAATTTTTCAATGAAACAAGAAATTTAATTTTTAGCACATTTTACAGAGTAAAGAGATGTAAAACAATTTATAAAAATATAATGCTCATTTGATGTATGACTTTTTGTCCTTGACTGTTAGTTTGATTTTGAAGGGACAGGCAACTAACGGGGCAGGGAATGTGCGTGCCTGAAAGCTTTTGCACACACCAAAACGCTAGTTCAGTTGAGTTTTTAGAGACAGGGCTCATATGAGGATCAGAAGAAAATTGTTAGCAGACGTTAGGGGTTCTGTTTGTGTTTGTTACTATGGGTTACAGTCTTGTTGTGACAGAAAGTCTACACTATATATATGCCTAAGTTTAAATTGTGTAGTTTGAGGATATAAGATGCAACTTTAAGATGGATATTGGAGAGCTGTTGAAAAATTATGGTCGTTGTATCAATGGTTATAATAAGCTAATATAAATATCTTAAACTATACAGTGCTAATTAAAAATTTCTTTATACTGCATTATCAAATTAAATGTTAAAAATTCAAAAATATACATTCATTTTATTTTATTAAAGACTTTCTCACACATACTTTTCTCACAGAACAAGACTTGGAAAACACTAGACTAGGGGAATTTCGCTGACATGTGTGTGACCAGCAAGTAGTGATCTTTCGAAGACAATATTGTTGCAGTCAAAATCTTTGATTGTCCAATCAAGCGGGGCGTGGCTGTGTTGATTATTTAATAGTGCACGTTTAAGCTTTCCCCGCAAACACATCACACTCATGGTAAAGTCATCCATTCTAATTTTTGGAGTAATCATGTTAAAAATTTTGGTTGATCTTGTATTATGGTTATCAGGTGGGTCAGCCTGACAAATAAGTAGACTCTGACTCTGACATAGCCACAATTTCTATAGGAGAGGTCAGAAAAATAAGTTTCATGCCCATCCACGAAGGACAAACACCCACAAAAAACACTGAAATGTCCCTGGAATCAAACTCAGTTTATATCATGACACGTTCCTCACAGGCATGGTTCAAACATGGTATTAAAGCTACCCAACAGACCAAGGTAACCCCGTCCATAGGACGTTACTCAATTACCCTTAGAACAGTTGACAAAAAATTTCGAAGAAGCACCATCATACTTGGAGATTCCAACACCAAAACTATCAAGTTTGGGAGCGGTGTTGGTACTATGGGTCAGTCTTTCCCTGGCGAAAGAGTTAAGGCGGGCAAAGTTGGTTTGATTGACCCATGTCACTGTATCGGATACAGCAATGCTGTTATTGTATGTGGTACAAATGACCTTCGAGTAGACAACCTTAGAGGAGAGAATGCAATCTATCAGCTGGTTGACATTCTCCGCATGAAGATTGAACAGATAAAAAAGCTCTCCCCTAAAATCAAACTCTTTGTCACCGCAGTCCTCCCAACCAGACTGCCCCAAATGAACAAGAACATCATGATCTTCAACCGACTAGTCGATGAATTGTTGAGTGCCAACTTTAACCAGACTGTATGGCACATTGGAGTTGGCCACTTTCTGGACAGTAGTGGACTCCTTGCCACTAATCTGACCAGAAGTGGTGATGATATACATTTAGGTATTTATGGTATTGCAAAATTTGTGAGATGTGTGAAGCACTGGGTGTATGTGAGAGCGAGGCAAGAGTGGACAAGACGTGGAAAACACAACCAGTCAGTGGGGTCTAACAACCCCACTTAGTAAAAATGAATATAAAACTGATTAAAGATGTGTGTGGCCCATGCAGCAGATCTATTAACATTGGACAACCTTTACTGGAGTGTGAAAACTGCAATAATGCAATCCATACCAAATGCTTCAAATCTGCCAAATATTCTTGCAAAAATGGTCTGTGGATGTGTTACGAGTGTGCTAGTTCTGCAGAGGAACGATACTATCCATTTCCATCTAATGAAGAATCTTATGACTCTGACAGATTCTATGAAAATAGGAACCAGGAGGATACCCTGATTGCATCGTATTCCCTTGTACTTGAACGCTGTCGTCGCTACTCTAAAATTGAATTTCTAAATGCAATTAAGCAGCTTAATTCCTTAAAAAAACCCATGTTATCATCTCTATTCTACAATGTGGATGGAAATGCATCCAACTTTGATAGCTTCTTGATTGAGCTCAGAAGTATAGGACACTCGTTTGATATGATAGGCCTTGCTGAAACCAATACTGATCCTGCGCAGCAGGGTCTGTATCAAATTCCAACATACACAGGATTCTATGGGGAAACATTGGCGGGCAAGAAGAAAGGCACTGGTGTTGCACTCTATGTATCTGACAATCTAAACACTGTGGTCTTAGAAAAAGTATCACATTGTACTCCAAATATTGAAAGCCTCTTTGTTGAAACCACAGATAGCGCAGGCTGCAAAATTGTTCATGGAGTCATGTACCGACCCCCAAATGGCTGCTTTGACAGCTTTTGTGAAACGCTGGAGTTAATTGCAAGACAGCTAAATGGAAAAACTGTCAATTTGTTGGGCGACTTTAACTCAAACATACTTAATATTTCTACCAGTTCCCAGCTCTTTGAGGATACATTGTACAGAAATGGCTTCTATCCGACTATATCCATTGCAACACATTTTCGTCAAAACTGTAAAAGTTCATGTATTGATAACATTTTAACAAATAAAATAGAGAATGTAGTCTTATCAGGTGTTATCGAGGAGCGGCTTGATGAGCATGCCCCTATATTTACCTTTACCTCAGCAGAGACCCCTCGCAATACAGAGCCCCAGAAACATGTCCGATATTATGATTACTCAAGCTCCAAATTAAAAAGTTTTGTAACTGAACTTGAGGTGAAGGTAAACCAGCTGACTCCTTCGACACAATTTGATGAGTTTACGGCATGTTTTGACCAGACACTTGATAAACACTGTAAACTGGAAGTACCAAAAGTGACAAAAAGAACTCCGAAACTCAACCCATGGATTACAGACGGTATCATCCAGTCGGTAGAAAGAAAACATGAACTACGTAAGGAGTGGTCTGACACTGTTACCAATAAGAACCCTGGTGGTAATCTCTTGTTCTACCAAGTATTTAGCAATTATCGTAGGATGCTTAAAGCCATCATTAAAGCTGCCAAACGTTCGCATTACTGCAACGAAATCCTCAACAACTGTGAAAACAGCAAGAAAACTTGGCAAATTATCAATGAACTTAGAGGCAAGAAGAAGAGACAAACCAAACCCCCGTTTATCATTGATAATCAAAGAATAGTTGATAGAAGGACAATCGCTAATGGATTCAATGCTTGGTTTGTCTCTATTGCACCCAAGCTGAATGAGACGCTTAATGACCTATCTCATGGCATGCCTATATTACCCATGAAAACTTTTTATGACTTCCTGAATAAAAGAAATGAAAAAACTATTATGCTAGAAGATTGCTCCCCGAACGAAATATTGAAAATTATAAATCAGTTTGAAAACGGCAAAGCTAGTGACATTCCAATAAGTGTAATAAAAAAGTCATCTCATATAATTGCACCTGTCTTATCAAATTACTTCAATATCCTTATGGCCGAAGGTATATTTCCAGATGTCCTGAAAACTGGTAAGATAACACCTGTATATAAGAAAGGTAACCCTGAAGAAATTGAGAACTACCGTCCTATCTCCACACTGTCTGTCTTCGGTAAAATCTTCGAAAAGCTCATTTACTCAAGAATATACGGATTTGTTAGCTCTCAAGGAGCCATATCGGAGACACAGTTTGGATTTAGGCAATCCCATTCTACATCTCATGCAGTCAATTACTCTGTAGATTTAATTACAAAATCTCTTAAACTCAAGAATCATGTTCTAGGAATATTCATTGACTTAAGCAAAGCCTTTGACACTATCGACCATTCAACACTACTTATAAAATTAGAGGGCTGTGGAATTAGAGGAGTAGCAAATAACCTTATAAAAAGCTACTTAACAAATAGACTACAATACACCGAAGTTGTGGGAGAAAAATCAGACACCCTATCTATTCAATTTGGTGTCCCGCAGGGTTCAATACTTGGACCTCTCCTATTTCTCCTCTACATGAACGACATCTCAAACAGTTCTAAACTAGGATCATTTGTTACATTTGCTGATGATACCAATATATTTGTTGTAGGAAAAACAAAACGTGAGGCCTATGAACGTGGAAATAAGCTTCTTTCATCATTGCAGTCTTACATGCGAGCAAATAAGTTACATATAAATATGTCCAAGTGCTGCTACATACACTTCAAGCCTCCCATGAAAGGTTCTAAGTCAGAGATTTTATCAGATGATGAAGTAGGACTTACTATAGACAACTTTCCGATAAAAAAAGTTTCATCCACTAAATTCCTTGGAGTTATAATTGATGAAAACCTTTCATGGGAAGAACACATTAAAGCCCTTAAGCGAAATCTAAATCATTCCACTTCCACCTTATGTCGACTTCGCTGCTCCCTTCCAGAATTTCTACATCAACAACTATACTATACTTTGTTTGAATCCCATCTCTCTTACTGTATATCTGTCTGGGGTGGGGCAGCGAAGCATCGTATAAGCTCTCTGTTTACCGCCCAGAAGTACTGTCTTAGGGTTATGTTCGGTGATAGGGAGGCTTACCTTGATAAGTTTAAGACCTGTGCACGTACCAGACCAATAGGGCACCAAAGACTTAACAACAAGTTTTTCATAAAAGAACATACTAAACCGCTATTCAAACATAATAATATCCTAGCTATCCAAAATCTCTATACATACCACTGTTACCTCGAGCTCTACAAGATAATGAAATTTCGTGCTCCAATATCCTTACATGAAGGCTACACATGCTCGACAAGGAAGCCGACCCTACTTACTAGAAGAGCAAAAAGAAAATGTGTCCCTTACCTAAGTTAAATTCTTCTGACTTTTGTACGGATTGTTTGTACAGTTATGTTTGTGCAGTTATGTAAAAATCAAGCATATTTCAGAGTGATTGCTTGTAGAAGATAAGATTGGTAATTTGTATATTGTGAATTTTGACATAAATTATTGTAGGTTCTCAGTCTAGAGTTAACCTCACTGTTTTGTTTAAAGATGGTACACTATTTGTCAGTTGGGTCTTATTATATTCAAATTGTGACTTAAAAACCCAAACAATGATAGCTTACAAAAAATAAAAGCTCTAGATAAGTTTTATGATCATTGATAACTTGTCTCAAATCTTAATTGATTCACTCTTTTGTAGGTAGCTCATGACCTCAGATTATTTGTGCCATGGAGTCTATACTTGATGAAATTGATTCTATGATTGGTGAGCTAGATGACATAGATTTCAAACCCAATCGCAAAAAGGTGAGTCTTTTAATCATGTATCACATGTGTTACTTGATAGCTTTGATTGTTGTTATTCGTTGTGAATATCACAGTAAACAACATAGTACAGAATTGAATCAAAATAATATGCACTGTTATTTGTAATTCAATTTTGATTTTACTTTTAAATAGTTTTACAATTTAAATATCAATTTAAACATAAATTTAAACATAAATTTAAACATCTTCACTGTGCAATCACTAGGATATTCTATAAATAAGTAATCTCAACTTAACATCAAATGAATCTCTAATAAAACATTAGGAGATAATAAAAAAGAAAGACCCTGATGTTCTGGATATCAAAGATGGTAAATTTTTAATGGTATTAGTTTATATTATTATGCAGGTTATGCTATCAAATATATGAATACAGTGTTAATTTATGTTAATAAATAATAAAAATCATCGAAGTATGTATAATTTTACATTGAAAATGAAGTCCTAGTAACAAAGGGTGATGCCCCTCAAAATAACCTGCTGCATTCCTCCTGTTATAAGTTGTATACTGATAGTTTTGTTACCTAATTTTATTTCACAGAAACCACAAATGGAGGACAGAATTTTTCCGACCTGATAAATGAACTTGCAGCATTCAACCCTGCACCTGCTGCAACCAAAACTCTTAAAAAAGGTAAGAACGCACAATACTGTTCAATTCATCGCACATTAAATTGAAGTAATTTAATACATAATTACAATTTTGATTTCTATTCTTTTTAATTGAGATATTATTTACAATATGTTGCTATTTTCTTTAGAGAACTAAACTTCTAAGCTACACATGTCACATTCTAAGACTGTCGCTCTAAGCTCCCTTTGGTCTCTGCTCAGGAGGCAGCGGGCCCACACTCGCTCTAAGCTCCCTTTGGTCTCTGCTCAGGAGGCAGCGGGCCCACACTTGCTCTAAGCTCCCTTTGGTCTCTGCTCAGGAGGCAGTGGGCCCACGGGAGGTCCACAGTCCCCACTCGGTGGTCCGTTGTGTCGGGGTGTGTGTTCTACTCGTATGTATCTATCTTCTACCTCAACTAAACAAACAGCTAGTAGACACCAACATAGACAACAGAATAGGAGGATGATGAACAAGGGTGATATAAGGAATATTCCTGGTAGAGAGAAACTTTGTTACCTAAAAGTAGTTGACAGTGCCTGTTACTTTAACAGAAACTAAACCAGACCCATTTAACCTTAATTGTCGTAGCTAAAAGAAAATGGCTATGAAATCGGTTTTCAACATTTTACCGTGCAATAGTACACATTAATTGTCTAATTACTAAATGATGTGTATACAGCATGTGTATACAGCATGAGCACTATAAAATCAGAAATCTTACATAATGAGTCAAAAACATGCTTACCTATAATTGCGAAGGGAAATATTATGGCTAAAATAAGTAGAGAGAGTAGTCCCCATCGTCTCCTAAAGTTATTCCGCTGTTCTGACATTGCACACGGCCCTGGGTGGTCCCATGTTTTGGTCATTGTAAAGAGAAGTCCCGATATAATCAACTATCTAAAATAAATGTTGCACACTATTAATGAAGCTTACTTACCTTACTTTATTGTAAAATGAATTCCGTCGCTTGAGCACCCCATCCTCACATTTTACTGTAAAGTTAATATTATGATAATATTACATAATATTAATTTTTTTCTTTTTCTTAAATTCATAAAAATTGTTAAATTCATGTCAGAGAGACCACAAGTCTGATGAAAACGTAACAACAATTGAATTTAAGATACATGAAATATTAACGAAGCAGTGCAATTTAAATCATCACGTGTTCTTGAACAAGATTTATTTATTTACATTACATATTATACATTTATTTACTTATAACAATAACATGTTATCATACTTTAATTAAGTAGCCATAGTTACTTAATCATACTGATTGAAGAATTCAACCGCACAACGTGCTGTTGATAAATAAATAAGCCATAAATAAATACGTTCCTAATCGCCCGGTCTACTGATCAAGTCTGATGATATTTGAAGCCTCAAGTAAACAACAAATGAACACAGTGCAGTGCACACGAATAAAATCTTGGGTTGTACTGACAAAATAAATATGAGTAGATAAAGATATTATGTGGTACACTGTGATAGTGTGCCTTAATCTAGATGATAAATAACTTGACAAGATGACATCATCATTAATACCATGTAATCACCATTATATTACCGTTATTTGCATAGTTAACGAAATCAGTGATTTCGGAAATCACGTATCACATCTTAACATACATCACACAAAGTTCATTGTTGAAAATTTATTCAAATGGTTTCAGCATAATCGTTTTAACCGCAAACATTTTCTTTACAGTGACAAATTTTGATTTGCTAAATGTAATTGACACCTGCACGCGGTTTAAGTGGATTATCAAATACGATAAGATCCTGTAAACCAATCACAACACAGTTAGTACATTACAAGTTACAAGTCAACAGGGTGTGGTCGACACTATATATATTATGTTCACTGTTGAGGCAGACTTCCTAGACTATTACTTTTTGTCTAGATCATGTTGGGGTAAAAATTATACCTAGATAGGTCAAGTATTATACTACAGCTATACTATGATGTAGTAACCTGTATATTTTATACAGTCAGAAATTATGAGGATTATTTTATTCAAACATTTTTTTAAATGTAAAGGAGAGACCTCTATGAGTTGGTTATATTTCTCAATCTAGGAATCAACTGACAAGATAGTTTGGTTGGTTAGGCTTGCGTATCCGTCATGAACACTTCCATCCTTTTTTTTTTGAGTTTCAGAAATCTGAATAAAGATCAGAATTCATGAATCAGGAAGTTACAATGACGACGTTTTTCCCAATGTCTTACTACTGCATATCCGTTAAGAATATCCTACTAAAACATGATATCGTTAATAATATCAGAGCATTGACCGGAATCATTACGTGAGGACCAGGAGGTGGAAATAATTAAATGATAATATCTCTAATGAACAGTTCATCAGTTCATTACGTGTCTATGTGAACATTACTCCTACATAATACAGGTATTGTTACTCCAGTATTGTTACTCTGATTATTACTACTCGCCAGGTCTCCTGATATTATCAGACAAAGTCACATACGTTCAACATTGTACACAGTAGAACTGTAAACAATTGAAAATCACATTTGAGGATACGGGTTTTAAAGTTCAGACCGTTATCAGCAGATGTAAACACCTTTACAAAGATAACTATAATCTTGTTTATCCCAATAATTGTATAAATATGGTTTGATATGGTGTTGTGATTTGATTATCATTATTGGGGAAAACCAACATGGCTGTGTTGACCACTGTTAGAGAAAAACAGAAAATAAAACGTGCACTGTCCTGACTGCTGCGTGTGATTATGCACTCATGATTTTGGTTAAACATGATCATTAGGTTTAATTTCCGGCTCAAAACATAAATATTCTCCTTTTTGCAGACCTAAAGTACTGATTACCAGGATTGCTGGTGTTCAGGAATGTTCAGCAGAAAAACCACAAACCCCTCACCCTCCTAAAATCAAATCAGGATTTAACTTTACTCACATAAAATAAGATACGAGATATAAAGATACCGTGTTATATACGAGTAAACCTAAATTATAATCCCAGGTTGTAACCTGAAATTTGAGTCTAAATGTAGGATTGTAGGTTTATACCAGGTAACCAGGGGTCGTGTGTGAGATGGGGTATGTGATTATGAGACATACCCTCTCTCTATGTGATTATGAGAGGGGATTAGTTTGAAACGCTGTAACCTGGTTAAGTTAGCAATGTGTGCGGGCTGATCACCCGACCTTACCACCTCTATATAAATTATCAGGCTAATTAATAATAATAATCATTATAATAGCGTAATTACATAATGAGTTGGCATAATTACATAATTAGTAGGTATAATTACATGATTAGTGGGTATGTAATAGTGGTTAGCTGCTTAATTCCGGCTCCAGGTTAGTGTGCAGATGTTTAGAGGCTGGACAGCAGAGTGTGTGGTTTACTCTTATTAACTTATTAAATTTGCAGTCCTCTCTAACCAATGTCTGTGGACTTGGACTTGAAATCAAATAAAGGACGGTCATCTCCACAATCCTCATTAATCATAAACGTGTTGTCTAAATCCGAACCTGCACATTTACGAGGGGCGGATTAATTTGACCGCTAACTAAAATTGATATTTAGCAGGTTTCTCGTTCATTGACGGTACATTTAACTTGACAAATTCCTGATTTAACTCGACAAATTCCTGATTTAAATTGACAAATTTCTGTCAGATTCCTGTCAGATTGGAAATGTTTTTCGGCACTAAAACTGTACAATATAATGACAGCTCCAGTTGCTGGCCTGGGGTGACATGTGATCCAGGAATGTAACCAAAACTTGGGTGGTAAAATCTAATAATAGCCAAATTAGCGGGGGTACAATTGGTAAAATCTGGTATCTTCCCCACTACCCAGCCTGTTCTGGTGGAATGTGCTGCCAATCTCTCTCTCTGAGGAAATACATTTAAATAATTAGAGTGAAGAGCTGTTGTGGTTTATTGCTCTGTGCACAGAGTGGTAAACTCTCCTCCACACGCTGCCCATTACATGGTTAAATAGGCATTCCTGGCAAAATACCTGTCATAGCTCATGGTTAAATGGACAAATACCAGAATTTCCAAAATATCTGGGTGTGTCAAGTGTGTCATTCACTGGGCGATTTCCAGCATTACTGACATGACATTATCATATTACAGGGTGTACCACAGAAAGTATGACTTTTTTGAGAAACGATATAAAATGAAGGAGCAATTGCTAACACTTTATGCGGTACACCCTGTACATATAAGCGACAAGAGAAACGCCATTGTTGGACGTGAGGAGAATGAGGACTCCTCAAACTACATTAAATGAATTCCTTCTGTAACGTCCTCAATAAATGTAATAAATTTGTAGTGTTGTAATTGGTTTAAAACATATCTAATATCCACGAACTCTCAGTTCAAGTGTAGTAATTAAAGTGTTATAAAGACTGTTAGATAAAATTAGCTGCATCTAGAGTCTAGTCTCATTTTAGAGTCTAGTCTCATTTTAGAGTCTAGTCTCATTTTAGTTGCCATCTAATCTGCTGCTGTCCAGCTTGCTTGTGATCAGGGCACGTCCTGAATTTGAGACCGGGATCATCTGACCTCATTAAGTCATTAATATATTATATAATGATTAAGACAATAATTGAATCACATTCATGACTGTAACTACCCAGTTATGAGTTCTAGGACCCAATTATTAGACCTAATTAGGGCTCAGATCACTGTCAGTACCATAACTAATTGTGTTACGAATTAGCAATTCATGTCATATAAATATCTCAAGAACAGTGATAAATTATCCCTGTTTCAATTACGTCTAGTTTTACTTCCTCTATTGTTTTTCCCAACATGAGTTCTGTAGAGTCCACTGAATACCACCATTCTCTCACCGACCCTGCCCCTCCTCCTCAAAGTGTTGCGAAGAGGCGTGCAAGTAGGCTGAAGCGTGCAAGTAAACTGAACCGTGAAAGGAGACTGATGCAGTCACACAGTTTGAAGTCCACTGAAACAACCCCAGCAGCAGCTGCAGTGTTAACAGAAGATAAGGAGTCTCCTGCTAACGACACAGAATCTTCTGATGACTTTCCTTCCACCTTTCACCTTATGCTTCTTAGCCTTTGGGAGAAGCGACCCGTTAACCGACCCGTTGCCCCAGACGAAGCACGCGCCTTTAAAGAGAGAATGTTTGAGTTAAAAAATCTTGGGTGTAATGTTATTAGCCCTTTAATTGTAACTGAAACTGGGGATGTTTTGCGCTTGTTCGATCTTTTGTGGAAAGACTGGAAACGTAAACCCGATGACCTCATTTTTTTACGATTTTTCCAGGTCCAAGATTTTCAAAATTGAATAAAAAATCTTCTAAGGCCTATCTCAAAATTCGGCTCGACAGATATCTTCTAAATGATCCATAGAACATATCCTGAAAGTTTCAGGGTGATTGCTCAAAAAATGTAGGAGAAGATAGATTTTTAGACTCGATTTTCAGGGCGCGCGATTGAAAATCGCTCGCGCAATACAATTACTCATGAGCGCTGACCTTTGACTGGCGATAATTTTGGCTAGGAACAATATTTTTCCATGGGACCAAAAGCAGCTGATAGATATCACTCCCCTCTATCAGAAACAACTATAAAATCAATTTCGAGAGAATTTTGATGAAGACCCCCCCCCCCCGGCCCCCTTAATGCACATTAATGCCCATTTATGCCCATTTATGCCCATTAATGCACATAAATTACCACGAACTACCACAAAATTTGCAAAAAAACCTGGTCATTAATGTCAGTATTATAGAATTTTGCTGAAATATACATATACATTAATGCACATTAATGCCTATTTATGCCCATTTATGCCCATTAATGCACATTAATGACCGTTGTATCCCCCCCATTATTATACTGTATTCGCCTCTTTGATAGCTACTTATTGTTTTTACCAAAGAAAATGCTCGTTTTAATATCTACTTTACTCAAATACTCAATCCTTATATCCACGAACTCACAGTAAAGTAAATAAACTACATTATATTACGAAGACTGTTAGATGGAAATAGCTGCCGCTAAAATCTAGTCACATTTGTGTTGCTATCCAGCTTGCTTGTTAAATTTGAGACGGGATCATCTAACTACATTAGGTTATTAAAATATAATAATTAAGACAATAATTGGATCACATTTGACTGTCACCCTGTTGTGATGTCACTGTCAGTATCTTTTAAGATGCTGACAGGTAAAACTGAACGCGTTACTAATTATTTATTGGTAATTTATGTCACAAAAATTGATCAAGGTCAGTGATGAATTATCCCCCGTTTCAATTGCGTCTTAAGTTCAATTTCTACAACTATCTCTCCCAACATGAGTTCTAGAGATTCCACTGAACAGGGCCTTTCTGTCACCGAACCTACCTCCCCTCCTCCTACCTCTCATCCTCCTACCTCTCCTCCTCCTACCTCCCCTCTTCCTCACAACCCCTCCTTCCGGAGCCAGCTCGAAAGTTTTAAGAAGAGGCGTGATGCAAGTCGTCTGCTACAGTCACACAGTTCACAGTGTAATAAAACAACCGCTGCAGCTGTAGTTACTCCAGAGGTTGTTAAGCCTCCTGTTGATACCAGCAACGCAGAACCCTCTGATGATTTCTCTTCTACTTCTTCACTGGTGTTTCCCAACCGCGGGATGAAGCGACTCTTGACCCAAGATGAAAGAATTGTTCGCGCAAATAAACGTATGGTAGCAATTAAGGCCAAATTAAAGAAGATTGTGGTTATAGAAACGAGCGATGATGCTCTACACATGTGTAATCTTTTGTGGGAACTTAGTTTTAAGAAGAGACGTGCAAGTAGACTGATGCAGTCACACAGTTTGACATCCACTAAAACAACCCCAGCAGTTGCAGTGTCTCCAAAAGATAAGGAGTCTCCTGCTAACGACACAAAATCCTCTGATGACTTCCCTTCCACCTCCTCTGCTGCTGGTTCATCTGAGTTTCCTAACCGTGGGATGAAGCGACCATTGACCCGAGGCGAAAAAGAATTTGTTCAGTTCTTTTGCGATAGTCTAATAGCGATAGCTAGCGCTAGCTGGCACTAGCCAAGCAGTATTTAGCGCTTACCTACACCAGCTACCTCTACCTGACGCCAGCTAACAGCAGCCTACTGATATTTTCCAGCACGAACGCTAGTTTAAGGAGTTAGTGTTATTAGATAGCGAACTCTTCTTGTAATTCGTGCTTACTTTCTAGTGAGCGCAGAGGTCAATTTCACTTTTAAATGAAAAGGACATTTGAATTTTGGTGTCATTATTATTGTGTTCTGTATCGTTTTAGATAATATGTTATGAGACTATGGAAGGATGGTGTGTAAGAGTTTGTCTTATCTTGAAAGGGGTATTGTTAGTTAGTAATCAAACACAGCCATATTTATATTATTAAACTGCGTTCACCTCTGAGATAGCTACTCATTGTTTTTACCAAAGAGAATGTTCATGTCAATGTTATCTACTTTATTCAAATATTTCCCCGAGACTCCCCCAGCAACTTATACAATAACTATAATTTTGTATTATACACATCCCTATTCTTTTATTCGCAACAATGCAGGAATAATTAATGTCTGTTAATAACCACAGCTAACCCACGTGACCGACACTAATACGTGACCGACACTATCTTAGGTAAGTGTAACGTTATCATGAACTGTGAATAACACTCCATAATGTCTGACTATGTGAACAATATGTGAATAATATGTAACAATACGTGAACTATAATGAAACTACTAACCTATCCCACTACGTGACACACGTAACAGGACATGACCTGTTCCAAACCCAGATAAGCTGAATGATAGGAAGCCTGATCAGATATAGTGTGAAAATATAGATAATGAGCTGATAGACATACGAAGTGGATTCTGGTGGGGACTGGGGAGGTTAAGTTTTTTGACACGTGACAGCATTAAACCAACTATTAGCCAATCAAAACCCATAGTTACTGTCACGTGTCAAATAATATGCTTTGATAGCTCCACCAGTATCGAAATCTATAGATTTACAATAGTATAGTAACCTCGCTACCATAGTTACGTATAGTAACCATGCTAGAAGGAAAATACATTCTCTGCAGTTTACCACATTCTAGCACTCACTGGGAATTACTATTTCGTTAATATGAACATGGTATAATAGGTTTGCAATTAAAACGCCCAAAAAAACAGCTTAATCATCTTTTATCGAATCAAAGAAAGAAGACCTGTACATTTTTAAGACGGTCAAGTAAGATTATTTTGAAAAGCCCATTTTATGACTGGATCCAGGCAGCCAAGTCACCCTTCGTTACACTTAATTGCCAAGACGATGGTAGCTAAATTTCGGTTTCTTCTTCCACATTTTCACATGATTTGCAATTTGTAGCGATAAATTATACATTTCTACTCGTTGGTATGGCTAGGGAAATTTGCAAATTCTTCTCAATTTTGTAATACCATTCCAGAAACAGTTCATGAAGGGCCTCATAAGACGGAAATTTGAAATTCGCATCACTTTTAACACCAAATCCGAAATGTATAATATTTTAAAACTTCTGATTCCTCATTCCATGGACGTGTGTTTTGCAAAACTGAGTTTTCCATAATATCATGACCAAATAAGGTCATACAGCATCTGAAGTCAGAACCCTTTTAAGCTTTTACCGATGGAAAACTATTCAGCTTTAAAAGTGAACAAAAGCACCGCTTTTTTAACACAATACTTCTGACATTTCTTCTGACATTTCTAGAACAAGTGTACTTGTGGACCAATAACATGGTTTTTAACACAAAGTCTGACCTTATAAATTAAGAATTACTAATTATTGTAAAACGTTTAATAACGTCAGTGTTGCTGGAATGTTATATCGTCTGATTACACTGCACTTTTAGTAGACAAAATGCAAAACTTTTGTTAAGAGTTGTTTGCACAATGCACATTTTAACTGTCATTCAACAATCAACATGTCTTATATTTATATTTATTATGTAAACGCTAGTATTGTTTGGAGGATTGAATGAAGTAAATGACGAAATTAAAGAATTTATTATTGTGGATTTGATGGAAAATCTCTTGTAATTTGAAGCGTCATTAGGGGTTTAATTTAAAATATCGATGTAAGATGGCGGTTAATGAAAAGTTTTAGCTCATCCTGCTTCAACAACGTTCAATACCTATTGTCCTGATCATTATACACAATATTGAGTGTGCTGCATTTTTACAGAGCACTGTAAACACTTAAATACTCTAATCGTCGATAGTAATTAGTATTTATAATAATTGTATTCAGAAGTTTAGAAGCCGTGTAGTAAATGGTGATCTCATTATTCTCAAAAAGTTAAAACACGACGATCTTAGTCTTATTTGGAGCTGAAAGCTGTGTACTAAATCATATAATACATATAATACTAATAGCAAAATATGATTTGCGGAGGTCTATGATGGATTGAAGATTTAAAGAACCTTTTACCCGTTTAATCGACGTGATCCAGCCGTGATTAAAATATCTTTGATTCTGGAAACCAACCAAAGCTCAAGATAATTAGATGTTGACATAACTGCATCATACCTGCTATCAATATTGTGAAGTACTTTTCCCACGAGAGCTTTCCTGCTATTGTAGGTGTTGTTAAAAGATAGGTATTTACTTTTGAGCTGAGAAATAGCACACAGCAGACAGTATAAGTGAGTAAGTGTAACAGAAACTCCAAAATGAAATAGTAGCAGTCAACTTTATAATGATACAGCTGAGTTCCACTATAAGATCAGATGTATTTGTATATCCCATCTCCCTGCTCGCTGGTATTATCCAATAGTTGAGTAGCACATCTAGTTACTCTAGACACAACTCACATTATCAGATATAATCAGACTGTCCTGATCATCTCTAGTCTCGTTACAACAATAAGTACAGTATCCAGCTTGTTACTGCTGGCTACTGTATCCAGCTTGGGCAGCTTCTTCTGCTAGTATCTTAACGTCTGTCAACAACAAGGCCAAGGGGGAAGCTCTTCCAGTGCCGTTCTATAAAGTGGACCTTGTTAGATTTATATTATAGTTGGTAACTATTAGTCACTACTCGCCCAAGTCAGTACATGATCCAGAGGATGAGTTCGGGGGACACAGAAAAAGCTGCGCTTATGTAAAGCAGTTGCAAAATGATCAATGACGCGCACTCTCTTTATTTCGCTTAAACCCTGCATCCTCGTCGCTGAGACCGCCAAAAGAGCTATTTGTAATAGTTCCAATGTACCCGCTTCCAGTGTTACAGTGCTCCTGTTACTTCCGCTGAATGATGGCTGAAGCTAAACAAATGGTAATAGAGTTCATGTTCCACTTGCAGTTACATACAAGTTCCATTATACAAGTGCTGGTTCATGTCTTATCATCACTACCTGATACCAGTACCAGACGAGTACCAGGCAAGATTAGCTGTACTTCTGTAGACTATTAATAGTAGTGGCGACAGTTAGAGTGGTAGTCAGTAGTGGTGGTGACGGTAAACTAATCAAGTTGGCGGCTTCCAGTGGATGAAATTAACCATTACATTCTCGCAATTAGAATACCTCTAGAAAATGGGTAGAAGTTATTGTACTAGTAATCTCGAGGGTCAGTTTAAACTTCTGCTCACTTATAACATTATAAAATGTTTACAATATCATCGTTTGAGAACCACACACACGATGGCTCAACAAGACAGTCCACACTTCACATCTTAATATCTTGAATACAGTTTATCAGACAAGTCAGCGTACAGCCCATAGATAAGACAGCAGACATGAAGCTGATAGCTTCTTCCTGGGAAGGGAGTATACTGTGCTTACTTCCAGCTGTGATCCAGTCACGGTTGGGAGGCTTGTTGATAACAATTACAAACAGTATCATAACTTTATGTTTGTTAGATTAGAAACTCATAACTTGTGCCGCACAGTACTTCACTTCAACCATAGCATAGACACTCCTTACTTGTTAAAGATACCGGGACTGATAAATGATGACCCGGGGATAACAAAGAGGGTATAACGAGGATTGTCCGAATACTGGTCCTTTAGGGACACCAGACATCTCTCTCTCTCTCAAAGGGAAAACAGTGGTGGAACATCCTGGGCCGCCAAGTACTATAGATAGTACTTTATTTACATCTGTATTCTGTATAGACAGTGATCATTTGATAAAGTTAAGAGGACCTACTTGTTTAAGACACCGGCCCGATTACTGATGAGTGTGACTACCACCAGGGGAGCTGGGGTGCCATGATTCTTTTGAAGGAAAGA
The DNA here is from genome assembly GCF_026151205.1 of Bolinopsis microptera. Classification (NCBI taxonomy): domain Eukaryota; kingdom Metazoa; phylum Ctenophora; class Tentaculata; order Lobata; family Bolinopsidae; genus Bolinopsis; species Bolinopsis microptera. Next base: position 11,566,660 of record NC_087084.1, on the reverse strand, counting down.
TAGGACGACATTTAGTTAAACATCCATGTTGAGTATCCAACTTCCAAGTAAGACAGTGTTAAAAGTCGGTCGGAAAGTCTTTAAGAAACTTGTTTACAGCCGTCAGCTTGTTTATATTGACTATTAGACTCGTTCAGACTCAGTCAGCAACGTAATCAATCCGTGATGTTTAACAAGTTCATTGTGTGCTCGGTATGATGCTACGTAATAGTCAAATAGTGCGACGTCAATAAAACAGTGACAAACTTAATGTGACATTTACTCATATCATATGCGCAAAAACACGCAATAGATTTTCGATAGATACACTGTAGCAGGCATTATCAAAGATAATAAGTTAATAAAATAGTAGTACAAGCATTGGAGCTCCAGCGAGTCGTAACATTGGTGCTGTCACACTACTATTGTCACTAACTCATGTTACTATTGCAATTGTGACGGCCAATATATTAAATTGTGATAACGATTAAATCATTAAGAATTAAGATATTATTTAAACACTGTTTGGGACATGTTACTCCGTACACAGCTCAGTGGGGAGTGAATGCACTTTTGATACTATCCAGATATGTTCTGATTTTCTCTGCTCACCATGCTGTGCAATTTTATAGTTGTTGACGTTTCGGAGTACATCTTAACGTCAACAGTACTTAATACTGATTTTTAATCCAGAATGACTTGATTTCTACAACGATACTGTTCGTCTAATAAATGCTGTATTATATACCATAGCAATGGTATATTAAGATAAGTCCTCTAATCGAGGCGCGACAGTAATCAGTAATCTTCCAAATGCCGAATAAAAGTAAGTTATATGTTGTTAACCCTTAGCACTTACCCGTCTTTATGGCGGTTATGATATTTTATTTTTATTAAAGCTACAAAGTAATGTAAGATAAATGTTATGTGTTGTTAACTCCTAGTAGCACTAGTGACCACTTTACCAACAATGTGCCAGTGCGATTATAAAGTTAAACTGTTTGATTCACACAACTAAAATAACGGCAAAATATATAAGTAAGTTATATAATATCATTAATCCTTATGACCAGTTAAAAGTGTCTAAAATAACATTTAAACCCCGTATTCTACACTTCTAGACTACTACTTCTAGACTAATACCACTGTTGGTGTTGTGCTGTAATCATAGTCTTACAGAACAATAAAATTAACACTGGCCAAACTAACCAGTGTGTCTTACAAGTTCACCTTTACTCGGTGTCACTAGTTCAACTTGTAGAGTGACGTTATTGTAAATATTATCATATATATCGGGTTTAAACTTTCTAAATTTTCCAACAATTTCTATATTGAGTAAAAAACTTACTGGGTTTAAACTTACGCCATAAGTTTCGGATAAAGATTTAACAGGTTAGTTACTGAGGGTAGTTACTGCAGATAAGTATTACATGGTAAGTAGTACAAGGTAGGGTTAAACAGGTTGTAACTGGTGTATTTTTTGACTTTATAGTGGTGTGATACAACATTGTGATACAACACTGTGATACAAACTTAAGGATATATAACGCGAACGGATTGTCAGTGTTGAACTTTATCTCTTACTTTTAGGTATTATTCTACCCAGGTCGATCCCAGGTCGATCAAAATCTGGAACGAGTTTCATAACCGCGCTTCTCTCGATCTCCATGTATCTCTATCAAACATGAGCAAACGTAACATATCTAGTTCCAATTCAGTTTCTCATTGCAAGATGTCCGGAAAGGTCTTATGAGGTCGTCCTCAATAACGTTGGTTATAAAGCTATAAGATGGTTGCCAGAAAAGGGAGCTGTTCAGCAGATTAGGCCCTGTAGACAGTAGACACTAGACACTAGACACTAGACACTAGACATGCCCTCCGTTATACTTATACAAGTCTGTACACTTACATGTGCACTTACATGTGCGAATATGAGATCTGTTGATTTGGTAGAAGTCTTAGGTGAAGAGCTGTTTTAGGTGAGAAATCACGTGCCTTCGCTTCAAACCACGTGACTTTAAATCCACACCACGTGACTTTAAATCCACACCACGTGATTTTAAATCCACACCACGTGACTTTAAATCCACACCACGTGATTTTAAATCCACACCACGTGACTTTAAATCCACACCACGTGATTTTAAATCCACACCACGTGACTTTAAATCCACACCACGTGATTTTAAATCCACACCACGTGACTTTAAATCCACACCATGCGACCTTTACTTTACACCACGTGATTGTACTGCCTGGTGATATCTGGTCAAAACTTGATGATATTTTGACTACTAACCCTTTGATACTCTAATAGGCTTTTTGTGATAGAAATTCTTACACATACTCTAGTAGCAGGGAATAGTTGAGTGTGCACTTCGATGTGTACTATTTCTGACAACACAGGGTTGTTTGTTAGGTCATTCTTAACCAAAATCGTGTGGGTGCACAATTTGTTTCGCTAGAGACAACCCTACAGGGCAAATTTTCTAAATTACCCTCAGTCGCGTATACGAGATTTTCGTATTTCGGCTCCTGAAGGTCATAGAGACTTCAATTTTGACTTAAAATTACCGCAATAGCCATATTTATATACAACTTATGAAGCAACATAAGGTCTCCAGTGCTTTGTTTTATAGATATTGACAAAAAACTGTTTTTTGGCTCAGCGAACCAAAAATGGGACTGAATTTTGGTAACTTGAACTAGGAAGATCGTAGAGACTTGAATTTTAGCTTAAAATGAGCGCAAACATCACATTTATATACAACTTATAAAGCAATATAAGCCCTTTAATGCTTATTTGTTAAGATATTGACAAAAATCGGTCATTTTGACTACACGCGTGAGGAAAAATGCCAAATTGGGCAACAACTTTGGTCTTTTTTTGACCAGTTTTGTGCTCAAGTTATTCAAATGTGCTTTGATGTTGTAGATCGGGTGTTTTCTTCCAATATGGGTTTCGGTATAAATCCGGAAGCACCCGGTTCAGATCATGGGTGATAGGGGTTAAAAACCCTAAAATCTCAGGCGATGGGCGAGACAATTGTCTGAATTTGGTTATAAAAACACTTGCACTCTTTGCTAGGGTTTGCTTTTTTCTGCTACATCGATCCGATTTCTAACTACTAATCATCCCCCTCTACATCATTCTCTTTTAGATACATGATTTCTATAAGTTCTTGAAGGTACATCCGGCATGATGTAAAGTCTATATCAAAGCATTTTAATGTGGTCTTAACAAGTTGCAAGATATTCAAGTTCACTAATAAAACAGGATATTCTTCTTTTACATATTGAGTAATTGTGGGCTTTTTGAGGGGAGGCTATAAAATGGCCAAATATAACTTTAACGTAAACGACCCAATAATAATATTAAACGTAGAATGAAACTACTTAAAACTTATACAGATTCATGGTATCCTGTTTCAAGACGCTTGCTCCTGATTTTTAGCAACAATATCGACTGACCCCACGACGTTGTAATATAATTGTGGGTAGGCTATCACTTGATGTATAAGTTTTGAACGGTAGTTTGTAAAAATAATTACATTCTACAAACATTATACGCTCCTACTATGCAATTACTAGCCTCTGGACTAACTCCCAATCATCTGTCCATATAATGCAAATGGTGTTTCTGGACAGATAGATGGTGTATGATGCCCTCATGCTAAATTCAGCGATCTTCATGCAGGCCTTTTTCTCTTTAGTGTTTACGTTCAGGTGGTTCATAAAGGTTTGGAGGCTGCAGTTGTAAATGCCTCGAACTCGAACTCGAACTGCTACTGTGTGGAGCTTGCAATCTCTTCTGTCAGCTGCTGATATCTCTTAATATTCTTTTCTCTTGATCAGCAAAGTTCTCTTTATTTCAGATGCACCTTCTTCGCTTTATCTGAATAGATTACTACATCTGGTCTCAGTGGTATTACACTAATGTAATGTCTAACAATAACGTTTATAAGTGCTAAAATTTCGAACTAGCTGACCATATTCGGAGGAGAAATTTGGGGCAGTTTTTTGCTTGGAAATACTGATTTAATCGAATAAATTTCTCCTCCGAATATGGTCCGCTAGTTCGAAATTTTAGCACTTATAAACGTTATTGTTAGACATTACATTAGTGTAATACCACTGAGACCAGATGTAGTAATCTATTCAGATAAAGCGAAGAAGGTGCATCTGAAATAAAGAGAACTTTGCTGATCAAGAGAAAAGAATATTAAGAGATATCAGCAGCTGACAGAAGAGATTGCAAGCTCCACACAGTAGCAGTTCGAGTTCGAGTTCGAGGCATTTACAACTGCAGCCTCCAAACCTTTATGAACCACCTGAACGTAAACACTAAAGAGAAAAAGGCCTGCATGAAGATCGCTGAATTTAGCATGAGGGCATCATACACCATCTATCTGTCCAGAAACACCATTATATGGACAGATGATTGGGAGTTAGTCCAGAGGCTAGTAATTGCATAGTAGGAGCGTATAATGTTTGTAGAATGTAATTATTTTTACAAACTACCGTTCAAAACTTATACATCAAGTGATAGCCTACCCACAATTATATTACAACGTCGTGGGGTCAGTCGATATTGTTGCTAAAAATCAGGAGCAAGCGTCTTGAAACAGGATACCATGAATCTGTATAAGTTTTAAGTAGTTTCATTCTACGTTTAATATTATTATTGGGTCGTTTACGTTAAAGTTATATTTGGCCATTTTATAGCCTCCCCTCAAAAAGCCCACAATTACTCAATATGTAAAAGAAGAATATCCTGTTTTATTAGTGAACTTGAATATCTTGCAACTTGTTAAGACCACATTAAAATGCTTTGATATAGACTTTACATCATGCCGGATGTACCTTCAAGAACTTATAGAAATCATGTATCTAAAAGAGAATGATGTAGAGGGGGATGATTAGTAGTTAGAAATCGGATCGATGTAGCAGAAAAAAGCAAACCCTAGCAAAGAGTGCAAGTGTTTTTATAACCAAATTCAGACAATTGTCTCGCCCATCGCCTGAGATTTTAGGGTTTTTAACCCCTATCACCCATGAACCGGGTGCTTCAGGATTTATACCGAAACCCATATTGGAAGAAAACACCCGATCTACAACATCAAAGCACATTTGAATAACTTGAGCACAAAACTGGTCAAAAAAAGACCAAAGTTGTTGCCCAATTTGGCATTTTTCCTCACGCGTGTAGTCAAAATGACCGATTTTTGTCAATATCTTAACAAATAAGCATTAAAGGGCTTATATTGCTTTATAAGTTGTATATAAATGTGATGTTTGCGCTCATTTTAAGCTAAAATTCAAGTCTCTACGATCTTCCTAGTTCAAGTTACCAAAATTCAGTCCCATTTTTGGTTCGCTGAGCCAAAAAACAGTTTTTTGTCAATATCTATAAAACAAAGCACTGGAGACCTTATGTTGCTTCATAAGTTGTATATAAATATGGCTATTGCGGTAATTTTAAGTCAAAATTGAAGTCTCTATGACCTTCAGGAGCCGAAATACGAAAATCTCGTATACGCGACTGAGGGTAATTTAGAAAATTTGCCCTGAAGGGTTGTCTCTAGCGAAACAAATTGTGCACCCACACGATTTTGGTTAAGAATGACCTAACAAACAACCCTGTGTTGTCAGAAATAGTACACATCGAAATGCACACTCAACTATTCCCTGCTACTAGAGTAACAGTTTCAGAAAATTCCACCCTTATTATCAAGTTATCAGCTTCCGATAACTAATTTCGACTTTTTATACCTACAGTTATTTTCCATAACAGAACAAGACAGCCCAGTGAAATGAACCAGGTCCAACAAAATGACGGAAACCTAGTCTGGAGTCAAATAGTTTGATGATTTAAACACGTTTAGAGCCTATACAGGTTTCATTCTTTAGTTAAGCTGTTCTAAAGACTTCTTCAGCCAACATTCCATTCAACAAACATACCATGGCAACCAGTACCAGTAACCATGGCAACTAATACTCGTTGTCAACACTACTAGAGTATCTCTTATAAATCTCAAACTCTAATAACACGTCCTGGTCATCGTCACGTGACTTTTTAATTGTTGTGTGTGTGTGTCTTGAAAGAAGAGAAGCCGAATATAACAGGATAACCAGTAAATCGTTAGAAACCAACAAATTGTTATACGAAAGTTTAATGAGTGGGATACCACGCTCTGTTATTGAAGCGTTTTAAAATTTAGGAATATCCTTTAATCGGAATTTAGGAAATTTACTTAAATAAGCTGTGATTACTGGAAACTTTGTACGATTGGTAGTATTTTCTACAGAATAGTGCTGAGACTTACGTTATTCAGGAATTCATTTCAATGTAATCACGAGAACAATTATACTACTTTGAGTTAGACCAAATTGATATCCAGTATTCTAATGTGTGTGCTTCTCTATACTATAATAGTCAATGGTTACTTCGTATCTTCAAACGTCTTTTCTTTTAAGTTTCAAACAGGTCCTGTCGGCAAGATATTAGTTTTTACACGCCATGAAAAATAGGCAAAACCCAAAGAAATTTAAAGTGAAAATTATTTAGCACTAATAACTTATTAGTAATAAGTCCTTCTCCAGTTAGTGAAATTATCAAACCCCATTCTGGCGACGTTCTAGAACAGAACATTAATCATGCTAATATATTACACATTATATTATATTATTATTATTACACATTATATGGGTTTGTAGCCTATCCCGAAATAACAGTATCCACCGATAATCTTACTATATTATCAAAACTTATCTAAATATCACGTATTAATTATGATATAATAATAACCACACCGCTGTATATTTCTGTGGATGATGTACAAGTGGAGGTGTGGAATCTGCTGATTGTCACCAGCTACTTGTATAGGTTTCTTGTACCGAGATAGCTTCATTATACAACATAATATGTTTTTATTACCAAGGGAGATACGAATTTAATCGTAAAATTTCATGTTTTCTTCACAGCGATAATGGCTAAAATGGCTAAAATAGCTATGCCACCACCGAAATTTTGCTATTAGCTTTGCAGTCCTAAGCTGGGTTTGGAGGCTTTAGGGGATTCTGATTCTCCTTACTTTGTGCTTCTCTGACATACTCGACAGTTCCTGGGAAAATATTCTTGGTATTATGGTTAAGTCCAGTGCTTAGCACTGAGTGCTATTACAGGGAAATTCAATGTACTCAAACTAGGATTTGAGTGGTCATTATGAGATCAACCCACAATGATGTGACGTTGGTACTGCCTACTGCTGCATTTGAGATCTTGTCTCTGGTCACATGTGAAATTAAGATTTGTTAAAAGTTTGGGTATAACTAAAGCCCAATATTCAATAATTAAGAAGTTCTAGAAAGTATTATCGAATGATATAAGTTTAAGGACGTTTTTTTTTAGTTTTTTAAGGGGCGACTTTGGTCACCGTTTAAGGAATGACTGGCTGGCAGAAGGGTGTATCTGATATAAAAAGGATACCTACCCTTGTTAATGTTACAAGTATCAGCCCAGCAACAGTATTATATCGCCCCCAGAATTTGTCAGTTCCAAACACTACGGTATTTGCTAGAATACCAATAATTTTACCGGTTGTATTATCGGAGAACTTGTTATAATAAATGTAATGTCTTGAGAATCTCCCTCGATACCTGCAAGCTCTGAAATTATTGAAAACTGTAACTAACCGCCTCGAGTTGAAAAGAAAGTTTAAGGTTTCCATATTCTAGAAGTCTGTAGAGTACAAAACTGTCGAAATGAAGCCCTGGCAAAAAATTAGAGTATTGGGAATAATAGGAATTAAGAAAATGTGAGATGTTCTAACTATTAAATACCTGCTGTGCATATTTCAACCAGGGATATGTTTACACATTTCCAGCATAACAATACTCACTGTATTTAAACAGTTGTAACAATTTAACTAGAGAATAATACGCCTTGCCTGTAAACAGGGAGACTGGAATTTACAGGTCAAGTTGGATATTTGAAGAATGTGTAACTCTCTGAGTTCTGACTGAGTCTAGATATTGAGGGAATGATGTATCGCTATAATATCGAGAATGGCGAAAATGTCAACCCCAAATTTAAATATAAGTTATGTAGGTGTAAACTGTGAACACGGAGATCATATTGGAATTTACCGGTCAATCCAGGTATTCCGAGTATGTGCTTTCTAAGAATATATAGTCTGGTCCAACAGACCTTACTATATTAACATTATCATAACGCAGACTTTTGGACTTTAACCTTAACAAGAGACACCCCCCCCCCCCCCACCCCCCGGTATGCAGCATTGCAGATATGATCACCAGGTATTTTGTTAAGGTTCCCTGTGGACGAGCAAGGCTACGTTAATAACCTAACATACCCCAAATATAGTATAATTGTATAATTATACAATTATAATTATGATTAATAATAATTTAATATTAATTTCAGGAGTGTCTACGACTCCATGACAACGCATCAACTGATACGGGGAGGATCGCTCAGGTATGTTAGCTTCGTTAGCTTCATTATACACAAATACATTTATTTTGTTGATAATAATGTTGTGATTGCATAATTCATTATTTCAGTATTATGTAACGTGATGGAAAAGTTTTAAGCGGGTAAAAGCCAGTCCAAACCCTGGCTCCATAACATGAAGGCCCCGTTTTAATTCGTATTAAAAAGCATAATCTAGGATAGTTTGTGAGGAAAAAGTCAGACACAAAACAATTAACACACCCGGTGTCGTCGAACACTGAACACGCCTTGGTTCTTGATAACACTCCTTATATTAGATGTATATAATAATAATAATATGTTAGAAATGTATGATAATATGTAAGGTATGTATAATATATTAGATAGAATATCTGCTAGTCTAGACTGTACAGCTCACATAGACCAGTGTTAATGATATTGATACAGGGGGAGAGGGGGCCAGACTGGAGTCACATACTTTCTCTTAATATTTATCTATCAGATATTAGAAATAGCCCTATATTTACCTACTAGATATTAGAAATAGCCCGATACTATATTATCAATACTATATTAGACCTGTAATATGCATGGGCTTGTCCTTCACTATCCTCTAGGAAAATGTCCAGAACAGCTAAATAGGTCGTTAAAACCTAGTTAAAACCAGTTAAAAGTCCTACGGAGAGTCTTTATCTCCAGCGTAAACCCAGGGAACAAATCAAACTAAAGCTTATTTTACATCGCTCCTATTGCATAACGAATCATGTTAATATGTATTTGCTACGCTCGCAAACCTATAGACCTTACTTTTGTAAAGCTATGCATTCTAAGCGAGACATATGAATGAATTTAAAGATCGTTCAATAAAGTAAAGTCGAGCTGTATCGAATTTTGTTTACATTGAAAATAAAATGTTAAACCGTTCCAAGTCATGCTGTTCAATAAGGTAATGCTTGATTTTATAGACTGCAATACTATGGAATGTGTAAAACTTGAATGAACCGCCCATTAATGATATAGTTTACTTTTGCGACCACCGCTTCCAGCAGCGACCGTTCATGATTTGACTAGAAAATCACATTGCTATCTGAGAGCCATGTAATGAAGTAAAATACCGCTCTTATCAATAAGAATTATTATAAATTCTAAGCATATTTTAAATGTTCGTTTTTAACTCGCGATCATGCTCATAAGAATGCATAATGGCAGCGCATTCTATGTTGTGGAGTTACGTCCATCAACATGAAATTAGATAATTGACAATTTTACACTACAACTACAAGTAAAGATAACTCCATTTTCAAATTGAACCATTCTTAGTTTCAAGTTACTAGAGTATTACAATATATCATGTATTCAAGTGTTGAGGAGAACTTAAGGACAATTATAATTGCCACGAATCTGCCATTCAGTAATGATGGACTGTGCAGTTTGTAGCTATAACAGTCTACACGTATAAACTTGTTGACAAAACGTTTCTAGTTACAAATGGTCGCATAACCATGTCAACTAACCTGGTCTCAAACAACCTAGAGTTAGCAAAAGCAAAGCTGCACAATGGCAGTCCGTAGCTGATGTCATAGCCTTCAAGCCAGCGAGCCACACCCTGAGTCGGTCCCTCTTCTACCGTGCAGAGCGCCGGTCCCGCCCCTCCATCAGACAGGTGTTTGGGGACCTGTTCGAGCCACCGGAGAGGAACTGGAGTGGGACCCGGTCACCTAAGACGGTTAGGTTCGAGCGGTTTGGGAGTCCGCGGGGCAGTAGGTGAGGAGTGAGGAGTTTGCTGGAGTGTGGGTATCTCTTTGAGCTTTTGAGTGAGGAGTTTGCTGGAACTAGCTGTGTGAACATCTCTTATGCACGCTCTATCGTGCAGGCTCTGTTTTAGAGGCTGACCAGCTAGGCTCTATCTGGAGTCCACTTGGTCATGGTTAGCTATCACAAGGAGGAGTTTTCAATTCTAATAGTGTGTTTATCTTGCTGTAGTGTTAGAATACTTCGAGTGCTCATTTACATATTATTATATTTGCGTGTGCTCTGAATCTGAACTTCCAGCTATAATGATTGAAATAATAAGTTATTGATACAGTATTAATTACTGTATTTAATGTTTGTGAATCCTGTTAATAGTACAGCAAGTATTTGGCAGAAATTACTAAAATATCCAGCTTGGCAAATAGTTTCCTCCTTGCCACAACTCTCCGCATTCCGCACGTTCCAAATCCCCTGGGAGATATTCCTCACTGTAAACCACAACTGTATATCTCATAGTTATCGTGGGTTGACTACTCACTACTCACTGCTGAGACCACCTAGTTTATATTCTTTCATTTTGTTAAATTGATCGAAAAATGTACTTCTATGTCATCAATTGAGATCTCTGAGTAAAATATATCTATAAGATCGCTGTAAGGCCCATATAAATCCATGAAGGTGTCAAAAGCGGCGTAAAGTTAAAAGTATATTGAAACTTGTTACAATTCACTGCTACTTCTGTAACTTTAATTGGCAGTCGACCAAGTTCGCTGTTAATTCACAAGAATACGGTGAGTCGAATTTTCAGCAACAAAATGAGAGTTTATCTTGTTCTCCAGTTAACTTCTAGAATGAAGAGAGCAAGAGATAAAAAGCAACTACTTTTGTTGCTGGTTCATCAGCTCTACTGGTAGATTATAGTTTGAGGAGAAATGATCAGACTCATGTCGAAGTATTGGTCATTATATAATGGGTATAATGCATCTACAATTCACGTGCACGTGTGTCGACCTCAAGACATACTTTTGTCTCATTAATCAATCTCTAATCTTAGTATGATGAGCTCAAAACGAGAACACTGAACGCCTCAAATATTGCCGCGCTTATTTTTAAAATGTCTCACATTTTGAGAGCACCGTGCTCCATTGTTTTATCTCCTCCATTGTTACAGCTCAGTTCATCACAGAGTCACGTGTTTAGTCACGTGTTCACTGTGTTTAGAATGTTCTGAAGGAAAAACTCGCAACTTTAACAGCTTCCGAGATTGTACCGGCAGACAAAATGTCACGCTTTGCCTTTCGTGCCATTGTTTACAGTGAAGGAACAAAAGTATGTCCATATAAAAAAAGAAACAAAAGTATGATTGTGCGGATAGATTAAATATTAAGTATGTACAAGCTATGAAATGTAGATGTGCAAAGTCTACATCGTGATACACTATATTAACTGTCATCAGACGTGATTAGCACGTGTTTATCACGTGATGAACACGTGGTTAACACACTGTTATTTGGTATTGTGTTGATGTGATGATGTGGGACTCAGGGGGATTACAGTGTTGTCAGATAGAATTGGTGTCCAGCTTGTTCCTATACAAAAGCAAGGTACTTAGTCGACCAATGTAGGTGATTAGTCTAATTACATACAGTTGATAAGGACTATTATATTGTGTACCGTGTCAAGTTCGTGTACAAAAGATAGTTAGGGTACTTTGGGTACTTACTACTTAGGGCTTTAGAGGATTAGGTGAAGGTAACGTACCTCATGGTTGGAATGTACTACCGACTAGGCGACTACGTCTTGCAAGGCCTTTAGAATTAGACATTGGCATAATCACAATGCACATATCACATGAAGAAGATGGTATGATTCCCAACCCTGCTATTTATATGGTACTGAATAAAACCATGTTGAACTATCATTTCAAAGAACTTTGACAATGCAGGACAGTAAGATACTTCGTCATCATAGTTGTTGAGTGCCAATGGATCTACCAAATAGGTTTCTCAGTAGACCAAACAGATAGTTGTAACTGTAGATCATAGGTTCCGACAACAAGAGTGCTGCGGCCCGCCCGCTCACCTAATCACTTGTTAGACTCCGCCGCAACCAAGCGACTAATAGTGACTAGTGAGGGGTTAAGGTACTATACGGGAATCCGGAATAACTCTCTCTAAGGATTTAACCACCGAGAACTATCACTTACACGAAGAAGTGCTGCCTAACAGAATAACTTAAGTTATCTGTTATTAGTAAACCATAACAGTGACAAGTGAAAGTAATAATAGTTTCCCAGCTTTGAGTTTCGTGAGTTCAAATCTCAAGGGATAAGTAAACCTTACTTGTGTAACTTATGTAATCCTTACTTACAATATGAATTAAGTAAACTTTATGTAAGTAATTTACGTTAACATAACGTTTATTCATTTAACAAACCTGTAGTGTATACTTTTAGTAAATCTAATGAGTAGGATACAAGGATACAAGGATACAAGGATACAAAAGTGATAATTATTTTATTGAATTCACAATAGTTATAATTCTTCAAAATAATTTAAGGTTACACAATTCTAGTTATTTACAGATGTGTAGGGATAAAATAGAAATGTTTAATATAATACTATTTTTGAGGTCCTATAGCATTATGCATTGGCCAGTATTTGAGTGGAAATCTGGGCTCTTATAGTAGGCTGTAAAATTTTCGTTCACAGAGAGAATTGAATGGATTGCTCTTGCTGTGGCAGTAAATTTTGTAGGGTCTAGTGTTTTATCGGATAGCAAACCGGCTAGGTCAGTAATATTTTTGGGATGGAAGTTAAATTTTTCTCTAACTGAGGAGTAGAGTAAACAGTCTGTTAGAACATGAATTTCGTCCTCAATAGGCTTAAGCCCCTTGCTGAAGAAGCAAAAAGTGCACCATCGATGTTCTCTTGGTACTAGGGGGGTTTCGTAACGGCCCCTCTCAATGTAAAGATTGTGGCAGCTAATACGAAACCTTGTTAAGCTTTTCCGAGCATCGGGGATCTTAACCACTCCTAAGTATGTTTCTGGTTCAAAATCATGTTTAATTTGATTGTAGAATTCTAATTTAGGTGAGGATGCCTTGGCAGATTTCCAGGTATCCACAAATTCTTCCCTCATGTTGTGACTGATTTGGGTAGAGAGCTTGGATTTTGAAGAGGATGAGTGGGGGAAGTTATATTTGGTGAGAAGATTAGAGATGTTGGTGTACCAAGGAAGGCCCAGCATAATCTGCTCGTGAAATGCAGCGGAGAGAAGTTCATTTTCAGTGCTTTCAAGGCGAGTATAGAAATCTATTGCAAGTTTGCAGGCTTCAAAGAAGAGGGGGTGGCGCCCACTTTCGCCCCAGCAGCCTATATTTGATGCTTTTGAATGGACAGACAAGGACCACTTGATAAACTTAAGGTGGAATCTTTCATAGTGGTCTTGTGAGATGTACCTGAGAGTATGCTGGGGGTTGGCTTTGCTATCTGTTTTGGAGAGGTATCTCATGGTTTTTGAGTGAGGACATAAGATTTGGCAGCCATAGAGCAGTATCGGTTTTATTAGAGAGTCAAATAGAATGTTCAGAGAACGGTGAGAGAGGGCATCTTTGACGATATTGCCTTTGAGGCCATAGAGAGCACGGAGAGCCTTCGCCCTCAGTTCAGTATTTGCTGCTGTAAAAGATCCATTTCTGTGGAATATAATGCCAAGATAGCAGTATTTGTCGGTGTGTTGGATGGGCTGGCCTCCCAAAATGAATGTTTCATAGGATTGTTTTCTTTTAGGAGGGCAGAATATGAGAATCTTGGTTTTTTTAATGTTTACTTCAAGGCCCATAGAGTTACAGAAGTCGAATAGGATGTTTATATTGTCTTGCAAGGCCTTGGGACTTAGGGCAAGTAGGACAAGATCGTCAGCCCAGAGCAGATGTGATATTAGGACGTCAGCTAGAATAGGATAATCACCAACAGATTTCAGGAGAGATGACAAGTCGTTGATATAGATTTTAAAAAGGTCCGGTGATAGAGGGTGTCCCTGCTCTGTTCCTTTTCCAATGTCAATATTAGGGGACAAGAGTTTGGAGATTTTTATATGAGCTATTGAGTTTCTATACATATCACTTAGGCAATTGAAGAAGTTTCCAGTTATTCCAAGGCATGTGATTTTGTGCAGAAGGAGGTCCCTACATACAGTGTCAAAGGCCTTTCTTAGATCAACAAAGCATGCATAGAGACGAGCTTTCTTAACCTTGGTATATTTGTCAATGACTGTCTTAAGGGTAAAAACGTGGTCATTTGTTTGAGCACCCTTCGAGAACCCTAGTTGTTCTTTTGGGTCAGGGCAGTAGAGCTTTTTGAAGTGCAGGAGACGCTCAAGTAAGATGCTAGAAAACAGTTTACCCATACAGCTACCAACAGCTATTGCTCTGTAGTTGTCCGGGCTGAAAGGGTTGCCAGACTTGTAAATAGGAGTAATGATGCTGGTGTGCCATGGATAGTAACCGGAGACCAGTGAGTGGTTGAAGTTTTTGAGGATGGCTTTGAGACAAAGCGGAGTTACGCTCTGAAGCATCTCGTTGGATATCAAGTCGTTTGAGCAACTTTTACCTTTTTTGAGATTTTTGATGGCAGAGGTCACTTCAGATTCTGACATGAGCTTATTTAGGATATCCAGATCTGGTGGTTCAGGGTAATGTTTGTGATTGTGGTGAGTGAGATCTGGCTCCTGGTCTGGTTTTTTATAAAGGGATGCAAAGAAGTCATGGAAGCTAGCTAAATCAAATTTGTCAAGTAAGGGGCTAGTGTCATGTTCTTGTTTAAGCCGTTTAAATTTTTTCCAGTCGAGTATGTGACCTTCTTCTATAGCTTCATTTAACTTCTTAAGGAAAGCTACTTTCTTACTGTTTACAAAATTGCTATGCTTGTTGCGTTGCTTAAAGTATTCTAGTCTGAGGATACTGTTACAGTGCTTACTACCAAGCCGATTTGCTAGCCTATTAAGGTTCCGCCGCGAGGAGTTGACTTGTGGGTCGAACCATTTTTTACGGGCAGAATTTTTGGGAGGCTTTTTCACTTTTAAGGCTATATCAGCAGCACTGTGGAGACATTTTATGACTGCATCGTTCAGTTCGTGATTGCCCTCGGCCTCCAGAGTACTGCTAAATTCATTTGTCACAATGCTTTCCAGATTGTTGATAATTTCGGGCGAGGTAAGGGCTTTTTTAAATAGTGAATGGGAGGTGTTGCTGTCCCACTTATAGCCACAAGGAAAGTTAGAAAAGTCTGGGAGCTGGAAGTTTGCGACAAATGGTTCAAATGTAGTGAGTTTCAAGACTAATGGACAATGATCAGAGTATGATGTAAACTCTTTTACTTGGAGAGAGTTTACATGATCTCTTGCCCATGAGGTGATTACAAAATAGTCAACCACACTGCTTCCATTGTATTTGTGACAGGTCATTTTTCCAGTGGTGTCCCCAAGGGTACGACCATTAAGAATTTTGAGTTGGTTATTGATAACCATGTCAAGGAAGTGTTGGCAGTGGGGTTCAGATATTGTAAGGTCAGAATTGTTTCTTGGTTCTTCTATGTCGTGCTCGAGTCCAATGTCGTTATAGATGTCATGGATGGCAGGTGCATTACAGGAAAGGATATAGTCTGGGAGTTTTCCAGTTCTTGCATTTGCATCGCCACACATAATAACTTCTCCCTTTTGACGTAGTCTGATACAGATAGAGTCAAGAGCAGAGAAGGTATTAGCAGTATAATCTGGATTCTTCTTGACATAGGACGAGTATGCAGGGCTAATATAATAACATACCAAAAATAGGTCAAAATCAAGTTTAAAAAAGTTCTTGTCCAGTTTAACAACAATAATGTCATCAGATTCATTACAAAGCACACTAGAGACACCTTTTCTTAGGTCATTTTCAGCAAGAATGCAGACCCCTCCTGAGCGTGAATTTTTGCGGTTGCTATTAAAAGAGAGGTATCCTTCAATCTTAACTTGCTTCTTTGTTTCTTGAAGACAAAGAATGTTAGCTTGTTTGAGGATTGACAAAAATTCGCTATTTTCAAATTTGTTAGACCCGTCTCCTGTGCTGTCCTGGATGTTCCAGGACATCACAGCGACTTGATCTCGTGATACTTGTTTTTTCTTGAATTTTAGGGTTAATCTAACGCTCTGTAGGGGGCTGCTTTCTATGGGATCTCATACCAAAGGCACGGTATAGGCCAAGTTTAATATTCAAACAAAGTTTTTTCAAACCATACTCTGAGACATGAAGTTGGTCCTCCTTCAACGGGTTAGGAGAGTCTTGGGATGACTCAGCAGCAGAGATGGCACGGGAAAAGTTTCCAGTATTGTTTACAGTATATAGGCGGCGGTAAAAGTCACTTAACCCTCTTTTAGCTGAGACAAATTGGGTTATTTCTGAGACAAATTGGTTGGTAAGATCACTGATTAATCCAGGGGTTGGGGTGGGTAGGGAGATGACAACCTTTGCACTGGAGCTCGAGAGGAGTTTATCGATGACTGATTTTGCATCCTCAATCGCTTTATTAACAGAGCAGGTTCTGTATCTGTAGTCATTGACTCCAAGCTGGAGAATGTAACAGTCGACCTCTGGCTGTTTAATGACATCTCTCATACAGTGGTCTTTTATCATGTCAGTATAAGAGCCTACTTTCATTTTTTCCACCTTGAACCCAGAGGAAAATGACTCAGGTAGAAAGTTGTTCATCTGGGAGTCATGTAGGAGTAGAACCTTTTTTGGTTTTCGCGATTGTCTACTAGGGCTGTGGGTTGGGTGGTTCTGGTTTTGAGGATGAGGCGATGGCCTTTTTTCTGGATGGGGTGGTGCGGTCATTAAGCTGGAGAGACTGTAGGCAGGCCTTAGAGTCATCTACTTTGTTCTTAATTGCAGTGACATCTGCTTCGAAGGCTTTAAGGGAGGTAGCAGTTTCATGTTGTTTTTCGTTTATGCTGCTCATTATATCCTCTAACTTTTCAAGTCTCTTGTCCATAGTGTTGAGTTCATTAGACAGGTTAGGGGGGCTGACACTACCTTTTTGATTGGAATTACTGTCAGAACATAAGACAAGTGTTTGGAGGGTGCTATGTTGTAGACTTATTTTGGATTGTAGATCAATAACAGAGTTTTCCAAAGTTTGGAGGGAATGGGTAACGCATTCGGGCTCAGCTGAGACTACTGGAGGCTCAACAAGAAGCGTGCTCAGGCGTTTGTGACATGCTTTCGCAACTTTCTTCAGTCTTTTCTTACAATCCAGAGGGGTTCCAGAGTTTGTGCTGCCATGGCGAGAAAGTTCGCTTTTCACAGGTTTTGTCTTTCATTAGATCAATGGCTTCAAGCATGGCTTCTATGCTGAGAGGCAATGTATCACTATCAGAGACTGATGTTTTGCTGCTGGTTATGGAAGGAGAACTACTGGCCACTGGAGACCCAACTGAGCTGGTGTCAACTTGTGAGAAGCTAGACAGAGACAAGGAGGATCTACGTCTGTTGTGCAGAGGTAGCGATGGTGAGCCTGAGACTCCAGGGGTCTTGGGGGCAAGTATAGGAGTGATAGATATCTCTTTCAGGGGTGTAGATAGGGCACTTCGGTTTCTTAGGAAAGTGGAGCTGCAGGTCCTGTAGGTCACAGAGGTACGTGAATTAGTGATCACATTATCTTTGGGTATTTGGTGCGTATACTTCTTTTGGAAATCAGTACCATGCATTACAAGAACTGAACCCTGGTCGAGTTGGACTGTGATGGCATTTCCAGGGTTCTTAGCCTCTCTGATGAGCATGCAGCGCTGTTGGCCAAGTGACAGAGTAACGACAGGTTTTGAGAGGTCGACCTCTGGCTCATTGTCACTGTGCTCACCACAGGAATCACGTCCAGTCCTATACTGGTTGATCAAAAAGCAGTCAGAGGAGCAATCAATGTTGTTGGGTGTGAAGAGGTTTTCGGCCATGTTCTGATATGCTGCAATAAGGCGAGGACATTGGGAGACAGAATTAGCTTTCATTACGATTCCTGAGAACGCATAGTCTACGGGTCCAAACCATGACGAGAGTCTTGGAAGTGGCGCCTGAGACTGCCTATGGATTGAGTTGTACTGTTTAAGGGTGCCAGTATTTTCGATTTCAGAGGAAAATTGGTCACACAGTTGGCTTGCAAACACATCCTGAAAGAGACTGATTCTACAACCAGAGTCAGGATTGCTAAGCACATAGCATCCGGGCGTTGTGATGGTGATAGGTTTCGTAAAGTCAATAACATTTCCATCCAGGGGAGAGGAGTTGTTTCTCGATCTCGTTGATCGAGAATTATCTTCAGTAAGAGTTCTGTCTTGCATGAAGAATAGATGGTAGGGAGCACATAATGAGATGGGGGCCAGGGCACCATCAAACCAACCAACAGCCTGAAAATAAGATAATGAGAGTAACACAGTTTTGACAGGGGTGAGTGATATCAGGTAAAGAGGTAAAGTTAAACAAAATCATTTTCAAAATAAAATAAAAAAAGGAACACAAGATCTAATTACATGAAAGTTTATGATGTGAATTGGAGAGATGTTGGTGCTTGGTGAAATAGGGGAGGGAGGGGAAGGGAGCGGGGAGGACTGCTATGGCCCAATGTAGAGATATAGAGGTTATTTAGTAAGTCAATAGCAGGTTGGGTGTGGGATTTGAGTACAATTTGTAGAGGAAGGGGAGGCGGGGGTAAGGAAAAGTTTGTATATAAAATATACAGTATATAATATAGATATAGAATATATTGATATATATAGGATAGAATATATATACATGTACACAGTATAATACCACAACACTACTATATAAATACCTCTATTCAAGGATGTCCATGCAGTCCAGAGTACCCGCAACAGGTAAAAGGAGGGAGGGGTAGGGCTAGGCTAGGGTAGGGTAGGGTAGTGAAGGAGAGAGTGTTTGTGTCATTGTGATGGAGATGCAGTGCAGATGTGACATGAATCTAAAGAACTCATCTTATTTCCAAGGCTGATAGCCAGTCTTCTGATGCCACTGGCCCCCAGAGCTCACATGCACCCCGTTACCAAGTCGTTTACAGCTGCATTTCTTGTTGCGGGTACTCTAGACTTCCATGGTACATCCTCAATAAATGTAAGTATAACTTAATAGTAAACCGGTATTGTATACCTTAGATAGATGTCATGAATATTGTATACTTAGATAGCAAAGCTTAATTGAATTCTTTTAGCAAAGCTTTGATAAACCTACAGTATAGACCTTATATCAAAGCTGTATTGTATACATTAGTAAATGTTATGAGTATACACTGCAGTACCTGTTCTGTACTGTACCTATAATAAGAGTGTCGCTATAGATTTCCTCTCATCATGAAACCTCGCACAACACATCACTAATTATAATCCAGGTTGTATACTAATTACTAGTAAGGGTAGTAATTAATATACAATGCGTACATTAATTCACTTAGCAGTAATCTCATTGTACATTAATTTACTTACTCGAGTAATCTTATTGTACTATATTTAAACGTATTGTTCCTTCATTAACCAACCCACACTGGGATGAGTATTGGACTATTGATGTAACAATTGTTCAGAGGTTGTAAAGCACTGTATTGTAAACGAACATGGGATAATAACACTAGTACTGCTGCTGGTATGTAAGGTGAACACGTGGTAAACACGTGGTAAACACGTGGGCACTACCTGTTTTTAGAGAATAGTTTTATACTGTGAAATAAAGCTTTGAGAAACTTAATATTCAGGCTGGAGTTAAAGTACATCGCGTCACGTGTGCACTTTACAAAGCGTGTACTTGCTTGGATTATCTAATTTAGGGAAATATTAGATAGATTTTGTACCGTGACTTTAACAGTTTGAGTAAACCTTAAACTATATGATAATAAATAATGAATATTTAATAATATCATGATTAAAATAAATTATACAAACTGGCAAAGTTTGTCTATGTTTTGCTGTAATAACAGAGGAGCACAGCTCAGGAGATTATGTCATATTACATTAGTAAACTGCATTGTAAAACACACGTTTAGCCATTAAAGTAATTACCACAGTCATTAAAACACTGTCGTCATTAAAGTAATTACTCCAACCATTAGAAGGATGTTGTCATCTTTAATGGACAGTAATCCTCCGGTCCAACGTCAGGGTAATTGATAATTTCACTTCTTGGACTACATCAGGACTATTTCTGTGTGTATTTTCATCTCAAGTCATTTTGTCAGGATCGTGCGTAATTTAAGAGTATTTTGCTGTGTGTGTGCAGTCAATCTCCGTGTAGACAACTACTAAAATAATAGTCTTGTAGTCGCCTAACTGTCCAATCACGATATCATAATAACCCCACGTGACCTTATGATAAACCCACGTGACCTTGTAACGTCCACTCACAGAAGACCACAATATTGACCCCACACACCCTCTGTTCATCACTCTACACTAAATATAAAGCACAAATATCACCCTGCACTTCCAGTGTGTAAGATTAACCTGCTACATGCATATTAAAACTGCGTGTAAGATATGTTACAGTGTGAGGTCTGGCGGGTAGATATTATAGTGGCCTCTTGTGTGTTGTAGGTGGAGACAGAGATACTGGCTCTTGTGTGTTGTGACAGAGATACTGGCTCTTGTGTGTTGTGACAGAGATACTGGCTCTTGTGTGTTGTGACAGAGATACTGGCTCTTGTGTGTTGTAGGTGGAGACAGAGATACTGGCTCTTGTGTGTTGTAGGTGGAGACAGAGATACTGGCTCTTGTGTGTTGTGACAGAGATACTGGCTCTTGTGTGTTGTAGGTGGAGACAGAGATACTGGCTCTTGTGTGTTGTGACAGAGATACTGGCTCTTGTGTGTTGTAGGTGGAGACAGAGATACTGGCTCTTGTTTGTTGTGACAGAGATACTGGCTCTTGTGTGTTGTAGGTGGAGACAGAGATACTGGCTCTTGTGTGTTGTAGGTGAAGACATAGATACTGGCTCTTGTGTGTTGTGACAGAGATACTGGCTCTTGTGTGTTGTAGGTGGAGACAGAGATACTGGCTCTTGTGTGTTGTGACAGAGATACTGGCTCTTGTGTGTTGTAGGTGGAGACAGAGATACTGGCTCTTGTGTGTTGTGACAGAGATACTGGCTCTTGTGTGTTGTAGGTGGAGACAGAGATACTGGCTCTTGTGTGTTGTGACAGAGATACTGGCTCTTGTGTGTTGTGACAGAGATACTGGCTCTTGTGTGTTGTAGGTGGAGACAGAGATACTAGCTCTTTTGTTTTGGAGATGGTCAGGCAATTGCATCACTGCTAAGTGTTATTAAAGTCTCATGTACTTAGAGATTTTGTACTGCTTAATGAATGGGCTTTCATTAATTAAAAGAACAATTGAACGCCTATCACAAATAACTAATTAATTCACGGTCTTGTAGCACGATAGTGGTTGTTACAATCCAATGATAACAATGTAAAAAGACAAAATCAATTAAGTCTTATAAAGTTATAACATCAACAATAGCATCAACAAGTCTCAACAAGACGCGTCCAAGACATGTCCAAAATGGATGAATATTATTATCTAACATAAACTTATTTATAAGTTTTTACTTTATAAAGTATACCAGTAAAAAGTAAAAAGTTTAGCGATAACATGTGCGGTATTGTAATGTACGTGTAACCACTAAGTAGACTGTATCTTTGTGGTCAAGGTATGTACTATTTGTGTACACCACAGGTTGTTGGTGTTTTGCAGTGTAAACTTTACAAACAAACATACTGATGTTTACATGAAAATTGTATTTTTGTGTTTTTGTACAGTCAGTTCACTACTAGAATAATCCACGTTGTAAGCTCGGTTAGTCATGTTTAAGATCTTAATATTATATAGTATGAGAAATTACAGCTAGTATACTAATATAGTGCCTTGGCACAGAGTGGCTTAAGGTTAATGAAAAGGAGATAAGCACCTCAGGCCATCCCAACACCGGGAGTGACCTAGCCTTGTATCTAGTATCTTGTATGAGAAATTAATTAATTCATAATGTAAAATTAATTTGAGTTTTCAACTTTTTATTGTGAGCATTATGAGTGAATATTTCTGCTGTGGAATTTGAATGCTTTTGTAGAATGGTAATGCTTTTGTTACTCTAAAAAAGCTCTTGTTTTGTACCAAAATGTACGAAAGAAAAAAAATGTAAATGGAAATATATTTAAAAATTCAGTCTACCCTAATCTAAATCAATGAGTTCCTTATCAGCTTCAATAAACCAACTCCAGATCACGCAGCGAAGAAAAAGACAACACAGTGTCACCCCGCAAAATCTCAGTAGATAACACTTCATCACGTGATAAAAACCACGTGACATCCCCTCCATCACGTGATGGGAGTGTGTCGAGGAAGAGGACTTTGTCCAGACAGAATACGTTGGAAAGCTTTACTCTCCTGCCTTCTCCCTCGGTTAGTTCACTTTCACTTTCACTTTCACTTTCACTTCACTTTCACTTTCACTTATATCAAGGTGCTGAGTTATCCTAAGATTGGTTAGCTTTTAAACGATTCAGCGCCATAATACGATCCATTTAAAGACCAAGAGAACATGTTACCATATTATACCCACAAGTTTTTTCCCATAGCAATAACAATATTATGTGTGGCTGCTTTGTGTAGTTACTAGTTGCAGTGTTACATATTGTATTAAATTCTGAACCATGTCTTGTAGATTAAACACGCCTGCATTCTCTGAAGAATATACCACAATGAAAGGCATGAATTGTGCTTATTACATTTTGCGCTCAATTTAAATCTATTTCGTATGTACTTAGTCACCGTTAGTTCATCACCCTATGTATAAGTGACGTGCTACATAATATTTCATTTAACCAAGCTGCTTTAGCTTTTAAGGCTTAATGACATACAATATTTTATTATATACCTGGTTTTCAAGTTTTGGATGAAATCTAAGCTTTACAATTAATCCTAAATAGCAAAGATTTCTATGATAACTTCGACATATTATTGTTTAAACATAATATAATATGATAATGATGTTTGTTGGCGAAAATATTGACCTTTACTAAAATGCATATTTGACTTCCACTAAAATACTAATTTAGCCACCGAAATAATTTAACCAACATCTTCCCAAGTTACATAACTAACAATTATTCTAAACCACAGGAAAATATAAAAGTGTACATGTCAGACGGGAACATGATAAAGACAGTGCGAGTAGAACGAACCCAAACAGCCTGGGACCTCTGTCTCTCCCTGGTTATGAAAAGCGACTTGCCTATCTGCGGCAATTGGACTTTAGTGGAACAGATCGTCAATAATTGCTGCGGTTAGTTGGAAATTCTGTTGTTTTTTTATTTTTATTGTATGTTTACTATGGCATGGCTATGTTTGAGTGTTTTTGTTTCGATTTCAGGGGGTTCAACATTTCTTATGGTATTTGTCATGGGAAATACAATGTTAACGCAGGTCAAAATGCTAATTAACATTGCCCATTTAACTTAAAATGTTTGTTGAGCCCCCTGTTACCTTGCGTACAAAGACTCAAAGAGTTTTTGAGTGAAAACAAAAAGGAAACTTTTTAAATTATCTAATAGACAAGACAAAACAAAGACAAAATAAACCAACGAAGAAAGATAAGCGAAACGAGGTTATGGGTAAGTTACTTTTGCTGTGTAGTGTGAAGTGAAAAAGCTGGGAAAGCACTGTTATGAGAATTACTTCGATATTTTTAATGGTAATCGTCGTTTAATTGTCGTTGTGATAATCAAACACTGTCCTGATGAAATTATGAGACTGAATTCTAAAACCCTTATAAAGTGTGGTATTTACAATTTTGGACAATCTTTTCGGAAGCAGTATAATATGAGTTACAAAGCTTTCCTCTCTAATTCTTGACATGCTTTACCAAATCATTATTCTGTGGACCAAATCTATAAAAAAGCCGTGTTTATTTGGTAACGCCCTTGATTTTGTCTGATCTAATAAAATTGAACAATTATTTTTAACTGTTTACTTTTCTCTACTGTACAGTGCATCCCTTATCATAACTGAATTACCAATCCCCAGACAGCTGTCGTCCTTATCTTACAGTTTGATTTTGTGTTTATGTCCGCCAGTGCCCATTCCTAATCGGTCAGATGTTGCCATATTGTGTTACAGCCTGCCGCTTCTTCCCACGCGTTCTTACAAATAAAGCAAGAAAGCGTGCTTGCTATTGCTAGTTTATGCAGTATTATTGTAGAGGACGCACTTTGCTCTTAGTGCTTAGTACGTTCGCGCGCACGCGCGTTCTTAGAGTAAATGATCTGGATTTTAGGGTAATATGATGAATGACTCTTATCGCCGCCCGTTGATTTAATCATCGACCATGATACGAATGTCAAATGTGATTATTGTGCAATGATTTTAAACCCTTTATCATTGATCATCAGTGATTTTTGTTCCGTTCGGTCAGAAGCCGGATAACTGACCTGTAATAGTGCGAAAATGAGGTCTTTAATGTTCATGCACTCCATAAAAATATCTATGACGTGAATGTATGTGTGAAAATGATCGTGAGAATAAACTATTTTCTGACTTGACTTCATCTAGACGTTACTTAGCGTTGCTGTTCTATGACGAAAATCATTGACTATCTTAGCGCTTGCAGCTTGCCAGGGTAATCAGGGGGGGCCTAATCAGCAAAAATATTCATTTAAATCTAGATCTTACCCACCACTAAATAGCAGCATCCAAATAGCACTCTCATGACATGTTCATTTAACATCGTGATAAACATGGTCGTATTGTAAGTTAAACCAGTTTATTTTAACACGTTATGGGCGGGTTTTATCGGACGTTGCTGCAAGCTGATGGTTAAACGTTCTCCTGTGTCAAAGCAAACAAACGTCAACGCCCAATGAGCGACCGATCTTATATCGTCAACTTGAGCGTTTCCAGTTTATTTCACATTTCAAGCCGGCACATTTTGACTGACCTGCACTTAACAATTAACATTGCATTTAGTTTACAACCCCATGCATATTCTCCGCAGTAAATCGAAACCAATAAATTAATTAATTACCATGATAATTAACACAGAGAGAACGTTAGAAGATCACGAGATAGTTATTAAAGTGTACAAAAGCTGGGGATCCAACAGTCAGAACAAACTGAGTCTCACTAACAACAAAAGAAAGTGGCAATTCCTGGAAACACCGGAGGTATGTTTGCTCCTTCATAAAAATTGTTATCAATTTTAAAATCGCCCTGCATGCATGGTACCAAGTAGTTCCCAGTTGGAAACATTTCTTTTTATCGCATGTGTGTGACACAGGCAAAAATGAATTGTTTTTCTGCCGCTATCACCTGCTATTAGGGAACAACCAACATAGCATTTAAACAGCAAATATCGTTCACACCAAATGTGGCCAAAATCCGTTAATTTTAGCTCTTGACTGTGTGAGGGATCGTGGACCTGGTTATGGGGTTTCACCACTTAATTTGTTAATCATTCTAAATAACAGAATGAACTAGTTTTCCATTTCAACTATTTTTGGGCTATGAGATATCTACGTGGGCGTGGGTGTTTTCATGATGAACCATGCTTGGTATCTTTATTACAAAAGGTCACCATTATCTAAAAATATTTCCTGTGACATCTACAACAATCACAGCCTCCCACTCCTCACTTGAATTCTAAAGTCAAACTTGTTCACCAAAACTATTTTGTTACGCAAGATGTCTTGGGCGGTGGGCGTTGAAGACCTGGAGACCACCTAGATATGGCGTGGTCACTTCAGAGTCAGCCCACCCACGAAGAAGCAACACCTCGCTCACTCAATGTTTTTATAACATCGTCATAGTTTATTGTGGTAAAGTCGGGAGCAGCATGGAAGGCCCTAAGGTGCCGATAAGAATTATCAGTTGGTGAATTATTTAGGTGGATTTGTCTGGAAGAGGACGATGGTATAATTAAAGTAATCACCACGCTCTTACGCGCCACTTGAATGATACCCACTTAAGGGGGCATACACCAAATCTGACCACCACATCAGCTACACTACCATGATCACCCTAACGTAACAATGCCTCCAACACAAGGCTCTCACTTCCCAGCCTTGTCAGCTGCTGTTACCCTGGTAACCATCATCACCACAGCCACCATTATCCCCGGCTGCACGTGCGTCACTATCGGAACCCACTGCCAGCACCACCGACAACAACTCACATCACTCACGTCAGCATGAGAAATATTAGAATATCAAAGCTGGTAATTTCTCCCAGCTTAATACGTCAACAGACTGATCCGAGGGCCTGAAATAACTATTTTAAAATACACACTCAAATCGTTACGTCAATCTCTTTGCCCTCTCTACTTGGGTGTTTCGTTTATAACCCCTCGTAGAGAGAGAGCGAGAGAGGGAGAGTGATACCGGTTAAATTAAACGTCAATATTATACAAGAATTTCGAAACCCAGGGAGAGAGAAACTGTTTAACCAGCAGTTTATGACGTCCGTTATCTCTATAAAACCTCTGCTCCAACCTTCGCAATCACCACAATATATTTCGCAATATTATTAGTCTTACCAGCTCTGTGGTGATTACTTTATTTTTCTACCCTCGGGACCCCCCATGTTTCAGATGTTTTTCTCCTCGAATGTTTTGGACCGTGTTCGTGGCCGCACCAGAGATGAGATTGAAGAAGTGCTGACTGAGGTTTGTAATCTTGAACCCTCTACGTTAAATGGTTCTCCTTGAGACCTGAATTTTTACCTTATTTGGTTATGTTTTGTGCTCGAAATTTTTACAATGTGGGAGGGCCTTGAGTTTCGTGTTTATAGATTTTAAATATGACATATGGGTGGAGACTGGAGGGCGGGGGCGGTTTGTGGTCTGCCTTTATTTGGCGATGAAATTTGGGTAAAATCTAAATCCGTACTGTGAAATTATATCGGAGTAGTTCACTTAAACCATCATGACGTCGTTACCCTTGATACTGTATGGGTAGTTCAAGGAGTGATCGTTTTGTTATTGGAATCCTTATTAAGCTAAGAAATGAGGATAACCCTTAGGTTTGATAGGTTGAGGTCCCACTTGGCTCTTGTATTGAATGAGAATGGTGGAGGGTGTGTCAACACCGTAACCGCTTAAGTCTCAGTGGACGCCAACCGATTTTAACAGAAACTTTCACAATTTTTAAAATTTTATTATGTCATCTAATTAGATAGTTGTTCTTCTAGTTGTAGCTTCGTAGTGACGATATTATCTTAGTGTACCTCTGAAATTAGATCTTTATTGTGTAATCCATTTCAGGAGTACTTCAGTGAGAAAGCTCCTCCAGTGGAAGGGTACCTTTACTTCAAGGATCAGAAGCACAACTGGAGTAGAAAGTATTTCATCCTCCGTTCCTCGGGTCTTTATTACTCCACCAAGGGGAAAAGTCGAGTACGTTTCTTGTCAATTTTTCTGGTTTTTCACTAACATAGAAACGTACTTTTCCAATTTTACGAAAGCGTTTTTTCAGCTTTTACCCCTAGATTATACCCCAAAACTTAACTTTTCTCACACCTAGCTCACATTTTTTCCACGCCCAGAATACTTTAACCCCTGACCCTCCAGGCACCTCAAGACCTAGCTTGTTTCACTACACTACAAGATATGGGTATATACTTCTGTGTGAACGCCAAGGTGGACCACAAGTCACCGACTGAACACGCTATCTCTTTCAAGGTATTGTTAACATTACTTTCTCTAATCTCTACTTGTTAACATTGATAACATTGTTAACATTACTTTCAGTGTATTTTTAACAATACTTTCTCAACTTTACAATCAACTGCCCTTAACTTTACGGCTTTGAACCTTGATCATTTGTGGTGTTTTTTTTCGCAAAATAATTCACCAGACTTAAGACTAATCTGTTCCCATGACTCAGAGCGTCTCTAATATAGTCCTTATCATACAACCTTAATTTCATTGTACTCACAAAACCTCTCTAACATCAAGTTTTCTTATCTCCCCCACTCAGCCAGGAACAGGAAACACAAGTATGAAGGACATGAAGTGTGTTGGGGCTGAGTCGGAGGATGACATGATGAGGTGGTACCATGCCCTCAGGGTGGTCAAGTACGGGGACAAAATACCCGAGAATAGGGCCTCCGTCTTACTTGAGGTACGTTTTGAATTGCTAGTGACAAAAGATTTTAAACGGTCATCGTAACCGCTAGTTTAGCCTTTTAGCTTTAATTTATATGCCTCTGGTTTTCTATTCAGTGCAGCAGCAGGCAGATATTTGTCGATCTCTTTAATTTTCAGCATTCATCACTCTGTGAAACTGAATAGAATTTAGAAAGATCATTTTTTCAGGTTACTCAGGAGATTGAGCGAGTCCACGAGCAGAAGAAGAAAGCTCGTGACGATGCCTTGAAGAGAGAACAAGAAGAGAAAAGAGCGAAGGAAGAAGAGATAAGAGCGAAGGAAGAAGAGATAAGAGCGAAAGAAGAGGAGGAGCAGCTGGCACTAGAATTAGAAAAGACAATCAAGGATGAAGAGGAAAGGAAGGTTCAGAGACTTGAAGTAATGTCCCCTAAACCGGATATATTAAAGAAGCCCTCTCCCCCTCCACCAAGCCCTAAACCCACCCGATCAGCTCTACAAAAACCAGCTCCTTCACCCAAACCTGTTCCCTCACCTAAACCCGATCTCAGGAAGAAGATGCATCTGCCGGTCCCTCCTGCTAAACCCAGCATGAGTTCCCCTAGCTCCTCTCGTGGATCTCACCCACCTACTCCACAGCCGATCCGACCTACTCCAGCGCCTCCTCCACCTACTCGAGCTCCCCCTGTTTACTCTCTAGATCCTGAACCTTCCTCCTCCAAAGAGTTCACTCCCAACAAATCAGGATTTGCAGATGCTCGAAATCAGCTGGCTCGTTCTCTAAACGGTACTATCAAGAGAGGGAGTGTTAAACAGACTCCTCCTCCTTCAGCTCCTAAACCTATAACATCACCTCCTCCAGGTGCACTTCCCATAAAAGCTGTTCCAGCTCAGCTACAACGCCAACCACCACCCATCAGCCGTCTCCCGGATCCTATAGATGATCTGCCCTTGCCTCCTCCCCCTCCTGACCTGTTACCCGCACCCCCGACCAGCCCTCCCGTTGCTGCTGTGAAGACAGATAAACCTGACATTAACATCACACCAAGCAGATCTAAGATATCTGAGATGGTGAAGAACCTTAACATTCCTCAGAAAGCACCTGATAAGGTAGTTGTAGACAAAGCTCCTGTACCTGAGACCAGCAGTAGGAATATCAACGAACTATCCTCAATCCTGAACAGAACGCTGAAAAAGTCTCAAACTACCTCCGGTTTGACAAACCAACCCCCTGTTCCCCAGAAGTCTTTCAATAGCACCAGCATGTCCAACATGCCGAGATCTCTGACCTGTCCTCAAATGGAAAGGGTGCCTCCCCCCAGTCAACCCAAACCAGCAACACAAAAACCCATTCCATCCTCCACGGTCCAGGACCGAGCTGCTGAGCTGGCGAAGGTCTTAACGGGTAAACAGAAGCAGGCTCCGGTCCTACCGGCACAGTCTCCGTACGCTAACCAACCTCCAGTACCCCCTCCAAAACAGTTCAGCGGTGTAGCTCCTCCTGCTCCGCGTCCCTTCCTACAGAACAACATTCCTCCTCAAGCATTCCAGCAGAGCTCCATGTCTCCTCAATCTCGACACCCGCAATCTGCTCCCCGAGCAAACCCACCTTCTGCCCCCCGAGCAAACCCTCCTCAAGTTCCGCAATCAAACCTACCCCCTCAACCACCTGTTCCGGTGAAACCTCCAGGCGGTCCTATGCGAGCTCCTCCTCCTGCTGTCCCTCCCGTTGCTAACTACACCACACCCGCCCTTCCTTCTCGAAAAGACTCCCTGATGGCCTCCAGGAACCGAACCACCTCCGGGTCAAGCGGTGGATCCCACGGCAGCTCCGCCAGAGCAGGAAGTGTAGCAAGTCATGCTAGTAGTCAGGAACCTCCCAGTTTAGTCAGACCACCTCCCCGCACCATCTCCAGGGACAATCTCCGGGCTGGCTCTAGAAACGGACACCGAGGTTCAAGAGAGAACCTGGCAATGAACACAGCGACCACTGTAAACAACTCTAGTGAACATGGGATACCGGAGATGTTCCAGCGAGGTGGGTTCCCCGGTGGGCAGCCTAACCCTCTCCTCAGGGACAACTCTCCTCATCGCCAGGATCCAGCTCCTAAACACCCACTTCATTTCCCGCCCCAGAGGTTTAACCCACCACAAGCTGCGACCCGGGGTAGAGATTCTCCTGCTAGAGGAGGGTGGCATGATAGTTTAATGAGAGACAGCTCACCTGTCCACCAAGGTATTGTCATAGTAATTAATTAATACGCATCAACTTTTCTTTCCGTTTTTAACCATGTTGCCCAGATCTTATGATTTAATAATCCGTTACAAAATTACACTAGAAAACTTAAACTCACGAGCTCAGATTAAAAAACTGTAAATTAACTATATTTTTCTTTCAGAAGCGCCTAGAGAAATACCTCTGCCGGTCAGTATAAACGACATCAGACAAGTAGGACAGCCGGGGGTACACCCCCGCCAGTTTGGGGGCACACCCCCTCCTCTTATTGGGAACCTGAATACTCGCTCTGGCACCTGCAATCCGGGCAGCTCAGGCAGTGGCGCTAGCGAAGAGGTGAGATTTTCTATGGATATAAGACTTGTTATTGTTAGATTAAATCAACTCAATACTGATTTTTGTAACGTTCACTTGTGGAAATTACCATTACAAGCAAATACCAACCAAGTATACTGGATATTTGCTTTTAACTACAACATGATCCACGGTAGATTTTAAAACCACTCGTTAACAGGTAATGTACGAGTACATTGAGGACGTACCAAGTAAAACAGAGCACCTCCAGCACTGGTTAGCAAACCAGTACGACGACGATACCATCTCCGTCACCAGCGACAACATGATGGCAACGCCCCTCACGCCGCCGCCTCGCAGTAACTCCCGCCGTCAAATCGCCGCCCCGCATACCCAGAAGCCATGGTTCCACGGCTGCATCCCCCGGGAAGCTGCTAACGCTCTGCTCGCTTCACACGGACTAACGGACGGCCTCTTCTTAGTCCGGTCCAGTGCTACCAGTAACGGCGACTTTGTGCTGAGCATGACGTTTGGAGGTCAGGTGAAACACTTTCAGATCACCCAGCGAGGGGGGAGCCCTCCTTGGTTTGCTATCGAGGATGGGCCCTGTTTCCCTGACATTAACAAACTAGTGGACCATTACTCCGTGTCGGCAGATAGACTGCCAGCTAAATTGTCTTGTTACTGTTTAAAGGGTTGAGATGACACGTGACCATCACCAAGTGTTTCTCGTGATGAAGGAGAGGGTTGTAGAGGTTAATGAAAAATCCAACGACTTAATTGATTTTGATAATGGGAGAACTGACGTGCTTCAACTTTCTTTAATAGATGAAAATTGGATTGAACTTAAGATTTGAAAGGTATTACAATTTTGTATCGAGTTTGAATACCGCATCGGTGTTAGTTTGCAGTCTAATCTTTATTCGATATTTTATGATATTTTGTTTTAATTCTGAAATTTGAATGGCATTAACAATACTTACATATTAAAAGTTAAACGATTTGATCGGTTACGTATTTATTACATGTAAAATTAAATAGAATACTGTTACCCAACAATTATATTCTAGCAATTTTATTGTAAACCTCTAATTTTGATACTACGCTTATATTCTTTGAACCCTTCTCCATATATGTTGTAAATGTTATAAGGGGTCGTTCACATATTACGTAATCACTTTTTGAACAATTTTTAACCCCCCCCCCCCCCCCCCCTCCGTAATCAGTTTTACACATAGCTATTGTATCAAAATTACACTAGTGTTATCATTTGGAAACCTCCCCCCTCCCCCACGGTTGATTATGCAATATGTGAACAACCCCTAAGTAAATTTCCTGGTAACTTAAAGTTAAATATCATCGAATGAGAAGTACTTATTCGACACATGCGTAACGTTTCCAATTTGAATTTAGATAAACTATTTTGTGTTAAGGATATCTTAATTGTTGTTTTAATAAGTCAAGAAGAAGAAAAAAAAAAAGGTGAAAAAGCGCATTGCTGGCAATGCAGCCTGAGGTTTTTTAAAAAGTAAACGGGGGGGTTGCAACGACCATTAATGTCAGTAGATGGAATTTTGTCAAAACTGACATTGTCATTAATGGTCATTAATGGTCATTAATGGTCATTAATGGTCATTAAATAATTGAAATTCTGAACTATCTTGGAAGCAACATGTCCAAGAAATTTACAATTATGATGACTGTAAAATAATGTAAAATAATAAGATATACTTGTAGTTAGTTAACTTAAGGTAGGGTCTAAGTGATGCAGGCGTCCGTCCTTTTCGCTCTAAGAAGTGCCGGAAAAAACATGACCATTAATGTCAGTAGATGAAATTTTGACAAAACTGACATTGTCATTAATGGTCATTAATGGTCATTAATGGTCATTAATGGTCGTTGCAACCCCCCCCCCCCCCCCCCCAAGTAAACAATTACTTAGACCCTTCAGATGTCCAGAAAGTAAGTTTCCAGTCTCTAATTGGCAGAGACTGGACTGAAAAAAAGGCAGGAATGTTTTCAGCACGTTTCTGAAGATAAGCAATAAATGGCAGAAGTGTTATTGGTATGTTTTTCTGTATCTGGTTCAGGTGCTTTTTATCTAGATTATAGATGTCTGCATGATGCGTAAACGTTGCTGGTTTCCATGTCCCTGGATAATAAACAGTCCAAACTCTTCCCGACACTGAAATATTATCAAACCCGTTTTTTGAAACGCCATTTTCGGACGTGAGGAGAGTTAGGACTCCTCCAAATACATTAAATCAATTCCTTCTGTTAACGTCCTCAATAAATGTAATAGATGTGTAGTGTTGTAATTAGTTTAAAACATATCTAATATCCACGAACTCTCAGTGCAAGTTTAGTAAATAAACTACATTATATTACGAAGACTGTTTGATAAAAATGACTGTGATTTAATGACTATTATGATACTTAGTCTAGTCTCATTTTAGTTGCCATCTAATCTGCTGCTGTCCAGCTTGCTTGTGATCAGGGCACGTCCTGAATTTGAGACCGGATCATCTGACCTCATTAAGTCATTTATATATATAATAATTAAGACAATAATTGGATCACATTCATGACTGTTACCCAGTTGTGAGTTCTAGGTCACAATTATTAGACCTCATTAGGGCTCAAATCACTGTCAGTACCTTTATTAATTGCGTTACGAATTAGCAATTTATGTCATATAAATAGCTCAAGAACAGCGATAAATTATCCCCCGTTTCAATTACGTCTAGTTTTACTTCCTCTATCGTTTTTCCAAACATGAGTTCTGTAGAGTCCACTGAATACCACCATTCTCTCACCGACCCTGCCCGTCCTCAAAGTGTTTCGAAGAGACGTGCAAGTAGGCTGAAGCGTGCAAGTAAACTGAACCGTGAAAGGAGACTGATGCAGTCGCACAGTTTGAAGTCCACTAAAACAACCCCAGCAGTTGCAGTGTTACCAAAAGATAAGGAGTCTCCTGCTAACGACACAAAATGTTCTGTTGTCATTCCTTCCACCTCCTCTTCGCCGGAATGGGAGTTTCGCGGCCGTGGGATGAAGCAACCCTTTACCCAAAACGATGTACGCGCCTTGAAAGAGAAGATACTTGAGTTAAGAAAGATTGGGGTTTATCTTAGTAACCCTAGAATTGTAACTGAAACTGGCGATGTTTTCCACTTGTTCGACGCGAAAACTATTAGCTCTAATTGATTGTCTTCCCATTCATGTTATTAGTCGGGTCGGGTGTCTTCAAGTGAATTCTAATGACAACAAGAATTGATGCTATGAAGGGCGAAAATGAGAAGTTATCTTATATCAACTTGACAGGGGTATTATTAGTTCATATTACCGAACACAATTTTTATATTATTATAGTTATACTGTATTCGCCTCTGTGATAGCTACATTTTGTTTTTACCAAAGATAATGCTCGTTTTAATATCTACTTTACTCAAATACTCAATCCTAATATCTACGAACTCACAGTAAAGTAAATACAAAATAAACTACATTATATTACGAAGACTGTTAGATAGAAATAGCTGCCGCTAGTCGAGTCTAGTCACATTTGTGTTGCTCATCCCAACCAATAACCATTTAGTAGTTATTTGCATCACCATTTATAGAGTTGGTAACGATAGGTGTCTTCACGAACTGGCATTCCGAAATATCAACCGTTCATGTTGTTACTCGTCCTGCCGATCAATTCCATGTACCATGTTTGTGGATCCAACACAAATGTTCACTTCGGCTTTAAATCTTCACAAATGACAAAAAACTTCATTATAAAATAAAAATTAATACAAACTCTGAAATGCAGGGTTTCACTGAAACCCTGCATTTCAGATTTTGTATTAATTTTTTAGTATAAAGCCGTAGAACATACATATTACATTATACTGGATCGAGCTTACAGTTACACAGTGTAATTTCCTCCAGTCTGCGCCGCGCGCCTATATAAACGTACGCGGCGTAGACTGGAGGAAATTACACTGTGTAAGCTCCAGTGTAATGTAATATGTATGTACTACGGTTTTATGAATCTGCTGTGAACTTGTTGGGCCGTAGCTGTTGAAGAGTGGGATCGAAGTAGATTGCTGATCTGAACATACTTAATTTTTATTAGTAAGAGGGACGAGATTATTATATTATTATATCGTTTAACGGGTGATACTCATTAAATATCTGTTCCGTCGACGAGTCCAACTCGGCGCGCGTCCTGGTAGGTTATAAACCTACAATATATCGTTTGAGTCATGAGTCAGCGACTTTAACGTTCTAAGCCTAAAATACTGCGTTCACCCACTGCGAGCTCTTCACTTGTGACGTCACATGCGCGTCTACTAAAACATTCTCGCGCGATACATTTTGATGACGAGTTATTTCCTTCTGTTTGTCACAATTTCGGCCGCGCGCTGCACAACATTACCCGAAACCGCGCATCAAGTTATGAATTAATTCATATCGTTTGATAAATTAAAGATAACAGCTAATGAATAAAATATTCGAAACGCTTTTCAGGTTAAAATTATACTAAAATTCGAGTAAAATGTTGATTGTTTTGTGTCCCATTGAAAATACTATTTTAAAATTTAAAATTATTGTAACTTTCTCACTGCTGAGCGGTGTTTAGCCTTTTGTTCCGCCATACCTCTATTTTTAATGTTGAATGTGTTTATAATTTTTGACAACTAAAGGCTTACTACCGAGGTCTTTAGGTAATAATTAACAAATACTGAATATCGAAGAGTTTATGTTTTATATTACTTTTCGACCCGCCAATAATCGTTTAAAAAATAAAAACTGTTTATTATTATAAGGAATTTTGACCATTATATATTAACGTGGGTCATCGCCATTTTAAAAGTGTTTTAAATTGTATATTAAAGTTACCTGGTTTAAAATCTTTTTGACATTCAAATGGTTCATGGATCTCAATTTTAAATGCAAAATGCTTATTTTTCTTTCACATTTCAAGGTTTCAGGCAATTTCGGCAAGTAAATATGAAGAAAAGCCTCACATATAATGCATTTTAATACATTACAATATGTAGAACTTTTTATAATCAAAATCTTTTTATAATAATATCATAAGAAATCACAAACCATTTCTAAAAATTTTCTCAGTATACATTTAAAAAACTTACAAACAATAGATTTTCGCGCGCAAACATTTAAAGGTATTTTATGGTCGCATTTGGAAATATTTTTACCCAAAAATACTGTTCGATAAAATTTATTAGCATTTTCAGTGAGAAGAAAGTTTTGAATTTAACAAGAGTAGCACATTTCGGTGGTGAAAAACACTCTGACAATTGGCGTGTGCAGTGCGCGCGGTTAAAGGCATAACAGATCGAGCGCTACCATTAGCATAGCATTTCATTACACAAATGTGAGAGACCATGTTCCGATATCCTTTCTGTTTTGTTCGTAATTTACTTATGTCTCCCGTAATGTTATTTAAAGTAGCTATCTAACCATGTAATTTAACAGGTCTCATCAATGTTTAATTTGATACAGCAGTTTTTTCATGGGATCTTGTTATCCTAACTATTTTGTTTTCCTACTCGTTTTTTACTTTCAGTATTGGTTTTCAGATTTGGAACTGCACAATTGTACAACTGACCACTTAACTCATCATCCAATGGAAGTGTGAACACATTTACCCACCACGGATAATTAATTTATGGTTCAAACATATTTATGGTTTATGCACTATTTAACGTGTCCTAAGGGTACTCATTTTAGATAACAGTCATTTCAGTACCTGTGTTAAAAAAATTTGTGTTTAATCTCTTGCTTGATATATACATGCCTTTTTATCGCTCTACCCTTTATTATTTTCCTGAACTATTAATTCCGAACTATATATTTCAGCTTGTAAAGAGGATATTATTGCCCACGTTAAGGGGCCTGTTAATAATTAACTAAATTATTAGATATTTTAGATTAGATAATAATAATAATATTATAACTTTACTATCACCACAAGAAGCTGACATGTTTATAGATCCAGACTATGCTTAGAAAGAGTTGCCAAGATCACCCTAAAGATCTTCTAATCAAAGATGCTCTCACAGGATGCAGATGGTTTGTCTAGCGAGACTTAATTTTGGATTATAACATATACAAGCTTTTCACATGATTTTGATTGGTACAATTATAGATAAGCGTAAATATAATGACAATCAAATTCAGCCTGAAACGAAATGAATGAGAAAGAACGCCCTGTTCATCGAAACAACATTAATGAACTTGTCAACTATGCAGGTAACTGTGCTATTTTTACTATTTATTGACAATCTCTCAATTGAACAAAAAATTCAATTTAACAATTATTTAAATGTCAATTGGGAGTCCTATGACTTAATGCACCTATTTAGAAGGTGAATAAATTATTGTTTGTGGTTTTTGATACAGCCTACTAAGGACATGTTTTTTAAATGACACTAAAATGACGTGTCCTGACACTTGACAGTGAAAGTGAAATGACTAGTAAGTAGAAAGTTTTGCACAGCAATGTTAACTGCTTTTGTTAGGAAAATCCTTTTGCGCTTAGGAAAAACGCTTATCTTTGTCATCAGAACGGTCAGAATCATTGAAGGCAGGACCTTTGCCAGATTCTCGAGTATTAACTAAGCCCACTAAGATTTATATCTGCAACAGGAACAATTCGGTGGTTAGAATCTTAGATGATTGGTAATGCTGATATTGACATAAAATAGTTAGTAGCTCTTACGTTAATTGCGGTGTGGCAGTCACAACAGCTCCATTAGTAGCACTCTATAATTATTATTTGTTTTGACCCTTATATGAACGTAAATAAATGCTTAAACTAAGGCTAACATTCCCATGGATAAAGAAATAGACGCTTAAATTGCTCACAACCATTTAAATTGCTTAAAATTAAAATGGTTGTTAACTTGGATATTTTGTGCAGTTGAGAAGTTATCCCGAAGTTAATTTCGTAAGCTTTTAAATTCTCCAATTAACTAAACCTTTAATTTAAATTATCTTAACCGCAGGGTTTTAGAAGAAACAAGACGTAGAAATCTTTCAAGCGAAGATCAACTATGCTAAAATGAAGCACAAATCCAGTGTGGTGGAATTGGATCGTTTGAAGGAAAAATATCTTATGCCTGGTAATTATTATAATTGATAGCCAATTAAATCGATTTTTAATTCATATATGCACCTTCTTCGCTTTATCTGAATCTAGATCACTACATCTGGTCTCAGTGGTAAATTACCCTAATGTATTGTCTCAATAACGTTTATAATTTCGAACCATATTCGGAGGAGAAATTTGGGGCAGTTTTTTGCTTGTACTGATTTTATCGAATTGTAACCACCAGACTTTACATCATGCCGTATGTACCTTGAAGAACTTATAGAAATCACGTATCTAAAAGAGAATGATGTAGAGGGGGATGATTAGT
This sequence comes from Bolinopsis microptera, assembly GCF_026151205.1. Lineage (NCBI taxonomy): Eukaryota > Metazoa > Ctenophora > Tentaculata > Lobata > Bolinopsidae > Bolinopsis > Bolinopsis microptera. The sequence goes on along the minus strand of NC_087084.1, from coordinate 11,528,303 downwards.
AGTTAGAAATCGGATCGCTGTAGCGGAAAAAAGCTAACCCTAGCAAAGAGTGATTTTATAACCAAATTCAGACAATTGTCTCGCCCATCTCCTGACATTTTAGGGTTCTTAACCCCTATCACCCATGAACCGGGTGCTTCCGGATTTATACCGAAACCCATATTGGAAGAAAACAACCGATCTACAACTGCAAAGCACATTTTAATAACTTGAGCACAAAACTTGTTAAAAAAAGACCAACAATTGTTCCCCAATTTGGTATTTTTCCTCACGCGTGCAACCAAAATGACCGATTTTTGTCAATATCTTAACGAATAAGCATTAAAAGGCTTATATTGCTTTATAAGTTGTATATAAATATGATGTTTGCGGTCATTTTAAGCTAGAATTCAAGTCTCTACGACCTTCCTAGTTCAAGTTACCAAAATTCAGTGCCATTTTTGGTTCGCTGAGCCAAAAATAGTTTTTTGCCAATGTCTATAAAATGAAGCACTGGAGACCTTATGTTGCTTTATAACTTGTGTCCATTAGTACAAATGACCCTCTACCATACCAGATCGATTTCAATGTATTGTTTTTTGTATATTAGAGCTTTAGCCACAGGTAGGTTGGTCTGCACGGAGCCCCACAGTTTCAATTCCTTGTTTAACTAGCCGTACAGCAAGGATATCCACTGTGCTCACCAGGTTAGGCACATAACCAACGCTACCCTGCTAAAGTTAGCTATATACTATGGTTTTCTCGAAAGTATTTCCTTGTATTTGACTTTCGTCAGTCAAGGCAATAGGCATAAATGCGGCTACAAGGGCATGTTTCCAAATCGGACACAAATGTTTCCACGAGCTCAACTACTCTGACACCAAAATGGAAACATTGCCCAGAGCCCTTTCTGAACATGCTAGACCCACCAAACTTCTCAGGGACACTCGTGGTATCAATATAAATCGATCCCAATCGGTTTCAGTTCATTTTAGGCGATTCTAGGAGAATGTTCATTTTTTGTTCATTTCGTTCATTCTATGAACCATAGAAATATTTCACAGGAAGCTTAAAATGTTAGTACTCAAGCCACTGTATCATACCAGGGCAAATCCAACTCTGTTTACGGACATATACGGGTAAACCCCCCCCCCCCCCCCCTAAAATGTCACCCACCCCTTAGACGCCACTCTTGATTGATTGGATCCCATCTTCTTAGAAAGTATCTTACCTAATCATTTGTAACTCCTAAACATAAAAAAATATCATTCAGACCCTGCCACATCCTGAAATTGAATCTAAATGATGCCATAAGGGCATTTTTTTCACTTTGTACGAATTTTTTACTTTTGAAAAAAAGCGCACAATTTTATAACTCTGGAATTCATTAATATTAACTCAGTTTTGGTCTAGGATAGTGATATTTACATATTTTAGCAACTTTGTACATATGACTGGAGATATGGAAAGTTATACATTACTCAATATTACTACCCTCCCCTAAAATGTCAACTGGCCGCCCCCTAAAATGTCATTTTATCAGATTCTGGCTTTGAGACTACAAGCACCATAAAATGGAGGTACCAGCCTATTAAACATAATATTTAGCATCTAATGGTAATATTGGAAAGCTTTGGCAGCTCAAGGAATTAGTTTTATTTTATTAATCGCAATAAAAATCCCCTAAAATGTCTAATTATCCCCCCTAAAATGTCATTTTAACCTGATCAAATTACTCAGGCTTTTCCTAAGATGCAATGCATACTCACATTTCGTTAATAGTTGATGTTAATAATTAACAAGTGCCAAAACAAGAGCTATTATCGCACACCATGCGAACAAAATATAAATTTGACATTTTAAGGGAGGAAAAAAATGACATTTTAGGGGGCATATCATAGGTTTACCATAAACTAGTAAGTACCAAAAACCGTAGTTTTTGACATTCAATTTTGCTAAAAGCAGTCAAATCTAGTCTATAGAGAAGGTCAGATCGATTACTGGGTTGGCGTAGTTAACTACAGGTCACTAAAATTGCCAAAATGCAGGATGATGTTAAAAATCCCAAAAAATGCAATTAAAACATGCAATTTGCACAAGGTTAAAATCACATTGAATCCATTTCTTTTGTGCCAATTGTTAGTTTATAACTAGATAATCTAACTCTAGATATCTACAGGTGTTAATTTTGTTGACTGAGTTACTGTTTTGCCGTAAGTTCTGGGTATTCAAAAAAAAAGTCCCCAAAATGTCACAAAAAGTAAATTGACTAAATTCCACCATTTTTTTCAACAGAGAGAAATTCTAGTCTACACAACCTGTTTTACCTGAAGTTTTAGGGGTGGTGCACGTGACATTTTAGGGGGTGATTACGGTTTTGAGGTACTTCCTTTAGTGAGTGAATGTTTTCAAGTAGCTTAATGTTTTAATAAGACAAAACAAATAGTTCTAGTGACAAAAGATAAATCAGGCCTCCTGTACATTTTGTAATTATCACACATATAGAAATGACATTTTAGGGGTGGTGTTTTAAAACGAACTCCATTTCAACGTCAAAAAAATTGTACCTTATTCTATTTTCAAATTTCCAAATCTTGGCAGGCTAGAAAAAGGTTTAAATATTATTCCTAGACACTTCAGAACCCTGTAAATTTAGCCCTAACTCGGCAATCTGGGCCCCAAAAACATGTTTCCAAATCGGACACAAATGTTTCCACGAACACGGATTAATCTTCTGCGGCGAGCGCGATCTGTTTATACTGATAAAACCCCTAAGTGTCAACAACTTTGAAAGATTTTTAGCGCCGCGCGGTAATACACGCATTTACAAATTTTTACCCCCCTCCCCCCTTCCGTAATCAACCGTTATCAAGACCCAACCCCCCCTCCTGACAGCAAAAGTACGTAATCATGCCTGACCCCCCCCCCCCTTAACTATTTTCCTAGAAAACACTTTATCTACGTTTCATGCTACCCTGATCATGCTATGATGATGAGCCGAAATCATTGTTATGATATCCGGCCAAGCAACTTCTAAACTACTTACTACTGCAGGGTGTCAGAATTATTGGCGTGTTTGAAATTTTATGTGTATTTTATGATGAAATCAATATTTTTCGCCGGGTCATAACTTTACTTCTGAATATCTAAATTACCAAATTCAAAAACTGGTCTGTAGATAATCGTCTGAACTTTTTCTTAATTTCAGAATTTTGTGTTGATGTACCTCAAAACCCATAATTTAGGCCGTTATTTAAAGGGTCGATTCCATACTTGGTTAGATTTACGAAGGAGTAAGAGATTTTGTGTAATTTTTTTTCGGTGAATTTTTTCTGAAATTATTCTTTAGACTAAAGTGCACAGCTCTTCAGGCGATAGCGAAACATATAGAAAACTATAGATTTTATAAAAGCTTTCTTTCTCCTCTAACTGACGCAATAAAATATAGTCAGGCGGACTCATCCTGGAATTTAGGGTAAGCAGCCGAAGGCTTTAAGTCCAGTAATCCAAATTTTTCTCTTTCGTCGTGATTATCGACAAAATTTAACTTCTTTCGGACTTCATTTTTAGACTGAACTGTAGTATGAAGGATTATCTCTCGAATGATTAAGACTCCATAGGAAACTGACACTCAGAAGTCAAGTAATGATCGTTTCTAAAAGCTTGGGTAAGCTAAAATTTTACGCAAAATTGTCTACGCGCCAATAATTATGACACCCTGCTGTATTATAGCCGGATATTCGATCAATTTCTAAATTTTATCACTATCAGAGTGAAATTGAGTGGATTTTGAATTAAAATATTGTCAAATTGTTATTATTCTAGAGGGTAAAAAAGAAAATGTTGATTACGTAATCAACGACCAAACCCCCCTCTATGTGTTATGATTCATGTTTGACTATTAATAATAATAATTTTCCTCAGGAGACGTACGTGCGAAAGACAAAATTTGCCGTTACGGCAGTAGACAGTTCTAGCTAAGAAAGCAGAGTTCAGAGCAGAATTGAAGCAGAAAGCTGCCGACCAACATAAACACCTCTCAGCGCAGCAATACAAAACAAAAAAAGGTGGCACCCAATCTATTCACCCAACTCCTGACAGTACATGGAATCACCCCAGACAATTACAGACTTCCTCTGGCGTTTGGTCTTCTCCCTGGAAAGCGGCAAGAACACTACACAAACCTACTAGAAGAACTGGATCGCTTTGGATCTTTCCATTCAGACACCGCCCTTTGCGATTATGAAGCTGGGCTACGGAACAGTGTCACTGCTGTCTGGCCCGGGACTACTCTACGTGGCTGCTACTTCCACTTCAAACAGGCTCTATGGAGGAACTTCGCTCGCTCCGACCTTGTTCCGGAGTATCAGGTGGTTGGATCCGACATCCGGAAAGCCTTCCAACGGATCGGAGCTCTACCTTTCATCCCTCCTGATGACGTCCACTACGCATGGCAGATCCTTAGACCTATCATCTCCGCAGATATGGATGTCTTTACATTATAATTTGAGTCCACGTGGATGGGAACACCAAACAGACCTGCTCGCTTCGATCACCTGTCCTGGAACCAGTACGATTGCTGTCTAACTGGTCTCTCACGCTCTTTGAACCTTGCAGAAGGATGACATAATGGTTTCCGCAGCCTCGTCCAATGTTCAAATCCTACCATCTGGAAATTCCTTGAAGCCCTCAAACTAGAGCTAGAGCAAGGACTAACAGACCAGAAGATCACGGAAAGACTGATGAGGAGACCTACACCCCAGAGAGCTGCCAAGTGGATAAGGTACGACTCCCTTCTGGAATCCTTCATGCAAGCCTACAATAACCAGGAGTACGAAGTCATTGATTATCTCTCTGCTGTTTCTGCTGCACTATGAATTCGACATTTGATTATTGATATTTACGGTTTTATGATATTGGTATTTAGTTATACTTTCGATTGTACTATATTTCAACCTTACTGCTAGGTTGACTGCTAGGTTATTTGATCATTGTTGAACTGTGTTTCAACGATCAATGCTTAAATTATTAGAATCTTCAATTATGTTAGGCTTGAACTACTGTGAACACAATAGAGAATTAGATAGTCAGCCAGGTCTGTAATGATTTCATTTTATCTGCATCATCCGAAAGTATTTTGTACCTTTTATTTGTGATCTTCATTGACACAATATTTGTATATCCATAACCCTGTAACACGAACAGTTTTAATATCAAAACCGAGTCTTAACTGTTAGGTTATTTAAAATAGCTGACATCGCTTTCGTAATTGGTGCATCGTGTGACCACCCAGACCACGGAGAGGAGATCTCTGTCATTCCTCTAGCAAAGCAGCCAGTTTAAATTGAGAAGAGTAGCCCCTGATGGGTGGTTACAGGTTATCAGGAAGAGAGAGAGCATGAACTGGACGAGTTTTGATTTAAGATGGTGTAATTCAGATATTATAGGCTAGGGCATTGCATTCAACAATTTTGGGCCTGCACTTGCAGATGAATCTTCGTACAGCGACGGATTCGCTGCCAAGCTGTGTCTGCAGATCGAATGACTGCAAGGTTTCTAAAACATGGCTAGGAGACGAACTGCAATGTTGACAACCGTTTACTTAAAGATTTTAGAGTAAGCATTTCATGGGATGTTTCGACTGTAATCTTGAATATGACTGAAATGAATTATTGATAGAATAAAATGTGTTTGAATTCTTGTCTTGCTGTAACAAAGAACCCACTCAATTTGACCGAGATTATTCAATAAATCTAAAGAACTTTATCAATCTAACTATTAATTAATAGACATTTTGTAGAACTGATAATCGCATGTCATACTCATAGTAACCTTTGAGCAGTACTCTAATTATAGTCTAAAACAATTTATTGCGCTGGTCTGTGAATTGTACTGGTTGGTAAAATAGCCAAGAGCTTGCTGAAACCATGCAAACGCCCCCGTAGGTATAGTGGTTGTATGTGAAGACATGTACCACGAGATCAAGTTCAACAGTAATCTCACGAAAAGAGAGATAAAACATACCAATACCATTATCAATGACACTGGCTGAATCAAATGATTCTTATTATATGGCCATTTGTATGTCAAACAATACGAAAAAATAAAAGTTTGGCAAGGAATAAGTTTTGGGCCAGCAAGTTGCAAGTGCGAATTGGTAATCAGAACTAATGGTACAAATAATCATACGATAATTGATATGGTATAGTCGGTTAAGTTGATCGACTACAGTATATATGAAATAGTACATGACAGTAATTTTGTATCAAGACACTTATACATATTACTTCGAAGTATTCCAACAGCTACATTGTTACACACGTGCAACCAGCCAATTGCAGGAAGCCGAAGGATTTATTTTGGCCAGTGACTGTTAAACTTAAAGTAGTGTGTACCATACTTACTTCGCCCGAGACTGCTGCAATGTGCAGCTCCTCATTTAACCCTCACACCCGATTTCCCGAGTATTCGGCTGAGTATACCGGGGGGCTGCATAGACCACTCAGGATCCTTAGCTGAACGTCAACGACGCTCACCCCACAACCAGGCAGACATTGGGATTCGAACTCGCAACCTCGCGGTTGCAAAGCTGGTGTTCTAACCAACTGCGCTACCTCGCCGTTGCGAGAAAGGAGCCTTCCCCTCATTTCCAAATATAGTCATTTGTGACGTCATAACCATAGTAACGCCATAACCATAGTAACGCCTAGCGATACATAATAGCGACGCGCATGTTATTTTGATATTCGTTTGTTTTATTTGCTGCGCGGTGTAAATATTTATTTTGACCAGTTATTTAGTCATAACTTTTTATAGGAACCTGCGCTAGGTTTCGCTTTTCTTGCGACATCCGATTTGGCGTTTTTCCTATCGGATGGTATATAATTTGGCCACAGCGCAAATATCGCACGATAATCTTATTCCTATGAACAGCTTGAGCCGGGCAGTTGTTATATCGTGACTATATTCAGTGACAACTGACAAATCACATTACTATTAGGAGTGTGCACGTGATTTGTAAGATAAATATTTACCTGGGGACCCTATTAATATTATGTTCATAAAGGGTCATTCACATATTACGTTATCATTTTTTGTACAAATTCCCCACCCCCTTCCGTAATCAGTTTCACGTATAGGCATATAGTCTATGTAATAAGCGCCATGAGCTGGCACAGAATTTTTTGTCTCTGATTTTGATAAATTTGGTACCAAAAGTTGCCTCAAAGTGTGAACAATGAAAATTCACCGTGTAGCACGATAACGTCGAGCTGTATGTGGGCCTTTTGTGCATCGCAAGAGTGTACAAAGGACGAAAAATGGGTAATTTATTGCTTAAAATGCCTATAACTCCTAACATATTGAATATTTTGAAATAATTCATACAGGATCGTAATGAGCTTAGTCAGACGCAACTTTTAGTACCAAAATTATAATATTTGAAGCACAAAAATTTTCAAAAATTTGGTCAAAATTTCACACAAGGGGGGACCCTTGTGTTCAGATTAAAAATTTTTGAAAATAATTTTCCTTTAAATCTTAAAATATTAGTACCAAAAGTTTTGTCTCGATGAGCTTATTACGATGCCATAATAATTACGTGATAATAACTAAAAATGTGAAAGTTATAGGCCAAAAACTAAAAATTTGCGCGAAAAAAGCACGCGCGGCGAACAAGCGACGTGTAGCATTTTTAGCGAAAATTGCTACACGGTGGATTTATTTTATTCACATTTTTAAACAACTTTTGGTAGCAAATTTATCGAAATCGGAGAAAAAAGTTCTGTGCTCGCGCTTGGCGCTTATTACACTGACTAATAGCTATTATGTCAAAATTACACTAGCGTGATCATTTGGGAACCCCCCTCGGCTGATTACGTAATATGTGAACGACCCCTAAACATAAAGAATATAAGAGATTCGGCGGAATGACAGGCTGAGCGCCGCCGTAAGATATATATTTACACTGAATATTTTTGAGAATTGAGGCAGGTTTCATATCTTTCCTTTTAATACGGATGATGATTAATCACTCGACTGTCACGTGACTTTTTTAAAACTTTATCAACGTGGCCCTGAATGCAAATGACTATTCGAAATCCTAACCCTCTAATCTGATCCCAACTTAACCCTAATAACATTAACCCTAACCCAATCCCTGATTGTAGCATATTATGCATGAATGATCAAACCCTAACCCTAAGCTAAGTAGGGGGTGCACGATAAAAATCAACTTACCTGAGGACCCCAGGCTATTATGTTCATTAACATAATAAATAAAAATTTGGCGGAATGACAGGCTGAGCGCGGCCCAGTAAAAATAAATTTGCTCGGATTTTAAAAATTTTTGTACCACTGTTTTCTAGAGACTGTGAGAATTTTCACAATACAAAATTTGTCATACCTTTTTGGAAAGATCAGTGAGTTTCGCCTATAGCGGTGCCATATTTGATGGTGCGCGGCTTTTGGAGCAAAAGTAGCTGTAAAAGTCGGGTAATTTGACCAAATTCGTTGATTTTTGTCGTATTATTCGGATATATCTTCGGTTCCTTGAATGAGATCATTTTGAAAATTGGCGACAACCTTCCAATAGTAGGGCTTTCACAACTGTCCGAAAAATTTGGTGAATATCGGAGTTACTGGGCCGCGCTCAGCCTGTCATTCCGCCGAATCTCTATTATGTTTATGAACATAATAGCCTGAGGTCCCCAGGTGGCAGGTAATATCGGAGTTGATATAGCGATCAAAATGGGGCAAAATACGTTGCTTTTAGCTGTAACATAATGTCTGATGGTTGGTCGTTGGATATCCAGGATATGCTTTAAATTGCTTTAAATTAAATTTAAATGCTTTAAATTTTTCGGACACTTTCCTTGTAAGTTTATGCGCTCCTACTAAATCACTCGCCCAAATTTTAAGAAAATTCTTGTGAATTGTTAGGGACGTGTGTAGTATCTCTGAACTAGAAGTTAAGTTGAACCCCAGTATGCTGTTTTAAGTTGAAATTAGATTTATTAATATGTTTTATAATGCACAAAGTACAATTTTACACTCTCTTAGCAAAAACCAAATTTCACTACTGCTATTATTAGATTACAGTAAAGCGTTTGACGTCCTGGATCATGCTACACTGCTAAATAAATTACAGCACTACGGCATCCGGGGAATAGCTCTAAAGTGGTTTGAGTCATACCTAAGTGATAGAAGCCAATATGTAGCAATAAACAATTCACATTCGTCCCACAAGCCTATCGTGCATGGTGTTCCACAAGGGAGCATACTAGGTCCCTTACTTTTCGTCATATACATCAACAATCTTCCCGGTATTTCTAACATGATGGTAAAATTCATACTTTATGCAGACGATGCAAATATCATTATTAACGGTTCCAATGTCCAAGAACTAATGCTAAGGGTCAACCAACTAACGGAAACATTATCACGGTGGGTTAATAGCAACGGATTAGCACTAAATCTAAAAAAGACGTGTTATATGATTTTCTCGAAAAAGCGCATAGAACCATCATTGATTAAAGTACAAATAGAAAATACAGTATTAGAACGTAAAACTGAAGCCCGGTTTCTTGGTGTAATTGTAGATGAAAAGCTTAACTGGAGTAGCCACATAAAAGCACTGAGGAGCAAGATGTCAAGATTTATTGGGGTGATGTACAGGATAAAACATAAATTGCCAATGAAGGCCCGTTTACAGATTTTCCAAAGTTTTGTTCAGTCCCATTTAAACTTCTGCTCACTTGTCTGGGGATTTGCTTCAAAATCTCTTATAGAATCTCTTTTTGCTAAACAAAAACAAGGTATGAGGGCAGTTATGGCCGGAAATGTGAACTACTACTACAAGGACGGAAAACTGCCAGAGCACACAAAACTAGCATTTAAAGAACACGAGGTCTTAACCGTTCAAGGGGTTATCGTTAAAAACGCACTTATTTTACTGCACAAAATTCGAAATATGTCTAGTTTGTTACCTAAATCGATTTCAGAACTTTTCCCTCCTAACACACCCAAACAAGGAACGACACACGAACAAAACTTAGACTGGTTATCAATTTACTCACAGACTGACCTGAGATCTAGCATCTTTTATAAAGGCCCAATGCTCGCTATTTCAGAGCATAACACTCGCATTACATGCCCATCCAGTATATTTTCTATCAACATATATAAGAATTCGTCAAAAAAAGTACTACTAGACTTGCAAAGTGCTGGCTGCAACGACGAATGGCCACCATTTTTACTCCACAACCTACCTGGATTACGTAAATCACAAAGAACATAGTCAATAATCACTCAAAACCAAACTCATACAGCTCAAATTAAACAATCTGAATCAGGACAACATTTCAAACCACCTGCCATTCTAACAGCACATTCCTTATTTCACTGCCACATAGCGCATATCTACACTGATAACACACCTAATTGCGGTGAGGCAGCATCATAAAGTTACCAATATCAAATATGTTTGCAGATCAGGGCTAGACGACTCGACCAATAAAATTTTAATCGAATAGTTTTAATAGATAACATCACAATTATAATCTGCGTGCCCCTCGGGGATGAATATTTAACTTATTTCAATTATATATTACTTTTGAGTAAACATTGGCTGGTACTACGGACCAGTCCCCCAATCAATCATTAAAATGGTAGATAAACCATGTAAAATTGCAAATATTCACTTTGGCATTGGGTTTCATAAAGATGAATTAAGTGATCACTTATATGATTAAGATCTGATTGGAGAGATTTGCAGAGCAATGCAGCCATTGGTCAGAAAGGACATTTATTGTTATTAGAATTATTTATAAAGAAATTATTGGATTAATAGAGTTATTGAATTCATCAATTAGTGGAACGATATTTTAACCAGTTTTAAAAACCTGTATTTGTATTATTAAACCTGTTTGTTTGCAATAACTTGTTTGTAATAACCTGTTTGTTTGCAACTCTCCTGGATAACGCGTGGACCGCCTCTTCCACTGGAGCTCCTCTTCCACAGAACACCTAGACCTTTTGATATGAAATTTGATATTAAATTACAATGCGGGTAGTTTCCTGAAAATTATTTCCGCTGTTGAGTAACCCTGTATGTTTAGGATCAGTAACAGTTATTTGGACGGTGTATAATTATTTGTATTCTTTTTATTTGTTTGTATCTCATTGCATTATAGGTTTAACTTTATAACCTGTCAAGACGCGCGCCGATTTGGACTCGTCAACGGACGGTCTTGACCGTATATTTGAAAAAATATTTTACGAGTATCACCCGTTATGTATCTCAGATCTCTATAATATATAGTCTATTCATCTGGTATACATGACCAAAACATAACGTGAAATGCTTCATTTTATTTTTATTTTGGTGAACCCCTTTCAGCCGTCCACGTACGTATAGTCAATAGTTGCATAATAGTGGTATAATTATAATGATCATAATATTTTACTTTTAGTAAGTAAACCTAATTTTAAATAGGTGATACTATTACTACTAGACTATATTTCTCAAATTATCTAGGGAATTTGAAGGCAGAATCTTACTGCCGACTGCTCCATTATGAACAAAAGAGAAAGACAAATTCTTATCGGATATGAATCCTTCATTTCTATTTCTTCACTGATCGGAGACACGCTCATTTTGGTCGGGTCCCTGAGGTACAATGCGATAAAGCTTCATAAAGTAATAGTTACCTTTATCCAATACATTGCTGTTGCAGATTTATTATTAACAGTGTTCAGTATTTTGCCCGGTGTAGTGTCCTTGGCTGCAAATGATTGGATCCTTGGAGACATCCTATGTTACCTAGATCTGTTTGTATATGCTAGCTGTGCCTCGGTTGTATGTCAACTGATGGCTGCTATAGCTTTCTCTAAGCTGCTCATAGTCAAATATCCTCTCAGAGCATTTAACTTTCCAAGTAAAACTGCTCATATGATAGCCTGTGGGATGTGGGTATGCAGCTTCATATTCCCTACTGCAGCAATTGCTAGAGATAAAAGTGGTGTCTATTTTGATCATGATACCTACAACTGCGATTATAATTGGGGCAAGTGGACGAATACGGGAATTGCAGTTTACAGCACCGCGATAGGATTAACCCTGCTCACTTTTACTTTGATCACTATAGTAAGTAGTGTGTTGTTGCTAGTTGTTGCTAGGAGGATTGCAGACAGAGGTCTCCAGTGGCAAGGGGTCCTGACAGTCCTGCTCACTGTTACCGTCCACACTCTCATCAGCATTCCCTCGGCTATCTACTACATCGCTCACTTTATTTTCCCAAAAGCCTACCTTAATAATCTCTATACATTTGCGATGGGCATTTCCTTATTTGGGGTAACAGCTAACTTCTACATCCTTACACTCACTCTTAACAGCTTCAGGGGGTTCCTCAAATCTAGGATTAGGGTGATCTCCAGCGTTCTGATAAGGTGCTGTACTACTGGTGAGGGTTCTGTTGGAGAGGGGGAACGAAGAAGGTTGCTGGACTAAACTGATGATTATTTGAGTAGATCAACGACTGTCACTAAGAATGCTCTGAACACTGAACTCTCTGACATGAGAAGAACAATGAACACTTTCTGATGAACTCGAAGATAGACACTAGTTCTTGATTGTTTTATGAAAGGAATGAAATGGAACGTTTGGAATTTTTCGCCATTTTAGTTGTAAAATGTTGGAGATTGAAAAAAATTATCAAATATAACTATACTTAAACTTTCTATGCAGCTGTTTTTAATCAATTTTATTTGTTACATAATAATTAATAATTTCACCAGTCGTATTGGCGGTCTTCAACATCTCAACTATTGGGAAAGACTCGTACAGCTTAAATTGATGTCTCTACAGCGCAGACGGGAGAGGTATATCATCCTGATGATGTGGAAGATTCTCCATAATGTGGTACCAAACTGCTGTGATATCAAATTCAAGGTGACCCCAAGACAGGGGGATGTAGCTGTCATACCCTCATTGTCCAAGTCAAGTTCCTTACGCAACCAGTCACTGTACGACAGGTTTTTTGCAGTTCAAGGACCGAAGCTGTGGAACAAAGTGCCTCACACAGTAAAGGCTGATTCATCCTTTGACATGTTTAAGTGTAGTTTGTCGAACTTTCTTGCTTTGATACCGGACAACCCTCCGGTCGCCGGCTACAGCTGCAGTTGGTCAAACTCACTGGTCGACTACTCGCCATCCAGGTGGTCAGATATCTGATGACCCTTCCGACTCCACGGATGAACTCAACGAAGTAACGAAGTAAGTAAATGTAAGCTCCTGATATATCACAACCAAGAGTAAGGGATTACTAGCCATAAAATTATCTGTTTATTAAGAAATGAATTGTATAATTTTGTACAACAATTTAATCAATTTATTGGAGGTTTCACGACAAAGATATTTTCACCAAGAATATGTTTTGAAAACATCTGTTTGAGTCCCGATTATGAAGACAGAGAATAGCAGAACCCAGAAGCAAACAATGAACTACTGAATGATACTCCTCGGGGACTCCTCCCCGGGGACTCCTCCTCCCCGGGGACCCCTCCTCCCCGGGGACTCCTCCTCCCCGGGGACTCCTCCTCCCCGGGGACTCCTCCTCCCCGGGGACTCCTCCTCCCGGGGACTCCTCCTCCCCGGGGACTCCTCCTCCCCGGGGACTCCTCCTCCCCGGGGACTTCTCCTCCCCGGGGACTCCTCCTCCCCGGGGACTCTTCCTCCCCGGGACTCTTCCTCCCCGGGGACATATGCTAAATTCTACCGTCCTGTTAAGACAACAAGACCCAAACTTGAAAATTAAGGGATATCCTTAGTCTTACAGTTGTTTACCTGGTATGGGGAGTGGGAACCTCAGGCTTTTATCCTTATAAACAGATGCAACGGAATGACAGGCTGAACGCCGCCCAGTAAATAATTATACTATTATAGTAGGCGTGGTAATTATTTGTAATCGATATTTGAGACTGATCATTGTTGCTAAATAGCTGCAGTGAGCATGTATTTAATGAGTTAAATTTCCTTTAACGACATTTCCAGGTGCAGGTATCATATCTACATCATAGTCTAGCGAATTACCTCTTAACCAGGTGATAAAATGGTCATCAAGCCTTCTTCCTCTAAAAAACCATCGAGTAAAATGCTTCCATTATCACTCTTTTAAAACCGTATCAACTGCAGGCACTATAAATAACCCTTGTCAATTTCGGAGATAAAGATGCTGTTAGCAGTTAGATTACCAGGTAATTTGGTGAACTTATAAATCCAGAAAACTATTTATTTTAAGTTTGAGTTTATAAATCCAGAATATCTTCTGTTAGATATGTTTTTTACTTCAATTTTGATTTTAATGAAACCATGATCAGATTGTTTTCATTCATAACTGAAAACATTGTAGTTCAATGGGGGGATTTTACTTATTTTTTGAATAAATCATTTTGCACCGCCTGTATCGTGTAGTTTTACAATTCATCGTCACCGAATTTGAACTTATTTGTAATTTAAGACTTGTCATCAGTTTATGTCAAATTGAAAGGGACGGGAGATGGGTCGGCTATGTAGCAGTGTTATTGTAATACTTATAGTGTCTCTCGCATATCTGGGTTAGTCTTTAGCACTGAGCTGACAAATTCTCTAATGTTAGGATTTCAGCGCAGGTTTTTGCGCATGTTTGATTATGATTTATGTTGCCTCTTCTGAACTTATAGATTATAGAACTGCATTAATGATGTTGTGCTTAGATAATTTAACTTATGGAGTAAAAACTTGCATATAAAACCCAAGTATTCGATGATTCCGTTTTTCATTTTATGTTTTCTAAGTTAGAAAAACAAATAGCTGTTAAAAAACAAAATTTAAAATGAGCAGCTATTTATTTACATCAGTGGTTGGAGTACCAGTTCGCAGTTCTCTGGATAAAGATAACAACGTAAGAAAAAGTAGGAGTACATCCGCAGATAATCCCACAGTTCACTTTCAGGAGAAGGAGATACTCTGCCCAGGGGTGAGGATTTCTGTGATTCTGTAATTTATAACTAATGACAGTGATTTATAAATTATAGTAATTGATAGATCTAACTTATGTATAAATACTTAAATAGTATTTAAGTATTTATACTATATGTTAAATCAAAAAACTAAAATTCAGACTTGCGTATTTATTGAATACGCAAGTCTGAGTTTTAGTTTCTTGATTTAACATCTATTAGATGGACACATTGACATACGTCAAGTAAAGAGATTTGGTATTTTATATTAGTTCTGCAGCTGCAGCTAACATATTTATCATTTACTAACAGTTGTATCATGAAAGAGAACTGAATATAACGAACTGAATATAACAAATTTATCATAAAAGTATCATTTTTCACAGGCTTGCAGTCCAGGACTGAGGTGTGCAGAATACGGACATGTCGCACTGTGTTATTAAGAACACGTGACACCGTGGTATTAAGATCAAGTGGTATTGAGATAACACTAATGGTCACGAGATTCAATTTAACGTCGGCCTTTGTTCCCTTTTTGTCGATGAGCTACAGCCATTTTAATTTGCGAATCAGGAAGTGGGTAAAATTTCGATTTATATCACAATAAATATGCTCAAAGTTACATATGCTCCAAACTTCAATATTATCAACAATTCCAGTTTTCGTATTATATGAGTTACTTTACTTTTCCTTTTGAAATATTGAGGTCCAAGGGGAGATTTTTAATTTAAATATGTATTTCTTAATCTAACTTTACTATGTATTTCTCAGTATCAGATTGAAGAATGAATTATCACTGCATTTCAAGCCACGATTTTTAATTTGAAATTTATAACTTGAGTGAAGACTGTGGATAATATAAACTTTAATAGCGTCATTTAAGTATGTAAGTAAATGCATGGCGCAGTATAATATGTTACAAAAGGAACATATTATAAGTGCGTCGTGCGTGGAATTATCTCACGCACATTATATTCGCACTTAAAGCCGTTTACCGCACATATTCGGTACCTTACCAATACCTATGTACCTACCGCAATAAACATTAAACAGTTTCGGTGCCTTACCTACCTTAATTAAGATATTGACTAGTGACTCAATGAATCGTTTACCAGCAGCTCGATACCAAATATTTTATATATTCCAACCAAAGCGCCAAATATTTTATATAATTATATTCCGACCAAAGCACCAAACAGTTATTTTTTTGATAAGACATAGCTAGATGGAATAAAATATAGCGCTATTTTCTAAATGTATGCTATTTCCGATGAAATATGAGTGCTGAGTAACTTTTAAAATGTAAAGTAGCATGATTAATGGTTATTCCATTTTGAGAATCAAAATGGTGTAAATTTTGAGTAAAAGACACCACATTTCTGAGTAGATAAACATTCCAACGATTGCACTTTTATCCCCTCCACCCGTAATCAATCTTCATTTTACAAATCCCTTCTCCATCGGCTAATTACGTAATATGTGATCGACTCCTTTACTTATACGAATAATTATAAACCTAACAATAACATTATGTTATAGTAATTGGTAATGTTTGGGCAGCTTTCTAACACAGAAAGACTAACTTAAGAAAATTCGCCAAACATTTCGCAATTATTCGCCGCACATGAGCCGCACTATTCGCAAAATTTTCCGCTAAGCCGCACATTAAACAATTATACTTATAAGCAAGTGCTGAGTCGCACTTTTCACAACATTTTGGCGTACTTATATGTTGGCTCTGGTATATTAATGTTTTACACGGCTTCCCAATCTTCTCGCGTTATATTTATTAAAAACGCTGAGAGATGAAGCTGAAAGTTAAAAGATCCTACGTTTCCCTATAAAGTTTCAACAGTCTGCCCAGACACGTGCTTCTCTCACTAAGCATTGTATGATCCTCAACAATTGATGTGGGTGGGGACTGGAGCACTACCTCGAGTTCTCGGTCCATAGAGCAGCAGTTTATTTACTACTATAGAGTGCAATGAAGACAAATAAACAGCACGTGAACCGCTGAAACATCACAGGTTTAGCATCCGGTTTTCAGTCTACCAGTTATAAACAATAAGGGAGCTCTCTGAAAGACCATAAAGGAGTCCTATAAACAATAAATACCATCTGGAGAGTTGTCGAAGTGGTGGATGGTGGAACAGGTGGCATATCTATATTATATTTTAAACTTGACGAAATCTTACCGGCAGCGGCAAAAAACTGAAAATTGAGGGGTTTCTAGTAGTAAATAGTCTATAGTAAAACAGCTGGTATATAGTATATTAATATAGTAAGACAAACAATTAGAGAGTATTGAGCTGAGAGAAAACAAAGGCTGCGCTGCAGTAGTACGATCGAACGAAGGAGAGAAAACGGTATAGAGAGAAAAGGTATCCCCACCTGGAGTATCATAAACAATAAACACGTGTAAACAAAGCCACGCGCCCAGCTTGAACGTGCACCCGACAACAATGAACCTTTTTAGATATATAAGACCGTAATCCACATCACCAATAATATAATCCGAATCCGTATTCGTGTCAAAATGCTTCGAGTATCCGTGCTAACTATCCTGCTGGCAGCAGTTGCTGCTGTTTTGGTGGATGATGCTACCCTTGATAGCATGCTCCAGAACCCGAGTGAGATGGGAAAGGTTTTCGTTGAGTTCGAGGAAAAAAACCATCGAGGAAGTTCCCAGGAAGAGAGATCCATGAGATTCAGGGCTTTTAGGAAGCATGCTCAGGTTTGTCAAAACTTTAATTTTTAGATTACCAGTTTTATTTTATAATTTGATGCTCAATTGGTACTATTCATAATCTAGGTAAACTATAGGTAAAAATATAATATTAATCATAAGCCAAAATGTACTAATCTTTGTATTCTAAATGGGGAAAAAGAAGAAACATTGTCAGTCAGTCGAGAAAATTGTCAGTCAGGCTATATGGCAGCTTTGTAGATGTTGTGACTATAGGGGTCATTCATAATAACTAAGTATTTCTTAAGTAAATACTCGCTAGTAATTACTTAGATTTTTCTGAGTCTCCAAATCGGTATTCACAAAGTTTGAGCATATACTGCCCAGTAAAAACTAATACTCAAGCTGAATTCATCGTGAGTATGACTTACATTCAAGTAAATACTCACTAAAATGCTCTCAAACTAGCACTCAAATACTCAAATCAGTATTTTAAGAAGCACGACAGGTTAATTCAGATCTTTTGTTTGCCATCTTATGTTAATGGGAAAACACCCAAATTCGGATGTACATCGATGTATCGAAGGAATGTGAAATAAACATTTTCGAGGGAAATTTGTGTCGAGTACATTCGACATTCGCACATCACGTACCGCATATGTCTGTGATGGAATTTGTGATATCGCAATCTTGAAATGGCGGCAAAATGATAACACCCTTGACTCCGAAGATAATTCAGAATCATTCTTGATATCTATAATGAATGTTTCGTGTGCGATATTGTGTCCCCTACAGGTAATTTCACGTCCCTTTTACAGTGGTTTACCGTGATTTACTGTAGTTTTCTTTTATCCACGGTAGTTTCCCGAAACCCACCGTAGTTTTACTGTGGTTTGCCGTCAATTTCTCAAACTTTATTAAATACATATCGATGCTCAATAATTACCTAGCAGATTATTCTAACCCAATACCGACAGTGATAGAAAGTTAAGCTGAACTTTTGTATGATCATGTTCGTGGCATGTTTTCGACATGATTGTGTCTTTTGTTATTGATTAATTTTGTTATTGATTAATTGACGAAGTTTGAACTCAGCTTGTGTTAAGTCTGAGCTCTATGGCACTTCCTCTTTTACCACCGGCCCCACATTCGACTAGAACATTCAAGACCCGACGTCAGCCCCAAACGGACTTTTACTACAAAACCCAGTTCCGCTTTGAAGAACCGTCCGTTGACTGGATGGCCAGGCATTTTTTGGGACCTGATTCCGGTGAAACGCGAGGAGGCGCTTTGACAAATAAACAGAAAATGGAGATTTGTCTCCGATATTTTTCAGACCCGGGTTTCCAAAATAGGGTTTCCGAAATAGTCGGCGTCTCCCAACCTACTGTTTCACGGACTGTGAAGTATGTAATAGAAAGAATTGTGGCAAAACGTGATGTTTGGATTATTTTCCCGACAACAACTCAGGACTTCAATCAAGCGGCTCAATTCTGGGCGATGAAAAATTATTATATGTTAACTATCAATGGTGGTTGGAAATTGCATTTCATATTAGCAATTAGCAGTGTACGTTTGTTTTCACTGTTCAACCTATTACAATCATCTCGGTACGCAATTTTTATCGCTAGTCCTAGCCAAAGCTTTCAAAGAGGTTTTTTATAACTATTTTTTGAATTGATGACTGATCTGCGTTACTTGGCTCCTGAATGTCGTGGGGACACCATTTTTAGCTTTAACTAACCGTAATGGTCGCATCTATATTGGACTTACAAGGAAGCTTATACTCTAACGTGTTTATTTTTCTGGGAAAATTTGCAAAAACGTCATCCAATTGGGACAAAATATATTAAAGCTTTTGTACTGGCAGTGAGGAGTCGTCCCTGAAAATTTGAAGTGAAAATATCAATTAGAAGGGAAGTTAAAAGTCGTTGAGCAATAGGTGAGAAAATGATTTGAGAATGTGAATTCGGTTCTCACATTTTGAGCATGAGTTTTGATCTTTTGCTAACTTTATGAATACCAATCTTGAGTTAGTTTTGGGTGACGAGTAAATACTAACTTTATGAATACCGATTTGAGTGCTAGTTCCAACTCTGAGCATTTACTAGCGACGAAATACTCAGCCCTGCAAATATTAACTTTACGAATACCAAAAGCGAATTTGATCTCAAAATCTAAGATTATCTCACAATTTGAGTCTGAGTTTTCGTTTATGAATGACCCCTTAGGCTAATAGTGGTCCCAGGCTTGTGTAGTGGTCCCAGGCTTGTGAAGTTTTAATTATAACACGTCGTCGTAAAATTACAACTTCTATCATCTTTGAACGCGATTTTTGAGCATTCGAGGTCCCCATATTCCAAAAAATTATAACAAAAATGCTGTGCCATCTCATTTAAAAGAACTATACTAAAATATTACTCTTACTTCAGAATATATTACTTCATATTATTAATATTACTCTAACCTAAGGAAATCTCCGTCCACAACCACGGAGACTCCACCTGGAAAGAAGGCATGAACCACTTTGCTGACATGACAGATGATGAACGTCACTCCTTCCTTGGTCTGAACGTGACCAACGTTCAGAGAATGGAGAAAAGACAAGAAAGAGAAGATGAAGGATCAGACGATGGAGCTGCAGACGATGAACCTCTTGCCAGGTCCTGGATAAGAGTTGGAGCGGTCACTGAGATCAAGAACCAGGGAAGCTGTGGGTCCTGCTGGGCGTTTGGAGCCATGGGAGCCCTAGAGGGTGCCTACAAGCTCAAGACTGGTGTTCTGCGAAACTTCGCAGAGGAGCAGATGCTGGACTGTACCTATCCGGAAAGAGACGGTTGTGGTGGCGGGTGGATGAGGGATGGTGTGGATTCAGTTCGAGTGGCTGGAAAGCTAGCTAGCACTGCTGATTATCCTTACCAAGGTGCTGATGGTAGTTGCAGTTTAGAAGAATATCCCAACTCTATGGTTGGTGCTAACGTGGAGGCCTACGTTGAGATAGAGGAGGGTGAAGTTCACACAATCCGTGCTCTGTCTCTGAGACCCCTAGCAGTGACGATCAATGTCCGTGACTCCTTCTTCGCCTACACTTCCGGGATTTACCGGGACAATACCAGAACTAGGTAAGATGTGCAGGTTTTCTTATTTTTGCTTTTCCACCACTCAGTTTAGTTAGTCTGTTTATATTGGATTTGGATTTTTATTTTGATTTAAGCTTTATTGACCGCACAATACAGCTGTTAAGTATTTTAACCGTGTCTAATCCCAGTTTTCCGAACCACGCTCTGACCGCGGTAGCCTACACTGAACAATACATCCTGATTAAGAACTCCTGGGGATCAGAGTGGGGAGATGACGGTTTCATTAAGGTTGCGAGAAACTACGATGGGTGTTCTTTCCACAGGTAATAAAATACAACCATATAAGGAGTGTCACGTGACTACCGTAGTGTCACGTGACTACCATAGTGTCACGTGACTACCATAGTGTTAGGTCACGTGTTAGGTCACGTCGTTATGAATGGTTGGGGAGATGACGGCGAGAAATTACAATGGAGGGACGTTTAAACTTCTGTAAATTACCTTTTTGGAGCACTTTTTGATGTTGACCCTTTAAAAGTTTAAACAACCCACAATATAATGAAATAGTGTTTCGTAACGACTGCACACACAACAACATTGCCGCAGGTTTGTAGGATACGCGGTGCTCTCCTATAGGAGAGGTAGCGAAGACAATAACGAATCAGACAGGGCGACTGACTATAACGCTGGGGACGACGAGGGACCTGATCCTGGTCCTGATCCTGAACCTTGTGTGGAGACTTTCACAGGTTACTTTAGTTACTTGAGGGTATAGATGTTTGTGCAATATCCGGATTATTCCGTGTTTGCTACAAGTGATAATGCTCTTTTTTAGTCTTTTTAGGAACATGTTATAATATTATAACATTTCATCAGTTTAGCTTGCCAAACATCATAAATTTCTGATATTCCGTCAACTGCATGTTCAAACGACTCCTTCATAAATATAACCCCTGGTATCACCTCCAGGTTGCAAAGAGAAGTTCTGCAAATACTCGCTGATAAAGGAGGCTTGTCCGAGAACATGCGGAGACTGCAATGACGATGCCGATGGAGACTGTCCTTCAGGAACCATCCGTTGCGATGATGGGGTCTGCCGTCACGAGCACATGTGTCATTAATACGTGACCTGCGGTGATTAACACGTGGCCTGGTGATCGAGTGATTCAACATTCTCACCCATTGAGTTTATTTTTTTGATTTGTTAGAATTTGTGCAAATAAATAATAGCATTGTTTTCATTTGTTATCGCGATTGGGAAAAATGAAATATTTAAAGTGTGGATAATACAGCGACGTTTTAAAAAATAACTGAAAATGATAAGCTTGACATTAGTTAAGAAGCATAACAAGTTTTTTTAATGCTATCTTAATTAATTGGGAATGTCAAGCTAATTTAATTAGAGTGATCCAAGGCTGAAGCTGACGGCTTGTCAAAGCCCTTCGGTTTTTTAGTAGCATCACAGGGGTGCCATAGTGCAAAGAAACTGCTGCTAACTGCTGCTAACTGTTGCTAACTGCTGCTAACTGCTGCTAACTGCTGCTGACTGATGCTGACTGCTGCTGACTGCTGCTAACTGCTGCTAACTGCTGCTGACTGCTGCTAACTGCTGCTGACTGCTGCTAACTGCTGCTGACTGCTGCTAACTGCTGCTAACTGCTGCTGACTGCTGCTAACTGCTGCTAACTGCTGCTAACTGCTGCTAGCTGCTGCTAACTGCTGCTAACTGCTGCTTACTGCTGCTAACTGCTGCTGACTGCTGCTAACTGCTGCTGACTGCTGCTAACTGCTGCTAACTGCTGCTGACTGCTGCTAACTGCTGCTAACTGCTGCTCACTGCTGCTAACTGCTGCTCACTGCTGCTAACTGCTGCTGACTGCTGCTAACTGCTGCTAACTGCTGCTGACTGCTGCTAACTGCTGCTGACTGCTGCTAACTGCTGCTAACTGCTGCTAACTGCTGCTAACTGCTGCTAACTGCTGCTCACTGCTGCTAACTGCTGCTGACTGCTGCTAACTGCTGCTGACTGCTGCTAACTGCTGCTAACTGCTGCTGACTGCTGCTAACTGCTGCTGACTGCTGCTAACTGCTGCTGACTGCTGCTAACTGCTGCTAACTGCTACTAACTGCTGCTAACTGCTGATTACTGCTGCTAACTGCTGCTAACTGCTGCTGACTGCTGCTAACTGCTGCTGACTGCTGCTAACTGCTGCTAACTGCTGCTCACTGCTGCTAACTGCTGCTTACTTCTGCTAAATGCTGCTGACTGCTGCTAACTGCTGCTAACTGCTGCTAACTGCTGCTAACTGCTGCTGACTGCTGCTAACTGCTGCTAACTGCTGCTAACTGCTGCTAACTGCTGCTGACTGCTGCTAACTGCTGCTTACTGCTGCTAACTGTTGCTAACTGCTGCTGACTGCTGCTAACTGCTGCTGACTGCTGCTAACTGCTGCTGACTGCTGCTAACTGCTGCTAACTGCTACTAACTGCTGCTAACTGCTGCTTACTGCTGCTAACTGCTGCTAACTGCTGCTGACTGCTGCTGACTGCTGCTAACTGCTGCTAACTGCTGCTGACTGCTGCTAACTGCTGCTGACTGCTGCTAACTGCTGCTGACTGCTGCTAACTGCTGCTGACTGCTGCTAACTGCTGCTAACTGCTGCTCACTGCTGCTAACTGCTGCTTACTGCTGCTAAATGCTGCTGACTGCTGCTAACTGCTGCTAACTGCTGCTAACTGCTGCTAACTGCTGCTGACTGCTGCTAACTGCTGCTAACTGCTGCTAACTGCTGCTAACTGCTGCTTACTGCTGCTAACTGCTGCTGACTGCTGCTAACTGCTGCTGACTGCTGCTAACTGCTGCTAACTGCTGCTGACTGCTGCTAACTGCTGCTGACTGCTGCTAACTGCTGCTAACTGCTGCTAACTGCTGCTAACTGCTGCTAACTGCTGCTAACTGCTGCTAACTGCTGCTTACTGCTGCTAGCTGCAGTTAGCAGCAGTTTTTTACACTATGGCACCCCTGTGGCATGATCTGAATAGCGCACAATATCATTTTCCCAATTTCTTTGGTTTTATACTAAATGGAGGCTGAATTAAAACGACCTTGAATACTGCAAAATGTAGATTGTGAGCGCGGTGGTATAAAAATGGAGCGTCCTGGAGAAGAATAATCGTACAATTCCCCATGTTGGAGTATTAATGCTTTTAAAACAAAGTTACAGCGAATTATTCATGTAGTGCATTCTGGGTTTGGACAGGATATGCCCATTTAAAATATTTCTATTAGGTTACATTACATAATTCTGAAACATATTATATTGACAATACCCGAACAACTTACTCGTTAAAATATTATTATAAAAACGTGCAGATTTAAGTCTGATTGATTTGTCAGTACGTCGAACACGTGTTATAATATGTAGTTAAATCACACGTTTAACGAAGTTTTTCACCGTGGTAACACATGTTGCCTCCTAAATCGCACCGTAATTGAAATAAGCGTCTAAAATTTTTGCCATGACATTGAATAGCGAATTTTCACAGTTTTTTGAACAAAGGATGGCAAAACCTGGTACAACTTGATTTAACAATTTCAACAGCTGATCGAATTCCCACCTTTTAAAATCAAGGTGCGAAGTAGATTTGAATCCCTATTAAAGCTTGCCACATCAAATCGTAATAATTATTTCGGAAGAGTTTATTTTGAGTTTCAATCATGAAGATCCTGTTGGTTGTAGCTTTACTTGTCGCTGTTGCGGCTGCGTAAGTAACACTTACTTTTTTACATTTAACCAATAATAGCGTTACAAATGATTGATAATCTTTGCATTATTTTCAAATTCATGATTTTAGCACTAATTAAGGGGGGAGTTATAAACTAAACATCGCAAAATAATGTAAAAATGTACTACTCAGCTCAGCTATTTTCCCTAAACTTTGTGACTTATTAATATTGTTGATGGTATTTGCAGGGCTAAGTTAGCTGTTATCGACGATAATATCGAGGGTGGAGTAAAGTTTATTGACTTTAACGAACTTCAGGTAAGCTCAGCTTTAAAAATGTTTAAGACATCGGAACAATTATACCTATTTTGTTACTTTACTACGAGATTTTTAATTCCAAATATATGATAAACTGGTCAAAAAATGTTATTAAGTATTGGCGCCGGCCCAGGATGAATTGTAATTGATATTAATGAACCTGGGGGATCGTTCACATAATATTAATAAGTTTTTTTTTTGTTAAAAAAAACCATCTATACCTTCTTCTTATCCGGGATCCATTTTTGATTTTACACAGTGTTTGTGTAGATTTGTAGAAGCAACATTATAGCGTATGTATTTCCAAACCATCCCCTATTACGTTATAATTATATATAATCATTAAACGGTCTCTAAGCAAAAATAAGTAAATTGATAAACAAACTTATCCCTTGTATGTTTCAGAAATGGATCAAAGCCTGCATCGATCTGAAGAAAGCTATCCTCTGCTCCGGAGCTCCTATTCTTCTGCCGATCCCTCCAGAGTTCATGATCGCCATTAACATCGCCAAAGGAATCATCTGCATGTTTTAAAGCGTGATAATTAGTAAAATGTTTTTGAAAATTTTAAAATTTAACAGTTTTACTGATCTCCATAAAGCTTAACTAACTAAAATTATTAAGCTGGTAGTTCAAAAGAAAAAGAAAGAAAACTAAAAAAAGCTGGCAGTTTACCTACTACTCTTTTTACAAATT
This sequence comes from Bolinopsis microptera, assembly GCF_026151205.1. NCBI lineage: Eukaryota > Metazoa > Ctenophora > Tentaculata > Lobata > Bolinopsidae > Bolinopsis > Bolinopsis microptera. Next base: position 11,502,821 of record NC_087084.1, on the reverse strand, counting down.
TAATAAAGAGATATGGAAATGGAAAAATCTCGAATGAACTGCTACGCGACCGGAAATGGTAAATGCTCCAAAACTTTATCGTTCCCTTTTCCAACCGTTTACGTGACTAACCATGAAATTAGAAGGAATAATGTTTGTAACCACAAATCACCCGTCACCCGAAACCGATCTTTACAATATGAAGTGTGGAACAATCACATTAAGTGATGGGCAACAAAGTTAACATATGGCATGTCAACTTTTCAATAATACTCTGTTACTCTAATTTTAGTCTTATGTTGCCTTCTTTCTTTCTTTTATATTCTGTCATATACTGTTCTGTTTCAATTCCATGATTTGATCTCCAATCTCCATGAACAGGGGAATGTTTGTACTTTTGGTCTTTACTTTGTTGGTTCACACAAGTAAGATACTTATGTATTTTTGTAGTTGTAACTGTAAATAAAGTCGCTGAATCCACACTCCACAGCCTTCTAGTCGACTAGAAATATATTTAGTTGAGAATATCGTAGAAGTTCTACAATATTCTGAACTAAATATATTAGGCAAACAATAAAAGCGGTAAAAAGTGATATTAAGACACGTTGAAACGTTTGGAAAAGTTGGTCAGCCACAAAAAACACATAGTGGGACTTAAAAATGTCAAAAATCCTTTGAAAGTTCGCAAATCAATTTTTTCAGACAGATCTGCATCTGTCATCCATGTATTATTAATCCTTTTCATACAAAGTTGCAGCAAAGTCTTCATGTTATGTATCCTGGGTTTGGACAGGATATTACCCGCTTAAAATAGATATAAAATACGATATCATTATTACCATTTCAGGTCACTGCATCTGTAAAACTAAAGTAAACAAGCGTGAAATGGCTGTGTTAAATGCCCACAATCAGTATAGACGTCTCCACCAGGTCAACTCACTTGTATTAGTAGCTGTTATAGGGTTGCACGATTACAATTAAATTAAATTACAACTAAAATGCATAATCAAATTACAATTATAATGTATTCATTTTGACTTAGCTGATACGTCGAGCATAACCTAGAAATTTTGAACCCAAAAACGTTACATTTTAATTGTCAAACATTTTCATATATTAATAAATTACTGAGTTGACAGCTATCTTTATGTTATAATTATTGCTTCTAATAAAGATAACTGAATTGATATAGTTGATTAATTGGCGATTTATTAATTTGTATAAGAAAGTAGAATATAGTTACCCTAATTGCAGAACACACCAGACCTTTGCTACGGGATAAGTAGTAAGCTGGTCAAATATACAACTCAGCATTGGAGTGAACATATGTTACGTGAAAATGAGTTGTCCCATTCAGGTGAGCAAACTGTTACGAAATTAAAATGATTTTCTTATTTTGAAATAGACAATTCTGTTTAATTCTTGCAATTTTTTGAATTACTAAGATGACCATAATGTCACCAAAAGTTTCGTTTTAAGCTTTGAAACGTTCGCAACTGTTTTATTGATGGAAATGGTTTTTTTGAATTTCTTCGCTAGGCAAAATTTTCAGAGGGCAGCTACGGTGAAAACGTTTGGTGGGGACGAGATTCAAAAGATGCCATTTCCGCATTCAACTCTTCAATCTCCAATTGGTTTGTCAAAACAATCAAATACATGATTCTACAAGCAGTTTGATTTATAATATAAGGCAATTGAATGAAAACACTTTAAATATTGCTGAAGGTCTCGCAAATAAAATAGGAAATTATCTTCATAAATTCCCTAAGTAATAATTACATTATTATATTATATTGCATATCCATATAGGTACCAGGAACTAAACAATTGGAACTTTACCGCAGCAGCTAAAATAGATGACACAAAAGATGCACTACACTTCACACAGGTTTGAACATTCTGCAAACAATTGCATTCCCTTATCACCGGACATTCAACGTTTTGTGTTTTTTCGTGTTCTAACTTTCTAATGCTTTCATGAAATCTTTAAAAAATTAATTTTTGCGCGCAAAAAGCAAAAGATTTGTTTCTAAAATTCAATGAAAAAACGTTCCTTCGTAACTGGTCAATATTTTTATTCGGAGTAACGCAATTTGAGCTATGTTTTAATGTGTTCTCCAAGTTGGAGAACGGGTTAAAAGAGTCACGTGACAGTCGAGTGTAGTGTCATTAGTAATCTCCAACCCTATGTAACGTCATGGGGGGTGATTCGGAATCAGCGTCCGAAAATACATCGATCCAAGTTGGTTTTTAACAGTAATCGAACATCGATCACTGTAGAGTGATTTAGCACGCTCGGGTATAACCATAGATAAACAGAACATATTGATCTTAAAGTAAGTAAAATTATTATTAATTAAGTAAAATCATAATTTAGTACATATTATGTACAATTGATATACTTAGAGTTTATTTCACTTGGTGTTTTCTATAACTGACACGCAATTAGTGTGTTTAGATGTTCCTAAAAAACGATCAAGAAAACTTAACAAACAGTCTTCACTGTCATGGTACCCCGAAAATAACTATTAGACCTTTTTATTAGGATATTAATTTGTAAGGGAAAAACAACATCAACGTTCAAAAGAACTTCCATGGTCCGGTGATCGATATGTCTTGTCACTTTGTTACACCTGAGAAACAGTTTTCCTCTGCTCGGAGAGCGTAGAATTTTCCGAAGGGCTCTGGATCCCTCCTAGCTTCCTGGAACCCGGTGTAAAGATGATGTAGATGACTGGATTCAGGGTGGAGAGCAGGACTGGTACTACTGCCGCGTAACAGATGACAAATCCTGGAAACCAAGGCATCTGCTCATGTGCCAGGATCGTGGAATCCTCCCAGGGGATATCTACCGAAACTGACTCTGCAAGTGCATTGGAAACATAGGCCTTCACAATGTAGATTACTATAGTTGCAAAACTTCCTAAATTGGTTATCAGAATTTTCAGGCTAGCAGAAACACTGTTCCTTCTGGCTGTGTCTGACATGGGTTTCTTGTACATCTGAACCATCTCCCTGATAGTAAGAAATGAAGTTCCGATCGCCAGAACTTGTAGGAGCAATGCGAAGAAAATGAGGAAGAGGTACATGCCATTAACACGGATCCTGTAGCCGAAAAAGGAGGGATCGAAATTCCAAACGCCTTGTAAGAGGGGCAAGAAAACAGCAAATGAATTGCTCTCATCTCCCTTCCTGAAGAACAAAATGAACACAATACAGATGTATCCTAAATTAAAAACCAGGACCCCCAGTATAGGTCCTTCTTTAACACGTCCAAAAGGGAATTTTATCTGGTAAAACCGAGTGATAGCTAACACTCCCGTCAAATAACAAGGAGTCAAAGCAAAAATCCACCTGATGGCTGTCCTCACTATTTCCCCCACAGTAGCTTCTCTGTACATAGATCCATAATGCTCCTCACAGAACATTACAGTGAATCTCTCAGTGCACACCTTCATATCTCTCCCAGCCAACCCTCCTATACTGTACTCCACAGGGATGTAAATACAAGAGAGCAGGTCAGCAGTGGCTAGGACCAGGAACAGTTTCCGGGGGAGGGAGGGTGGTTTGAGGAGGTTGTGTCGGATAACTAGGAGGTTGAGTGGAGTTGAGAGGAAAGTTAGAAAGAGGAGGAAGATACATATGTAGAGGTCTGGGTAGGAGGTTCCGCCTGAACTGATTATTGCCATGTTTGATGTTACCTGCTGGGATGTTTTATAAGTCTGACAACTCGTTAGAATTTAGAAACTGAAAAACTACGTTTGATATAATATTGTCATTAGAATATAGAATTTAAATATCTAGAAACTTTATAAACGTATCAGGAGCATGAGCAGTCGAAAATGAACTCTGCCCAGCGGCCAGATTGCATTCGTAGTTAACAGTATTAAGAGTCACCTGAACGCTACAAATTACAGTATAAATATAAATTACAGTAATTATCACTGTTTGTAGGTACGGTTAGAAGGCGCGTGTCACACTGTCACAATTAGGACCCTCGCATGTTGAACTTATCTGGAACGTTTTGGACAGCTGACAGCTCACTGTACTAGTGCACTAGCTCACTAGTGCACTAGTATGCTTTAATTTAAATTATAACTGCAGCAGCTCGATGACGATCCTAATTGCTTCCGAGCACTTATGCCGGTGTTGTCGGGCTGACTTGACCAATGCTGTTAAATTCGCACTAAACGTATTATTCGAATTAAATTGGCATACGAATTTTTCTCTGAAAATTGCCGCATGTAAAAAAATATACCAAATACGGGAACAGGAAATCATGTGCCCGCATCAAAATGTTCACGATAGTTGGCTTTGTATGGTGGAATCCGAATATTGCCAAAACATATGCTTCCCGCAACAGGTGCGTCGTTACTGGTCAGTGACTATAGCGTGGGTACTGACCAACTACCAAGATCGCAAGGGGTTAAATTTAGCTCATACCCGAAGACGTTATGCAATTATGGAGTAAACTAATTTCTCTTAATAAACTTGAATTACTTAATTTCCTCCACAGTCTATTCTACTTGTCATGTCGCGATTTGTAAGTTTGAGATTTGAACTATAACGTCACAATTCAAATATCCAACTAGATTATAGAGTTAGACTCGAAAATGCTGCGCGTTCCCACAGCCACATTTTTACCGAATTTTCAGCGCATTTTTTGGCGAATTTAACAGCCCTAAAAATTAAAACTTGAAGTTGTAAATTGGCGAATTATTCGCGTACTTTTTGACGAAAATTTGGCGAATTTAACAGCCTGGCTGACTTCAGCTTTATTATTATTATATACTAGTCATGTAACCCGTGCAGTAGGTCCCAGCCGGACACTTGACACACTGGTGGCGTTGTTAGTGTTACCGTACGTTCCCAGATCGAGGGCACTGGGTCTCCACTGCTGCACCAGCGGGACAGTACCTGTGATAATGTGGTCATATTATGATATTAATAGTGTAACCCGTGCCTACGGCCGGGACTTCACTATCGTAGTTGAATTGCAAAAGTATAAACAGTGCAAAAGTTATAAAAATTGTGCAAATGTATAAACTCGCTCAGTTGAAACCGACCGTGTTAGAGTAAATTTAATTCTGAGCGCCCATCACGTAATACGTATCCATTAGTAATACTTAATACTTTAATAGGCTCCACTGCCAAATCAACTAATTATGTACAAAGCAGTAATTAGGGGAGCTGTAAATATGGAGAGAAAGTGAGAGAGAGTGTGAGAGAGGGAAAAAAAGTTAGTCACTTTAATATCACATTCGCAGAACAAAACCATCAATTAAACCACCTACTACCGGCCGATTTGAAAAACCTTAATCATTTGGCTTGTTCAGAGGTTTGTCGGCACTATACCGAAAAAATCAGCCCCATAACTCTTACTGTTTTCTTGATTAAGCCGTTCGGAAATGACCAACAGACAGACACACACATCTTGAGATTATTAATATAGATTTGTGGTACCATGATAACCGTCTCGTCACCAAATTGTCATTATAGGGGTAGCGATGTAGGAGCTGCCATTTCGATCATATGATGCTTATTCAGCTTCAGTATCATCTGATTCATTAATTTTGTCTCCATCATCTCTAAAATGCATAAAATCTCCTACTAGCAATATGTTTGGCACACATCTGGACTGAGCCTTTTTTTTGGACTGACCCTCAGGCCTATATAACGTAGTCCCTCTGTTACGCTAAATCGTTCATCCCAAAAACTGCGTTTTTAAAGTGGAATACTGAAGTTTATTTTTCCATTTTCTTTCGAAGTGAAGAGAAAAACGAGTTATTTAGTTACATTTACCTAGATCATAATTTAATGTTCTCTGCCTTTTATTAATATCATATTGTATTCAATAAATTGTCATATTCAATCAGTGATCGAAAAATATGATGACTCGAATACAAGGAAATGTTTTGAAAGATGATATTTCGTTAACATTAATTCACTGCTTAATGGAAGTTCTCAGTTTCATAATTTGGCTTTGTAATGGACCCTAGTAAAAAATCGACTCGATAAGTTAAAACCTGGTCAAATATCGACCTTAAATACGGTTAACTTGATGTAGATACATAAAAACGTACAACTTAATAACTTAGATAGAAATATATCATACTTCGCGAAAATCAATCTTGAAACAGGACCCTTTTTTCAAACAAAAGGAATGATACCGAGAATGAAATCGGTCGGTTTCAAATATTTTGCGTCTGCCGATTCCAAGGGTTCAACAAGGATCCCGCACAAAATATATGTAGCCCTAAAACTATAGCTACCGATACTAAGTTGATAATACCCGATACAGTACAGCTCATACCATATGAATATACATGATTTAAAAATCCTCCAAGTATAGGGCCAATAAATGAGCCTAAGAAGAATGAGGACGAGTATAAACCGCCCATATGACAACTTGACAGGTTCTCTGGAAGCTTTGTGTGTTCCATGTAATGTCCTATCATCAGTGGTAGAGCTGCTACCTGCAATTTAGTAAAACTCGAATTAAAACCATTAACTCATTAAACAGTTATGAAGACGGATTCCAGGACGATAAATTCAACCAGTTTTAAGTGAGGCTACAGCCAGTAGACTAGAGCCGAAACTGTGCCATTCACATTTCACATCATGATTACCTATGAGCCAGCCTAAGAGTAGGTTGTATTTAGTACGACTAAATTGTGGTCCCAAATAACCAATTATCCAATTATCCAATTAGCAAATTAACCAATTAACCAATTAACCTATTAACCAATTAACCAATTAACCAATTAGCCAATTAACCAATTAACAAGTAAATCTAAATTAATCTTGTATCGATTTATTGATTGTCAGTGAATGATCAAGAGCTTATACTCTTATACCTGTGTTAAACCGCTCCCCGTTTGAATGAGACTCATCATGATCGCTGGAAAGTAGATTCCCATATTTGTTTCACCGAGAAAGTTATTGCCAAGGAAGCAGGAGCTGGTACCCATCAATGCTAAACCAACAATCAACAGATACTTTAAATTCTGGGGGGAAAGATAATTTAAAAAGTTGAATCTTGGAGTGACATGTATAAATATTGATAAACTGTGATCCCGTTTGATTTCAAATTTGATAATGCAGGTTAAGTTGACAATGTTCAACATTTGTAACTTTGTAAGAAACCTTTTTATTCGAGCCAATTATCCCAGACGCAAAGGTAGAAACAAAATAAAGCGTGGAAGCCACTGTTAAGATCCAACCACTATCTTTCTCAGTCATATTAAATTCTCCCAGCATATAGTTGCTGAAAAACGACACGGAGATGCTGTCCGTTATCGAAACAGTACCCATCACTAATACGATTATCACCTGAAAATAAACGTCCCTTTATTAAAAAGAGAGATATAAAGACTTTTCCTACTTGCTGCTAATCGGTAAGAAAAATCTGGTCAGAAATGTGCTAAAAAACTATAGATAAACTTGTGAATTACCAGAACAGGCCAATAGAAATAAGCATTGGTTGGAGTAGACGTCTCTTGTGTAGGTTCGTGGTGTTGCTGTGGTAACCAGTAAGTACACAGATACGCCAATACAAATGAGATGACAACTAAGATCGCTGAAATACATTTTATTTATATTTACTATCTAGGTAATGAATCAAATGTGAGATTAAATTTAAGGTGCGAGATTAATTCACAAATTATGCGATCGTGCATCTTTTCTGATTTGTATCGTAAAATTATATATAAAAATGCAACGAAATGCACGTTAAAAGTTTACACCGATTGCAGGTCCTATAAAATTTTTAAATTGGAACTCTTCTGAAACAGCTCAATAAGTCACCATATTTTTTGTTTGAAAATGAGTATTCTCACTTGAAATGTTAAGTGGAGCCCAAAAACCGTGCTGTTCGTATAGATAACCACCCAGTTCAGATCCAACTATCATACAAAAACTGAATGCAAGTTCGAAACAAGAAGTGATAAGAGCGAGGTTGTCAGGGAAGCATTGTGTCATCATATCTAAAAACCTGATCTCTGAAATATTGATAATATTATGGTGTTTTATTAATTTACTTTATTGTCCAGATAAGATTGATGTAATAAATCTCGGATGATGATAATTGATAAATCACCCTACACTGAACTATCACGTGACTCAGTTTAACACATTTTATATATAGCTCTGAGGAGACAAACCTCAGCTCATTTTGTAGACCATGAATAAATGGTCAAACGGCATCTTCGTTTTTAAACACTCTAAGTGCTAAGGGAAATGATTCACGTACCCTAGTTCGACACGCACCTTAGTTCGACAACTTAAGTTCGCCAGATATCACCCTGTCGAACTTCGGTAAGTGTCATACTTATAGAGTCCGTGGTAGCGTTCTCTAGTTCGACAAATAATTTCTGCTTGTGATCCAACGGCGATTAACGGGTCCTCGTCATAGCTTCATATGATCACTGGATTCAATGGCAGATAAGATGTAATTTTCTGACATATAGCAACCAGCGGTTAGAAATTCCAGAACCTTTCAGTATATGTTTAATTCTTTCTTTGCCACTCGGTTCTGGTTTAGCAAACAGAAAACATATTTATAATTTATATCCGACTGTTTCTGGTTCAGGAGCCAAATCTATAGATACTCGGTTACATAGTCGTTTGTGATAATATAAAGTGTGGTATGTGGTAGATATTTATATAGCATACTCTACAATCTAGATCTATAAAACGGAGTACGGGTTACCATGATAATCCTTTATCTCTCCGCTAAGGCCTAAGTCTACAATTCTGCTTACTAACAATTGAGTCTGAGGTCAATTAAATTTTAATAAATATGGATTATTGGATTATAACGTTCGCGGTACATTTTAGACCTCATTGGATACAGCAGAAGAAATGTAAGAATGTACTTGATATAACTTTAACCTGGAGATACAGGTTAAATCAATATAATATTGTGCTCAACAGTCATTTTAGACCTCATTGGATACAGCAGAAGAAATGTAAGAATGTACTTGATATAACTTTAACCTGGAGTTACAGGTTAAATCAATATAATATTGTGCTCAACAGTTTACATTTTAGATAATATATAAAACGCAGTATGAGTTCCAAAACTCTAGTTCGACAGTCGAAGTTCTCTTGTCGAACTTTAGTACGTATCGAACTTGAGTCCAGGTGGCGCACTTTAGTTCGACAGCTCGTCGAACCTTAGGGTTTATCGAACTAGAGTGCTTGTCGAACTTGCGTAAATAATCAGTTTACCTGTAATACCAATCGTTATCCCCTGTAGTATTCTGGAGATTATGGTGTAGATTACCCAACTTGTGTCTCCCAGATTTATTGTGAACAGTACTGTTGATAGTGGTGCCAAAACTATGCTGATAATGATACGGTATCATATTCATAATATGAAGAGAATCAGTGTACAATTTTCATAGCAAAAAGCTATTTTGGGTTAACCGGTGTTATCTCACCTTTCTTAGATCGCGACAAACTATAGGAGAATACAAATAACTATTTTTGACTGGGCCATTTAGGATGTAAATTTTAATCACTGTAAAAGTTAACCAATAAGATCACTATACCTAATTGTTTAGCACTAACCCGATGAGTAAAGATTGCCGAATGGAAAGTAGAGCGGAAGTTTTAGGAGCTAGTCCAAGAGTTAGGAAGAGAGATAGACACAAAGCTCCGTATACAGTTCCTGCTACAATCTTACAATAGAGGACTGGTTTCTTCTCTGTAATGTTAGTAAGTGATTAAGTAATTGGGTAATTAGTTGTTGTTAATTGAGCGGCTAATTTGCAAAAATTAATGAAAACATAATTATTTGTGGTATCGGATTGAAGGATGCGCCTAATTGGGGAAGTACGACCTCCATCAGATTCAGAACTAATATAATTTTGGCAGGGTAGTGTTGATTATGTGCCTAACCTTATAACCTTGTGAACACAGTGGATATCCTTGCTGTTACGGCTAGTTAAACGGGGAATTGAAACTGTGGGGCTCCGTGCAGACCAACCTACCTGTGGCTAAAAGCTCTAATATACAAAAAAATACAGTAGCAATTTTGTGCACTGACCTGTAAAACAATTCCATACAAAAATTACAAACCTCAACAATTTCGTTAGTTAAAAATGAGTTAGGGATGGTAAAGTAGAGGTACTCTACGAATATACAGAGCATGGCAATCGAGAAAACAGTTATCCGTTTCTTTAAGGAACTTTTCTCTCTGTAGGGCACGGCTGTTTCATTGATTAGTAGTTTTTCTTTTTCCTCCTCCGGTTCAAGTTCCGACATTTTTACAACTATATCTGATGAAGTGGTTGATGATTTTTTTATTTCAAAATTCAAATAAACTTTACATCAATGTATTACAGTAATATTTAGAAAAGACCACTATATCTCCTGTGAGGCAAAAAACATGGAAAATGAGAGCTAGAAAAATATTCCTGAGACTCAACACTACCAGACTGCAGCTGGAGTGAGAAACATTATGTAAACATCATAATAAAATTTATTTCGGCTGAACCAAAACACGGTGGTAAAACCTTAATTACATTTGTGCCGACCCTACATAAAATACAGAATATGAATCATTAATAAATAATCAAGAGAACAAATTAAAATGTATACGATATACCTTCTTGCTACTACTCCACAGACTTATTACAAGACATATTAACAAGACATATTAACAAAACAACATAATTATATATTATAATATATCAATTTATCTAACGGCCATGCAATGGACCTTTGCGTACTGCGTGATGCGCTTGTTCCATATGAAAAAGAATGGCGTGTTCTACTGCAGGTGCGAGGGGTTTAATCAGGCCAGCATACGTCACTTCAGAAGACCACAGAAATTCAGTTAGCTTTGTTTAAAAAATGGAAATTTTCTCAGTCTGTCTAACATAGGCTGGCAAAGCATTCCACAGAAGCATTGTTCTATAAAAGAAGCTGTTTCTGAAACTATCGCAGTTCGGTACAACAGAGCAGGTATAATATCTGCTGGTGTCAAGTCCTTCAATGAATGACGCCGCGGTGCTCCTTGTGGACCTTATTGTTCCAGCCTCAACAACAGCAATATATTCAGGTAGAGATATACTTACTATATATAAAGCGAGACGATATATATATATATGTGGATATATCCGTGCCATTTTACTGACACCAGGGCATCAACTTTAACGCGAGTTTCCGCAAAAACCGTAAAAAATATACAACTGAAACTTTTTTGACTGGGTCAAATGCTTTAATGGCCTTCAAATCAGCATGAAAAAATTAAAAATTGGCCAAGGAATGAGAATTTTAGTGCCCAAAATTTGGACTCCCAAGTGGTGTCAAAAACGCGAATTAAATAGGTAATAATTATTTTATTCTCTCGAGTCTTGACACCACTTTAGGGTAGACGGGTTCCTGCTAGCTCTTACGGTTTCTCTACATCAAAATAACATGTCACAGATGAAAACTAATTATCTCGATCAAAACTGTAATAATGTAAATTATACAAGCAATGTTGCTGAGTAAAACAGATATTCAATCTGTAACTTAACTGAATAATAATTGAGTCTAGAGACCACGTACTACGCAAAACACATACCATGACCAGATGGCAGCTTCAATAAACACGGGGCTGAATGAATATCTAGAAAGCGGCACAATAAACACCGCACGAGGGTTTATCAACTCATTGTTGAGAGACTTTCTATAATGTAAGAAATGCTTGAAACTTACATTATTAAAACTTATACAATTTGTTGTATTCCACTTGAAAGGATGTGTTCATCTCTCTGACATTGCATAAGCACTCCAGCTTTGATATTATATCAGCATCCGGCTAAAACAGCTTTATATTTTGCATCTGAATCTGATGATACTATATTAACATACTCCTGTAATGTCTTATTTTATGCGCGTTAGATCTTGTATACGATATACCTTCTTGCTACTACTCCACAGACTTACAAGACATATCAACAAAACAACATAATTATATATTATAATATATCAATTTATCTAACGGCCATGCAATGGACCTTTACGTACTGCGTGATGCGCTTGTTCCATATGAAAAAGAATGGCGTGTTCTACTGCAGGTGCGAGGGGTTTAATCAGGCCAGCATACGTCACTTCAGAAGACCACAGAAATTCAGTTAGCTTTGTTTATTATCTAACTTTTAAAACAATCTCGAAATAGTAAAGAAACATCTTAAGAGACTGATAAGTGCCCAAAAAAACATAACAGTTCTCTGAAAAATAAAGGTTAATTATGAGGTAAATAATTTTCTCCACAAAACTCTGTTAGAGGCAGTAGCCCTAAGATCATAAAGATCATTAGTATCATGTAATGGTAGGTTTCTTTTATTCAAATCATTTATAATAAACTTTAAAAGATTACTTTGGTGTCGACCAACACGTCCTTTTATGGTAAATAACGCATTAACAGCAAATTGAAGAGCTCTCTGAGCTGGTGATGAGCAGTCACTGCGAAGGACATGTCCAAGCATTTTCCAGCGAGCATATGTCACTCGCTCTGACAACGGTGTTACACCACAGCGTTCATAGAGTGCTTTATTACTGATAATAATGGGATAAGTCATCTTCAATATTTGACGCAGGTGTCTTCTATGACATGCATCAAGTTTGTCAAATAGGTTCTGAGGGGTAGCCCAGCTATTGCAGTTATAGAGCATAACAGATGTAACGTATGCTTCGTATATCTTAATGTTGGTCTTCAGATTAATCTTAGATCCTTGCATCCAAACTTTCATGTATTTTTCGAATGCAACATTTCCAAGGATTATACGATGCTGTATGTCTTCTTTACTACATAGCTTAGAGCCTAGGGACACACACTTCCTCCAAGGTTCTCTATTTCTTAGAGGTTCTCCTTTTTCGTCCTTCTCACTACTTCCAGCCAGATAACACTTTACAAACTCGGTTTTAGATTCATTTACAAGCAAATTCCATTCTGAGAGAATTTCCTTGCAAATTGGAAGGAGCTGGTGTAACGAATCCTCATCTTCATCAGCAAAGTCCACATCATCAGCATATTCCCATTCTAAAGGAAGGGAGCTTTCAGATATGGGGGGATTTGGGCGTAGATGTATAACAACAACTCTAAGGTGGTAGAGTGCTCCAGCTAGGTACATGGTAAACAGCGAGCCAGACAAACAGTCACCTTGAAAGGCTCCTATTGTGACTTCAAACTCTCCCGATGTCGTCTTTTTGATCTTAATTCTGAGCTTGGTGTTAGCGAGCAGATATCTAACTAGTCTTATGTCATCTTCTGAGCATCCTGCATCTTCGAGTAGCCTGAGGATAGTTGACCGATGTATTGTGTCGAAGGCTGATGACATGTCTATCCCCATTTTACTAAACGTTTCTCCTTGACAACAGAAATAAGAACCCTTTGTGTCCAGACAATATTAGAGCAGCTGATTTATAGGCGTTCTGCCATGGCCCAGTGTAGTCTGCTATCTGTTGTTGAATACGCTGGAGTGTTATCATGGAAAGGATTTTCCTAGTTCCATTGAGAAGGCACAAGGGACGCAGACTCTTAACTGGTCCTTTTGGTTTTCCAGGCTTCTGTAGGGGGGTAAGATATCCCTCAGTGAACGATTGAACGTGCTCTTGTTTTTCAAAGGACTCATTGATAAGTGATGCAAACTTCATGTAGAAAGAAGGAGGTGCATACTTAAGGAATTCGTTAGGGAGGTTGTCAGGACCAACGGCTTTACCGTTCTTTAGTTTCTTAGCTGCTGTCTCAACTTCAAGTGCAGTTATAGGCGTATCTAATGGCTTAGCAGCTCCAACAAAAGGTTCTAGTGGGGGTTCTGGGCCTGTGTAATGTTCCATGAACCAGTTCTTGACTATGTCTGCCTTATCTTCGTCATTGAGAGCAAGTTCTTCTGTTTCTGGTAGGAATACTGAAATAGGAGGAGTGTCCTTTGTGCTTGAAATTGCTCTGGTTGCTTCGAACATTCTTCTGGTATCATCAGTGGAGTTGATCGTCTCAGCTAGAAGGTCGGCATGAGCGGTTTCAAGTGTAATAAGGCGCTTTGCAATGTCATTCTTGAGTCTGTTGATTTCCTTACGCAGGATAGTTCTGTCACGCATTTTGTTGTTGTTTAAATGTTGTAGTAATTGGTGTCTCTTTTCTGACATAGAGACGACTTGTGGGTCTGATGTTCTGTGACGTTTGGCTGTGTTTCTTTTCATACCCACTGTTTCAGATGCAGCAATTTTAACCGCCTCGAAAAGGTTGTTAAAACTTTCAGTGACTGACTGGGCAGATGTATCAGTTTCAATCTTCTGAGCAGCATTTTGTTGAAAAGAACTTTGAACATCTTTGCTACAAACCAATGAGTTGGTGATATACTGCTTGACTTTGTGTTTGGCAGTTCTGTAAAGTTTGTAACGTTTACTGAGGTCAAAAGTTGCTTTTACAATTTTGTGATCAGATTGAAGTTTTGCACCAGCGTAAGACCTAGCGTCAACAAGCAGAGGGGTACTTCTAGATCTACATAAAACATAATCAATTTGAGAAAACCAGGGTACAGACTTTTTGGATCTACGGTCTTTAATCCATCCTGTAAAAGTGTTGGTGTGTCTGCTCGCATGTGAAAATGCAGTGTTGGCTGCATAGAGTCCATTAGTGATCATGAAAGCTAGCAACCTTTCGCCATTTTCGTTACGCCGACCAATACCATGTCTTCCCATGTTAGTTTGAAGACCACTTTCAAAATCTGATTTAGCCCGTTTCCCTAGCCTAGCATTAAAATCATCCATGATGAAAAGTTCATGTCTGGCAGGAATTCTGATAGCTTCCTGGAGCTCACAGTAAAACTCATCAGCAATGCGTGGGTTTTGTATAGATTTGACATTAGTTGGACTGTAGCAGTTTATAATACGGGCTTTCAGTGATGGTTTCCCATGACACTTTGATGGTAGAGAAATGTCCATGTATGCTACTCTGTCACTGATTTGATGGTACGAGACAACATTTGATACAAATTTACTGTTGATAATAAAACCGAGTCCGCCATGCCAAGACAACTTCTGGTTAAACAAAAGAAGCCTGTGGTTGCCGGGTATAACAGTGTCTGAGTGTTTAGACACCTTAGTTTCTTGGAAGGCTATAACATCCAAGTTGTATCTGCTGCAATCATTTGCAGCTAGATGCTGCGAGTGTTCCTGACTAATGCCTCTAACATTCCATGTGGCGAATTGGAGAGATGCCACCGTGAAAAAACCGAACAAAACAAAGCTGAAGAGAAGAACTGTAGGCTTCTTGGAAGCGTCAGACGTTCTGGTCGTAATAGTTACTCCCATGCGTGCCCGTCACAGCAACACACCATCCTAAAAAAGCTTTGTTTAAAAAATGGAAATTTTCTCAGTCTGTCTAACATAGGCTGGCAAAGCATTCCACAGAAGCATTGTTCTATAAAAGAAGCTGTTTCTGAAACTATCGCAGTTCGGTACAACAGAGCAGGTATAATATGTGCTGGTGTCAAGTCCTTCGATGACTGACGCCGCGGTGCTCCTTGTGGACCTTATTGTTCCAGCCTCAACAACAGCAATATATTCAGGTAGAGATATACTTACTAAACCATTTATTATTTTATAGAAGAGCGTAATTGAATTATGATATATCTCTTATACCTGAATAGGGTAGAGGTACACAAGGAGCACGGTGTCAGTCATTGAAGGACTTGACACCAGCACATACAATTTAATTTTCCTCATACTCATAAGTTAGTTGTTAGTTAGCAGAATTGTAGACTTAGCGGGGAAATAAAAGACTGACGTAGTAACTCGTACTCCGTTTT
This sequence comes from Bolinopsis microptera, assembly GCF_026151205.1. NCBI lineage: Eukaryota > Metazoa > Ctenophora > Tentaculata > Lobata > Bolinopsidae > Bolinopsis > Bolinopsis microptera. The sequence continues at coordinate 11,487,036 of NC_087084.1, read as the reverse complement.
ATAGATCTAGATTGTAGAGTACGCTATATAAATATCAACCACATACCATACTTTATATTATCACCATCGACTAGTAACCAAGTACCTACCGGTCTAGAGATTTGGCTGCTGAATCGAAAATAGTCGATATCAATCTATTTCCTGTTAGCTATAGAGACCAGAACTGAGTGGCAAACAGGAGAATTAAAACTATACTGAAAGGTTCTGGAATTTCTAACCGCTCATGGTTGCTAGACGTCAGAAAATTTGTTTATCTGCCATTGAACCCTGTGATCCTATGATGAGGACCCGGCAATAGCCATTGGATCACAAGCAGAAACTATTTGTCGAACTAGAGTACGCTACCTGGACTTTAGTTCGACACGTACCGAAGTACGACAGGGGTGATATCTGGCGAATTTAATTTGTCGGACTATATTGTGTGTCGAACTAGAGTACCTACGTGAATCTTACTGAACACGACTAGCAATTTATCCATAACGTTCAGAACGTGAGATGAGTTTTAGTACAGAACATTTTTAGTGAACGTTCTGTACGTGCATTACAACTAAGACTGGAACACAATTTGTTGTAAGATTACAGTAATTCTGGAAAACATCTTTAATTCAGGAAACTATAATTATATAGATGTAGTATAAATGTGGAACATTGTCCTACGACGATCTTTGTAATTGTCTTCAATTGAAAAATCGTATGATGTAACGGTGTATACAGATTAGCCCCACTAATTGAAGAAGATTCTCCATATTTTGCGGAAAAAAATTCAAACTCCAATATTCGCCAAGGACAAAAGGAAATATTTCTATGAACATAGTGTTAATGATCCACTTATACAAACGATGCCACAATACTGGCAACATGCCGCCACCTCTAAGTCGTCCACAAAAAGCCACTGAGCTGCAAGATTTTGCCACTAAGCTGAAAGATTTTGCCACGATAGAATTAAAGATGTTTAATACGTATCCAATAGTAATACTTAATACTTTAATATTTTTGTATTGCATCAGATGCCATCGTGGAGTAGGTGGTCTCATGCACCTTTTCCCCTTGACATAAAAGAAAAAACCTAGACATGCAACCTGTAATCCGAAGATGATTGCAGCCCTTACGGAAGACTATAAGGTCTACATGCTTTTATATAATTAATGATACATAATGAATAATGATAGCTTGTAAACCCCAGAAGTTTCCAGTATCGTTATGGATCGTTACACTTACCGAGCGTGGTGATACAAAGCCTTAAAAAAAATAAATAAATAGATAAAATAAAAACTGGGACCGGCTTAAAATTTTTAAAGAAACGAATGGTCTTCGTGTCATTCATTTTTGTAGATTTGAGTGCGAAAGGGCGGCGGAAATTTTTGAAGAGTTATGAAAAATGGTAATAAGCTGAATGTATAATGTATATCGACGCATCACGAGGGCGAAAAGATGAGGTGCAAAAGTACTGAGCTAAGGAGTAAAAGTTACTAAATCCTTGTAACTTTTTGTCATGATTCACGGGTGCTTCTTGAATAAGCCCGCGCCGATAGCCTGAGATTTAGTCAGAAATTAATTCAGATTCACTGATGGTAAAATGCTACGGTGACAATTCAGATGGTAGAAGTTATGATTAGCTGCTGGGGTAGAGCTATCTACGGTCTTTCTTAAGTTGGAGATGAAGTCATCAACAAGAGATGGCATGATAAACCTTGTAAAAAGTTAAATGATTTAGAAGAATCAAGAGGAAACATTCACAAATAATCTATGGCCATAGAATAATTGAAACGAGGAAAGGCTAAATTCTGGTTTAAGATATTTATATAGTATAAATCAAAGGTCTAGAATAATAACAGGCTGAGGGCGAAAAATGGAGATCAGAAAAATGGAGATCATGTGATGATCCCATGTGGTGTAAGTCATCTGATAAAGACACGTTGAAAATCAAAAAAGAGAGGCCAAAATTGGAAGTAATAATTATCGAAATAAATAGATGAATTAATGAGAAGTAGTACTGCGAAGGATCAGAACCGTGGTAAATATGCACAGGGAAGGGGTATAATTCTATAATTGTCGAGAAGCTATACTAGTTAAATCTTTAAATGGACCGTATAATAAGACAGATCGAAGAAGGAATGCCGCAGTTCTGTGAGGTAAATTATGATAAATAAAATGATATTTAATGTGTTAGGCATAAGTTTAGTTAGCAGTTAATTATTTAATGATCTGTTACGTGAGATTTGGAACAATGAGAATCAAGTTGATCAATTGTTAAGACAATTAATCTACATTATAACTTTATAACAAACCCAAGCGAATTCAATACGGACAACAGCTGATGAGGGTGAAGGAAATATTTCTATGAACATAGTGATAGTGAAACACTTATACAAAGGATTCCACAATGCTGGCAACATGCCGCCACCTCTAAGTCGCCCACAAAAAGTCACTGAGCTGCAAAATTTTGCCACTACTCGATAGAATTAAAAATGTTAAGTGATTTAAACATCATTTTGTCCGATAACCATAATGATAATATGCCATAGGACTACTTGTTCCAGAACCACGTGCTTAAGAACAACTTGTTCACTTAAGAACCGTGGAAATTTCTATGAATTCGCCGCGATTTTCGAGATTTTGCCTAGTTGTCGCGGCGCCGCGATTTTTGGCCTAAATAATTACGATTTTATTTTTTCATTGATTTACACCAGTGTTTATCATTTTTTTCTTTTAACATCAAAACAGTTTTGCCATAAATAATTTACCCGAAGTAGGGCATAAAACACCTCACCAAAATGCTTACTTATCAAGGAGGTTGCCACTTGACACAGCATTGCTGAGCAGCAAGATCAGGGCATTACTTGTGGACTGCAGGCTGGGAAACGGTAACTTGCCTACAGCTCCAGACTAGCATCGTCAGATGCACTTGTATATATTATATACAATTCATTTTTAACCAAAATTGGGAAGGGTGGGCCGTGGCCAGTGAAAAAAATTCAACAGACTTTGACTTGGACGGACTTTGACTTGGACAGACTGCTTTATTTGAACGGACATTAAAATTAACGCTAGGGCTTCCAGCGTCCAATTATTATTAAATAACTTATGATAAGGTATTTGACCAAAACCCATAATTGAGTAGAGTGGACCGCTGCAAGTGTCTCTCTTTCACAAACAAAAGTAAATGATATTAATTTGAATGACCGTCGGTAAATGCAAAATTATACCGAGAATGAAATCGGTCGCTTTCTTTTTCCATTCATTCTGATTCACGGCTTACGAATTTTAATAAGCTTCGATCAATTACGTCAATCACGTGCTGTAAAAATCTCTTTGAGTCTTTGGGTTGCTTTCGGGTCGATACCTATAGTATTTCGGGATAAGGGCGGCAGTGAGTGTCCAATTAGCTGATGTTTATTGAATCGTTATTGCCGAGTACAGCTGCTCTGCCGTTCCCTGAGAGAAGGCAGTAAGTCCATTTTTCGAAATTTTGAGATATTGGTACCAAAATTTTCAGGAAAAGATTCTCTACAACTTAAGCTATGAATCACGTTATAAAAATACTGTTTCAGCTGTCACGAAAGGCAGTAAGTCACACAAAACGTGACAATTTAGCACGTAATCCCAAAACCTTCCCTGAGAAAAGGCAGTAAGTCCATTTGTACAGCCTTCTCTGAGGGAACTTTTTCCGTGAGGGAACTTTTTCCCTGAGAAAAGGCAGTAAGTCCAGATTTAATTGCATTTTTTATAGTTTTTGGCCTATAACTTCCACAGTTTTAGTTATATCGAAATAAATTTTATGTGGTCGTAATCAGCTCAGCAAGCAAAACATTTTGGTACTAATAATTCAAAATTTAAGAAAATATTATTTTCAAAAATTTTTGAACGTGAACACAAGGGTCCCCCCTTGTGTGAATTATTGAAAAAATTTTTGAAAAATTTGGTGCTTTAAATATTTTATGTTCAAATATATTTTTTCGAATTAATGCGTCCGACCAAGCTGAATACGATGCTGTAAAAATTATTCCAAAATATTCGATATTTAAGGAGTTATAGGCATTTTGAGCGAGAAATTATCCATTTTTCGTCAATATTACACACTTGCAATGCACAGGAGGCCCACATAATTATATTGCAAGGATATGATCAAAAATTTAGAAATGTTGTATTTTTTGTGTTGACTTTATCTGAGGAAAAATGGACTTACTGCCTTTCTAGAGAGGAATCGGTTGAAATCGATCCTGATAAAAGGCAGTAAGTCCGCAATTCCGTCAGAAAAGGCAGTAAGTCCAATGCGGATGGGAAAATAGTTCAGTTTTTATGAAGAAAAATGGTTTTTATAGATCAGTGTTGGTGAATTTATGCTTTTAAGCATGTTTAGGACATATGACAATAATTTATTTACACATAGATGTCAAAATTAACCCCGTTTATACGAATAAAATTACCTAAAAAACGACAAACACGTTTGTCCCATTTTCTCAAAATGACATCGATGTGACTTACTGCCTTTTCTCAGGGAACGTATGTATATTAATGTACCCGAAGGCAGCTGCTGCCTTCGGGTACATTAATATACATACATAGATATACTTCACGACACTCTGTTGTAAAACAGGGGTTCCAGAAAACCCACTTCCCGATACTGATGAAACTTGCCCTTAACTTACTCTTAACTGTGGAAGCACTAGCTTCGACTTTACGGAGAAGTTCTACTTAACAACTAGAAATCATCAAACATTTTGTTCACTCCGTCTGATCGTAAACACTAAATTCTCCGTAATAAACTATACCAGTACCACATCCATATTTGGTTTTGTTTAAGTATTAAGGGGGGTTCACCCTAATTTGTTTGCGAAACTTGGTTTCGAGATAGCAGTTGATCAACAAACTAGAACCTGTGACCGAACTTTTGAGACAAAATTTTGAGTTAGGCCTTTAAAAACATTTGGCGGCCAAATTCTGAAATTTGCCGGGTATTTTTCAGAATTTGGCCGCGGCCGCCAAATTTTTTTAAAGGCCTAACTCAAAATTCTCTCCCGATACTTAAGGTCATGGGGCAATTCTACGTTGATTTTGAACAAGTAGGGCACCTAAAATCTGGGTTTTGGGCATGTTCAGGGTATTTGGCTTAATTGGGCCTAATTTGGACCAAATATGGGCGTGGCTGCCCCGCAGGCACCGTATGGCGGTTGGGGTCCGGAACCCCCTCAAAAGTTCGGTCACCGGTCTTAGTTTGTTAGTCAACTGCTATCTCGAAACCAAGTTTCACAAAATATCAGGTTGAACCCCCCCCCCCCCCCCCCCCCCCCCCCCCCCCTTAATATTTTTAGCGTTTTATTAATATCATATTGTATTCAATAAATTGTCATATTCAATCAGTGATCCAATTCAATGGACGTTCTCAGTTCATAATTTGACTTTGTGATGGACCCTAGTCAAAAATCGACCCGAAAAGTTAAAACCTGGTCAAAAATCGACCTTAAAAAAGGGTCAACTTGATGTAAATACATAACAACTTACAACTTACTAACTTAGAGTTAGATAGAAACATATCTTACTTCGCGAAAATCCATCTTGAAACCCTTTTTTTAAACAAAAGGATTGATATTTTGTTAACATTAAGGGGAGATACACCAAAAACGTTTTTGCTTCGAACATCGATTTTATTTTATATTATGGTTAAATAGACAAAAAGAATAAAATTGCAAACCTTCAAAATTTTCTAAAAATATTCCCTCATCGAGAAAAAATGTATTTTTCTTTTTCGAAAATTTTTTAAATTTGGAGAAGTCTGTCACTGTAATACCAATATTTCGGTCATTTCTGACGTTTTTTGGCTGATTTTTTTACTGAAGATTACTTACAATCCGTACAAGAAGCCATAGAAAGAAATATATAATTTAACGATAAATGACGAAGTTACAGACCAAACAAGGTCGAAAAAATAAAAATTGAAATTTTGCCCACTTCTAAAGTTGTACATTTCACCGATCACCCGGGTCAACAGATATCGCTTTAAAAATTCTTGTGAGTGTAGCTGATGATCATATCAAACTTTTTGGAGTAGGATTTCTCTCAGATTTGAGTTTTAAGCTATGCAATGTGGCCTCAAACAACTTAGTAAAATTCTTCATAAAAAAGGGCAAAAAGGCAGATTTAAGGCTATAACTCAAAAATTGTCAGCTTTTTTGAAATAATTTTTACAGAATCGTAATCAGCTTGGTAAGACGAATCTTTTAGTACCAAATAGGTGCTTTTAGAAGACAAATTGTCTTAAATAATTTTCTAGCTCGAACACAAGGGTCCCCCCTTGTGGCTTGTATAGATTTTGTACAAATTGTACACATTTTTTTACAAATTTTGTGTCTTTAACTATTATAAATGCAAAAGCTATGCAATGTGGCCTCAAACGACTTAGCAAAATTCATCGTAAAAAAGGGCAAAAAAGAAAGATTTAAGGCTTAAAATGCCTATAACTCAAAAAGTATCAGTTTTTTTGAAATAATGTTTACAGGATCGTAATCAGCTTGGTAAGACGAATCTTTTAGTACGACATTTATAATAGTTAAAGACACAAAATTTGTAAAAAAATGTGTACAATTTGTACAAAATCTATACAAGCCACAAGGGGGGACCCTTGTGTTCGAGCTAGAAAATTATTTAAGACAATTTGTCTTCTAAAAGCACCTATTTGGTACTAAAAGATTCGTCTTACCAAGCTGATTACGATTCTGTAAAAATTATTTCAAAAAAGCTGACAATTTTTGAGTTATAGCCTTAAATCTGCCTTTTTGCCCTTTTTTATGAAGAATTTTACTAAGTTGTTTGAGGCCACATTGCATAGCTTAAAACTCAAATCTGAGAGAAATCCTACTCCAAAAGTTTGATATGGTCATCAGCTACACTCACAAGAATTTTTGAAGCGACATCTGTAGACCCGGGTGATCAGTGAAATGTACAACTTTAGAAGTGGGCAAAATTTCAATTTTTATTTTTTCGACCTTGTTCGGTCTGTAACTTCGTCATTTATCGTTAAATTATATATTTCTTTCTATGGCTTCTTGTACGGATTGTAAGTAATCTTCAGTAAAAAAAATCAGCCAAAAAACGGCAGAAATGACCGAATTATTGGTATTACAGTGACAGACTTCTCCAAATTTTTTAAAAATTTTCGAAAAAGAAAAATATACTTTTTCTCAATGAGGGAATATTTTTAAAAAATTTTGAAGGTGTGCAATCTTATTCTTTTTGTCTATTTAACCATAATATAAAATAAAAACGATGTTCGGACCAAAAACGTTTTTGGTGTATCTCCCCTTAATTCACTGCTTAATGGAAGTTCTCAGTTTCATAATTTGGCTTTGTAATGGACCCTGTCTGTTTTCAACACTGACAACCAACTGGTAGATAATGAACGAGACAAGGCTGAAATCATTCGCCAGTACTTTGAAGAACACTACACTGGACCTGACAGCGAACCACCACTAGAACCGTTCACAGGTAACCCTAGACCCCTTCAAAACCCCATTACAGCGTTTGAAGTTGAGCTTGCGGCCAAGAAACTCAAGAACGGTAAAGCTGTTGGACCAGATGGGATCCCAAACGAATTTCTCAAACACTCTCCTGAAATATTTTTTTCCACATTTGCACAACTTACTAATCGATCCTTTGAGCTCCATGAACATGTACCTTCTTTCACAGAGGGATACCTTACTCCTCTCCAAAAACCTGGAAAGCCACTAGGCCCCCCTAAGAGTTTGCGCCCACTTTGCCTACTAAACGGTACTAGAAAGATATTGTCCATGATAGTCTTAAAGCGCATCCAAAGGCAAGTATCTCAGTACACTGGTCCTTGGCAGAATGCCTATAAACCTGGCCATAGTTGTGCAAATATCGTTTGGACCCAGCGAATACTAGTGTCAGTTGTCAAGGAAAAACGCTGGTCTCTTCATAAGATGGGCATTGACATGTCCTCTGCTTTTGATACCATAAAGAGGTCGGTATTACTTGACATTTTAGCTGATGCTGGTTGTAGTGAGGACGACATTCGACTGGTAAGGTATTTGCTTGCAAATACTAAACTGAAGATCAAAGTGAACTCAACAATATCGGGAGAGTTTATTGTCACGATTGGAGCTTTTCAAGGCGACAGTTTGTCTGGAAACTTGTTCACTCTATATCTGGCAGCAGCACTTTACCACCTGCGTGCTGTTATGTCCTATCTAAGACCTAACCCTCCCATAGCTGTGAATCTGCTACCCCTCGAGTGGGAGTACGCAGATGATGTTGATTTTACTGATGAGGATAAAAGAAATTTGGAGTCTTTGTTGCCAATATGTAAAGAGATATTGGAAGAGTGGAATCTTTTTGTCAATGAGTCAAAAACCGAGTTCACCCACTTCTATCTGGCCGGCAAGAACGAGGTTGATAACAAAGGAGAGACACTCAGAGGTAGAGAACCTTGGAGGTCATCTATCTCTTTAGGCTCTAAGTTGTGTAGCATCGAAGATGTCAAGAGACGATGTATACTTGCTAACATTGCTTTTCAGAACTACAAAAAAGTCTGGGAACAAGGTAGACGTATACCCTTGAAGATTCGACTCAAGATATATGAAGCACAAGTTGTTTCAATACTGATGTATAATTGCAACAGTTGGGCAACATCTAAACAACTCCTTCAAAAACTTGATGTCTGCCACAGGAATCATCTCCGTACGATCATCGGCATGACCTACCCTAATGTCATACGAAATGTGACTCTATACAAACGCTGCGAAGTTGTTCCACTAAGTGAGCGTGTTGCTCGTGCACGGTGGAGAATGCTCGGTCACATCCTCCGCAGTGATAATAACTCACCTGCCCAGCTTGCCTTACATTTTGCTGTAGAGAGTCAGAGTTTGATGAGAGGTAGAGTCGGACGACACCAGTCAAACTTGTTAAAAACTATTTTGAACGATTTAAGTGACAGAAACTTTAGACTTGTAAATACAGACGATTTATACCATTTAAGACTTTTTGCAACAGATAGAAAAGCATGGAGAGAGTTAAGCATGATTTAGTTTATTCAGTGTTATTTTTCTCTTGGTGACTTATCAGGTCATCAAGATGTTCTTTATGTTCTATTTTTGATTTGAATAAAGTTATATAATAATGGACCCTAGTAAAAAATCGACTTGAAAAGTTAAAACCTGGTCAAAGATCGACCTTAAATACGGTTAACTTGATATAGATACATAAAAACGTACAACTTAATAACTTAGATAGAAATATATCATACTTCGCGAAAATCCATCTTGAAACAGGACCCTTTTTTCAAACAAAAGGAATGATACCGAGAATGAAATCGGTCGGTTTCAAATATTTTGCGTCTGCCGATTCCAAGGGTTCAACAAGGATCCTGCACAAAATATATGTAACCCTAAAACTATAGCTACCGATACCAAGTTTATAATACCCGATATAGTACAGCTCATACCATATGAATATACATGATTTAAAAATCCTCCAAGTATAGGGCCAATAAATGAGCCTAAGAAGAATGAGGACGAGTATAAACCGCCCATATGACAACTTGACAGGTTCTCTGGAAGCTTTGTGTGTTCCATGTAATGTCCTATCATCAGTGGTAGAGCTGCTACCTGCAATTTAGTAAAACTCGAATTAAAACCATTAACTCATTAAACAGTTATAAAGACGGATTCCAGGACGATAAATTCAACCAGTTTTAAGTGAGGCTACAGCCAGTAGACTATAGCCGAAACTGTGCCATTCATATTTCTCATCTTGATTACCTATGAGCCAGCCTAAGAGTAGGTTGTTTTAGTACGACTAAATTGTGGTCCCAAATAACCAATTAACCAATTAGCAAATTAACCAATTAACCAATTAACAAGTAAATCTAAATTAATCTTGTATTGACTTATTGATTGTCAGTGAATGATCAAGAGCTTATACTCTTATACCTGTGTTAAACCGCTCCCCGTTTGAATGAGACTCATCATGATCGCTGGAAAGTAGATTCCCATATTCGTTTCACCGAGAAAGTTGTTGCCAAGGAAGCAGGAGCTGGTACCCATCAATGCTAAACCAACAATCAACAGATACTTTAAATTCTGGAAGAAAGATGATTTAAAAAGTTAAATCTTGGAGTGACATGTATAAATATTGATAAACTGTGATCCCGTTTGATTTCAAATTTGATAATGCAGGTTAAGTTGACAATGTTCAACATTTTTAACTTTGTAAGAAACCTTTTTATTAGAGCCAATTATCCCAGACGCAAAGGTAGAAACAAAATAAAGCGTGGAAGCCACTGTTAAGATCCAACCACTATCTTTCTCAGTCATATTAAATTCTCCCAGCATATAGTTGCTGAAAAACGACACGGAGATGCTGTCCGTTATCGAAACAGTACCCATCACTAATACGATTATCACCTGAAAATAAACGTCCCTTTATTAAAAAGAGAGATATAAAGACTTTTCCTACTTGCTGCTAATCGGTAAGAAAAATCTGGTCAGAAATGTGCTAAAAAACTATAGATAAACTTGTGAATTACCAGAACAGGCCAATAGAAATAAGCATTGGTTGGAGTAGACGTCTCTTGTGTAGGTTCGTGGTGTTGCTGTGGTAACCAGTAAGTACACAGATACGCCAATACAAATGAGATGACAACTAAGATCGCTGAAATACATTTTATTTATATTTACTATCTAGGTAATGTAAAATCCGGATTGGAGTATTATTTATGAGTCGCATTGTTGTAATGTATTCTGGGTAAAATTATCTTTATCCCGGTTGTTGCGACAAGTAAAAATGCTCTTATTAGGGAAAGGAGATTACTCGACGTTTCAATGTAACTACATCGTATTCATGATCTAAAAACAAGTGTTAAAAATTCAAAACGTAAAAAACATATATCTGAGGCAAAATTTGTGTACGTTAATTTATTTTTAATCAATCAACTTTATCCAAAAATTCGATACAAAAAAGTCATAACAAAATTCATAACAAAACTAATTTATACGACGACAAACTTTTATAGTAAATACTGTACATTCCTAAAACTACTACTAAATATACTACACATGATACAGAAGCATGGAGTGCTACAACGGTGAACAGGTGCATGATGTGAAGTGTGTAGGTATGTATCTAGTGTGGAGTGAAAATGGCGGGAATCGTACTGACCAATGAGAAGTGTGAAACGTGGGAGCCTAATATGGTTTGATTGATGTTGTAAGGGTAGTGTGTTGAATAGGAGGCGGAAGTGTGCGTGTGTGAGATGTGGTCCCTGTACTCAGAAAGTAAACAAAACCTATAAATATCACTAAAAATCACTACATATGTGCAGACAATCCCCTGTCTGTAAAGTATACAATATGTTACACCCTGTTTATTATGTACTTGTTACTAAAAAACGTTTGATTGTTTCTAACTCATCTCTCTTGTTAATGTTAGGTTTGAACTTCAAAATAAGCATTGCTTCTGCAATCTTTCTTCTAGCTGTGTTGCTTTCTGTTTTTAAAATCTCAAATTCTAAATTGGGTTCTGACCCCCTATGTAAACTGTTATAATGAATAGCAAAAGCTTGACTAGTGTTAGAAGGAGTTAAAGGAAATTTAGCATATCTTAGGTGCTCTCCGAGCCTATCATGTGCCCTCCTGCACGTCTCACCAATATAAATATTATTACAGATTTTACAGGTAATCTTATACACAACGTTCTTCACCTCACAATCTTTATTTTCAGTTATTAATAAAGGACAAATTTTACAGGAGTTAATAATACAGGTTCTCTTATCATACGGTCTGTTATTACACACAATATTTCTTAGTTTTCTAGCTGGGGAAAATATAACTTTAATAGGTAAATTGTTCTGTTTAATATGATTCCTAATTCTGTTACTGATACTGTCTGAGATAAAATCTAACTTAAGCACTGTTCTGTTATCCTCCCTATTTCTATTACTAATACTACTACGACGTCTGTTGGAATAATTTCTGGGTGTTTGATACCCGTTTCTAGTCATAAGACGGTCTAAAATGCTGTATGAATGTTCTCTCTCCTGAGGTCCTGACGAGATCTTGTCCGCTTCTTTATACAGGTTGATCACGGTGTTCGTCTTCACAGATTCTGGGTGACATGAATTCTTGTGAAGTGTGATGTCTTTCTGCTGTGGCTTACGGTACAAGCGGCTCGTCACAGTTCCATCAGGTTCCACTCTAAGCTCTTTGTTAAGGAATGGGATGAACTCTTGGTCGTTCTCCGGAAACTCTACCTCCCACTTGAGTTTCTTGTCAGGGTCCTGGTCTGCGATACTCTGAACAAGTGCTAGAGCTTCTTCTCTTGTTACAGCTGTGCTGGTGGCGTCGTCAATGTACCGCTTGTAGAAGTCAGATAAGTACCCTTACAACATCAATCAAACCATATTAGGCTCCCACGTTTCACACTTCTCATTGGTCAGTACGATTCCCGCCATTTTCACTCCACACTAGATACATACCTACACACTTCACATCATGCACCTGTTCACCGTTGTAGCACTCCATGCTTCTGTATCATGTGTAGTATATTTAGTAGTAGTTTTAGGAATGTACAGTATTTACTATAAAAGTTTGTCGTCGTATAAATTAGTTTTGTTATGAATTTTGTTATGACTTTTTTGTATCGAATTTTTGGATAAAGTTGATTGATTAAAAATAAATTAACGTACACAAATTTTGCCTCAGATATATGTTTTTTACGTTTTGAATTTTTAACACTTGTTTTTAGATCATGAATACGATGTAGTTACATTGAAACGTCGAGTAATCTCCTTTCCCTAATAAGAGCATTTTTACTTGTCGCAACAACCGGGATAAAGATAATTTTATCTAGGTAATGAATCAGATGTGAGATTAAATTTAAGGTGCGAGATTAATTCACAAATTATGCGATCGTGCATCTTTTCTGATTTGTATCGTAAAATTATATATAAAAATGCAACGAAATGCACGTTAAAAGTTTACACCGATTGCAGGTCCTATAAAATTTTTAAATTGGAACTCTTCTGAAACAGCTCAATAAGTCACCATATTTTTTGTTTGAAAATGAGTATTCTCACTTGAAATGTTAAGTGGAGCCCAAAAACCGTGCTGTTCGTATAGATAACCACCCAGTTCAGATCCAACTATCATACAAAAACTGAATGCAAGTTCGAAACAAGAAGTGATAAGAGCGAGGTTGTCAGGGAAGCATTGTGTCATCATATCTAAAAACCTGATCTCTGAAATATTGATAATATTATGGTGTTTTATTAATTTACTTTATTGTCCAGATAAGATTGATGTAACAAATCTCGGATGATGATAATTGATAAATCACCCTACACTGAACTATCACGTGACTCAGTTTAACAATTTTTTGTATATAGCTCTGAGGAGACAAACCTCAGCTCATTTTGTAGACCATGAATAAATGGTCAAACGGCATCTTCGTTTTTAAACACTCTAAGTGCTAAGGGAAATGATTCACGTACTCTAGTTCGACACGCACCATAGTTCGACAACTTAAGTTCGCCAGATATCACCCATCGAACTTCGGTAAGTGTCATACTTATAGAGTCCGTGGTAGCGTACTCTAGTTCGATAAATAATTTCTGTTTGTGATCCAACGGCGATTAACGGGTCCTTGTCATAGCTTCAAAGGATCACTGGATTCCACTGCAGATAAGATGTAATTTTCTGACATCTAGCAACCAGCGGTTAGAAATTCCAGAACCTTTCAGTATATGTTTAATTCTTTCTTTGCCACTCGGTTCTGGTCTAGCAAACAGAAAATATATTTATAATTTATATCCGACTGTTTCCGGTTCAGGAGCCAAATCTATAGATACTCGGTTACTAGTCGTTTGTGATAATATAAAGTGTGGTATGTGGTAGATATTTATATAGCATACTCTACAATCTAGATCTATAAAACGGAGTACGAGTTTCCACAATAATCTTTTATTATTCTACAATTCTGCTAACTAACAATTGAGTCTGAATTAGGGTTGCCATTATCGGTACAACATTTTTTATCGCGATAATCGATAATTTTTTCAAAATTATCGCGATAATATCGGTTATCGGCGATTAATTTGTCAAGTAATATTTGTATACACTCTGCATATTTGAATTATGCTCCTATGCTAAGAGTAAGATGTAACATTGTAACTTTTGTACTTAATTTCTTGCTAATATTTTATGATCTGTTGTTTTAATTGTATAAATGTACCAACGGAGAACGCACTTTAACCCATTAGGGACGATAGGGTCGTTTTTATGACCCACCTTTTCTAGACAAAAAACCAAATTACTAAACGATATAACGAATCTATAGCATATATGCTCCAAATTTATTGGGCTACAGATAATGAAGCCCAATAAATTTGGAGCATATATGCTATAGATTCGTTATATCGTTTAGTAATTTGGTTTTTTGTCTAGAAAAGGTGGGTCATAAAAACGACCCTATCGTCCCTAATGGGTTAAAGCACGAAAAAAAAATGAACATACTTCACGCACTTTTCCCGAAAAAATGACGCACGAACCAACTATGGTCTTGAACGGTGCGAGAGTCTTGGTAATGTCTTTTGCTAACTCAGTGTCTCCTGCATCCAGCGTAGCTCCAAGTCATCTAAAATTCCGTGCACTGCATCAGTTATCCGGTCATATCTCTCCAACATACTGCACACCGAGCTCCAACGGGTTTTGTAGTCTCGTTGCAGTCTGAGTTCCTTTCCGTGCTTCAATAAACAACAATAACTACGTCTGACCATACAACCTCCAAGTTACTTACTAGATGCGATAACGCAAAATTTCAATCTTCACTGCCACAAATTCATACGCACATACCATCAGACTGCAAATTATGCTAGCAGTAGCTCTGGGTTTTAACTTTACAGACAGAGAAATAGATACAAAAAATGTGTTAAATTTTGGCCATTTTACCATAATAAAAATTGGTTGATTATCGCGATAATTCTCGAAAATTGTCGTGATAATCTATAACGATTTTTGGGAAATTGTCCTCGATAATATCGGTTAGTAACCCTAATCTTGATAGCTTTGAGCAACTTAAGTTCGTGACTTTCAAGTGTCACAATACTATTACTATAATTACTACACTGGTGAATTTTGTAAATTCATTAAGTAAAACCTACAGGAGGATATGACAATTAGGGTTAAGTTTGACCCAATTTCCCGTGCTAACCAGGTTCTACTATGTGCCAGGAGCCGTTGGGACGCTTAATGTAAATATTTCACCCCGGGTTTGACCAGGTGACATTTAGATCCACTGCTTTAGTATCGGTTGTTATCTATCATACGTTCAATAAACAGTGACCTGTTACTCTGGTCGACACCTCTGCCGCATCTGCATGAGATCAAATGAGAAACTGAGAGGGTGCACGTGAACGCTAACAGGGTGCATAGGTGCATACTGCATAGTGAAGCAAATAAATAGTTGCCTGTTTAAATTCCTTCCCCATTTATCGTCTTAGTTGACAATTCCATTTTTAATCAATCTTCAGTCAGGACTTTAAACCAGGGGGAAGCGATCCATAATTGGCATCCGTTCGGCAAATATAGAGTGGTGTGAAGCGTTTATACACACGTTCATCAAGTTATTCTGTTATACACAATTTTAAGCTTCTTTGTTAATAATAGCCTCGCGATGCTAAGGAGAATATTTCGACTAATGTTAAGGTTCGCTGAGACCTATTGACGGGGCAAATTTTACATTTTCTTATTGTCCTGCTCTTTTGTTGACCAGCCTCATAGAGCTAGCTCCTTGAGGCTGGTGTTCAGTAAACCTACAATTTATTACATATTTTTTACACACTCACCTAACCAGCTGATGGGCATATTGATTATCACGACATAAATGTTATTTATAATGAATCTGGTTACTACATTAAAACCCCAATTTACCATGGAATTTGGACGTGTCACAGTTCAAAATTGAGTGAGCCACCCTGTCAGGCTGTCAATAGGTGTCTAGGAGCTAGTCGGCTCGTAAATGTAAAACCATCGGATATGACCGGTGCCGGGGTTTCTAATAATAAATAATGATCATAGTTCCATACCTCTGGTAGCTATTCCCACGATAGAAATCCTATCTTGATTCACGTCCGTGATGAATGGATTTCCAGTAGATTTCATTGGAAGTCGAATCATTTCGAGCTTATCTTAATAGCTTTGAGCTATTTTAAACCAAATAATTGCCCCTCTTCTCACTAACTATCAAACGATTTACGTACTAAAGATCGACAACTAAAGTTCGTGGAATTCGAGTGTCACTATACTATTACTACTATACTAATGAACGTTATAAATTCGAGATCCTGGTGGAACCTACAGGTGGACATGACAAGGATTAAGTTTGACCCATTTTCTCGAGCTTAATTACTGTCAATAAACTAAATAATCACTTCTGCTTGAGCGAGCATGCTTTCTCTTTTACACAAAAAGTAAAAACTCAGTTACATTCTTGAACGGTGCGAGAGTCTTGGTTATGTCTTTAGCTAACTCAGTCTCTCCTGCATCCAGCTTTAGATTGCCTACCTCCAAGTCATCTAAAATTCTGTGCACTGCATCAGTTATCCGGTCATATCTCTCCAAAATACTGCACACCGAGCTCCAACGGGTTTTGTAGTCTCGTTGCTGTCTGAGTTCCTTTCCGTGCTTCAATAAACAACACTAACTACGTCTGACCATATGTTTGTTGTTTGTTTGTTTATAGAACCCGTCCCCAATCTCGTATCGGAAAATGACTAAACTCAGGTCTGAGTGTGAATACGGGTGGACCATATAACAACCTCCAAGTTACTTATTAGATGCGATAACGCAACATTTCAATTTTCACTGCCACAAATTCATACACATTACATACTACACAGCATGGCACGTCAGCATACCATCAGTATCACACTGCAAATTATGCTAGTAAGGTTGGTAACTGATGATTCTGATCCATGCTCCTGTGAGTTTGTTGTTGTATCTCAACTCGCTAAACTGAGGCATCTCCGCATCTTGGGTGAATATGCGTACATCTTCATACTAAACCCAGGTGTGGCATGTGTCAGTGAATACGGGCGAGCGGATGCAATAGCGAAGGTGGTGTGGCAAGGCCTAAAAGACACAGTCAGATAGTTGTCAGCTCGCTGACTGTAAGGGAGAAGGTATATCCGTATTTCGCTGCTACTGACGCAGTCCTTGATCTGGCAATCAAGGCTTCTCTGTTTTTCGTCTAACTATGTACCGTTGGGCTTGTGGAACCCGTAGGGGGGACATACATAGGTTAGAATGGTTTTGTGCACCAAGAGGAGTGAGGGAATGAGGGTTGAAGAGAGAGAGCTAGAGAGTTGTTAGGGTGGTTAGGATCAGTAGGTGGAGTGTTTGGTTGGAGCGTTCTGTTTTTGCTGTATAGCATTTTAGTCACTCCGCAGTTTATTAACTGTGTCTCAACTCTAATAAAAATTGGTTGAATATCGCGATAATTATCGAAAATTATCGCGATAATCGATAACGATTTTTGGGAAATTATCGCCGATAATTATCGGCCGGTAATATCGGTTGGCAACCCTAGTCTGAGGTCAATTAAATTTTCATAGATATGAACTAAGGGATTATAATGTTCGCGGTAGATTTTAGACCTCATTGGATACAGCAGAAGAAATGTAAGAATGTACTTGATATAACTTTAACCTGGAGATACAGGTTAAATCAATATAATATTGTGCTCAACAGTTTACATTTTAGATAATATATAAAACGCAGTATGAGTTCCAAAACTCTAGTTCGACAGTCGAAGTTCTCTTGTCGAACTTTAGTACGTATCGAACTTGAGTCCAGGTGGCGCACTTTAGTTCGACAGCTCGTCGAACCTTAGGGTTTATCGAACTAGAGTGCTTGTCGAACTTGCGTAAATTATCAGTTTACCTGTAATACCAATCGTTATCCCCTGTAGTATTCTGGAGATTATAGTATAGATTACCCAACTTGTGTCTCCCAGATTTATTGTGAACAGTACTGTTGATAGCGGTGCCAAAACTATGCTGATAATGATACGGTATCATAATATGAAGAGAATCAGTGTACAATTTTCATAGCAAAAAAACTATTTTGGGTTAACCGGTGTTATCTCACCTTTCTTAGATCGCGACAAACTATAGGAGAATACAAATAACTATTTTTGACTGGGCCATTTGGGATGTAAATTTTAATCACTGTTAAAGTTAACCAATAAGATCACTATACCTAATTGTTTAGCACTAACCCGATGAGTAAAGATTGCCGAATGGAAAGTAGAGCGGAAGTTTTAGGAGCTAGTCCAAGAGTTAGGAAGAGAGATAGACACAAAGCTCCGTATACAGTTCCTGCTACAATCGAGTACTGGTTTCTTCTCTGTAATGTTAGTAAGTTATTAAGTAATTGGGTAATTAGTTGTTGTTAATTGAGCGGCTAATTTGCAAAAATTAATGAAAACATAATTATTTGTGGTATCGGATTAAAGGATGCACCTAATTGGGGAAGTACGACCTCCATCAGATTCAGAACTGATATAAGTACTTAGTAGCACTTTTGTGCACTGACCTGTAAAAAAATTCCATACTGAAATTACAAACCTCAACAATTTCGTTAGTTAAAAATGAGATAGGGATGGTAAAGTAGAGGTATTCTACGAATATACAGAGCATGGCAATCGAGAAAACAGTAATCCGTTTCTTCAAGGAACTTTTCTCTCTGTAGGGCACGGCTGTTTCATTGATTAGTAGTTTTTCTTTTTCCTCCTCCGGTTCAAGTTCCGACATTCTTACAACTATATCTGATAAAGTGGTTGGATGATGTTCTATGTTGGATGTAAGATTCATCGGAGGTGAACATATCACTATTTATAATCAAAACAAATGCTGAAAACGCATGAAAATATACAGCAAGTAGGCACAGCAGCAAAACAAACGTGAAGAGTGATTGTAAAAGTTATGAAGAATCAATAGTGGAAAATAAGCCACGATCATGAAACCAACACGATATATGAACAAATTACAGTTTACACTGTAAAATTAAATTAGTGAATACTCTGTACAGAGTATTCACTAGAATTTCAATGTAGCGATAGAATTAAGTGTAACGTGTAACGCAATATAAGAAAAGATTTTTTAGAACGTATGGTCTAAGATGTGAAATACGTATCGCACGTATTTATAAAATCGCCTGTGCGATATGTACTTTTTTCTAAAAGTACACGGCTGATGATTATCAAAATACGCTTGAATTTCATGCAAGTCATTTTTAAAAGTTATCAATTTTAAAAAAGATGTTAAACAAGATGTTAAACCGCGTATACGTGTTTAAAGGAAAAAAACCATATTGATAATATTAACATGGTTTTTTGGCACCTGATTTTGGGGTTTTCTTTACCGAATAACATAATATCAAATTAGAGATCTGAAATTTTGCAGGTTTCAAGTTTCAAGAGTATTGGTAAGTGCGTTTTCTAGAACTCTTGTTTTACAACAGAAATCGTCGTGAATCGTGATATTATACATACAATTACGTTTTACCGAAAAATGACATCCTGAAAATTTGGTATTTTTGAAAGATAAAATACGGCTTGTATCGTACGTACTTATCCTACGGCTTGTATCGTACGTATTTAACCCCGGCCGGTACGATACGTATTTATCCTCATAGTTGTGGTGGGGTAATTATGCCTGTTCGAAACGAAAATAAATAAACATGATCATGATATAACAAATGCGTATTGATTATGAAATGTTTGAATTACTTTGGAGGACTTCGCCGCTTCGACATTCGACGCGCCGCGCAGAGCAACGATCTCGATGGATTAACATCGTCAATCAAGAATTACTATAACAGTAATGCAAACAGTAATGCAAACATTTCATTTGGTTAATCTATTATGGTTAACAATTAACCATAATAGATTAACCAAATCCAAAAATTGGGTAAAGTGGATCGTCGCCATGTCAGTGTCTCCTTTTCCTAAACAAAAAGAAACGATGTCAATTAGAATTACAGTTCTCAAATGTGAAATGGTATACCGGGAATGAAATCGTCGCTCGCTTTCCCGTTTGTTCACGGCTCTCGAATTGTAATGAGATTAGAGGGTCATCATTCATCCTCACATCCATCACGCACTTCGAGATAAGGGTGGTAGTTAATTAGTGTGTCCAATTAGCTGAGGTGTATCGTATCTTTATCTTTATTGCCCACTGCCGAGTACTCCTCAATTTATTACGATTATGAATGAATGGGGAAAAGTGAGCGACCGATTTTATTCTCGGTATCATTTTGCACTAGAGAAGGACGATTCCAATTGATATCATTTCTTTTTCTCCTATCTGGTAAAACTAAAAGGAGAAACTGCCGACGTCCACCCAACCCAATTTTGGGGTTTGGTTATTAACTTGACGGATGTTACTCGTCTAAATTTCTTCGAAGTAGCGCGCGCCGCTTTCTTCTCGACGGCACGAGCTACGAAGTAGCGCGCGCCGGGCCAGATCATTAACAATGGTCAAGTTATTAACCCATGGTACGGAGGAAAAAAATAAAATTTAGCTCTATCCGACTATCCAAACTATCAAATAAATGCGAAAATGAACGTTCATTTGAAAAATATGAACACGAATATTTTTCGATTTGAAAAATTCCTCGAACCAGTGGTGGTAGTAAGTCATACCAGAAAGAATTATTTCAACTAGGCACTCAGTGACTGAGCTATTAAGGCCAACGTTTGCACACTGACTTTTGCTATGTATTATAAAATAATACATAGCACTGAGTAAGATATTGTTCATGTTGATCTGTAGCATCATGCGAGTTATACATAAAGCTGATAACTGTGAGGGAATGTAACACCAGCTGCTGGGTGTTAGAATTATAATTAGAATTAGAATCAAATTTACACAGCAATACAATAGAAATAGTAAAACTAAATAATTTAGAGATGCTTTGATCTGCTGTGCAGGACATTCAAATCAGTCAAAAACTGTTAATAGAGTTCCCTTCTAAAGTTCTAAGGTATGGAAGCGCATGTGTGTCAAAAAAAATAATGATACACATGCGCTTCCTAGGTAGCGTATGTGTGTCAAAAAATTTTTTGATACACATATATGCGCTAACAGGTTTATCATGTAAATCATTATGTGGCCCATGTGTGTCATTTTTGTAAAATTGCTGTAAAATCTCTATTCAATATTCTAATCGCTATCTTGATCTATTGATATATGTATTTTATCCTTATCTCTATTTTATCTTTAAACTCCTCTCCGCCGATCGCCTCCCGTGTGAAACGAGCGCGCCTGCACGCTGCAGTGGCGCGAAAGCACATGGTTACAGGTTAGGTTAAAGCGCGTGTACTGTTGCTGCACAGGCTATAATGTTAACTGACGATGTCAATTCATCGCAGCTCGGCAAGGCACAGTAGCACATTTCACCGAATTAGCGTTGCAAGAAGAATAATCAATAATTGAATGCGCGGCGCGGCACAGTAACGGATCGTGCTACAAGCTATAATATTTATAAACATACTCATTGGAGAATGGAGCTATGGAGGAATGAAGCTGCCTGCTGCGCGTAGCATGACAGCTACCAAGAATTGCATATTGAAGCGTGTACGCCGACGCATGACAGGCAAGCTCCTGTGTCCTGGTTTCGTGCGCGAAGATCGAAATGCAATTATTCGTGTATCAAGTCAACTGCCAAGTGTCAACAATGTGTTTATTGTTAGAAATGATAATGGACTAACCCGTTTCGGGATACTTCGTAGCAACTAGCAAGCTTGCCGCGCATCGATCTAATAATGCTTCTCGTTGTAAGGCCACCTTGTTTGTCGTTAGATATAGGCAAAATGCACCCAGCACCCCTGTGCCCTGCGGACCTCGCTGAGCCATGCTATGCAAAGCGAAAAAGCAAAGACTCAATGGATGGTTATATTAGTGGTTACCCATACCGTAATGGGTGCTACATGCCTAGCATGAAATATTTGCTTACTTACTTAATTGACGATGACAATTCATGGCAGCTCGGCGCGGCACAGTAGCGCATCTCGCCGATCTCGCTGTGAGAAGCCTTATTAAGTGCGCGGCGCGGCACAGTAACGCATCGCGCTACATCTTACTTACTTGAACTTAATTTTTGTATTATATGTTCATAATCATATAAATTCGGCGGAATGACAGGCTTGAGGCTGAGCGCGGCCCAGTAAACTTCGCATCAAAAAATCCAAACGAGTAACATCCGTCAACTAATAGTTATATGTAATAATTGAAAACAAACTTTGCTTGTTTACCTGAAATTAGAATTTTATACAATTAATGTAAGATTGAAGTCGTGTTTTTACCAATTTCCCTACACCATCCGGTAAATTAATTACCCTCAGCCCTTCGTTGTGCCTGTGGGCTGCGCGGTCGTATCGTGGCTTTCGCCACGGTATAGCGGGGGCGAAATGAATTACAAATGAGGATCGCGACGCGTGACTTGTAAGTTTATAACCTACCAGGACGCGCGCCGAGTTGGACTCGTCGACGTGCGACGGTCCTGATTAATATTTGAAGCTCAAATATTTTACGACTACAAGTATCAGTAATACTATCACCCGTTAAAGAAAGGATTGGAAATTGAACTCGCCGGTACGTCGACGGATGATGCTTGTCTAAATTTTTTCGAAGTAACACGAAAAACTTTTTTTTCGAAGCGAAATGTTTGTGTTACTGGGCGGCGCTCAGCCTGTTTCTTTTCAATGTCATTCCGCAACCCACAACCGTTTATCATTTACGAACGAATAAAAAACAACGTCAATATTTTACATGTCACAGTTAGCTGGCAGTACGGCCCAGTTAATAAATTGTGCATCGCGCCGATCAAGAAAAAAAACATTATTTGATGCGCTGATCAGTCTTCTAAGACTAATAATATAAAACATCGTTTCTTTTGTCCGTAATTGCCTGTACTGCGTGAAAATTACAAAATAATTACAGCACATTTACAAAATAAGAATAATAAAAAAGGAAACGTGTTTTCTCGTTTATAATTCATAATTATTTTTAGAATAACGCTTTATTGTTAATGCAATCATAGTGGTCAGCTAGTGACATGGCTATGACGCCTTTTTCTTACATGGTTATGACATGGTTATGACATGGTTATGACATGGTTATTACATGGTTATGACATGGTTATGACATGGTTATGACATGGTTATGACATGGTTATTGGCTATGACATGGTTACAACCAAAACTCCTTCAGACCAATTTTGAACCATTATGAGCACTTTCAGGATACAATTCATTTCCGTTCATTTCCGTTCATTTCGTTCATTCTAATTCTATGAACCTGGGTCATTTAGTGCGACTTTCGAGGCTTAGTTTATGACACTATCTATCATAGAAAACCGAATTGGGGGTTCCCAGCCCTTACGTAATAAGTCTCAAATTTAAATGACACACATGCGCCACCTATTGATTTACATGATAAACCTGCTAGCGCATGTGTGTCAAAAACAAAAGTGACAGACATGCGCTACCAGGTTTATAATGTAAATCAATAGGTGGCGCATGTGTGTCATTTCAATATGAGACTTATTACGTAAGGGCTGGAAACCCCCAATTCGGTTTTATATGATAGATAGTGTCATGAGCTAGGCCTAGAGATCATCGAAAGTCGCACAAAATGACCCAGGTTCATAGAATGAACGGAAATGAACGGAAATGAACGGAAATGAATTGTATCCCAAAATTGCTCATAATGGTTCAAAATTGGTCTGAAGAGTTTGGTTGGCCCTAGGACCACCCTATGACATGGTTATGACATGGTTATGACATGGTTATGACATGGTTATGACATGGTTATGACATGGTTATGACATGGTTATGACATGGTTATGACATGGTGATGACGTGGTTATTGGCTATGACATGGTTACAACCAAAACTCCTTCAGACCAATTTTGAACCATTATGAGCACTTTCAGGATACAATTCATTCATTCTATGAACCTGGGTCATTTTGTGCGACTTTCGATGACCTCTAGGCCTAGCTTATGACAATATCTATCATAGAAAACCGAATTGGGGGTTCCCAGCCCTTACGTAATAAGTCTCAAATTGAAATGACACACATGCGCCACCTATTGATTTACATTATAAACCTGGTAGCGCATGTCTGTCACTTTTGTTTTTGACACACATGCGCTAGCAGGTTTATCATGTAAATCAATAGGTGGCGCATGTGTGTCATTTAAATTTGAGACTTATTACGTAAGGGCTGGGAACCCCTAATTCGGTTTTCTATGATAGATAGTGTCATAAACTAGGCCTCAAAAGTCGCACAAAATGACCCAGGTTCATAAAATGAACGGAAATGAACGGAAATGAACGGAAATGAATTGTATCCTGAAAGTGCTCATAATGGTTCAAAATTGGTCTGAAGGAGTTTTGGTTGTAACCATGTCATAGCCAATAACCATGTCATAACCATGTCATAACCATGTCATAACCATGTCATAACCATGTAATAACCATGTCATAACCATGTCATAACCATGTCTGATGTCATAACCATGTAAGAAAAAGGCGTCATAGCCACGTCACTAGCTGACCACTATGATTGCATTAACAATAAAGCGTTATTCTAAAAATAATTATGAATTATAAACGAGAAAACACGTTTTCTTTTTTATTATTCTTATTTTGTAAATGTGCTGTAATTATTTTGTAATTTTCACGCAGTACAGGCAATTACGGACAAAAGAAACGATGTTTTATATTATTAGTCTTAGAAGACTGATCAGCGCATCAAATAATGTTTTTTTTCTTGATCGGCGCGATGCACAATTTATTAACTGGGCCGTACTGCCAGCTAACTGTGACATGTAAAATATTGACGTTGTTTTTTATTCGTTCGTAAATGATAAACGGTTGTGGGTTGCGGAATGACATTGAAAAGAAACAGGCTGAGCGCCGCCCAGTAACACAAACATTTCGCTTCGAAAAGAAAGTTTTTCGTGTTACTTCGAAAAAATTTAGACAAGCATCATCCGTCGACGTACCGGCGAGTTCAATTTCCAATCCTTTCTTTAACGGGTGATAGTATCACTGATACTTGTAGTCGTAAAATATTTGAGCTTCAAATATTAATCAGGACCGTCGACGAGTCCAACTCGGCGCGCGTCCTGGTAGGTTATAAACTTACAAGTCACGCGTCGCGATCCTCATTTGTAATTCATTTCGCCCCCGCTATACCGTGGCGAAAGCCACGATACGACCGCGCAGCCCACAGGCACAACGAAGGGCTGAGGGTAATTAATTTACCGGATGGTGTAGGGAAATTGGTAAAAACACGACTTCGATCTTACATTAATTGTATAAAATTCTAATTTCAGGTAAACAAGCAAAGTTTGTTTTCAATTATTACATATAACTATTAGTTGACGGATGTTACTCGTTTGGATTTTTTGATGCGAATTTTACTGGGCCGCGCTCAGCCTCAAGCTTGTCATTCCGCCGAATTTATATGATTATGAACATATAATACAAAAATTAAGTTCAAGTAAGTAAGTAAATATTTCATGCTAGGCATGTAGCACCCATTACGGTATGGGTAACCACTAATATAACCATCCATTGAGTCTTTGCTTTTTCGCTTTGCATAGCATGGCTCAGCGAGGTCCGCAGGGCACAGGGGTGCTGGGTGCATTTTGCCTATATCTAACGACAAACAAGGTGGCCTTACAACGAGAAGCATTATTAGATCGATGCGCGGCAAGCTTGCTAGTTGCTACGAAGTATCCCGAAACGGGTTAGTCCATTATCATTTCTAACAATAAACACATTGTTGGCACTTGGCAGTTGACTTGATACACGAATAATTGCATTTCGATCTTCGCGCACGAAACCAGGACACAGGAGCTTGCCTGTCATGCGTCGGCGTACACGCTTCAATATGCAATTCTTGGTAGCTGTCATGCTACGCGCAGCAGGCAGCTTCATTCCTCCATAGCTCCATTCTCCAATGAGTATGTTTATAAATATTATAGCTTGTAGCACGATCCGTTACTGTGCCGCGCCGCGCATTCAATTATTGATTATTCTTCTTGCAACGCTAATTCGGTGAAATGTGCTACTGTGCCTTGCCGAGCTGCGATGAATTGACATCGTCAGTTAACATTATAGCCTGTGCAGCAACAGTACACGCGCTTTAACCTAACCTGTAACCATGTGCTTTCGCGCCACTGCAGCGTGCAGGCGTGCTCGTTTCACACGGGAGGCGATCGGCGGAGAGGAGTTTAAAGATAAAATAGAGATAAGGATAAAATACATATATCAATAGATCAAGATAGCGATTAGAATATTGATCAATAGAGATTTTACAGCAATTTTACAAAAATGACACACATGGGCCACATAATGATTTACATGATAAACCTGCTAGCGCATGTGTATCAAAAAAATTTTTGACACACATACGCTACCTAGGAAGCGCATGTGTATCATTTTTTTTTGACACACATGCGCTTCCATACTAAGGACTAAGAATCAAAACATATAGTATATGGTATATAAATAATAAGATAATGAGTATAAAGTATGGTATATTAGTATGTTGGGTTAAAACGTTGAACTGTGCGCATGAAGGTAACCATTAAATTATTACGAAAATTTTTATGTTGACGCGGATAAAATTCGTTTAATTTTTTTAAAGTAGCGTCGCTTTTTTTTTCAAAATATTTGATTATACTATACAACCTAGCGCGCGTCGGGTTCGGGGGTAGTTTATGAATTAACAATTTGGCAAATGCAGGCAAATTATTATCCTTTTCTTCCATATTATATACTTATATATTGTAGCGCGATGCGTTACTGTGCCGCGCCGCACACTCAATGAGGCTTCTCACAGCTAGATCGGCGAAATGCGCTACTGTGCCTCGCCGAGCTGCGATGAATTGACATCGTCAATTAATATTATATTATATATATAGTGATCCTTACATAATAGGGATAAGCGGCAAGCGCGCCTAGTCGGTAAACTACATATAGTAATAATGCAAATCACAAATGCACGTCAAAATATAATATTTGCTAGGATCATGACACATTTTCATTTTATTTTTATTTTATTTTGCAATTGCATGTTTGGTTATATAATCAATATCAAATTGCTTTATATTTGGTTTATCACAGTTCTAATAATTACATTACACTTACAGAATACAACTATTTCACCTGCTACTATACAGGTAGTGTGGGTATTAACTAGCGAAGTAAACTGTGGTTTTGCATTTAGCTCTGCACGTGGAGCATTTGTTACATGCCAGTATTATAAACAAGGAAACTATGCCACTACGGCCGCTCGACGGAAGAACGTTCAACCATTAAGAATGGATCCTGAACCGACAACTGAGGATGGGCCGACTGAAGAGCCTGACGACAATATCATCAGTTAGTTAGACTTAGAGGTGTAAACCTTTTTGTTTTTTGAACATATTTAAAGGACGCAAGAGGTACCTGAAACGTTGCTCTAACCATTCCACATGCAAAGCTCTTTCTGCGCGCTTGCAGCTAGTATCGCGCACGCCACCGTTTGGTGCAACAAGCGCGCCCTCAGCTAGTGGCGCGAAAGCACATGGTTAGGTGAACTTGAAACGTATGCGGAGCTAGCCGTTATACTAATTATATTATACAATAACCAATTTTCACATAGCCATGTGTCTACGCGTACTGCGTGACGCGCTTGTTTCACAAGTAGAATAATCCTGTGCCGCTTTCGGCGGTCGCGCGCTACTGCAAGAGAAAGGGCTCTGGTTAGAGCAATAACCAATTCACCATGTGCACTGACTAGTAACTATAAATAAATAGACGAAAAACTCATGTTTGATGTTTGTTTGCAATCGTACCCTGCATGCAGAGTCCGGTACATGACAGAGTCCGGTGCGGTGCGCGCGTGGTTGAGTTGGAAAACTGGATTGAAGTTGCCCAAACATCTTTACGACGACTGACAGATTAGACTTTGTAAACTTACATTTGTCATCGATTTGGTATTTTATGATAATAAAATACTATCGATCGTGGACTTTGAAATTTCCCAAATTCACTCGTACGTGAACTTACCTGAGGACCCCAGGCTATTATGTTCATTAACATAAAGATTTGGCGGAATGACAGGCTGAGCGCGGCCCAGTAAACGTGAACTTGAAACTGACATGACAGTCTGTCGAGATTTTTTGAGGACTTGGCAGTCTCTCGATCATGTGTCGGACTTTAAAATAATCTGTCGCACTTCAGTTTGTGTCTTGGAGGACTTCGCCGCTTCGACGCGCCACGCGAACTAGCATTCTTGCTTCGCTCGAACTACAAACTAGCATTCTTCGCGCGAACTAGCATTCTTGCTTCGATCGTTGCTCTGCTTCGCAGAGCAACGATCTCGATGGGTTGACATCGTCAACCAATTCGTGTCTCACTACATGCAGTCTAGTTCAGGTAGCGCACTGCATGAAGTACGACAGCGTCGATTTTGCAGGTTTGTCGCACTGCTAATATGTAATTCAGTACCTGAATCTTGGCAGTCTCCCATCTGCAGGCGCTCCTACTAAATCGTTGTCATACGTTGTATGACCCGCCGCGCACGAAGTGCGCGGCTCCCCCTGTAGCGTCGTAGACGCTACAGGCCACGCTACAGACGCTACAGACGCTACAGACCACTATAGTGAAGCGGCAGTGTGGGTCACCGCGTGATACAACTAAATCGCTCGCCCAAATTTTAATCATTAATAAAATTCTTGTGAAAAAGCCCTTTGGGTATGAAATTGATCTAAATCGGTCGCGGTGTATTTTGGACGCTGATTCCGAATTATCTCCCATGACGTAGGGTAAAAATGCTTCCCTGGAGAGTTATGGGCAAAAAACCGTTTTGGTCACGTGACTTGTAGCGTTATGCACTACTGGGCCGCGCCGCGCATCTTCTCGCAACCCGTATGCAGATCGGCGAGATGCGAAGGATTGACATCGTGAATCAAATTCAATCACGTGACAGGCTAGTAAAACATGAATTCGATTGTTTAGGGCTCGATTTAGGGTTAGGGTTGTGGTAATAGGTAGTACAGTGCGCCATCGACAGTGAGCCGCGCGTGCCGACTGTAGGATGGTTTTTTAGCGCTAATTTCGGCCAGCACAATTTTCTCCAAACAAATAGATATTGAGTATCCTTCCCGACCTCCAATTGCAACTAAAATGGGTAAACTTACTCATAGTAGGAGGTGCACCATAAAAATAAACTTGCTCGGATTTCAAAATTTTTTGTACCATTGTTTTCTATAGACTGTGAGAATTATCACAATACCAAATTTGTCATACCTTTTTGGAAAGATCAGTAAGTTTCGCCTAGGTGCCATATTTGATGGTGCGCGGCTTTTGGAGCAAAATTAGCTGTAAAAGTCGCGTAATTTGACCAAATTTGACCAAATTCGTTGATTTTTGTCGTATTATTGATTATTTGGATATATCTTCAGTTCCTTGAATGAGATCATTCTGAAAATTGGCGACGACCTTCCAATAGGGCTTTTACAACTGTCCGAAAAATTTGGTGGATATCGGAGTTGATATAGTGATCAAAATGGGGCAAAATACGCTTCTTTTAGCTGTAACATAATGTCTGATGGTTGGATATGCTTTAAACTTTTCGGACACTTTCCTTGTAAGTCTATGAGTAAGCTTACCAATTTTTGTTGCAATCGGAGGTCGGAAGGATACTTAATATCTATTTGATTGAAGAAAATTGTGCTGGCCGAAATTAGCGCTAAAAAACCATCCTACAGTCGGCACGCGCGGCTCACTGTCGATGGCGCACTACCTACTCATAGACTTACAAGGAAAGTGTCCGAAAAGTTTAAAGCATATCCAACCATCACTATCAGACATTATGTTACAGCTGAAAGCAGCGTATTTTGCTCCATTTGGAACACTATATCAACTTCGATATCCACCAAATTTTTCGGACAGCTACAGTTGTGAAAGCCCTATTGGAAGGTTGTCGCCAATTTTCAGAATGATCTCATTCAAGGAACCGAAGATATATCCGAATAATACGATAAAAATCAACGAATTTGGTCAAATTACGCGACTTTTACACATTTTTACAGCTACTTTTGTTCCAAAAGCCGCGCACCATCAAATATGGCACCTAGGCGAAACTCACTGATTTTTCCAAAAAGGTATGACAAATTTGGTATTGTGAAAATTCTTACAGTCTCTAGAAAACAGTGGTACAACAATTTTAAAATCCGAGCATGAGTTTATGTTTATAGTGCACCCCCTAGTATAGTGGTAAGGGTTATGAATAGCTCAAAAGTCACGTGAAATTTTTGGGCGAGCGAATTAGTAAAAGCCATCCTGCCATCTGCAGAACCTTTTTATAAAGTTATAAATGGATAGTCTGCTTGACTGGTAGTCTGCTTACGACTTTCAGACATTGTTGCTGAGTTGTTTGTTGTTGGAGCCAGGGTGTGGACTATAAATACATTATGTCATATATTGCTCTAACCGTACCAGAGCCATTGCGCTTGCAGTAGCGCGCGCCCGCCTCCTACTTGTGAAACAATCGCGCCCGCAGTGGTGCAAAAGCACATGGTTAGTTGAATGTCATATAATAACAGCATAACACCCCATACTTTCAGACGAAGCTTATAAGGTTGGATGGGCGTGGTCAACTACACTGCACACCTGTCTGCTGATCCTGGCATGGCAGTGATACACGCTAATTTTTGAAGAATGTACCAGCTCCACAGCATTTCAACATTTCAACATTTCAATATTTCAACATTTCAACATTTGAATATAAATTACCACGTGACTTGTAAAGCTCTGTGGTGAGGTAATGACATAACATTTGGAGCTAATTAATCATAATATCTTTGTTAATGAGGTTCACGGTAGTGTTACAGCTGCAAACTGCAACCTAGCAAATATGTTCAACCTGAAATACAGGCGTATTATTAGATTTTGCCGGTAAATTCTTTGAATTATCGATAACGGATATTTTTAGACTTGTTTGAGACTAAATAGTTCTTTTACAGAGAGATTCAGGGCTTTGTTATCTTTTATTATGGCTTTTTGTAGACTTGAGACTAGGTTAACTTTAAGGTAGACCTTTGATAAAAAGTCATGACAAAAGTCGTTAAATAGTTAAATCATCCTAGGGATCGAAGACCTCGAGCATTGCATTAGGGTGAATATAAATATCAGGGTAAATATAATAAGTCGATGCCTTATTGCGATACTCCAGGGAGAATCAGTGTTATGATTTAATTGTGTCTTTGTTAAAACTCCGGTGATTTAAGTAAACGAGACCGTGAAACTTGGCTGACAATGTATTTATACCCTGCACTTAATGATTGTGATGTTATTAACCTTACTCTGACACCACCCTGGGATTCTATCAATAGAATCACTATACTCCTCTAAAAAGCAGACAATCCTTTTACTACATAACATGTCGCAGGGGAGTTGTAGACAGACTCATCTTCATGTGTAAAGCGCAGGAGTAGGTGTATAATCCAATGATAAGATACCAAAATAACGCTGATCACTGAGCCACTCTCTCTCTCTGTGTGTAACTAATGATAGCGTAACACGTTACAGTAAATATCTGGAGTTTGTGCTCTCTGATATGATAATGAAAATTATATTACAGTAAAACCCTGATTTACCGCGCCCCGATTTACCGCAAACCCCGATTTACCGCGGCCATTTCCTTCCCCCAAATAGGGCTTAACATGCACAATGTAAACTAACACTCTAACAGTAACAAAACCCCGATACCCGCAAACCCTGATTTACCGCGGATTTTTCCTTGCCCCAAACTCCACGGTAAATCGGGGTTTTACTGTAACAGGGAGTGTTTATAAACCTGATTCAGTAACAAGCCAATTAGAGCACAAGTTAAGCAACCACTCAGAGCTGTTTATTCAGTCACGTGATAATATTGGCTATTTATGTGGTGTCACGTGACTTGTGGTAAAAAAAACAGGGAATAATAAACGTGCATCATGATTCATAATTGAGGATTATTCACATTAAATTTTGAAATGTGTGGTGAAAATAGTGAAAGAAATGAGAAACAATCATGATGAACTTCCATTTGACTCGTCAGATAGCGCAGATTGGTTTTCGTTACGGGAATTTAGAATTTTAGACGAATTGGTTAGGATTATAATACTCTAAAATCTTGCTGAATTCCTGAAGATATCAAAATATTCAGATATTCCCATACATAGCGTCACATTAAAATACACGCAAAAAACCCTTATCTGTTTCTAGTTTAACCCATTGCATCATCGTGGCAGATGACCTCCCAGACCAATCACAATTTACGTAATCCACCACCACGTGACCTACTAACCAGCCAATCAGGGCAAACTATTCACGTCACCAACCACTCACAATCCAGTATCCATGGTCATTGGTCACGCGACTCCCCAAATTTTAGTCCCATGTTTGGTAATTGAACTAATTTTTGCCTGTTTAATTTTCTAAAATTTTCACTCTGCACGGTTACCTGCACATTTATGTAATTTCTTGCAGACGGTAATAAATTTACCCAGCGGCTGCGTCCGGTTCTGGTTTCATATGTTAGAATATGCGAGGTTGCTGTTTATTGCTAAGTGCTGTTATACGCAAATATACTTCTTTCAGGATGCTTACATTTATTAATTATTTCGTTTGATTGTGTTTTATTGTCCGATTTACTGCGACGTGAGTTTTCCATTAGTTGTCCGTTTTCATTGCATTATTCTGTGAAAAGTATAGAAAAACTCTGTCTCCCTTCAGAGTAACCTCGCATTTTTACAGTGTTACTGTTAACTGCTAAGGACATTGTAATTTATTATAATCATTCCAGGCATAATGTTCATAAATATAATATTAACGTCAATATTAAGGAGTAGTCGTTGAGTCCAATTGTAATTGATGATTCTATAATCGAACGTCTCACTCTAGATTACAAGATTATAGTCTTGCAGAAATTCATTATACCTCGTACTAGACGATGACGCTAACAGCTCACGTCGACATTATGAATAGTTTTAATGATTAATCAGTAAACAATAATTCCGCCCGTTTTTACTCAGCAAAATGCTACAAAATTCTGCTACAAAATTCTGCAACACACCCCGTACGTTAGGTGTAGTAGACGACAAATTATTTATCGGCAGACAGTGAATATAGTTCTTCTATGGTATAATTGAATGATAAATATTCATCGAGAAAAATAATTCATCCGTTGAGGATGATGCATGCTTCGTAAAATAGTTTTGAAAATTATGACCGAGCAAAATTATAACCAACAAAGATTATGAGTATGACAGATGAGGTAAAGTAAAATTGTAATATTAATGGATCTATTAAAAATCTTTAATGATAGGAGTAAAACCGCCCACCAACTTTTTCCTGATTGATGGTTTACTGCCTTTTCAAGTTCTGACACTAAAATATCAATCGCTCTACTCTCCCAGTCGAGAATTAAGAACTATATCACATTTATCATTTTATCTGTTTGTTTCCAAAGTTTTACTTTTCAGTCCCTAATCTAAAACCCGGGCTTAATATTCCTCAGAAGGAACTGGCCCCACCAAAGAATTCGGAGAATTTCATTTGAATTCAAGACTGTTATCAGTAAAACATAATTTAGGATTCTCACTCTTATCAGATTAAGCTCATCATTGTATAATTAGCACCAAATTACCCAATCAGGCCAGAAACCTCAAACGCCCTTACTTTCCCATGTTATCATGTTAAATCACTGACAAATACATAAACATTTGGCAGGCTCTTTTTATCAATCTTTTACTTTTGTCCGTACTGGGAGAACAGTCTGAGAGAGAACCGCGTAACTCGAGAACGGTAGGTGTTAGTTTAGATGGTGTTATTTTATTCTCATCGTGGGAAGCAACGTATAAAGCTTGTTCTTTTATTATTTATAAAGATTAATGTTCTTCTGAATAGTACGTGGTAACTTGATCAGAGAGGTATGATCCTAGCTTTATCAGCTTCTCATATGTACGTGTTGAGAAGTTCAAGCAGCTCACTCCGCACAATTCTACGTTTTAATCCCGCCACTAACGTCTCATTGTAACTAGGTCGATTAAACCTCACCTTAATGCTTCAATGCTTTTACTTGAACTAATCTAATAAAATGATGGATTTACAGTTAGCTTCTACCAGGTCTTTCATGGCGACTAAACCAATTTAGCAATTATTTGTTATTGTTCATTATTTGTCGATAATCCCGCTCACTAAACAAAGCTGTAAATTATATTTATCTTTTTGCATTTTTTTGCAAAGAATTAAATTAAGGTAAATATGCAAAATGCTATCAACCGATCCGCGACGGTGCACTGTGCAGTCTGCAGAACTATTCGGGCAAATGTCACGTGACTACCATGTAAGGATTGGCACGTGACTACCATATAAGGAGTGGCACGTGACTACCATATAAGGAGTGGCATGTGATTACCATATAAGGAGTGGCACGTGACTACCATATAAGGAGTGGCACGTGACTATACCATACTACTCTGGCATGTTGCAAGATCATTAGAACTTAACTTCGTCATAAAATTATTCTTGACCTAGGTATGCACACGCCCATATCCAACAAACACACCTGCAATTCTTACAATATTGTTAGTGAGATGGGTGTCATTCATGGCGCTAAGATATTCACCGCCTTAGGCAAACATTTAATTGACCCACGGAAAACCCGAAAATAATAAATCGGAGTTTCCGTTTTTCCCCCTGACAAGCTAACAAATCGCAATACCCACGACCGCCTAGGTTATGCAATCTAAGTGAAAGCAACGATCTGTGCAGCTTTATCAATATCGCCGTTCTGCTCTGCGCCGTACCTTGCAGCTCACCCACCTGCAGATATGATATAACCGAGCAGTGATCACAGCTATAAATATTAAATAATACGGATACAAGCTGCTGCAGCCCTGACAATGCAACACAGTGCCTGCAGTGTAGCCTCCACACCTGTAGGTAGCTGGAGGCATGCAGGGGATAGAGCAGGAGTCAGCATGAGGTATGCAAAACTAATAGATGAAAGAAAGTGCGCGTCAAGTGCGACAACTCCTAAACACATAGGACATTATAGTTCGTTTTAAGTTCTCCTGCCTCAGAAAGCCTATCAATTCGTCACGTGACCCTCTCACCCCCTCTGATTGGTCCCTGTGCAGACCCTAATATAACACATATGTTATCTCCATCATCGGGCTGCTATTCATAGTAACTATGTTAACCTTCTGAGGAATATAAAGTATTTGGGAGGCGTGATCTAACTCTAAGGTATTTCTGATGAATATTCCATGTCACGTAAAACCTATAAAAGTATAAGGCACGGTACTCCTGCACTGACTCCACATATACTAAAATAACCTGCCCACCAGACCTGTAACCTGTCGTATAGGAATGCGAGAGATAAGGGTTGATAAACCTACACTCACCCTGAATGTCACAAACAGAGGGTTCTTTCAGTGACCCTCCGGCTCTGGCACTCGTAACACGGTAATAGGTGACACTGCATTCGATGAGATTGTAGGGTTCCATGATACAACAGTGAAGTTGGGTGAGCACCCTCCTGCAGCACCCTGCACTGGATAGCAGAACTGTCCCGGTATTTTTACCATAGTGATTATTAGTATCACGTGACCATGGTGATTATCACGTGACCATGGTGATTATCACGTGACCATGGTGATGGTAGACAAGCAGGAGGGTCCATGTTCCAAGATCCCTTAACTCCATGATTACTACAGTGGAGTTGGGTGAGCGCCCTCCTGCAGGTCCCTGCACTGGATAGCAGAACTGTCCTGGTATTGTGAGTTACACGGGCATATCTGGAAGGGTTCTCTGAGTAATCCTTGCTGGTCTTTAGTACGGAGTCCTTAGTACTGGGTCTATATATAGAGCACCTGTATTAGGTTTACCAGGCTCGCGCGTATGTTACAATTAGGTTTCACTGGTCTCTAATAAAGTAATAAGATCATGCTCTAGACACAAAACAAAGTTAGACGTTACATAACACGGGGGCGAGGGGACCAGGGGATGGAAGGGGGCTATGAGAGGGGGGCGCAATGGGGCTACAAGAGGGGGCAAGGGAGCTACAAAAGGAGGGGGTTGTAGATAAAACTATTAAACAAGGGGAGGAACAGTCTCTTACTGCGGGGGCACACTTATACTGCTTCCACTTAAACCCTATAAAATTAGCATGACCCCTGGTGCATGTTATAGTGCAGCTTCCAGGCATGCAGCTGTCTTTGAGCACTGTGCACTGTGCAGAGTGGGGTTTCCAGCGTTCTGATGAATGGAGTGTTCGGCACTATAAGGTGACTGATGCCTAAGTATGAACACCCAGGTTCACTTGTGATTCACAATATGCTCGTGTCACCACGTCTAATTTTACTAATTCACCAGTGCCAAAATACCTAATGCTAGATCACCTGATTTTAGTGAGTCACGCGGTCGTAAAAGTGTTATATAAAGTCTAATCGGTGTTGTTTTTGTCCTTTATTCTTGATTTTACTAGTAACTTGGTCCTTAATTAGTTAATATATTTCTCTTATGATTTCCTGAATACTCATTTTTTCTTCAGAATGACCATAACCTTTATACTTCAGAAAGCAATAGCAAACATGATTATAAGGCTTATAAAGATCATGTGAATAAGTCACATTTCTGTAATTTTAAAATTCCGGAATGGCAGTGAGATTTCTGGAGAATGTGCCAGGACGTCATGTTGCTGAGAGGTGAAAGGCGCTTACTGCTTCACTCCAAAAGTCGTGGTATTTGGTATTAATTAATTGACTTCAGTACTTCGCCCACACCCGCTGACATATTAAGCCTGGACCTCCAAATTATTTGCAATAAAAAATTCTGTTATTTTTATAAGCGCTGCGAAAACAACAATTACCTGAAAGAGATGATAGACTGAGATGGAGCTCATTTGGTCATGTGTTACGATCCGATGAATGTACCCCTGCATTTTCATCTAAAAAATGAGCTTTGACTAATGATCTTTGATAATTTAGGAAAGGCCGAAATCAGTTAAACTTATTACACAGTATCTTACGCTAATTTTAGAGATTCAAGCTCAACAAACGATAAGATACTTTTCAAACCTAGATATTTGTCCATAAAAAGAAACAAGTGGCGAGCACTTGTTGTTATTGGAATAAGGTGGATCCCTTTTAATTATATCACGCGGCCTTAATCGTAATTTTTCAGCGGACTAACCTTATCATTATTAAATTGGGGAACAATAGGACATGTGGAAAAGTCTGAATCATCATTACCTTAGTCTGGTGCTAAAAGAAGTTTTAATCCCGTTCATATTAATGAACATTAAAATCAATTTATCATCGGCTGTCACTTCGGGCCCAACACAAAAAGAATTACATTATTTTATTTACGCTTCTAAATGTCTGGTGCTAAAACTCTAAAAGTTGTGCAATGACACATATAACTATAAATAACTTAATAAATTAGGCATTTATACAAACAAATTGTGTTCACTTGAGAGAGATGCCGTTAAAAAATTAAGCAGCCCTACTTTCAGTTTTATTCAGCCGTAAATTTCTGTGGAAATTTTAAATTTCGAACTTAAAAGCAAACAAAACCTAACTATCAGAATAGAATAGACTGATTATGCTCACTACACCTTATCACCTATCAGCCCTATATTTTCCGGGCTATGCTAATGTATTGCCGGTCATTTTCCTGTCGTTTATATGTCCTTGCAAGCTCGAAAAACATATGGTCCACCAAGCAATAAAATTATGTGATTTTCTCATTTGTGCAAAGCCATCCAAAATCCTTTGGGTCCAAAATCAAAAGTCCAAAATCAAAAGTTGCCCATTTATCCTGCTTAATTTTGACACTGAATACCTCAGCACCTGAATTAGGATCATTCACATTGAATCCGTCAGAAAGTCAAAATTAGGGTTAACAAGCTATTTTCTAATGACGGAACCGGCTCGATTCCAGGTTTATTATTATCCTTAAATACTTAGAGTGTATTTATGAAATTAACTACCATAAAATTTTATACCATAACTCCAATTTTCCAGAAATTTAACTTTGATTAAGATAGACACTAGACTGCTATTTCATCGAGAAAATTGTTCCGATAAAAAGTTTTGTTAAATCTAAATTAATACAGGTTCCAAGATATCATAATCATAATGACCACATATTAAATCCATATTTAAGTAATGAGCAAGTGGGTGCCAACTGCCTTCTTTGCAACATCAATATTTGTTTTAACGTTAATGGGAGATTTATAACATCACTCACCACACGCTTATGCCATAGTTATTAGTATTACTATAAGTTATCGTGCCTTTCTATTTAATTTAATTACTTATAGTGTTATACGTCTTGCAATATTATTTGAGCACCTTGCAGACTTTGGCGCAGAGACAACTATATTGACTTTTTGCAGACTTAATGCGTTAAGTATCAGCTCACCTCATCTTCCAGACTTGATTTAGATTTCCGTAACTTACTTATTTTCATTTTGTGTTAATGAATAAAATAGAACTAGGCAACAATAAAAACGGTTTGTAGATTTAATGCGTTATTAATTATTATCGCTCCAAAAGATCCCCTCGACTTTCAGACTTAAATTGTCAACTCAATTTTCCGTCACTTATTTATTTTCAAAATTTTTACTATCATAATTTACTCATTTACTTTTGTGAAATTTGCTGATTAAAATTATATAGATTTTAAATTTAGGGGGTTCTAATCCCCCTCAATTCTCAATTAGAGTTGACGAATCAATATAATCATCGACCCTATCATCAAGCTAAACTATAAACTGTAACTCTAGATGGGAATTGGGTAAGTTTAGGCAAAATTCAGTACGGTTGTAATGTCCACATTGGTTCACACTAGCTGTTGAAAAATATTTATGGATATTTTCGAATTCTCTAGCTTACTTCGGGACATGGGGCGGTAGTTGAATGTGTCCTATGTGCTACCGCTTTACTTCGGGACATAGGGTGGTAGTTGAGTGTGACCTATGTGCTACCGCTTTACTTCGGGACATGAGGCGGTAGTTGAATGTTTCCTATGTGCTACCGCTTTACTTCGGAATATGGGGCGGTAGTTGAATGTTTCCTATGTGCTACCGCTTTACTTCGGGATATGGGGCGGTAGTTGAGTGTGTCCTATGTGCTACCGCTTTACTTCGGGACATGGGGCGGTAGTTGAATGTATCCTATGTGCTACCGCTTTACTTCGGGATATGGGGCGGTAGTTGAATGTGTCCTATGTGCTACCGCTTTACTTCGGGATATGGGGCGGTAGCTGTTGAGTGTGTCCTATGTGCTACCGCTTTACTATGGGACATGGGGCGGTAGTTGAGTGTGTCCTATGTGCTACCGCTTTACTTCGGGACATGAGGCGGTAGTTGAATGTGTCCTATGTGCTACCGCTTTACTTCGGGAGATGGGGCGGTAGTTGAATGTGTCCTATGTGCTACCGCTTTACTTCGGG
This sequence comes from Bolinopsis microptera, assembly GCF_026151205.1. Taxonomy (NCBI): domain Eukaryota; kingdom Metazoa; phylum Ctenophora; class Tentaculata; order Lobata; family Bolinopsidae; genus Bolinopsis; species Bolinopsis microptera. Next base: position 11,447,454 of record NC_087084.1, on the reverse strand, counting down.
ATATGGGGCGGTAGCTGTTGAGTGTGTCCTATGTGCTACCGCTTTACTTCGGGACATGGGGCGGTAGTTGAGTGTGTCCTATGTGCTACCGCTTTACTTCGGGACATGAGGCGGTAGTTGAATGTGTCCTATGTGCTACCGCTTTACTTCGGGATATGGGGCGGTAGCTGTTGAGTGTGTCCTATGTGCTACCGCTTTACAAAACGTCCGGTAATCCAATCCCCGACCAATGAGACAAGTTTACTCGTAACCCAAACCAAACCTAAAATTATAAACATAATGGAGCATAAAGTCATTAGTTAATTATAGCTTGCCTATAACCGGATCACCCAGTTAACCTCTGATTTCCGGTTATCTGTTATCTGTTGATAAACAATGTGTCGGCATTTGCTGCAACCATGGAAACAGACTGGAACTTGACTCGAAGTTGACAGGATTGGAACCAGATATTATCTTAGACCAGACAAACTATACCCTGCCACGTGACCGATAGTAGTTGTAGGACTGCACTGTATATCTTGTACCTGACATTTTACTATCTGTACCACGTGATCGCTACCCCCAGACTGCGTCCCGTCACTTCTTCATCTAACAGATTAGACTATACTTTACAAAACCATGTTACAAACGCCAGGAACACTAAACTACATTAACATGGAATTCGTCCACCGCTCCACTGGCCGATCACCAATACTGGTGGTATTTCACAATTTAAGTCTGCAGTTGTAAGATGTTACTGACAGTGATGTCAGTGCCCTGCCAGATCCAATCTTACTGAGCTGCTAAACTAACTGGACATGTCGACATGATCTCACCCTGTTAAATTCGGCTAAATGCACCACATACCTCAGCGTTACTACACTTTCCCTGCCAGACTCAACGACTTTGTACCACGTTTTCACTGTCTTTCACAACATATCACAACATATTATAACATAGACTACAACCCTGCTACTTTTACGAACTGTGGATAAAACCAGCTCAGTGAAGAATGTGAAACAACCAGTGAAACAGCAGTGAAATGTGAAACAAAGCAGCTAACATCTCACACCTAGTATTTATAGACAGCTGAGAGAAGCCGTACCCCCACGTAACTACCACCACACTGCAGCTCTCTCCCTAGATACCATGTCATGTAACACTTGTGATCGTCTGTGTGCTCTTCCTAGGCGTATCTGGTATCTAGTATCTGGTATCTTGTAGAGTAAAAACCCGCGCCCCGATTTATCGCAGCTTTTACCTTTCTTTCAAACTCTGCGGTAAATCGGGGTATCACTGTATCTAGTATCTAGTATCTTCGACACAGGCGTGCCAACTCTTAGTTTGACGTTCGTTTTCATTTGTCTCACTCTAGAACTTTCTAAGCTTTTGGGACGATGTTAAAATCGATTTGGTTGATTGTCCCGTCCCTAGCCCCAACACTGCTATTACTCTGGTTATCACTTCGTTAGGGTGTTTCGTATACGCTCGTCTAAGGTGTCTGCAACAAATTGTATTTGTACTTCTCAATTTTTCAATTAACTCGCACACAGTTTGCTCTTTTTGCTTCATGTTTCACGACACGCTGTGCATACATCACATATTTTATGTGACGGTCATGAGAGAAGGTTGAAAACTTGAATAATGTTCAGTTGCTTACGGAGCAAGACTAGATAACGGACGCGTTATTAAGTTATTTAACTCTAAGTGTAATAGTTCTTTAACAAACAAGTATTGTATTTTCGACTGTTTCATGTTTCACCCGACAACGACGACAAGCTTTACATATTTTATGAAATAGACTAGTCTCCCAGCTCATCACTGCTACTTGTTCTTACTCCCTGAAGTAAAGAGTTTAAAACCTTTTCATTTCAACATACAACACAGGCCGCTGTGTTTTTAGGCAGATCATAGCTTACTAGTACAGTTTTACATTAATATACGGTCTGTTGTTTAAGCAGTTCCTATAAGTTATTTACAGTAAGTTGACTGATTTTAACATAGTGATATGTGCTCTGATTACGTATTAAGATAGTCGTGATATGTAGTTTTAGTTGTCATTGATACCTTAGCAGTCTTAACTTTTACCTTATATGAGGTTTGTTCGTGACCAGACCATGTTGATGTACTTAGTACTGCTATCACTTTAGTGCTGTGACACCTGAATTCCGGACGTGAATGCACGGTACTGGCATACATTGGGCATTTAGCAGTTATAAAAACTTGATTGTGACATTTGATGTCACACTGGTTAGGATTGTGACATTTTATGTTACACTGATTAAGATTGTGACATTTTATGTTACACTGATTAAGATTGTGACATTTAATTTTACACTGGTTAGGATTGTAACATTTTAATGTTACACTGGTTAGGATTGTGACATCTGATGTTACACTGGTTAGGATTGTAACATATGATATTACACTGGTTAAGATTATAAAATTTAATGTTACGCTGGTTAAGATTGTAACATTTAATGTTACACTGATTAAGATTGTAACATTTTAATATTACACTGATTAAGATTGTAACATTTAATGTTACACTGGTTAGGATTGTAACATCTGATGTTACACTGGTTAAGATTATAACATTTAATGTTAGACTGGTTAAGATTATAACATTTAATGTTACACTGGTTAAGATTATGACATTTCTACCCAGGTTTGTTCTATCCTAATTTCTCCCGGTTTTCTGCTTCCCAGCCTCAAATTTCCCCTCTCAAGACCTAAACGTAAACTTTAAGGCCGGAAAATTATGGCCGAAAAGGTAGATAGGTATTTTATGGTATTTTACTAGTTGTTACTTAATAATAGTTATGGTATTTCATTATTTATTGTTTATGGTAATTTTATTGATACAGCTAAAATATTTTTGCAGATCCTGTAAATATACGTTGCATGCCTTGACATTTTGATGATATCTGCATCGCAGGGTAGAATAGATAAAGTCCTGTACCTTCGATATTTGTACTCAAAAGTCAAATGCAGCAGTAGGAATGACTTAAATATGTAGAACTAACAAATTTTATCCAACACATGACTTTTGAGATTCGTTAGTTTGTTAGTAACGACTTTGTTTTCTGTTTGTTTCGGCAACCGTGACTACCAGTACCACCTAAATTTGACACATTTTTGGCAGTTTTGCAACATTTTTGTCAGTTTTGCAGCATTTTTGTAGCATCTAATCAAGGCTAAATTTAGATAGTATCTCCAACTTGACATCCGCAACATTATAACCACTAATATCAAAGGACGTGACACATACCTTAAATTTATTCATTATTCCTTGCTCGTGCGATGTACAAACAGATCCTTTTGAAAAATCTAATTGCCGACACAATAACAAGCTTTCAAAGGATTTTTAACATTTTTGAGTCCCACTTACCCACTTATTGGTGTCTTTTATCTAACTGACTTTTCCAACTTTTCCAACTTTTCCACATGTCTTAAAGCCAATTTTAGTCAAATTTCTTTAGTTGTGAACATCGTACAAGGCTGAAAATTCACCGAGGGTGTTTATGTTATCGATGAGAAAACAAAATTGCTTCTAAAATTTTCACGTCAGATAATCAATTATAATTATATCGCCAATATCAGTATAAAAATTGCACAAAATGAGAAGAAAGGTAGATTTCAGAAAAACCAGAAACCTCCAACATTTTTCAGTTACAAAATGTTTCGAAAATATTTCTTTAATTTGCTCCACTTTTTATGCAATTTGATCACTTTTAGCGAAACAAATTATTTTCGAATTTTCAAAATTGTTCATTCTGTACAATATCCATCTACGTTAACAACAAACTAGAACCTATCCGGTGGGATTCTATGGTCTCATACTCACAGCGCCACGTACAATATCCAATCATCGTTAGAATCTGTTACGGTCCACGCATCAATTTACTGTTGAATATTTGTTTCATATAATTGGTAAATTTAGATCCTCTCAACGATCTAAAATATTTTGATACTTCTCTCATGGTTCACGCAAGTATATAGTTATAGCCGTCGGAGGTTCACCCTTTTTTAAAGAATGCGTTGTCGACGCCTCTAAATCATCAGTAATCATATCGTGCATAAATATCTAGTATTATTACGGAAATAGTTTGTTTATAAGATCTACTTTAGATTTTGTGGATGGAATCGGTAAATTTAGGCCCTATCAACGAGCTGAAATATTTTGATGCATGGCTTGTGGTTCATGCACAAGAATATATTTGTATTATCGGAGGTCCACCCTTTTTGAAAGAATGTTGCTGCTCTGTAAATCAGAGGTTATCCAATCGTGCATAAATATCTAGTTTCATTAATATTATAAAAATATTTCGTTAGACTTAGTGCACAAAATCTACTTTAGATTTTGTGGACATTTTTTGTTGCTTGCAGTTAAACTTTCTGATTTACCCCTAATTTTTTTAGAGCTTTTCATTCAAAAGTGAAACAAAGCCTTCGTGACGTAAATTTAATAAATTTGTATTGTTATAATTAGTTAACAATTATTTAAAAATCACACAACAATTATTTTCTTTTTTAAGTTTTAAAGAGTCTACGTTATACCTTTACAGGCACGTAGCCAGGGGGGGGAGGCTAGGGGGGCTAAAAAGATAAGCCCCCTAGTCCCCATGGTCGCCTGGTAACTGGGCTGTGTTTATGACTGTAGTCAGTCAAAGATTTGAACTGTGGATTAGTAAATATATGTCATTAAATCCAAGCAAACATTCTAGAAGACTTCTATAATTATAGTCAATAGTGTCCCCTAGACCGTAGGAAATGTAAAAATCTTAAGACGATGAGGCCTGAGTAAGTCGTAAATTCTGATTGGAGAATGCAGATTGCTGTTGTGAAGTTACCAAATTTACGTGAGTACTTGATTCTTTTCAATCCCAGTTTATTGCTGTCCTACAAATTTCTTTAATGCCAAATGTCGTCTAAAACACCCTGTTTCGCAAAAAATTTCCGGGGGGCTGCGCCCCCCTAGCCCCCGCCAAGGGGCTCCGCCCCTGGACCCCGCTGGGGGCTGCGCCCCCAGACCCCTGCCACAGCTTGCTCGCTTCGCTCGCTGCGCAGCTTGATTGGACGCGTCGGCTCGCTTCGCTCGCCGACAGCCCCCCTCAAAGAAAAATCCTGGCTACGTCCCTGTACCTTTATAATATGTTCCACGAATTCCCTTGCTGGAATACGTAATTTAGAACAAATCACCATCACGCCAGCATGACAACTGAATAATAATTAAGTTTTTAATTAGTTAATTTATCAAAGTCCAACCGTAGACTCCAATAAAGGTATTTAGGTATGTCATTTAATCCCGATTTAAAATACTCGAATGATTTTCAATGTCTAGCTCAATTAATTAAAGTAATTCATAAAATAAATCGATTGCTGATGATCGTTTTATTTCTTGAACCTTATTATGATTTGTTAGTTTTTGCGTTATGTTTGAAGACTACCATGAAAGGGTAATAACTAATAGAGTGCATTAAACTTAAAGAATATTGATAACTTAGGAACTTTTCTGAAATTTACTGTAGTCTTTCTCACGCGTCATCGGCAAATTCATCAATCCCATAAGTCTATACATAGACGTTAATTATTAGACATGTCTAATAATTAACGTTTATTTATTTATGTAATTCAAAGTCTAATGCTCAATCACAATGCTTATTTACTTATTCAATTATTACGTTGTCACGAATAATCTTCAACAGTCAACTTAACCTCCAGTCTAAAACTAATATTTAATATTTACTTGAATAAACTGCATAAGTCTATATCAAATACTTATTTTCTTAATTCTAAGCCTACAACTTATTTCCTTACTAAACTCCAGTATAGGTCTAGTACAATCTTCACTCAAGTATAATACCGGCCAGCCCCGCATTGAAAGTGTTACAAAATAACAGTGTTTATTTACCTGCTAGTAAGGGTTATTGGTAACCGTTAATGTTTACACCACTCATTTGCAGACAGTTTGTTTACCTTGCAGCCGTGTAACTATGAATATCAATGACGGTTGTCACGTGATCACGTGGGTGCTAGGTAACCAATCATGTTTCCATGGTTATGTCACGTGAAGAAATTGCATGTTTTAGCACGGTTTTAGCTTAGTATTATAGTATTATATAAAGTTTAATTGTGTACCGTGTAACCTTTTTTAGCTGCAAGTCAAAGGGGCATTGCACCCAGCAGCCAGCAGTCCTTTAATTTCTGATTGCTAGTTGACAGCTAATTTATTCGATTTGTAAACGTCATTATCCATTATCTTCCCTTCGGGGCCTTGGGTCATTTCCGTTGTTCATTTCTTTTTTATGAACGAATCGCTTAACTTGACTTAGCTTGAAACAGTCCAATCATTTACCACCGACCACCGTAACGTCTAGAGGTCGTATGAAATTGGTAGCTCTTCTATTTTATCATAAAATAGAACGGGAAAATAAAAGTACATAAAATGTATGTAGGTACTGGGCTTTTCCCGTTCTCCTCTTCTCTTTTCATTATAATTGTAATTACTGTCAGGATCTGTGCAACAAATGTCTCAATTTGATCTTCAACAGGAATCCTGCAAGGAAACCTTTTAGTGGAAATTGATTTTATTAATCAGATTCCGTACTTATTTCACGGATGAAGATTCGATCAGCTGCACACTTTATCCCCTGCCGCAAGGTTTCCAACCAATCATTTCATTAATTTGTCTGTTAATTCTTATCCCGCTTTCATAGTACGGGACTGTGAGGGATATCGTGTTACCTTTTTTGTTGGTGGGCAAGGAAAACACGAACCAGACCATGAGGCCACCAAGACAGGGAGCTGAATAATAATCCGTCGTGTTGATCTCGGTAATTTCATTTTCTGGTAGTGGTAATTATCATCTAATATTGTTAAGGCGCCTTTCAATTTGTTGTTAAGGATGGTTGGAGAGTTTTAGCAGTAAAATGTCGGGTTTCAACTGCTTTCAAAGCAATTTGTTCCCCAAAGTTTATTTCATGTTTAACCTGGCTCATTAAAGTTCTTCCAGGGTTATAGTTAATTAAAAGCTGTAGCTAAACTATGAGATCAGATAATTTTTCATTTCAAACTAAGCAAAGATATCTTCGTACACATTGCTTTTAATCCAAACATGACCACAGTTTTAAATCCTCTTTTGCACCTGCAGAATATTCATACTTGTACGTGTCTTATTTCAGCTGAAAGAAGAATGAAGATTAACTTAAATCATAACAAGGTGTTAATTCACCATATTACATTAAAGTAATTTACCCGGTAGATAACGGCTCCAACAAGGACGTTAACAATGAAAATAATTACCACAATCCTCTAAATCCAGCATACTCAACTGACACGATCTCATTCCAGCCAAAAATAGATACCCTCAATGCAGCTACTCTTAATTCATTATCAAGTTATACAATTTATGTGTCTGAAAACAGACAATTATTTTAAAATATCCCCTTTGAGAGGGTGGTCTGACCATTTTAAATCGTCTAAAACGTGCAAACTTTGCAATATTTTAAACACGATTCAACACGATTCCCCTCACATAATTATATCAGGAGGTGCCCTGTTTCCCGATTCCGAATTCAGCGACCACAACTAAGTTGATTAAGCACAAATCAATCAAATTTTCTGCCAACAGTTAGCGATAATCTGATTCCAGTCGATTGTATGCACTTTAAAATGGGCAGACTGACTTGATTTTTCCGCGTGGAGATGTAATTGTGAGAGTTCAAATTTGAAGGCGAATAGGATTACTTGCAAATTAAGATTTAGGAGAGAAAAGAAATGCGGCTTGTAAGGTTTTCTTCATGTAAGCACGGAGTTTTGGTTAGATATTCTATTGTAGGTGTTGACGAGAAGGTATTCCAGTAATTGTGGATATAATGAAACAATTAATCAACAGCAAGATAACATCACAGATAACTTGAGTCCATTTACCTAACCTGCAAGAATTGAAAGAAGCTCCCCTGAAGAGCCATGTTTGATTGTCACAAAAGCTAATAATAACAAACTCACAACGATTAACACATGTTATCTTGCAGCTTCCAATCTGACAACCTGTCGCACAATCTCCACAATTACTCTCAAGAATTACTTTCCTCCAGAACTAATAAAAACTATTTACCGACACTCAGTCACCTACCGAGCATGCAATAATCCAGACGAAACCTGTCCTCAAGTAAACACGAGATATCATCACCTGATCACCATGCTGCCGGTGCCATGTCTAAACCTGTTACTCTGTTAGAGTCTAATGTTACAGTGGATACCGCTCCTGGTCGGGAATACTGCAGAGGAGGATACAGTTACTGTTATTTGTTACAAATTTTAAAATTTCACCGTTACATTATAACATATTATTATAGTTATATTAATGAATATTATCAGGGGCGTGTACATACTACTGTGACGTTGGTTTACGGGTATGTCATTACATTGTTACAACGGTATAGCAACAACTGCAGGATCGTGATTTTTGGGGGTTGGGTAAACTTTTTGTCATTTTCTGGCAGTCATTTTTTCAGAATTCCACATTCTACAACGTCATTGTTCTCATTTCGATGTTACTCTATTCAAGTCGTAATTGTAGGTCGTTTTCATGTCGTTTAACTGAACTAAAGTATCGTGGCTGCAGACAGCTTAAGATTATGCCCATAGAAGACCGCTTCGACTTTCTTGACCTTATTTTCTTCTTTAAGATTGTGAAGCAACATATACCTGTCACTTTACCCTCATATTTGCAACCATTTCAAGGCCACTCAAGGTTAAGAAATAGCCACATGGACCCCTTATGTTTTGTAAGCTCAATCTTACCACGAGCAAGCTCTAACGCTTTTGCTAAAAACTTTTACTTTAGGACCCATTCCAAATGGAATCATATTCCTCTAGCTATACGTGAGATAGAGACTATTTCTGAGTTCAAAAGCAAACTGACCTCCTACATGTGGGATAAAATTCTGCCGGAGGACTTTGATAATGATCTAGATTATTCCCTCGAGACAGAGATGTGAGGCAGTCTACCTAAAGCTAACAATATGTTCATAAGATCTTAAATCCCTGTTGTCTGTATTTCTCATTTCTCATTTTAGTGCATATCATTTAATGTTGTTCATTTATTGTGTAAATTTGTATGTAATTGATTGATTTGAAAGATTTCAATAAAAAAGGCCGTAAAATGGCGTATAATAGTGGCCAAACTCTATTTCCCAGTTTCAACTTGAAACAGTTAAACGACAAGTAGGACACCATGTTTTACCTCGTCATTGAGAGACGCTAGCTGCTAGTCGTGCTTCCTCCAATCATGAACTCACAATCGTTTAATGTCCAGTCTATCTGTCCAAGAGGACTGTCTGCCTTATAAAGTTATAATTTAATTTGTCTAATTAAATCTAATTAATATAATTAATGGACAATAGAGTGATCTTAATTTTTTTGTTACCTGAGATTCAAATTGCGAATGATTTTGTAAGCTTCGTGCAAAAATATAGACTTTTGGTTTGGTGCAGAATCTAAGTTTGCAACTCCCTCTCCATTGTATATTAATCCTTACTCAAGATTAATGACAATATATATTAGACCAGATGCGCCGGCATTTTTAATTTAAATTAATTCATAAATTGTTCGTTCGTGGGATATTACGTGACTAAGATAAATAATAATTTGAATATTTCTTCATCTTGGTATTGGCCTAAAGAAACAAATTATTAATGCTCCGTTACAGGAACGGTATAAGGTCCCCGTCTGAATTCTGTGAGGTTAACCGAACAAATAATATTATCAATTATTCATTTTCCTAGACGAGCATTCATTCTGCACAATTGTAATTACTAAATTAGCTACACTTTTAACACGTGTAAAAATATAATTTACAATTTCTTGGTATTTGATTCAAGAAATGAATTATCATGGCTCCGTTACAATAAGTTAATAAGGATAAGTTGTGAGTTGACCGGTGGAGGTTTACGTGGTTTACTGAAGAAATCTTATCATTTATTTTTAATTTCGCTTAATTAACGTCTGCACAAAGATTGTTCCAAATTCTAAAATAAGCTGCACTTTTACTCGTGCCTAATATAATCAGGTTTTTAAGACGTTAGAAATCTGCAAAATGTTGGATCGGTTATTAATGTCTCTGTTCGGATCAGCGCGGTGATACAAAACTAATCAATCCTCAAGGAAGTTGGAAAGGAGGTATCTTATTTTCCATCTATTCAAAATTACCAGATTTTATAATCATAGTTCATTTCAAATATGGTTCATTCTCTACTGTGATTTAATGAACAATATCCTGTCTACCCTAAAATTTTCCGGCCCTAACGTTTCCGTTCAATTTGTCTTGAGAGGAAAAACAAAAAGCCGGAAGGATTTCTGGCCGGAAAACTTTCGGCTTTCAAACAGTTTTGGCTCATGACGCAAAACGCGATTGTTTTATCCTGGACTAAAGTAATAACTCCCCCTATATCCTCCAATTCAATTTTCTCGAAACATCTAGGGAAGTGAATTATCTTGGGAAGTAAATTATCGAGAGTTTGATAAAAAATTTCTTGCACTAAAAAAATACCCGGCTAAGAAGCTGTTATTTGTAATGTAGTGCCGATCACATCCGAATATCTTATACCTCCTTATTACAAACATTAGTGCGTGTACCATTAGTCAACTTCACTATCTCACCCCGCCCACCCAGAAGGGTGGAGGGAGCCCCCTTCTCCTCTCTCTCCAGCTCCCCGTTAACCAGCTCTGAGGCTGGCACCCCAGCACACCAAGGCGCTTGTTACGAGTGCTGCAGGCTGCAACTCTGTAATCAGATTAGTCGCCAGGACAAACAATGCAGCTACAATGAATTAAGTTAGCATGCGAGTGTGAAGGAAATTAGGTCTGGAGCTGGATTGCAGGATTTGTAGATCTAGGATACACTAGTAAACACTGTGTAGAGCTGTTTGTTACGGTGCTCATACAATTAGATTGGCGCGGACTGCGGAGCGGGAAGAATTGTGCAAAATTATATACGGTCATGTAATCAGTAAATTCTAGATCCTTTATAGAATGCGGGATTTGTGTTATAGTCCTAGCAAAAAACTGACAGCTTTTCATCTGGGATTGTTGTAATTTTCTCGAAAGTATCTGCCTCAGCCGTGCGAAGCCTCCCTTAACGATTAGCCTTGCATGCCCTGAGAATATTTCCCCAAAACCGAACATATTATGTCTCTACGTCTAAGGCTAACATAAGTTTCTATTTTCCAGTCATTTATCATTTATGAAGAAATATAAATAATGTTTCTGTTCGTGATTTTCGAACGGTGAAAATTTGAAACTCTGGTGGATACATATTATATGGTCACAATCGAATTTAGGTGGCCAAGTCTTTTTTTGTCTTTGATCCTGGTTGCAGATCGGACATTCTACCCTTAAAGTCACGTTAGTGAACAGACGAACAAAATCGACCTCTTGAATGTCATCAACCATTATTCTTAAGTAAAATAAATATCTTATAACATAAAAGTTTCATTACCGGGGATTTAATAAAATTCAAATAAATATCTTAAATAAATATCTTATAACATTAAAGTTTTGTTTTATAGGATATTTATTTAAAGTTTGTTAAAATCCCAGTACTGAAACTATAAATCAACCCATTTTAGGGCTTACGAAATATGAAATATGTACAACTAGAACAGTTTATAAAAACTAAAAGACTTGTCCCTGAATATTCAGTCCATGTACATTCTTATGCAGTTTACCGCGATTCTGCATAACCAAACCGCAAAATAATTCTGTAAACGGGTTCTGTGATTACTAATTCCTTGCGTTTTTTTCTCTTGGCAAGCTTGCAAAAATTTAATAATTTGTTTTGGATCAATTTTCGTCAAACTCTAACAAAATAAAAATTAATTTTAACCTGTTTTAAAAGTAAGTTATGATCTAAAAGAATTTTCGAAACCGCGTCCAATTGTTTTAAAAGTCTATATTTTCAAGAGTTATTTACATTTAACTGCTTAAGAGTGCTGAATGAAATAATTTTAAAATGGTATCAATGCAAAGTTAAAAGCTGTTTTTAACTTAGAAAAAGAAGAAAATAAAACCAATGATCTCCACGGAATATTCAACCTTTCAAACTGACTTTTTTCCAAATGTCATTATAAAATCACATCTACTCTCAGCTTACATTACTTGTTACTTTCCCCGAACATTTAAACAAACAGTGATACAAGGTAAAACTACACATTGTCCTGATTTCCTTGCTTCCTGGATTCCTGACCACGAGGTGAGAATGTACACAATGTCCACTCAGTACTCACCACAAGCAACTCTGGTGGCACAACCCCTCTCCCCACCCCTTCTCCCCACCACCTGACACTCCCCCAGCCAATCACAGAGCTTGTAACCACAATCCAACCAATCAAACCTGATCGTTGCCCCACGTGATATTTCTTCCTGACACTTAGCGTCCCTAGTAGGTGGGCAGCTGCAAAGCTCCGTACCCTGCATCATCTCCCAGCTGCAAGATTCAGTATGTGTCATGCTTTGCTGGAGTAACCCTGCAGTTAATTCTCAGCTTCATGGGATTTAGCGAGCAGTTTTCCTGTTAGTTTCAGCCAACTTCATAGAACTTAGCAAGCAGTTTTCCTGCTAGTTTCAGCCAACTTCATAGGATTTAGCAAGCAGTTTTCCTGCTAGTTCCAGCCTACAAATCATTACTTTTAGCATTGAGATTTGAGGAGACGATGTAGCTTCGTTTCACGTTTGGTGCAGGCTCTTAGTAGGATCTAGTTTAGTTCCAATCAGTCCAAAACGTGTTGTTTTCATTGGATACCGCCTAATTTCATTTCATTTTGCAGGTTTGATTTCAACCGGGATGTTCACCTTCATTATTGGATTTAGGTTTCATAACCTTCATCTGATATTTATTATATCGCCATGTATCTCTAAGAACAATATTTTTCATACAAAATTCGTTCCAGTCTCTTCATTTCGTCAAGTCGTTTCAGTTGATCCAATTCAAGAGAAGGTGTGTTCCCTTGATTTAATCCCACCCAGTATAGTTTTATGTAATCTTATCTTGACTGCAGGTCATGTCCCGTTGGGTCACCCAGACTCTGATCATACCTCAAAGATACCTCATGGGCATCTTTAGACGCGAATAAATCATATCAAACGGAAAATCTCACCGGAGTTGTACAATTCCGTTGGATTCAGTTTACGGTGTGGCACGAGCTACAGTTTCTACATGAAACCGGGACAAAGAACTTTTAATTTTCCGGCTCCGATATAATCATTTTGGTAGGCTAAGGATCCCCCGTCAATAAATTTGTTAAATTTGCAAAGCGGACTTGCACTATTCATACACTGATCGTCGGACTGATATGATCAGTTTAGTTCTAGACTACTGCGGGATCTTTGCAACTTATTAATACTGGAATGTTAATTTTACAAAAAAGCCTTGTTCCGGTGGCAAGTAAATAGTTTAACATTCAACACGCCTTCATGTGGAGAAGTAGGGGTTTGTTTCCAATTCTTCGAAATTCCTGAGGGAATAACTAAGGGAGATAATTATGTGAGTATCTTGTTAGCGGTTAAAAGATCAATGCTCATTGAGTTTACAACATTTTTTCAACAATAGCATTCCATCCCATTTACTTACTTGTGTAAGAACAAGCTCTTGATCATGAATTCCAAGAAAAATATTTTTCTAGGAAAAGTGGACTTGGAACAAAGTTATTTTATCCACGTAATTTTGGAGGAACTGCGCAGTTTTGAATTAAAACGAAAATAACAGCTCGTAGTAAATTTTAGAGTAACACCAAAAGGTAAACTGAGAAAATGAATCGTGCTGTTGATCGGTTGACCTTTCTGACCATTAAATATTTTTCTTTGTAGGCCAAAAGTGTTTATAGCTTGGGCTTCTTAGCACTAACCGTTCAAATTATCACCGAAAAGGTATCCCCCATAGTTCATAGTTTACCCCATATTCACCTTGTAGGTTTTTCTTGACGGAAAACATTAATTAGGAGCAATTGTCGCCTTGTCACGGTTACCATCTACCTGATACACCTTATAACACTGCACCAAGTGTACAGTAACCATTAGTTACCAAGTGTACTGTGTATTCCGCTTTTGTACCAAACATTACGTAGCCCCCTCGTCGTATTTTCCCAGTCATATTTCTCATTATAAGATGTGAGATTTTCTTATTTTACTCATCCGGTTATGTTAACGGTGGAGCTAATCTTTCTTTGAAGTGGTTTGTGATCTCATGTTTTAGAATTTTAGGTTGTAACGCGGTAAGTGGTGGCATTTTTCTAAAGTTCTCACATTGTCATCCTCAAGCACAGGTCACCACAATTATAAAGGTTACATTTTAACCCACTTAACGTAAAGAATTTAAGGTAATTTATCTATATCAGTAATAAAGTAATAAGTTAATAATATTATATAACGTTATGTTTTATATTCGTGGTTATTACTTCTTTATTTTCACAAGGATGACTCATGGGGTGAGTTAACTTTGTTTGCTTAAGGAACCAAATGACTACTCTAATTTAATCCGTTGTCTATGATGCAACGTATTGACATGGTGAATGGTTATCATGACGTCCGTGGTTATCATAATATATGTCAAAATATTGAATATTCACTTTGAATAATTTATTCCGTTCTTTAGCTAAAACGATTTTAACAAAGCAATTCTTTGGGCGTCCTAGTAATCACTAACATTGATTTTCTTCTTTATTTTCAATGTAACGATTAAATTTTCGTGATAGGATCTTTTAGAAAAACCGTGTATAATTTAACTGCACGGACCTGCAATGAAGGGCAGTTTGGTTTTGACAAAATAAGGCGACCATACATACTGCAGTAGCGTTTAGTGTCGTGTTATACCGTCTCTCTCACAACAGCTAACTCAATAATATACTGCTTACAGTTTCCACAGCCCGGCTGCAGCTACACCATCTTATAGGCTACCATAAAAACTATTGCACCACGTGGCCAATCACGTGGTCTGACTGATATGAAAATATTCCAGTCACGTGGGCAGTCTCCACCATTGCCATGGTGATAAACCTCTGCAGACAACTTTTCCAAGCTAATTTAATATTGAGCGCTTAATTAATTGACAGTTATTTGAGTAATTGCTAGTTTTTTCCTGTGACAAGACGCAAGCAGATGTGTTACTTGTGACGGCGTGTGGTGAAATTTTTCGCTGTATTTTTAGACGCTTAAATTTTTGTGAGATTTTCCGCTTTATGCTTTAGGATTTAGTCTCGGCGCCAGGATGGTCGTTTATTCAACTCATTTTGAGAGCTTCATTTCATTAGTTTAATCTTAGTTGCTACAACATTCTACCCTTTAATACTATGATTATCGTTTCGGCTCACTAAATTTGTGACCAGATTGCTACAATTATTATCGTAGATTTATGTAATCGCATTGAAAGAGGAACACTGCAGAGGTGCACTATAGCTGAGACTTGATTTTTCTCTCCAAGACGAATAATGACTGTTAATTAGGTTTTCTTGTGCAGGATGGACGCAAATTCCAAAATGGTATAACTAGTTTGTGTCCTAAAACGTAATAAACGTGAGGGAGTGTCCTATGATCAAAGCGAATCATCCTACTTACTGTCTAATAGTAATACTCTAATATTACTTCTTGCCAAATAGTGCTAGCCAGATATTCTATTTAGTGAAATTAATGATAGGTTCGATGTCTGCAAGAGGTCGCTGCACCTCGTTGCACCTCTTCACAAATGCATATTTGGAGAGGAATATTCTGCAAAATTATTGCTACGTTAATAATTTACAAATTCCGAAGGCCGTGCGTAAGGTTTTAATATTGTGGTCTTACGGCTCTCGACAGACGAAGTGAAACAACTGGTGAAAACTAAATGAAATTAATGAAATATTACCTTCATTAAGTTTTTACCAGTTATTTGCCTTGTTTCACTATGCCGCAATGCTCCTTACTGAACACTACAACGTTAATTTTTCAGAATACTTGAATTATCCAGAGTCCAGGCCTAATTTCATTGCTCGATAACTCCTTCAATAACTCAATAACCCTAGAAGTACGTGTTTTTACCCAGATCACATCAGGTTATTGCACCTGAAGATGGGTGGGTCTGCAAAGTCTGCAGAAACAACCCAAGGCCAATCAGTCCACCCTCCAAATGCATCTCTGCAGAGAGCTCACCCCGTTCTGCAACATTATTGATACGTTAATTCCCCCTAATCCTTGAATATCCTTAGACTTAATCTGATTGATAAGCTCGTTGATTTAGCATTAGTCCACACTCGACCTGAACCGGCATAGTGGCACCATTCGAGCCAATTTAGGGGACCCTAATTCCTCCTTATTTCACCACACAGTAGACTTGTTCAGGCTGGGATCGCAACAATGCAGCAACCACGCCGTTACCGGGGGAGTCATCATCTCCGGTAAAATAGTCGCAGAGAACGCTGCTCTCCGCAGCTCCTTATCCGAGCTGGGTTATGCAGCGAGGTGATAATTGGATTAGGATATTTTATTAAATCGTTGAACAATTATGGGACGCTGGAGGTGCTAGGCACCCTTTTAACCTTAAATCGAACTCGGAGCTTTATTTTTGGAGTTGACCTGGTGTGATTCGTATCAGGTTAAACTTGGGTTGAGGTGAGATCCTCAGCCTAGGGTTTCAGTCGCTCCGGCGTTCATTTCTAATTAGCGCCTTCTTAGATCACAGAAAAGCATCATCACACCTCACCAGCACCTATCCCGTAGAGTCAGACCAGGGTTTAGTTTTAATTCGGAGCGTTCACTTGCGCGTTAAAAATGATCTGTCTACCGGGCCATGACCTGAGTTGTAAGTTTCAAGTTATAGAACTAGGAAGCCACCTCGTCCTGTTCAAGTGTTCCTGTTATAGAACTATTGGTGTTTCATGCTTCTAATATTTCGTGCAATGCCCCTTTTTTACAAAATATCGGGTGTTTATTGGCAGCTGGCCCTATTGCTTTACTGAAGTCTGGACTGCGTTCCAGAAATTTTCCTGAATAAGATATCTTATAGGGAAATTTGTGCATAAAATGGATAAGTTGGAACTTTTTTTCGCAACATCAGCAGCCATCTTTTGCAACTTTTCCGCTTTATACAGTCATTTTTAGATGGGATATCTTGTTCAGGACGCTTCCTGCAAGACGTTTTATTAATGACTTGCTAGGTACAACGTTTTATGCAGTTAGTTTTACAAAGGACCTTATATGCAGAAACTATAATGTGGGACGTTTGTTTGCAGGTCGACCGTATCATACGAAATGTTTTAAGTCGGAAATATCGTTCAGGATATTTTAAGTAGGACCTTTTTCTCAGGACCTTTTTCTTAGGATATTTTATGTAGGACATTCTATCAACCGTATCATGCGAGAGTCGAGACGTTTTATGTTGAATGAATCATTCAGGACTTTAATTTCAGTAGGATGTATGATGTTTTTCTCAGGCTGTGTTATGCAAAATGCTTCATGTATGACGTATTCAGGACACATCATACAAAATGTTTTGATAACAATGTTTTATGCCAGACGTTCATAAATGTATCATCCAAAGATTATAAATATTCCAATACGGTTTAGGTTTGTTTCTTTTAATTAATTACATGCACCATTTGTTGTGTCGTTAACAATTACCATTCAAGTAAATCCAGATTAATGTTTTAAAATCTCTCTTGGCATCATCTAAAATTCCTAATCAGTAATGTGGGACGGGTGTTTACCCCGATTAATTAAGACATCAGATTGATTGCACTGATCAGAAGGAGCATCGTATTTCAGGAGGCGACAATTCTTAAACTCACCTCTGCGTTTATTAACCCGACAAATTCCAGATTATCCGTGTTTATTTAGTTAAAATTGCTTAATATGTTAGATCGCTTAGAACGCTTAGCAGTGCATAGAACGTTTAGAAGATTCCTAATGCGTTTCATTAAATTTCATAATTTTCTATATTGCGTTTCGTGAATATAATCATTTTCTATATTGTAAGACATTACCCCGACGTGAAGTCATTATCCCCAGTACGGTACCAGTAACATCATATTATTTTGCATTTTCCGTTTACTTATTACTAATATTGGAAACGATCTAATCACATCTTGGGGGCGACAGCATCGCACTTAATACTATTAAGTTAATAATGTTGTTAAACAAATAAGACGTGTCTGTCTGCCTCAGTTACCGTTTTACTTTTTTACTTAAGTCACTTATTAAATTTTTCTCCTTCATTGAAGTTGCTCCAGACAATGTTTAGCGGAATCTTAGGATCATAGCCGAGTTTAGAAACGTAACATTTCCACAACCCCCTCCTTCCAACACTCACTTTGACGTAGAAACACTCCAGATTTTTCTTTCACACGCTGGAAATCCGTTCCACACAGTAATTGAATCACAGTTCCACTGGTGTCCTGGAATTTAGCAGGTTGGGACAGTCTCCTTTTGTGGTGACCATGTTAGGTAAGTCTGATTGATTCTTCCGTGAGATGCGGAGATCACTGAATTTAACCTAATTTTATTCCAAGATGTGAGTTGGGTTACTAAAAGAATTAATCGTTTGATAACCTAATCTTTTATTTTAAAAGAGGCTTCAAGTCGGGCAGTAGCCTTTGCAAATTATTAAATTGCTTCAATAGTATCATCTGAGAAGGCACGATGTTCATTGCATTTGTCAATTTGATATTGAAATATCAAATGCTGCTACTCTTTTGTACTATTTGATTCTTAGCCCCATTTGATTCAGCTCATCTCATTTCCCGGATATAATTTGGCAAATTTGTTTATCTGTCGGCTGTGAAACTGTCCTAGTGTTAATTCTATTTATAATCTATTTATAGTTCAAAGTCCACTATTTTCCGGCACTGGTGAGCTCATCCACTAACCATAACACTAATTGGATCAGATAGGGTGTTTGCTGTATTTCTGCTTTGAAATTATTCACTTCTCAATTATTGTTTTGGGTTTCGCATCGTCTAGCAAAATTTAATTTTTTCATAAATTTTCCATGGCCAGGCTACTGGTTTCAGATTAGCTCGACTATGAGTTGGAACTACATTAACTATACATAGTTGATGCAGCAGTCAGCAAGCCTGCCAGCCTGCAAGCCTGCACAGCTGCAAGCCTGCATATCTGCAAGCCTGCATAGCTGCTATATATAAGCCTCCAAATATCTCGTACACTTTTCCCAGTACAGGTTTCCATACCTTCTTTTCCCAGCACAGGTTTCTATACATGTACCCTAGTTCTTAGTGGGCTAACGATAAATTGTGTGTATCCCATAATCCAATCTATGAATTCGGACACTAGTATTTTATCGGTAGTCTACTAATCCTTTGATCATCACATTAATTTGATTAAAGGGGGTATACTCAATTTCCGCTCTGTGACGAAACAGTTCTCCGTGACTTTTTGAGTTTTCCGCGCAGTAGTGCAGATCTTACTCCAGGGTGTGATCATCACACTAATAGGATTACACAGGGTTTTTACTTGATTCCCACTGTGAGGTGATTCAGTTCTCAGTAACTGTTCTAGGCTTGTTAGCTTCCGGGCTCTCATTCAAGGAAATTATTTAAAGGCAGCAATTATTCATTATTCATTGTTCATTTTTATTTTTATAATAGGTCTGGATATCAGACCTGGTTGAATTTTAAGTCTACATCCCTATCCATAAGAAGCGTTCATAGGGACTATCAGTTGCCTAGCCTTCGTAGCCATGGTATGATAAACCTTAGAGACTTCGATAAGACATTTATTTTTTTCCATTTCCATTTTCTAGATATTATTTGGGTTGGAAGAATATAACATCATAGCAGTGGTTTTTCAAATCCTGCAGATATCTGCAGTCCAATATTCTACTTAAAGCTGGATTCAGAATTATTTTTATCCGTAGTTCTAGCATAAAGACTTATTTGCCAGCCATAGGTCTGCACAATCTATTATTAAAATCAGTAATACGTTTAGTAGATTTTTTCTTACTCAGATTTCACTACATGTTCCCCGATTCACCGTAAAATATCGATAATTTTTCTTGATCGTGGCTGGAGTCACAAGGTCGATCTTAATTTTACGTTACTGCTCCAGCGTTAATTTCCAGTAATGTTATTGAATCGATTAGTATTCTACAAAATAAGGTTTGAAGTGCAACAGATAATCGTGCCAGGTACTCACATTTAAAACATTTGGAACTATCGGATAATTTAATCCATCTTACTTAAACGTTCCCTTATCAATAGACGTGAGCCGTGTGCACCATTGATTAATTAAATTAAAAATATAACCATTGATTAATGTTATTTTAATAAATGTTCCTCGGCTGATCTAATTTATATTCATAAAGTAAAGGAAATTACGCATAATAATTTGGCCAGAATACTAATCGTACTCTACTTTATTGATGATCTTATTTCGGGTGGGAACGGTCTCAAAATATTAAAATGGTCCAAATTAAGCAGCTCCAAAACATAATAGAGTCGCAGCAATGCTGCACCTTGCAGATCCTGTGCAGGCTTGCGCCTGCAGGAATTTACATATTTATCCTGCAGTCAGCATACCAAGATCCTTGATTTCCGCCCATTCCTCAGATTATGAATTTTCTGAACGGCGTGGTCCAGCTTTTAGCTCATCACTTCCTATAGCTCGTACTATTCATCTCCGACTAATACACCGGTACCTTGTGTATTCCACATTTCTGGACCATCTTCCTTCACTACACTTCCTCCTTTTCTCCTTCCTTCCCCTCCTCATATCCGGGCCCCTTCTCCCTCTTCCTCCTTGTCCAACCTTCTCTCCCCCCTCCTTTCACTCAAGTTCCGTCTCCCTCCAGCTTAGCAGGGTAAAAGTGGATTACTCGACCAATGAGCTGGGTAGGTTTCCCTGGTAACTGTAATGGCAGGGGGCGAGGTAAAACTGAGAGTTAACCTCGTTAGCTTGGTTTACCTCGCCACCTCACCCACACGGCAACCCTTCTGCACTCACTAAATTTGTCCTGATTTGTTTTACACCGGACGGAGATTGAAATTGAACCCGCTGATTTCACCTGTTTTCTTTTTACTCGTGGAGGGGGAAGAAGACTGGGGGGCTATTCTTAGCCGTGATTTTATCCGTGTCTCCCCGATCTTAGTCTGCTTACTGCATAGCGGGTGTCGTGCCTGAAACTATACGTGTACCATTCTCTCATAATATTTCATCCTTATTAAATAAAAAATCTGCTAGCTTGTTGACAACAAACACACGCGCGCACAGATCTGCTGCTCCTTCGCCCCTCCCCACAACCCCCTCTATTTGCATACCCTCCCTGCAATATCTTGCATTTCCAACAACACCTAGCATTCCAGAAGCTATGCTACAATCGTGCTCTGCAACTCGCATAATCTTGTCTAGCCCGGGAATTTTAGAAAGCACTATAAACGAATCAGACGGGTTTGTAGGGGGGAGCTATCAGGAGCTTATAGGTGATCACCCTATCACATTACAGCCAATCACGACTCTGCAATTAGTCACGTGACTCTGAAAATCCAATGACTGCAAGGTTTACTGCTTTGTTATTACAGGCGGCCTGCCGCAAACTAATTTTTATGATTGCTGTACCCTTGGAAAGTGACCCTGAATCTGTTTCCGTTGCAGCAATGTTCTCTTTGCTGCGGACCGCTTCCTTTGCAGTACGCGCACTCCGGGCAGTACGGTGTTTGATACGTCATCTTTTACTTTCCATCATATCAACCCTTAAACAAGGTCCTCTTCCTTCCACCTCCTCCTCCCTTTCCTCCTCTTCCTCCTCCTCCTCCCCCTCCTCCCCTCATCCTCCCCCTTATCTTTTGTCGCACATTGTTCAAATATTTTAGTGGTAATTGCACTATTCCAGCTCTGTGAACCCTTCTATCATTCGTTTTAAGCAACAAGTCGGCCTTCATGTTTGCTGAGGAACCCGAACGACGAAGAAGGGTTACTTTTTAAAACATGATATTTTAAAAACATCATCATGTAAGGTGCCGTATCTGAATGACGCCCCAACCTAGTAACCGGGTAGTTTCATGCTGGTGTTTACGCTCCAAAGCGAGTGAGAAGTACGCTCTTCTCTTTAAATATCCTAGAAGTGTCGTCAAAGGTTCTCCTTGATTTGAGATTTAAATAGTTCGGGGCGTTTGCTTTTGACAAACGAAGTTTCCCATTACATACAGTTTCATTTCATGTCCTGTTCTTTAGTTTGATGCTGTTCATGGTAAACGAGTGCCTGTTATCAAGCAAGCTTTTCAGCTCGATCTGACTGTGTTTCCACTGTATGCGTGCAGGATTTTTTCACGACAGATTCGCGTAAACATACCCATTGCACACACGATCACTGAAATTAATTCAACTTATTACTTTTTAGCATGCACAGACCGTCGATCCAAAGGCTTGCTATTTAGTTCTAAGTTTCGTGCATACTCCTTAAGATGTAAAGGCTTTCAGTCCTACCTACCACTTGGAGTATTTCCAGCCGAAATAGTGCCATTCTTACAATGGTTTTGTGGTTGGCATGAATCACTCGATTCGAATAAATAAAAACACCCGCCAAATTACAATAACCATCGACTTACCATTCTACTTATAGGGATGCGATAATAGGCCCTGAAGGATGGCATCTCGAAAATTCCTTGGAGTAGTTCTCCTGTACGCGTTCTTTGTAGCGTGTGTTAGAGCTGATGCAGAAGCCGACGCTGAGGCTGAAGCTGATCCTGAAGCTGACCCCGCTGGTTGCTGTTCCAGACCCACAACATTCGTGAAAGGTAATTATAATCGACTTATTCAGCAGTGAAACACATCAAAAGTCAATATTTATGACAGAAATACTTTTATACCCTTTTAAGAATACCCTTTTAAGAATTTTATCGTTAGTATGGGTGTTGGGCCGCTATTCGTTCCATATCAAGCGCTTACCTATGCCTTGAAATTCCACAAATAACTTACCAATCACTATGAATGTATTTTAATATTTTGAAAACGTTTACAAATCCTCCTAAAACTTACCAATCCCTTCAGGTAGACAAGGTCCCCAGGGAGTCCAAGGTCCAGAAGGGCCCGAAGGCCCCGCTGGTCCACCCGGAAACTCTGGTCTTCAAGGAGATAATGGCCCACCTGGACCCAAGGGAGAACGGGGTAACCCCGGTCTTGCTGGAATGAAGGGAGTCCGAGTAAGTGATTGATACATTAAATATGTTTTTTTAGAAACCCTCTTTCTTGATTAAATGCCCAGGATTGAAGGTCCCGATAATTCCGCAATCAACCTTTTAGTTGATATTTAGCAATGAAACTTGGTTGTAAATTTATCGTTTAAAAGGCCTACTAAACATACGAATAACAAAGTAGCCAAGTTGATAAAATTAAGGCATTGTGAAGTACACGTATGATAATGCCTTATACCTAGGGAGAACCTGGCAGCCGAGGACCTTCTGGACCACGTGGAACTGATGGACAAGACGGTATTGATGGACAAGACGGTCTTCCAGGTCTCGATGGTTGCAATGGTACCGACGGAGAACTCGGAGCTAATGGTGAACCTGGATCTACCGGACTTAAGGTGAGCACAAGTTTTTGAGCTTTTACGTCAATATGATCTTAAGTTAAAAGCTTTATTTGTGAACGTTCACAACATAACTGAACGTAAACATCATTTTAGAGCGGAAGTTCGAATAATTTTAAAACTTTGATATTAAGTTTACAGTAAACTAATGAAGTTTCATTGTAGGGAGAACCCGGCCAAGACGGAACTCCTGGAGATCAAGGACCCGCTGGTGAACCTGGTCTACCTGGTAATGTGCTCGATGGTGATGCTGGTGAACCTGGTGAACCTGGTCAAGATGGTTTGCCTGGAGCTCCTGGTGCCAAGGTATACAAGAAAACTGTCACAATTCATCCAATAATATTTTATTCTGGCCTAAACAATATACATAACTCTGGACAACTAAAATTCACTAACCTCGCCAGGGTAGCTTTGAGCAAATTCTATTTCAGGATTTCTTGAGAAGTTCTTTGATCATTCATTAAGATTAATTTTTCAAAATAATCGTGACGAGTAAAAATAATTTATTTTAGGGTGCCCAAGGAGAAGCTGGTAACAATGGAAACGATGGTGATGATGGTCTTCCTGGAGTAGCCGGAGCTAAAGGAGCCTCTGGAGAACCAGGACCTCAGGGACCTCAAGGAGAACAGGGAGAACAAGGAGAACAGGGAGATAATGGACTCGACGGAGCACCTGGCATTCCTGGAGCAGATGGAGCTGAAGGTGCCATTGGAGAGCAGGGTGAGCCTGGCGAGGATGGTGTTGGTGTTCCTGGAAACGATGGAGCCACTGGAGAACCCGGAGCAGCTGGTCAAAAGGGAGAAACTGGCATTCCTGGTACTTCTGGATTGAAGGGAGTTGAAGGAGACCAAGGTGATGTTGGAGCCCAGGGAGAAAAAGGTGATCAAGGACCCGAAGGACCTGAGGGACCTCAAGGTGACGAAGGCGAACGGGGACCGTCCGGAGACCAAGGGCCTAAAGGAGAAATCGGAGATCCCGGTGCTACCGGAGCTCTTGGTGATAAGGGAGACACTGGAGAGCCTGGAGATGATGGTAAAGATGGAACTCCTGGTAGTCCTGGAGAGAACGGACCCAAGGGTGACCCTGGTGAGACCAGATTAGACGTCATCGAAGGACCTAAAGGAGTTATTGGAGAGGTCGGTGCTCAAGGTGAGTTGCTATTCGTTATTATTTAGATAAGGGCAGACTTACATCTTTTACCAACATATCACATGAAACTCTATCAAAACATTTTTACAGATCACTGCTCATCTAAAATTTAATTATCGAAATAAAAACTCCGATTCGTAAACGTCATTCTGATAATGTGAACAGGCGAAAAGGGAGAAGAGGGAGCAGTTGGATTAACTGGTGAGGCTGGAGACGCCGGTGAGAAGGGTGTTGCTGGTGCTAACGGTGTACCTGGAGATGCAGGAGCCCAAGGAGAAAAGGGAGAGGCTGGATCAGAGGGCATGCCTGGAATCGCTGGAGTGAAGGGCGCCAAGGGAGAAGAGGGCCCAGAGGGACCTGAGGGAGCTGATGGTAAGAAGTCACAAAAATATACTATACAGCCACTAATTGAGTTTTGTTGCGTTCAAATCTAGGTGTTCTTTGCCGACCCCAATGTCTAAACATTTACTCTTTACAGGTAACCCCGGTGCCAACGGTAACCCCGGTGCTGATGGAAGCAAAGGAGAACCTGGTATTCCCGGAGATGCTCTCGAAGGAATCAAGGGAAATCAAGGAGAGGTAGGAGAGCAAGGAGAGCAAGGAGAACAAGGTCCCGTTGGACAAGACGGTGCATCAGTGAAAGGAGATGGAGGTGCCCCTGGATTACCAGGAGTGTCTGGTCTTAAAGGAGCTCCCGGTGAAAATGGAGTGCCCGGTGACGAAGGAGCACAAGGTATGTTTTAAACTCCGCAATAATTCATTTTATATTTGCGATAGTATACATTTTCTTGCTTCTTTCCAAGTATTTTCTTGAATTTAAACACTATGAAAGAAAAGTTGTTAACGTATTTTTTCAGGTGAGGCCGGTGCTGTTGGAGCTACTGGTGAGCCAGGTGAGAACGGCTCAGATGGAGCTAACGGCCGTGACGGAAATCCTGGAGCAAAGGGAGAACAAGGAGAAAATGGAGCCACAGGTGAACCTGGAGCTGATGGCGCTAACGGTGTAGACGGTAACGATGGTGCTGATGGCTTAAAAGGACCCGAGGGACCTGCAGGAGATCAGGGACAAAAGGGAGATCAAGGACTTGAAGGTTAATAAATATTGACGTTCAGTATTCTTTAAGTATAATTGCCTTTGTAATTTAACCAATTTAAGTTGTTATCGCTTTCCAGTTTATCATTCGATTTAAGATGGTTCTGTATCTGAATTTATGCGCAGATAAAACAATGTTGCATTTTTGTAGGTCTTCCCGGAGTTGCTGGAGCCAAGGGAAACCAAGGAGAAGCAGGAGACAAAGGAGAGACTGGTAGTGATGGCGAAAACGGTGTTGATGGAGATAACGGTGTTGATGGAACCGATGGTGCATCTGGTGAGGATGGTGCCAAGGGAGAAGTCGGTCAAGACGGTGCTGAAGGACCCAAAGGAGAAGTAGGCATGAGCGGAAACAACGGACCCCCTGGTGCTCCTGGAGATAAGGGTGCACAAGGAGCCAATGGAGAAGATGGACCTGAAGGTGATGCTGGTGTCCCCGGATTAAATGGTGTCGACGGAGATGAGGGACCTCAAGGACTTAAGGGAGATCAAGGAGCTGTTGGTGAGGAGGGACCTAAGGGAGACGCTGGAAACCCCGGATCTGATGGACAAAACGGTAACGATGGAGCCAACGGAGATGTTGGTGAAATTGGACAAAAGGGAGACCAAGGACCTCAAGGAGCTCAAGGACCCGCGGGAATTCAGGGAGATTCTGGACAAGATGGTTTACCAGGAACTCCAGGTTCCAAGGGACCTCAAGGAGACGCAGGTAATAACGGAGATGTTGGAGAACAAGGAGCCAAGGGAGATGCTGGTGATGAAGGAGACCAAGGACCCACCGGTGAGAGTGGCAAGAATGGAGAAAATGGAAACCCAGGTTCCAATGGTGTGCCAGGACAGGACGGTAGTCCAGGAGAACAAGGTCCCCAAGGTCCCACTGGAGAAAAAGGAGACATTGGTGAATCCGGAGAGGTTGGACAGACTGGTGAGCCTGGAGAACCTGGTCAGGAAGGAGCTGAGGGACTTCCCGGAGTTCCCGGAGGAAAAGGTGTGTTATTGATGTACTGAATTATCATAAGTTTTGTTTTTTTGCTTTAAGACCATTGATAAAGTTTTTTTTGAAGTCATGAACACGTCGAAACATTTTGATTGACAATGTCGATACTTACAGTGCAGTTTATTTAAAAGCTTGATATCTAATGATTAATCTTTTCAGGTGGTCAAGGAGAATCAGGTCAGCCTGGACAAAACGGAGCTGATGGTGCCCCAGGAGACCAAGGACCCCAAGGAGAACAGGGACCCGAGGGACCTGAAGGTCCCCAGGGACCTCAAGGAGACCAAGGAGAAAAAGGAGAAGCCGGCGAAAGCATCAAGGGAGAACAGGGCGCCACTGTAAGTTTCGGTCGTGTTTTAAATGCTCCCTATTCGTTTGTTGGTTTTACGTGAAGCATTTTAACTTATTGTCAGTATACTGAGTGCCGTGAATACTGAATAAGTCTGAGTGCGTCAAAGAATTATTTTAGAATAAGATTTTTTCGTAGATTAGCAGCTTTTAATACATGTATGGGCATTTGACAGCAAAAATTTCTTAGATATACAAAAAAGCTGCCTATATAGCCGAATATCATTTGATAGGCTATCACTGCAAATATTTTTATTTTATCGGCTACCAATGTAGCTGAAATAGTTTGATAGGCTTCCAATGTAGCTGAATTTCGTTTGATAGGTTACCAATGTAGCTGAATTCGTTTGATAGGTTACCAATGTAGCTGAATTCGTTTGATAGGCTACCAATGTAGCTGAATTTCGTTTGATAGGCTACCAATGTAGCTGAATTTGTTTTATAAGCTACCACTGTAGCTGAACTCGTTTGATAAGCTACCAATTTAGCCGAATTTCGTTTGATAGGCTACCACTGTAGCTGAATTCGTTTGATAGGCTACCAATGTAGCTGAATTTTGTTTGATAGGTTACCAATGTAGCTGAATTTCGTTTGTTTCGTGTTCTTGTTTCGAAAATGTTTCGTATCATGATACGCTACTTTTGTGGATGAATTTCGTCAGTAACTTAACTGACATGATATTCGTTATGTTATTTTGTTACTGTGTGAGCAGCATCACTTGCGGGGACTTTCTTTGAAGCACAGCTTAGATATTAACCAAGCTACGACTCATGTGTTTGAACTTGCAGGGTGAACCGGGTGTCCCTGGACGCAACGTGAAAGAGAATGAAGTGTTCATCCCTGGTCCTCGTGGTGTCCCTGGAGAACCAGGAACTGATGGGCTAAAAGGAGCCATCGGCGGTAAAGGACAAAAAGGAGATAGTGGATCTGATGGGACCCAGGGTCTTCAAGGCCCACGAGGAATGGACGGTTCCTCTGGTAAAAAAGGAGAGAACGGGTTAACAGGAATACCGGGAATGAAGGGACTTGGAGGTGAACCTGGTAGACCTGGAATCCCAGGAAATGATGGAAAAGCCGGAGCTAACGGTCGAAAGGGAGACACTGGTGGTAGTGGGGCAGCTGGACCACAGGGGCAAAAAGGAGATCCTGGTATGAAAGGAGGTCAAGGTTTGAATGGAGTAAACGGAGCAACCGGAGCCTCTGGAAAAGACGGCACCCCTGGTGACGTGGGACCTCAGGGAATCCCGGGAATTCCGGGTCCAAAAGGAATAGGAGGACAAGATGGTCGAGCTGGTGCAAAGGGAGATCGTGGATCTGAAGGATCAAATGGTTTACCGGGCCAGAGCATAACTGGTCCACCAGGAAATCCGGGGCAACCTGGACCTCAGGGTTTAACTGGGTCTAACGGCAAAGACGGTAGTAACGGTGCACTTGGGTCTAAGGGTGCTCGAGGAGACATTGGCATGAAGGGGAACCCAGGATTTCCCGGTGTCCCAGGAGCTAAAGGAACAAAAGGTGATGGCGGTGTTGATGGAGAAAGGGGATATCCAGGTGCGGATGGACGGAATGGACAAAATGGTAGTCCCGGACAACCCGGACCTCGTGGACCTACTGGAAGTCTCGGACAACAAGGAGCTCCAGGACAGCAGGGTAATGACGGAAAAGATGGGCCTGGAGGACGAAAAGGAGAGGCAGGTGTGCCCGGGTTCCCCGGTATTCAGGGTCTCAAAGGTATCAAGGGAGAACGTGGGTCTCCAGGAGGTAGCGAAGGGCCCGGTGTTATAGGACCTCCTGGTGCACAGGGAGAGAAAGGAGAAATGGGTAAAGCTGGTCTTAGAGGTGAAAAGGGAAGTCTTGGAGAGGTTGGTGACCCTGGGAGTGATGGGAATCCTGGACAAGGAGGTCTTCCAGGTGCGGATGGCGCTGAAGGTCCTGAGGGAAAAGTGGTAAGTACATTATAGTTTTCGTTATATTTCTCTTTTAGAAAATATAGACACGTTCCATGACATTATATTTCTTAGAACTGAATGAAAACTTTGATCAGATAACTTAGTTTCTTCTTACAATGCCAATTAAATAAATTCCTGACCGGTTTTTAGGGATTGCCGGGTCAACCTGGAATTAAAGGACAAAAGGGAAGTCTAGGACCTCGAGGATATAAAGGAGAAGGCGGAAAAGACGGAGTAGGCCGACAAGGACTTCCAGGAACGCCTGGTAGTAAGGGTAAAGCTGGTGAGATCGGAACTAAAGGTGATCCAGGAAGAAACGGCCGGGATGGAGATGCCGGCAACGATGGGTATCCTGGTAGAGATGGAGCAAATGGTGCTCCTGGAGTGGACGGTATCAATGGTCTTCCGGTACGAACTCGTCTTTGCGACTTTTCTATCTTTCCAGATAGTCTACTTCGTGCTTTTGAAGCTTCCTTTTTTACAAATCAACGTCTTCTACAAACCTTAAATTAGTTGCAAACCAAGCACATTTACATTGACTAACGATTTTTCAGGGACAAAAGGGTCAAATGGGTCAAATTGGACCAATTGGACTGCCTGGACCAGCCGGAATGAAAGGAGGCTTTGGAGACAAAGGGGAGCCTGGTATGTGTCCGGCTACTTGTGATACCTCTCCTACTGAAGATCCTTTCATCGGAGTGAGAAAAGGCGATGGTGGAGGAGGTGACGGTGCTGCGGCTGGTGAGCGTATAAAAGGTGCTAGGGGTGAAAAGGGTGAAATGGGACCCGCTGGACCTCAGGGACGTGTTGGACCTCAAGGTCCGGAAGGAAAACAGGGTATCCAGGGAGACGCTGGACAAGCCGGCCAGCTAGGAAGAGATGGAAAGCAAGGTAATCCTGGTAATCCTGGTAACTACGGTCTACCTGGTATGAAGGGAGCCTCAGGAAGATCAGGTATTGACGGGTCTAAGGGACAGAAAGGAGAGGGTGGGAGAGACGGCAAGCCAGGAGGAACGGGGTCCTGTGGTGGTGATTGTGGGTTCCAGGAGTTCCCATGCACGTGTGACACCCATATCATAGCCAGGCACTCCCAAACTGACCGGGTACCATCCTGTCCTCCCAACTGGGTCGAGCTCTACAGCGGCTATAGTTTAGTGTACTTCGAATCCCAAGGCTACGGCTTGAACCAGGATCTGGGAGGAGTTGGCAGTTGCATGGAGGAGTTCCAAGTGATGCCCTTCTTGCAGTGTGGCTCCCGAAACGTGTGCCAGCATGGCTCTAGAACGGACAAGTCATTCTGGCTGACTACCAACGGTCAGGACGACATAAAAGCCATGGCTCCCCTGAAGACAGAGGAGGATATCCTACCGTACATCAGTAGATGTGCTGTCTGCTCTGGGACCCAATACTCCATGGCTCGTCACAGCTACAGTAACGAGATCCCAGAGTGCCCCGCCAACTGGGAGCGACTTTGGGCCGGGTACAGTTACCTGATGGTAACTGGAGGTGGTGGTGTGGGAGGAGGACAGGACCTGGGATCTGTTGGCAGTTGTATGGAGAACTTCTTCCTTCCATCCTTTATAGAGTGTGTTGGGAGGGGTATGTGCTCCTATTATGTTAACAACCTCGATTACTGGCTCGCTGCCAAGAAGGATCCTATTCCAGGAATGTTTGGCATGGGAAGGATTTACAACGGACTGGACGAAATTCAGAATGAGGGCCTTTCGAGATGTGCAGTGTGCGCCAAGAAACTACCATCGCGAAAGAAAAGGTTCCTCTAGATCAAAACTACTGTTAAAATAGGGTTCAACAATCGTAACGAGTCAGGATCATTGTAACTTTGAAAACTGGAATAATCCAACTGTTCGGAATATTTGCAATATTTCGAATACATTATTTTTGTATTATTGTATAGCTGGGGACGTACATTGGGTTTAGGATGTTTTTAGGTAACAATCGTATGCGATCCTTCAAATGCAATGTCACTGTGGAGTACGTTGTAATTATTTGTTGTTAAAATAAAGTTGTTGATAGTACAACTTTGTATAACTACATTTATAGATGAATCAAGGTAATACTAATAGCCATGGGTTAACACTGTCCTGCCCAAATAACTCCACCATAATCTCTTTCTGTTACAACAATCCTAGCATTTTACCTAACTTATAATCATAACCTGATATTAATCCTGACTCCCTTCTTAACGTTAAATCGGTTTCTATCGACGGCAAAAAATCTGGGCGGTGACTAACATATGAGGTGCTGAGGGTTATGGGGCAGGATAACGTGGATATTGGATAATGAGTAACGAAATCCATTAATTTTGTAATTTATTTGATGAATTGGCTGTTTGAAAACATGGTTAGATCATTGATTATTGTAGTAATTGATTTCATTTTCTAAATGAATTGTATCATAACTTTTACTTATAAAGTTTTTATTTGAATAAATTGTTTTACAAAAAGTGAAATTTTAATGCTTCTGCAAAATGTCGTAAACAGTCCCATCAGTTCAAAAATTACATAAAACGTAAATAAGTATCCTGTACGTTTGAATTCTTGAACCTTTTGAATTTTCTGAGAAAAAATTTGACGGAGACTTTTTCAGTCCTGCTTTTGGTTAACTTTTTTACTTCGAATCATGCTTTACAAAAATCACTGACTGGAAGAAGCTAACAAATATATTATGCATTTGTAAAAGTATCAATTATATGTTGAACGCCGAAGCAAATTCGATTTTAAACCTTATTATGCTGAGTGCTGACCAATACAAAAACAATCATTATATTCAATGATTGTGAATTAAATTAGCTACATAACTAAATTAAATAGCTAAATAATGTTAGGAGTGTGCGGTGAGCGTGTGTATTGTTTAATTATATATTGTATGGTCCAAAATGTGAAAAAAGCCTACTAAAAGGGAATCGTCCATCAAAGAGTTTGAAACTTTTGTCAACATCACATATTTTAAAATGCTGTCACAAATCTTTTACAATAAACTTACAATAAACAAGCTGCGGTTGAATCTCAAGCAAATCGTAAATTGGAACCTAATCTACGTACAATGATGATTGGCTTCACTTTTTAGTTTGCAAACTTCGTTCTTTTACAATAAACTTAATTATTTTATAGCGCGGTAAGTTATCTTACAGTAACTTTTAAAAGTGTCAGTCTATTCCATTTCATTTACGAGCACCGCGAACCGCGCAATAAACAAATTTGCCTGCGTCACAAAAAGAATAAAGAATGTAAACAATTTGTGCTATTGAGAAGCCAGCCGTCTGTGAGTGTGGGTACGTGAAGTGTCTTCGTTTTCAATTCAGCTACTTTAATTTCCTGTCTACTTTTAAATTCTATCTGTCCGAACTCACTCAGTTCCTATTATAAATATTTACCCAACTGGTCTTGTTCAGGGCGACCAAGGAGCTCAAGGAGAAGCTGGTAACCCTGGTGAAGACGGTGGTGAAGGAGATAACGGACCTGATGGAGATCAAGGAGAAAAGGGACAAATTGGTAATCCTGGATCTGTCGGAGACCAAGGAGACCAAGGAGATCAAGGAGAACCCGGAAGCAATGGAGACAAAGGAGCCCAGGGACCTCAGGGTGATGAAGGAGCTGAGGGTGATAAGGGACCTCTTGGACCCCAGGGTGCTCAGGGACCTGATGGTTAGTAGGAAATTATTTGAAAATTTCAAAAATGTTTCATGATGTTTTCGATCATCGTCTCGAGTGGAAAACAGTTAGTTGGACAACCAATTAAATTACTAGGTAAAAGATAAAAAATTGTATAAAAACTATGATCAATAAAATGTCGGGCGCATATATTTTTATTATATTTTTACTTTTGATAACCAGATATCTCCTTCAGGAGACGATGGTGAAAATGCAGCAAAGGGTGCAGTAGGAGAACCTGGTGATATTGGAGCACAAGGACCCCAGGGTCCAACTGGAGATCAAGGAGCTGTGGGAGAGCAAGGCCCAGATGGAGACGATGGAGCACAAGGCTCATCCGGAGAGGCTGGAGCCAAGGGTAAGAGTCATATTACTATATTATGACGCAATGAAACTACCGGACCACGATGTATGGGTACTTGCCACCCCATGACAGCATTAAAATTGGTTACAATTTACATGGTTTCCTCAAATTATTTGTTATATAGTAGTGCTGAAAGTATTAAAACAATATATCACCGCTCTGACTGCCATTATTCCTGCTGTGTGTTTCATCCCTCGTGTTCACTATATACTTTAAGGTATTCACTTAAAAGCCATTTCTATAGGCTGCACGTATGTGATTTTTGAATTAAAACGTTCGGCCAGGTGAACAAGGAGAAGAAGGTCCACCAGGAGAAAATGGTATGAACGGATTCCCCGGATCTACTGGTTTCAAGGGAGCTAAGGGTGCAGTTGGAGACCCTGGTGATGCTGGTGCCGATGGAGAAGAGGGTGATGAAGGTCCAGATGGCCACGAATCCAAGGGAGAACCTGGATCCACCGGAGAACCGGGCGAACAGGTAGCGTGTTTACTTTATAATGTATCATTGTTTTACAAGGTTGTTAGAGTTACTAACATGTTTATAGCTCGTTAGTATTCAGGACTTTATTCTAGAACATTATGATACTAGGAACACTGTCAACTAAAAGGTTTCTGTTTTCTCAGAAGTTCCAATCAATCTAACCAAGGTAGCATCATAGAGGTATTAAACGTGTTATTTCAGGGAGAAGCTGGTGCTAAGGGACAACCAGGAACCGACGGAGACGCTGGAGCCCAAGGAGAACAAGGACCTAACGGAGAAGCCGGAGCTCAAGGTGAGACTGGTCCTGATGGCGAAAATGGAGACGAAGGAGACCAAGGAGTTGAAGGAGAAAAAGGTGCTAGTGGATCCAAGGGAGAGCCTGGTAATGATGGAGCTGATGGTGAGCAAGGAGACGCTGGAGACCAAGGCGCAAAAGGACTACAGGGAGCTAAGGGCATTCAGGGCATTGAAGGAATTGAAGGACCAGTCGGTATTCCCGGTAAGTTTCGGTTATTCTGTTTAATTAGTTTCAGTACGTTTTATCTATTTTTAGTCAGGTTTTAAGGTTTAGTAAGTTTCAGTTATTAGTTCCTGACATACCTCATTGTCCAAATCCGGATACATAACGAGTAATTGTAATATTTTTTAAACGTAAGATAGTAAATTCACAGCTTGATCTTTCTTCAGGAGAGCAAGGGATCAGGGGATTCGAAGGAGTAGCCGGGGCTAATGGGAATGATGGTCCTGTCGGTGAAAGTGCAAAACCACAAGCCTGCCGTGGCGAACCGGTTAGTTTTGTAGCTTCCACTAAATTTACTGTATCTCAGAAAATTCCTTCATACTGAGTATGATCACACCAAAATTTAAATTGGAGCTAGAGCCGTATCGAGTCCCTTCCATTTTAGTGTAATTAGTGTAATTATTAATTAGCACGTGAAATCAGCAGTAATTAGTATATGAAAGCAGCAGGTATAGTAGTATCTTTAAAAACGGTAAGCAAATTCTCCGCCAACAAAAATATGAGTGTCAGTTTAATATCTACCTAAAAGTTACATGTTTCCATTACCTAATTATCTAATTAACAGGGTGAACAAGGCCCATTAGGAGCCGAGGGAGATTCTGGTGATACTGGTGAAGCAGGTGCCGTAGGAGACAAGGGAGTTTCTGGACCTCAAGGCGAACAGGGAGATGATGGAGAACCCGGTATGCAAGGAGCAACAGGACAGGATGGAAAGGCTGGAGAATCTGGAGTTGATGGACCACAAGGAGCAGTTGGAGAGCCTGGTGCTGACGGAGAGGTTGGACAAAAGGGAGAAGCTGGTGTCGGAACCCAAGGTAAGTTATTTTTGTCTCTTATTAAATTTGAAACTCCAACCAATGCTTTATAACGCTGCTCATTGTGCTTTTGTATAATTGCACAATTGGAATTCAAACAAGGGGTCAATTTCTAATGGTGCCTGTTTTTCAAAGGTAACCTTGGTATTGATGGAATTGATGGTGAAAAGGGAGCTGCTGGAGAACCAGGCCGACAAGGTGAAAAGGGCCCAATTGGAGACCAAGGAAACGTTGGTGAACAGGGCGCACAGGGAGATGCTGGAGCCAAGGGTGTTCAAGGACCTCTTGGACCTCAAGGACCTCAAGGAGAACAGGGAGTCGGTGGAGACGCAGGCGCTAAAGGAGAAGCCGGTGCCGACGGAGAAAAGGGAGATGCTGTAAGTTGTGATGTCAATTACAAATAAATCGTGTGAAAAAGCAATCAAATTCTCCTGTGGTTATGATTCTAATATTCTGAGTCATTTACAATTTTTCATAACATGTTAATCCGTTTTGATGGTGACGGCTTTATTTTGCCAGGGTGCACCAGGACCCAGAGGACAGAAGGGTGTCGTTGGAGATTGGGGAGAAGACGGAAACATCCTTATTGTTGTCGATCCCGAAACCGGTGGACAAACTAAAGAATTCGTTGTTTGGGTCAATCTTATTAGCGAAGTGTTGAACTACACTCAGCTGGCCGAAAAAGGAGAACGTGGATTAGAAGTAAGTTGATAAAGAAAATCGTACCTTAAAATGATATGTTATTCATATTGAGATCTTAAATGATGTCTACCGTCATGTCTACAAAACTCATGTCTACACCTTTGCCAAACATTTAAATAAGAAAACATTTGTTTTAATAGTCTGGTTTCACTAGGGACCTGCTGGACAACAAGGAATAAAGGGAGAACCCGGTATTCCTGGAAGCGATGGAGCTAACGGCATCAACGGTGTAGATGGAAACCCCGCTGAGAATGGAGTTGATGGAATTCCCGGCCGAGATGGAGATGACGGTGCAACTGGAGCTAAGGGAGAAACTGGAGCTCCTGGAAACGATGGCGATAATGGACCCTCAGGTTCGTACCGCAGCATGATTTAACGTTTTAAAACTACAATATTATTCGTGTATAGAAACAGTAGAAATTTGAATTTCTTAATTTCTCCCTTTGGTGATGAGCCAATGATACAATCTTTAACTTTGGTTAATTTTAGGAGAGGCCGGTGAACCTGGTCAAAAGGGTCTTGCTGGAATCAAGGGACAAAAGGGACAACAAGGAGATGATGGATCTAAGGGACAAAAGGGTCCTGAGGGAGTGTGTGAACCTGATGAGTACCATCCTTGTAACTGTGACACACATACCGTCGTCAGACATTCTCAAACTACCGAAGTAAGAATGACAAATAATAAATTTGTTTAGTTTCTTCAATTGTCAATTTCTGAGGGTTTCGTTGCACATGTTTGGTATTTACTACCATGGACAGTGGTTTTTAAAAACATATCATTCAGGCCCCAGAATGTCCTACAGATTACGAATCTCTGTGGTCTGGATTCTCTCTTGTGTTCTTCGAAGGCAACGGCTACGGACTCTCACAAGATCTTGGAAGCGCCGGTAAGCATGTTAAAACCGTGGTTGAATCTCAAGCAAATCGTAAATATCTACAATCAATGATTATTGCCTGCACTTTTTAGTTTGCAAACTTCGTTCTTAAAATTGAACACTTTCAGGATCTTGCCTCGAGGAGTTCCAACTGATGCCTTTCATGCAGTGCTCAAGCTCTGATGTGTGCAGACACGGTGTCCGAACTGACAAATCTTTCTGGCTGGCTGTTGACGCCGAGGCTGACTTCACCGTCAAACCCATGACAAGCATTGACGAGATTGTGCCACATATTTCAAGGTGCCGAGTCTGTGTTGGAACCAAATACGTCCTCGCAAGACATTCCTTCAAAGACACAGCCCCTGATTGTCCAAATAACTTCCACGAACTTTGGACCGGCTACTCATATCTCATGGTTAGTTTTCTTCCTTTCGCATATTTGTTTTGCTTGATTAAATATTTTGGTCACCACATTGTTCCACGAAAACCACAACCTTGTGTTGGACTGATAACAAAATACTTCACCCAGGTAACTTCATCTGGCACATCTGGTGGTGGTCAGGACCTTGCTTCTTCCGGCTCCTGCCTGGAGAACTTCTACCTGCCAACCTTCATTGAGTGTCTCGGACGAGGTACTTGCGCATACTACATCAACAACTTGGACTACTGGCTAGCCCAGAACCCCGATATTAGCCAACCCGGTATGTGGGGTATGGGTAACGTGTACAGTGGTCTTGACGACATCCTTGACCAAGGAGTCGCTAGATGCACAGTCTGTGCCAGAAATACCGTCTAGATGAACAATTGGATTGTATATAACGAACCATGGCGTTTAAACGATTTTGATGTACGAGCACTTTTGTACATGTAGGATTTTAAACTTTATCTTAATTTATTTTTATTATACCAGCTTTTTATATTTTTGCTGCTGAAGTTTGCTATTTTCATTGCAATATTCGTCCTAATACTATCCTACTCCACTCTAGATGCAATCCTAAAAGGCCTCTGGTACTTCCATCATCTGTAAATAAAATTAGAGTAAATTTTGTTTTTATAAATATTTTTACTATTCATTTTATAACTATAAATTATGAAGTATTTTATGCAATCTCTTTTAAACCATGTTTGTATACTGTTAACATTAACAAGTGGTCATCCCTCAGGACTTATTAGCTACATTTTGATTCGACATGTAACATTTTAATAAATTAAGTTCTGAGGTCGACCATAATGGCACCGCAATCAATATACGTGTTTGCTGTTTTTTTGCTGTCGAAGTTAACCCCCTATAAAACTTGATTATGTTCGCAGATTTTGTAATATGAATATACCTCACATGAAACTTCCAGAACTTTTTGATAAGAAAATATATAACCTTACCTATTTTAGTTCACTAATCTGATTTGTCACAATAGGGATGCGATAATAGGCCCTGAAGGATGGCATCTCGAAAATTCCTTGGAGTAGTCCTCCTCTGTGCGTTCCTCGTAGCGTGTGTTAAGGCTGATGCTGAAGCCGATGCTTGGGCTGAAGCCGGTCCCGACCCCGCTTCTTGCTGTTCTAGACCAACAACATTCATAAAAGGTTCGTTTCTAATGTTTGAAGTAAATACGCAATGTGAATTTTTTAATTAAAATCATGGCATCGTCCAAATTTAGAGTCCGTAAAATTATATCGTACAAGAAATTAATCGATTATTGTTTCAGGTAGAGCTGGTCCTCAAGGTATCCAAGGTCCCATGGGTCCAAATGGCCCCGCTGGACCACCTGGTGCCGTTGGTGAAAATGGACAACCTGGACCCCCTGGCCCAAAAGGAGAAGCCGGCAACCCTGGTATCGTTGGAGTGAAAGGTTTCCGTGTAAGTAAAATCATATGATAGATCTAAGAATTATTATCGATCAAATGATTTGCACTTGTTATTGCTTGACCCCAGTTTCGTATTTTCGCAAATTAACGATGTAATGTACTTCAGGGTGAACCCGGAGCTCAAGGACCCCCAGGACCTCCTGGACAGGACGGTGCTGACGGTGTTGATGGTGCTGACGGAACTCCTGGTGTGGACGGTTGCAATGGTACTGATGGAGAAAAAGGAGAAGCTGGCCCCATCGGACCAACTGGTGAACCTGTGAGTAAAAATTGTTGATTAAAAAAAACAAAAACAATCTTATTCAAGAAATCATCAACTGCAAACTAAAGTAACGATTCACCAATCACATCATCATTATATACTGTATACTACATTATCGCACGATTTCACTTGGAAATTTCACTTGACTAACAGCTGAAACTCTAGGGTGAACCCGGAG
Source organism: Bolinopsis microptera (assembly GCF_026151205.1). Classification (NCBI taxonomy): domain Eukaryota; kingdom Metazoa; phylum Ctenophora; class Tentaculata; order Lobata; family Bolinopsidae; genus Bolinopsis; species Bolinopsis microptera. The sequence continues at coordinate 11,408,639 of NC_087084.1, read as the reverse complement.
AGGACGGAAACCCTGGAGAACAAGGACTCAAAGGAGATACTGGACCTGCTGGTGAGGTACAAGAAGGTGACCAAGGAGAACCTGGAGCACCTGGACTTGACGGAAACCCTGGAACCACTGGTGATAAGGTGAGTTCACAAAATAATTCTCTAAAATGATTAATTCGTTAGGTATTTTCACAGTACGACTGGTTAACTAATTTATATCAAGCAAACAGCTTTATTCAAAATGTTCGTCTCTCAGGGAGAAACTGGAGAACCTGGAGAACCTGGACTTAACGGAGAACCCGGTCAAGTAGGCGTCCCCGGTACCAAGGGAGCAGAGGGAGATCAAGGACCCCAGGGTGAGGATGGAGAACAAGGAGTTGTAGGTGAATCTGGTATCCCAGGCGCTCCTGGAGCTGATGGTGATAATGGAGATGATGGAGCTGCAGGACAGAAGGGAGACGCTGGACCTCAAGGAATTTCTGGCGAAAGTTTCCCCGGAGACGATGGTGCCAAAGGAGAAACTGGACCCCAAGGTGAAACAGGCGCTGTTGGTGATCCAGGAGTAGCTGGTCCAGACGGTGCCGAGGGAGAGCCAGGACCAGACGGTGAACAAGGAGCTGTTGGTGACGAAGGCGATCAAGGAGTGCAAGGTCCTTCAGGGATTGGTGGCGACCGTGGTCCACAAGGAGAAAAGGGACCAGTTGGTGAACCCGGAGATCAAGGTGCTATTGGAGAGCCCGGTCTGATTGGCGAAGGGGGAGATGATGGTGCCGCTGGTAAAGATGGTAAAGATGGTGAGTCTGGAACTGACGGAAAAAAGGGTAGTGCCGGAGAAAACCGAGTCATCGACGTAAAAGGAATTCAGGGAGACCAAGGAGACCAAGGAGCTCAAGGTACATTTATTTTCTATAAATTCACCAATAGCCAAACATCTTTATCATAAAATATGTGTTCTTGGCGGGTTATTACCTCTCAAGCATCACCCGAGGTCAAAATCGAAACACTTTAAAGTGACATTTATTGTCCGAGAAATTTTTCTAATTGAAGTGAATATTGTTAACAAAAAGCTAAAATTGACTTTTGCTACCTACAGGAGAAACTGGTGATGCCGGTGCTAAGGGAGCGCAAGGAGAACAGGGAGCTCAAGGTGAGGCTGGAGAAGATGGAGCCGATGGAGACGACGGAGAGGAGGGTCCTCAGGGAGAATCCGGAGACAAAGGACCAGATGGTCCATCCGGAATCAATGGTATCAAGGGAGCCCAAGGTGACGTCGGTCCTCAAGGAGCGGTCGGAGATTCAGGTATTTTTATTATTCACAAGTCAGAGTTTGATTTTAAAATCAATCATAAATGATACTAGCATCTACTGTAAGTATTGTACAAATACTTTGACAATTGTCAGCTAAAAGAATTTTACGATAAATTTGTATTCTGAAACCACCCTTCCATCAGGTCCCCGAGGAGAAAACGGAGACAATGGTGCTGATGGTGCCGTTGGAGAACCAGGTCCCGCTGGCGATTCCGTCCAGGGAGCAAAGGGGGATATTGGGGAACAGGGAGAAGTTGGCGATCAAGGCATTCCAGGAGAGTCTGGAGCTGATGGTGTAGCCATAAAGGGAGAGCCTGGAGCTGATGGTATGACCGGAATAAATGGACAGCCCGGCATCAAGGGCGAGGATGGTGAAGCAGGACCTCAAGGACAACCAGGTACAATTGCTTTTAATGCTGTTTGGTAGAGGGCATGGATCTCTTGATGTTACCGTTTCAGTAATAGAAATTTACGAAATTTACGGCTCTCTTTCCACAGAGATGTTTGGCACGAACTGCCTAAAACTGTTAATATGCTGGGAAATACTAAACGAAAGAAGGTACTACTGTGATGGTAAACTAACATTTATTTATTACTAGGTGAAGATGGTGCTGTTGGAGCCACTGGTGCGCCAGGTACCCCCGGAATTAATGGTAACGACGGTGCAAACGGAGACCCAGGTGCTGCTGGAGAACCTGGCGAAATTGGAGCCACTGGTGAAGCTGGGCAAAATGGAGTACCCGGAAACGATGGTGCCAATGGTGAAGATGGGGTACAAGGTGATCAAGGAGAGCCTGGTGAAGATGGAGTTGTTGGAGAAGTTGGTGTTCAAGGTAAACCTTACTTATACGTTTTCTTTTTAACGGTGATTCCACTTACAACGGTTAAATCATGGAAACAAATAAATTTATAACAAATAGGTACAGTAAATGATAACATTTCAATATCTAGGACCCGAAGGAATCACTGGACAAAAGGGTGATGATGGAGTGAGAGGTGAAAAAGGAGATGCTGGTAACCCTGGAGATAACGGTAATGATGGTACCCCTGGTAACCCCGGAGATAACGGTGACAATGGAAATGCTGGAGCGAAGGGAGAACCAGGTCAAGAAGGTGCCGTTGGACCAGATGGAGACAAGGGTGTTGAAGGAAATGCTGGACCTCCCGGAATTACTGGAGCAAAGGGAGCTCAGGGAGATACTGGTATTGATGGACCCGTAGGAGCAGCAGGTGTCCCTGGTGTTGATGGAGACAAGGGAGTCCAAGGACCTGAGGGTGATGCTGGAGAAAAGGGTGATCAAGGAGCAACTGGACCCAAGGGTGACGCAGGATCTGACGGTAATAACGGTGTAGATGGTAACCCTGGTGCAGATGGTGCTGTTGGTGAACAAGGGGCACAAGGTGACAAAGGACCAGATGGACCAGACGGTGAGGTTGGAGAACAAGGTGAGAATGGTGGCGATGGATTACCAGGAGGAAACGGAATGAAGGGAGATAAGGGAGAAATTGGTGCCGTAGGAGAAAAGGGAGCTGCGGGAGATGAAGGTGACCAGGGCGAAACTGGAGAAAAAGGTGCATCAGGGCTTGATGGTGATAATGGCGTTGATGGTGATGCTGGTTCAGACGGTGATAATGGTGCTGATGGCCCTCAAGGACCAAAAGGAGCCCAAGGTGACCAAGGAGCAGTAGGAGATGTAGGAGATCAGGGAGCCACCGGAGAAGCCGGAGAACCTGGTGCTTCTGGACAAGATGGAACACCTGGCCAAGCTGGACCCCCCGGACTTAAAGGCAAGTTCATTCCAAAACCATAATATCTTCTAAATAGTGTGTTTAACTAGAAGATTTAGTCTGATTACAGATAATATAAATTTGTATAAAAGTACAAATACAATCACCTGTTAATATAACATTCCCAACCTTTCTAGGTGTCAGAGGAGAGCCTGGTGAGCCTGGTGTAGATGGTCTAGAAGGAAACCCTGGTGAGCAAGGTATCACTGGTGAGGTAGGACCTTCAGGGCCTCAGGGACCACAGGGTCTTACTGGAGATCAAGGAGACCAGGGTGAATCAGGAGAAAGCATTCCCGGAGAAAAGGGAGCAACCGTAAGTTATTGACAATACTGATTTGAGAAACCCAAAGTACATAATTTATATTGTTAACGACGGTACACGAAACTGCTAAAAATTACTACATTGCCGATTAAATATATAACGATAAAAAGATTGACCGTTTGTAGGGCGAGGCAGGAGAACCTGGTGTGCCTGGCGAACCTGGTCAAAATGGACCTGATGGAGATCAAGGTGATCAAGGACCTGATGGAGATGTTGGCGATCAGGGACCTAAGGGCGAACAAGGTGATCAGGGTGATAGTGGTGTCCCCGGAGAAAATGGAGAAGATGGTGATGTGGGAGATCAAGGTATTCAGGGTGACCAAGGTGCACCTGGACAGGATGGTGACCAAGGAGATGTTGGAAACCAAGGCGAACCAGGTAGGCGTCAAAAATATTAATTTTTGATGATATACAGGCAAACGGAAACGTAAATAGTCTTTAATTTATTACAATCGCCGATAAATAAATGTGACTCTTTTTATATGATTGCATCGATTTAGTCATCGAACAACCCCTATATTGTTACAAGGTAAGGATGGAGCCGATGGAGCCGATGGAGACCAAGGACCTCAAGGAGAACAAGGACCTCAAGGACCTCAAGGAGAAGCTGGAGCACAGGGACCACTTGGACCAGATGGTAATGCTGGCGCCAAGGGAGTGCAAGGACCAGTTGGAGATAATGGAGAAAAAGGTTTGTAGTTAAAAATGGATTTTGATTTTATCTGAGAAATAACACCTCGCTAGTGCTTCACAAGCCAGCTGTTGGTTTTATGACGTATTTATTGGTTATGGATATCAATCTAGGTGGATGTGATGTTATTGAGACTTTGGGCGGCCAAAAACTCCTGTTCTAAAATTTGTCCTCTGTACTTGTTTTACTGACCCACGCTTTTTAGCATTTATACATTTCGGCCCATTCTATATGTTTGTTCGATTTGCTGTACATTTGTATACTTGCTATTTTGTAAAATCATCTGCTGCTATGCTCCTAAATCTCTAAGTAATCCGTGAAAAATAAGTTGGATAACATCAGTTTCACCATCTTTAAATATAATATATTTGATGCAAAATTACACAATAATTAATTACGTTTTAAAAAACCTTAAAAATGTGATATTCTTCGTTTTACAGTTTGTATTTTTTTAGGAGACAAAGGTAGTCAAGGACCAAGAGGTTTAGATGGAGTCAAAGGAGGAGAAGGTCCATCTGGAATCACCGGTATTCAGGGAGACCAGGGAGTACCAGGAGAAGATGGTGCTAAGGGTCTTGAAGGTGTGGCCGGAGCTGAGGGACTTTCAGTCAAGGGAGACCAAGGAGAAGCTGGCCCAAATGGACCCAAGGTGCGCTCATGAAATCGTTAAATTTATGTTTATTATTTATTTTACTAGTCACAAAATTAACAAAACGATAATCTTGATTATGTAAGCATATGCCCCAAAAGTATTGATCTGTGGACCTTATTCCAACAAAATGTGACAGTTATGTCACATATAGCTCTTTTAGGGAAAGGATAAGCATTGTGCATATTGCTATTATAGTTACACAATATCTGTTGCTAGTATTTGTTCAATGCTTAATTATCGCTTGTTTAGGGTGAAACTGGAGCTGCCGGAGAAAATGGTGTCGACGGTGCTGATGGTGCCCAAGGAGAGGTAGGAGAGCCAGGAGATGCTGGTCTAATCGGAGAAAGTGGAAACAATGGACTAAAGGGTGAACAGGGTGACCAGGGCGATGTAGGTGTACAAGGTGATCAAGGTCCAATCGGAGAAAGCGGAAACGATGGACAAGTGGGACCAGCAGGAGATCAAGGATCTCAAGGAGACACTGGCGAGCAAGGAGACAAAGGGGACGAGGGTGATGAGGGACCCGACGGACCACAGGGACCAAAAGGTTCGTTTTCATTTCGTCGCGCATCAAATTTTTAAAATCATTATCAGTAGAGATGAAAAGTTATAAGCAATTAATTAAATCGACCTCAAACGCTTTGCTTAGCAAATGCACATTACAGGAGTTCTAGGAGAGAAAGGTTTCACTGGAGTTAGTGGACAGGATGGACGGAAGGGAGCCCCTGGTGTTGATGCCAATCAAGAAGCTTGTAGTGGTGATAAGGTATGTTACTACACCTTAAGTTCGCTTGTGGACATTATAATTCCCTATGATGAATGAATCACAGCCTTGTCATATACAGCATACTGACCAAAAAATTTTTGTTTAATAAAGAACTTTTTAGGGTGCACCTGGAGATCTTGGAGACGTTGGAGTTGATGGAGACTCAGGTGCAAAAGGTGCCCGTGGAGAACAGGGAGACAAGGGTCCAGTAGGAGATCAAGGAGAGACTGGCCAGCCTGGTGAACAGGGTGATGCTGGTGCTAAAGGTCTTCCAGGCCCAGATGGAGCAACTGGCCCAGAAGGAGAACAAGGACCAAATGGATCAGATGGTGCACAGGGTCAAAAGGGAGAGGCTGGAGTTGGTGAACCAGGTACGCAAAGTTTATCTTACCATTCCGATATATTTTTAGATAACAATACTCCAATTGACCAAACAATTCCGTGCTGGATCCCTTAATAGTTTTAACCTGACAAAATGTGTTCAGGTGAGAATGGATCCCCCGGTAGTGATGGAGGTGTCGGTGATGTTGGTGAACAAGGATCTGTAGGAGAGGATGGAGATCAAGGAGCACAAGGTGAAACTGGATCGAAGGGTGAAAAGGGAGACCAAGGTGCTAAGGGTGATGATGGACCAGAAGGACCAGAAGGAAACAAAGGAGATAAGGGTGATTCTGGCGCCGTAGGAGAAAAGGGTGATTCTGGGATCGATGGAACTAAAGGAGAACCCGTAAGTTATATCATTTAACGACTACATGCTCTTTCGCACAATGAACTTACGATTTATAATTGAGCATGTGCAGCAGTTGATTATATTATTTTATTTATATATACTGTAACAGATTGAACATATTTTCAATTTTAGGGTGTGGACGGAGACAAAGGAGACCAGGGAGACAAAGGAGGTCCAGGTATTGATGGCAACCTCTTCGTCATCAAAGCCGAGAGTGGAGCACCCATTCCACCTGAGTACTACATCTGGATTGAGATCATCAACACTGTTCTCGAAAACAGTGAATTTGGTGATAAGGGAGATTCAGGCCCACAGGTTTGTTTTTTCCACTTACTGTCTCATACGTTTTGATCATAAGTTTTATTTTGGGATTAGAACCATTTGAGTAACAATTATGCTTTTCTGCTAATGTCGTTGACTAACAGACATGCTTTTCAGGGACCTGAAGGAGCTAAGGGTGGCAAGGGAGAACCAGGAGCTAACGGAAGCCCTGGTACCCCAGGAGAGGACGGTAACCCAGGAGCAGATGGTACCCCCGGTAGTCAAGGTCCTCCCGGAGAAGATGGAGCACAGGGAGCACAGGGAGCTAAGGGTGATACTGGTGCACCAGGAGAGGATGGAGACAAGGGAGACAAAGGTGTCAAGGGAGAAACTGGACTTAAAGGACTCGCTGGAATCCAAGGAGAAAAGGGAGAGCCAGGTATTGATGGTGACAAGGGAGACAAAGGACCAGATGGAGATTGCCAGCCTGACGACTACACCCCTTGTAACTGCGACACTCACGTCCTCGTTAAGCACTCTCAGACCACTGAGGTAATTTATATGTTAATTTTGTAACATGACATTTTTAGAAATTGCATTTGCATGCACATTGATTTAGAAAACCAAAAACATAAAATCTTTTTTTCCTACACTTTTGTCTTCTAGTTCTATAGATTTTTGTTTCAGCAACCAGAATGCCCAACTGACTTCGAACCTCTATGGTCCGGATTCTCTCTTGTATTCTTCGAAGGCAATGGCTACGGACTTTCCCAAGATCTAGGAAGTGCTGGTAAGACATAAAATTTTAATTTTTTCTTATCTACGTATATAATTTTCAAAACTTTTCAGCCAGGGATTGACTAGGGATTGGTCATAAAAGTAGTTAACTTGCTTTTTTTCTTTTTTCTTTTGATTAAATCAAACATTCTCAGGGTCTTGCTTGGAGGAGTTCCAGCTTGTGCCTTTCATGCAGTGCTCAAGCTCTGATGTGTGCAGACACGGTGTCCGAACTGACAAATCTTTCTGGCTGGCAGTCGACGCCGAGGCTGACTATACTATCAAGCCCATGACCAGCATTGACGAGATCGTGCCACACATTTCAAGGTGTACTGTCTGCCTCGGTACTCAGTATATCCTCGCCAGACATTCTTTCACCGACGTCGCTCCTGAGTGTCCTGAAGATTTCAGCCCACTGTGGGAAGGGTATTCTTATGTCATGGTAAGTCAGAATTACACAATATATTGATTACCCTTTAGTTTGGATTTCTTTGCTTCCTGGCTGTTATTTATTCGCTTTCTCCTACTTTTAACTTTGGTTCTTGTGTTTTGATCTGTCTAAGAGAAATAAAACCTGCAGGTTACCTCATCCGGTGTATCCGGTGGAGGCCAAGACCTCGCCTCATCTGGTTCCTGTCTGGAGAACTTCTACCTGCCAACCTTCATTGAGTGTCTCGGACGAGGTACTTGCGCTTATTATATTAACAACTTGGACTACTGGCTGGCCCAGAACCCCGACACTAGCCAACCCGGTATGTGGGGTATGGGTAACGTGTACAGCGGTCTTGACGACATCCTTGACCAAGGAGTTGCTAAGTGCACCGTTTGTGCCAGGAACACCCTTGCTCTATAAAAAGCTTGTTACTGTTTTTGGAGCGAACTCAAATCAACCGACAAGAAGATTTTGAGACACTGTAAGCAATAAAACGGTTGAATGATGTACGAAATAGGATTTTAAACTTTTATCTAATTTATTATTATTTCCGATCGCCGAATTTTCAAAGGAAATTCTATGCTACTCAGGACTTTTGAACTAGTCTCTATTATTTATATGCTTATATTATTAAACGGGCCCAGTTTTCAAACTGACGAGAAATTGTAAATTTGTATTACGAAGTCAGGTTTGGGTCATATTTAAGTTCATTAGTACAACAACTTGTTCCTCCTAACCTACCTATACATCTGTAAATAAAGATTAGATGAAATTTTATTTGCAGGATTGCCTGCCTTTTATTAATTTTTAACTTTATAGATATGAATAATTAATAATTTTACAAAATCTCTTTTATACTGTTTGTATACCATGCTAACTATAAAGTTTGTTTACCCGCATAGCAATAATAACTTGTATTTATTGACTTTACTAAAAGTATAAAACAATTAATTTATTAATTAATTATAAAACAATTAATTTAACTGATTGAATTGATAAAATACAAAATAATTTACTCATAGATTAATGTGTTTCCGAACAGAACCTTAAAATTATTTTGTCAACAAATGCGGGTCAAAGGATTTGTCTGCTCTAAAACGGGGCTTGTTCGGAACCCGCGTGTTACTCATATAAGGAGATATCTCGCCAATATAACACTAACCCACTTTTCTCATCTTAGCTATGTCTCGATAGATCAGGAATCTAGTTGAAGTGGTTCCGAGCTAGCCTCTGTTCAAGGTACTGAAGTCGTCCTCAGAACCTCTACCAGACCTCCGTTTTTGTCACAGAGACAGATCTTTAATTGTGATGTTTATCTGATCTACATTTTTGATCTTCATTTGTGATTTACATTCGTGGTTTTTTTCTTCATATCGTTAGTTGCTTAAGCACCATTTGTTGATTTGCCGACTTTAATCTGATAACTGTTAATTAACTTTTCAAACTGTTTGAGCATTTAACTTGAATGCTAACTTTTCCGCGCTAATTAACACATCCTAATATTGATTTTACCAGCAATTGTAATATAACCTCAGTTCACCCCAAACTAAAAAACAAGCTCCCAGCTAGGGCTGGCCGACTGAAAGCACCATGGCAAGCCTAACGAGGCTTAGTATTCTGTTCACATTAGTGCTGTGTCTTGCGTGGGCGAAACCTGAAGCTAAACCTGACGCAGCTGCCGACCCTGCTGCAGATCCGGATGCGTTCGCTGATGCTGAAGCAGACCCAGCCGCTTGCTGTCGTAGGGTAAGCGTTAAGATAGTCTTATAATAATCTTATAATAGTCTAATTATAGTCTTGTTATAGTCTTATAATAGTCTTATAATAGTCTTATAATAGTCTTGTTATAGTATTATAATAGTCTTATTATAGTATTATAATAGTCTTATTATAGTCTTATTATAGTATTATTAAAGTCTTATTATAGTCTTATTATAGTCTTATTATAGTCTTATTATAGTCTTAAAATATTGTTATTAAAATATTATTATATAGTAATATTTAAGCAACATGCATAATACTTATTTCTATACAACACTCGAATCAAAGCTTATGGATTAAATTTCAGAGAGCTAGATTCTTGAAAGGAATGAGGGGAGACAGGGGTCTCCTAGGACCTGCAGGTGCAGCCGGCCATGAAGGTTTGTGGTGTAACACTCGTCTAGATTCTATTTTACGCTGTATCAGTTTAAAGTTTTGTAATCACTATTCTAACATGACAATTTGACAATTTACAAGTTTATAATTAAAATTCAGCTGGATACAGAAACTTCAGATGATGTTACATTTTTCTTTCAGGCAAAATGGGACCCGTTGGTGAGCAAGGACCAGCTGGATTGGCAGGACCTAAAGGTGCTGGTGGTCCGTACGGAACTAGTGGTGCTAAGGGAGAACAGGGAGAACCTGGAAATCTGGGAGCAGTAGGTCCTTCTGGGTTACCCGGTATCGAAGGAGAGGATGGTGAAGATGGTGTAACTGGTGTTGATGGTTGCAACGGAACCAATGCTGAAGATGGTGCTAAGGGAGATATGGGTCCCATCGGTCTTCAGGTGTGCAAATATGTCTTTATCATTAGTCAATAAAAATCCATTTTATTTAGCGATCTCGATCGCTGCAGGATTATTGACCATTGAAACGAATTAAACTGTGACATCAATAGTATCGAGTGCCAGCTGAAAATACCTTGTTTCCATCATCTTAAAGGTACCTCCAAACATGGTATTTTAAAAAACCTTTGTCCCCTAATATTACCTTGTGATCTAGGGAGAAGATGGTCCAGCTGGATCTGATGGACCTGAAGGATCAGAGGGTGGACCTGGAGACCAGGGTGCAGATACCCAGGAACCCCAGGGAGAGAAAGGACCAGACGGTTTAGATGGAGCCAACGGAGAAAGCGGAGAAGCAGGTTAACACAACATTATTGTATATTTAATGCTCTTATCGTTAGAAAGTGTGACGTTTGATTGTTTTGCCGCTACATGGGAGGAACCCACAATTTATTTGAGATAAGATTGGAATCCAATCAATAACATATCATCCTGTGGGGCTCCGTGCAGACCAACCTACCTGTGGCTAAAGCTCTAATATACAAAAACAATACATTGGATGAAATGTTTTTGCTCGCATAACGAATTAAAGCTTTCTAACAGTAAGCAACTTTCAGGTGCGCCCGGCAGTGACGGATCTGACGGATCTGATGGAGCAAAGGGTGCCCAAGGAGAAGCAGGAGCTGAGGGCGAAAAGGGTGCGGTGAAGTTATTTGACACTTAACCTTTTTTTTAAATTTTGATGACCATTGTTATCAGATTCCATGAAACGCAGTTACGCTTGGAATGATGATAAAATTTTAAAATTTTAAATTAGCTAATCTGAAAGTGATGGTAACGCAGTGAACTTATTAATAAAAACAATATTTCGCAGGACCCAATGGCGACTCAGGAATCCAAGGAGGACCAGGAGAACAAGGACCCCAAGGAGACAACGGCCCTGATGGATCCGACGGAAGTCATGGTGCTGATGGAGTAGCAGGTGCTGATGGTGATAAAGGACCCCAAGGTATGTTAATTGCATAGATTACATTAATCAGGAGAAATGCTGCTTTGCAGGAGTATGTATGATTAAACAACTGTATCATTAACACTTTAATAGAATACGCGATCGAATTATTTTCCGTCTTGAACTGTGCTTGATCGAACTGAAATTGTAATACTCATTGAATTTAGGTTCGCCTGGTGAGGTTATCAACGGAAGTGATGGAGCTGTTGGAGATCAAGGCCCAGATGGAGAACAGGGAGCTCCCGGTGAACAAGGCTCAGCTGGAAACGATGGACCTCAAGGAGAACAGGGTAACGCTGGTCCACAGGGTGATAAGGGACCTGCAGGACCTCAGGGCGAAGAGGGAGATCAGGGACAAAAGGGTGATGTTGGCGAGCCAGGAGAGGTCGGAGATCAAGGACCTAATGGTGAAAAAGTGAGTCTCAACATAATCCATTAATTTTAATCATACCTTCTGAAATAAAATCCGATAGTGAAATGTCTAAAATTAGTCACACAAAATTAGTCACATTTCAAAATCAGCTTATGTTTTAAGTGTTTAAGGTCAAATTATTGATCAAAATGTCCCAGGGTCTTGTTGGAGTCCAAGGAATGCCAGGACCAGATGGTGCCAAAGGAGCTTCTGGTAACGACGGTGCAAATGGAGACAACGGAGAAGACGGTGAACAGGGAGAAAAGGGATACCTCATCGGCAATCCAGTAAACGGAGACGAAGGAATAGTCGGTTCTAAAGGTGAACCTGGTGATGCTGGTGCTAAAGGTGCACCCGGTGACCAAGGAGCTCAAGGTGATGTTGGTCCAGACGGTGAGGACGGTATCGATGGATTCCCCGGACAACTTGGCGCACAGGTGTGAATTTTAGAACTCTTTGGCTCAGACAAGACGCCTCCTTGTTTGTGTATTATGTTCTTATCATCTATCTAATTTTTGTTGTATTATCAAACATTTCTGACATAGACTGGACAGAAAAGTTTTAGTGGTTGCCAAGCAAATTTAAAAATCTAAATTGGAATAAAATTCCAGGGAGAACCCGGTATGAAGGGAGCCCCAGGACTTGATGGCAATGCCGGAGGCGAAGGTGCACCAGGACCAGCCGGAATCCCTGGAGAACAGGGACCTGATGGTAAGCAACTAACTTCAATAGATTGGATGCATTTGTTTTAATTTCTCATATTACAAAAATCGTGTTTCTATCTAAATAACTAATTGAACTGATAGTCAAAAACTTTGTCAGGCGAAGATGCTGATAACGGAATTGATGGAGTTAAGGGTGCTCAGGGCCCACAGGGTGAACACACCACTGGTGCACAGGGAGAACCTGGCGACAAGGGACCTTCTGGGGATCCTGGAGCAGTTGGAGATCCTGGTGATAATGGTGCTGATGTGACTGGCGATCCAGGAGAGCAAGGAGCACAAGGAGTAGGAGGAGAGGACGGAGCCCAAGGAGAATCTGGCGAAAAGGGAGTTGTTGGAATCCAAGGAGATGTTGGTAAGCTTCAATGATAACGGCAGCGAGATCATAACACTTTTGCTGGTAGACTGCAAATTACAAATATGTTAGGCTTTACATGGATGGCATCAGTGTCCATTTAACAAAGCCTTCCTTTAATTATCGTTTGCCTACGCCCTACATGAGCGTACATCCAACTGAAAGATTGATTTGCAGGTGAGACCGGTGCTCAAGGAGAACAAGGACCTGCTGGTGATGATGCAGCTGATGGAGCTGATGGAGCTGATGTGAGTGTGATTTAAATGTATATTTGAATGTCCACTTATTTAAAGTTTATCAATTCACATAAAGTCAGGCTGCAAATAAAGCAATGAATTTACATCGGGTTTCTCTAATAGGGAGCAGTAGGAGCACAAGGTCCCACTGGCGAGCAAGGAGCTAAGGGTGAGTCTGGAGTTGACGGCGAAAACGGATCTGATGGACTCGACGGCAGCGATGGAGTAGTCGGAGAACCAGGAGATGTAGGAGAGAAAGGAGACCAAGGAGAAGAAGGACCACAAGGTTAGTGTTCAGGGTAAAAGAGAATCAAATAGAAGTAGAGCATTACTAATCAGTAATCAGGGCCCAGAGGCTAGGCTTTGCTATAAGCTATCCTAAACTGGAGTTTAACTTTCTCAATATGGTTTAATTCTTACTTAGCTTAATATAACAGTTCAAAAATTCACTGTATGACAAAATTTCCGACCAATTTCTAACCAACTACTTTGGTTTTCAACATGACCTTCTCTCAGGTGAGGAGGGTGATCAGGGAATAGAGGGCGAGAAAGGTGATCAAGGAGAAGAGGGCGACAGCGCACTGCCAGGATTCGATGGAGAAAAAGGAAATGCTGGTATCCCAGGAGTTAACGGAGAACCTGGTGCTGTCGGGGCTGAAGGAGAAGCAGGAGCAAATGGACAGCCAGGAGCACAAGGAGCTAAGGGTGATATCGGTGCACCAGGAGATGATGCAGATGATGGAGCCGTTGGAGAGCCTGGTGCTCAGGGTGATAAGGGTGCAGCAGGAGCTAACGCTCCTAGTGGAGATGATGGTGAACTTGGTGATCAGGGTGACCAAGGACCGTCTGGCGAAACTGGTGATGTTGGAGAGCAAGGTCCTGTAGGTGAAGATGGCTTAAATGGATTGGATGGAGCCGATGGCTCACCTGGTGAAAAAGGAGGAGCCGGAGCTAAAGGTGCCTCAGGCGTTCGTGGAGGTGAGGGCATCGAGGGACCAAAAGGTCTTGTTGGTATACCAGGAATCAATGCCCTTGCAGGACTTGATGGTGCCAACGGAGATCCGGGTGACCAAGGAGCTCAAGGCGAAACAGGTGATAGTGGTCTAATTGGACAAAAAGGTAACCAAGGAGGAGTTGGAGACAGTGGTTCTGATGGACTCGATGGAGCTGATGGGGCAAACGGTGCACCCGGCAGTAATGGCGAACAAGGAGAAATCGGAGCAGAGGGGGAACCCGGAGCTCAAGGTGCAAAAGGAGCCACAGGTGAGGCTGGCGAACAGGGTGAAAAAGGACCAGACGGACCCGAGGGAAATAACGGTGCTGAAGGTGGTCCAGGAGCAGACGGTGCTAAAGGAGAGCCTGGGGAGGATGCTCCCGATGGTTCCAAAGGAGATCAAGGACCAGCTGGGGATGAAGGAGAACAAGGTGAACTAGGTCCCGTTGGTCCCATTGGTGACCAAGGAGATGAGGGTGTCGCCGGAGAGAAAGGAGACACAACTGTAGGAGAAACAGGAGAGTCTGGCGACAAAGGTGCTTCTGGTGAACAAGGCCCTAATGGAGCTGCTGGAGAGAAAGGAGCTGCTGGAGCCGAGGGTGCAGTAGGAGATGCTGGAGAAGTCGGAGCTGATGGATTAAGTGGTAAGGGATAATGCCTTATATTCATTTAGTCTGTAGATAGGTACATCCTCTAGAAGGTGATGAATACAAGCTTGTTTTATAGCTCACTGTTTATTAAATTATCTATATTAGAATTATTTTAAACTTTATGTCAAAGTGGTTTATTTTGCAGGAGATAAGGGAGTTATCGGTAGTGTAGGTCTCGCTGGTTTGGATGGTTCTGATGGAGCAGTTGGCCCCAAAGGTGTTTTCGGACAGAAAGTAAGTTGTATAATATAATATTAATACATTTCAATTGTAGGAGGCCAGAAACCGTTGGCCGTAACCGAGAGAGAAAGATAATATATTTCAATAACACGCAGTTCACCCGAATAAAGTAAATGAGAATTCTTTGTAATAATCGAATGTGGATGTACCATAAAACACTTGGCGACCTAATTTCTGACCTAATGCTTAAAAAGAAATTATTTGACTCTGTCAGTGTCACAGTTGTCATACGGATAAATATAAAAAGAATTAAAATTTGAGAGCTTAAATTAATTCTTTTAGGGTGACACTGGAGTTCCCGGAGTAGAAGGACCACAAGGAGAACCCGGTGATGCTGGTCTTAATGGTCTTGATGGAGCTGAAGGTGAAAAAGGTGTTGAAGGTCCCACTGGTGCAGTAGGAGAAAAAGGCGAAGAGGGAGCTCAAGGTGAAATTGGTAACCAGGGAGAAGAAGGAGCCGAGGGAGATCAAGGAGAAACAGGAGCACAGGGTAAGTTCTACACACGATTGGGCCATACTCACACTTTGAAACATTACATGCGGTTCTGCGAATAGTCGTATGTTACTTGTTGCTTGTGTCATAAAAGCCTACTATTTCTGAGTTTGGTTATACCACCCGTAAACCAAGACTGATATTCATTTTTATCATTGTTATTTTTACCTCATCATTTCAAATGATTTAGTTTGGTGAATTTTGTCATTGCTACATTTTGATAAATACGCACATTTCTTGCAGGTGAACCTGGTGATGTAGGTGATGCTGGTGAATGGGGTGACAATGGTGATGAAGGTGACCAAGGGGTTGACGGAGACGACGGTGCTAAAGGAGAAAAGGGACCAGATGGAGAGCTAGGAGCCAAGGGTAACCAAGGACCAGCTGGTGCAGATGGTGATGGACCAGCAGGAATGCAGGTTAGAATCGTTACCAATTATATCTCATAGATTATTGGTGATTACGAAAGAACTGTCGAAAGCACTTTTGCTTATAAAAAGAACTGTTTAAATGAAATTATTTCATCTTTTTCAAATCTTTTTGCATTTAGTTGTGATCGTAAAGGCTGACAGTGATTAAAAGAATTTGCTACACATTAAATCTCAAATGAACGGCTAAACTATTTCGTAACAGGGAGCTGATGGAGCCCCCGGAGAAGTTGGTGATGCCGGAGCTCCAGGAATGAACGGTGCAGATGGTTCCGATGGTGCCATTGGTAATCCTGGAGAGAATGGTGCCAAGGGCCTTCCTGGTATTCCCGGGGCCGTTGGTGACAAGGTACAGATTTTTGGTTATTCGTGATCTTAAATACAACAATAAGCACCTCCAAAGATTTTTTATTTTATGAACCTAGGTCCTAGATAATGCATGCAATGATAATCTGAAATGCAGTTAGTCGTTTGATGGTGCATCGTTTGATGGTGCATTGAGATCCTGATCGATAAGTTATTACTATAACCTCATAAAATGTAGTACTTGAATATGATTAGAGTCAAATTATATGATGGTTAAATTTAATGCAATTTCAGGGAGACCAAGGTGACCAAGGAGATGAAGGTGTTGTAGGCGAAAAAGGTGATGTAGGCGCTGATGGAGAAAAAGGAGCCCAAGGACCAAAAGGACCCGATGGAGATCAAGGAGACGAGGGAGCTCAAGGAGACGAGGGAGATCAAGGAAACGAGGGAGAACAAGGACCTAAGGGAGAAATAGGAGACCAAGGACCAGATGGAGAACCAGGACTTAATGGAAGTAATGGCCTCCCTGGTGAAGATGGAGTACTTCATATTGCTAAAGGTAATACAAATAAAATTATGGTGAATAGGTCATTTCATCGTATGATTCATTCTGCCTTCAGTCTATTAAATCCATACACAACTTGTCTATTTCAAAAAACATTAGCCTCGGTATCAACATGAAAATCACTATTACATGTGCTCCTTCATAAATATTATCATAATTTGTTTTCTTTCAGGTGCCCATCAGCAGGGAGAACCAGGAGTGCCAGGAGAACAAGGACCCAAAGGAGATCAGGGACCTGTAGGAGGCAAAGGAGAAGTTGGAGAAGATGGACCTGAGGGTGACAAAGGACCTGATGGACCTAAGGGAGCTCAAGGTGCAGATGGAGTTGATGGTGATGTGGTTAGTTTATTTTCGATTTTTAAAAGTTTTTATTTAATGATCCTCAACAGGATTTCTGTTTTCAAAGGTGGATTGGTACACTATAATTTGAGTTTGAAATTTTTACACTTACGACCAAAGCTCCGTGTAGATTAAGTTTTCCAAAAGTTCAGATATAGCTTTGCATATAGTGTACATGTGGATTTGGGAGATAGTTTTGCTCAAAATCTAAACAAATTTCCCCCAAGGGAGAAGACGGTGTTGCAGGTCCAGAGGGCAGCCAGGGAAACCAAGGCGAGCCCGGGCAAAACGGTGAACAAGGTGCACCTGGAGAGGACCATACTGGTTAGTATTATACTTAACTGCAATTTTTCGATCGGGAAATAACTGCCCCGTTGCGTCTTTAAATTTCGCATATCCAATTGTCATTACAATGGAAATATACTTGTTTAGTTGTTGCATATATTAGGACGCAATGAAACTACCGGACCACGATGTATGGGGACTTGCCACCCCATGGCAACATTACAATATATCGACTCTGTTACATCGTCTCCTGTTAATATAAAACTCCGTTACATAATGAACTGGGATTTGGCAATTTGTGATGATTTAAATTTCCAACCTTGATCAGAATAAGTTCATTTGTTTATATCTCTCGCTTAGTCTCAGCATAAGATGTTTAAAATTCCTCAAGAACGTAGTACCAGTTATTTAAACTTTTAAAATATTGTATTACATACTTTTCAAATTTTACAGAGTACAGCAATAAATGAATATAAAATAGAATCGTCGATGTATTTGCTGTCTATGTTGTGTTGAAATAAACAATACCACCAGGCCCTGACGGTGAGGATGGTGCAAATGCAGTTGACGGAGCCAAGGGAGAGGATGGACCGGTTGGAGAAACTGGCGCCAAGGGAGTCCAGGGTGTAAATGGTGATGAAGGTGAAAAGGGTGATGAAGGAGACCAGGGTGATGAAGGAGAAGAGGGTGTTTCTGGCCCACAGGTTTGTGTTTTAAATGTTTTTTATAATTAGATTTCCTGGAGGGTTGTTAGTACACCAAAGATGAAATCCACCTTTAAACCCCTCATTTAGGTCACTCATCGTCACTGCATTGCACCTCTTCAAGCGATGTAATCTTCGAAACATGACCAGAATGTTACGTAAACCTCATCAACGGAAAAAATGAAGCACCGTAGAAATTACAACGTCAATTAAGTTTAATATTGCAGGGAGAAGATGGTGACAAAGGAGATACCGGCGCTGTCGGAGAAAAGGGAGATGATGGTCAGGATTTGGATGGTATTCCAGGTGAAGCCAGCCAAGTGAAGGGTAGTGTGGGAGAGAAGGGAGTCCGCGGTGACGATGGTAACAATCCCTTCGTTGACATCAGTCCTGAAGAGGGTGTAAGTACCTACCAGTTCACCTTATCTGACTGATTATTTGAATACTGTTCCTTTTTCGGCATCTAATTATAATTGAATTGTAAAATACGTCCGAAAATTCACAGCTTAAAGTTCATACCCTTGGAATGTAACTTTTCCAGTGCACTAATATTTTCGGAAGAAGAATGTCAAAATAACGGAACAATGAAACTCTGTTGAAATTATAAGCCTCATTTCAGGAAGATGAACTTTGGGATGAGCTTGTTGCTTTCTTCGATGAAAACCAAGACTTACTTCTGCCTGACGACATCGGACTACCTGGAGATCAAGGTAATTGTGAAAAATATAAAATTACAGACAAAAATTCAAGATAACAGAAAAAAATTCAAAATTACAGAAAAAAAATATATTACAATGCATTCAATGTGGTAATAATTATTTCATAAATAAAAACATTTATGGATAAAGTTATTGTAATATCAAAATGCATAATCTACCAAGTTTTACAAAACCTTGAGGTCTGTATCACCACACAGGAATTGAAGGACCCGAAGGAGCCGAGGGTGATCTCGGTGAGATGGGATCCGATGGAGCCCCTGGTGCTGATGGAGAAATTGGTGGTCCCGGTATTCCCGGAGTTTCTGGAGATAAGGGAGAAGCTGGAAATGACGGTGACGTCGGTTAGTACTGAGCTCATTTCAACTTTATTTTTAGCAACAAAATGTGTAATGGTTCGTATTTATATTTTATATGCAATATAAAAAGGTTCAAAAATAAAGTTGGCAATAAAAGTTGAAGTATTAATCGAAAGTGAAAGTGGGTTTTAACCTGTTACTATAATAGGAGACAATGGAGAACCCGGAGAACAAGGACCTAACGGTACTGTTGGAGAACCCGGTGAAGATGGTGATGACGGTGATGACGGTGATGAAGGAGATGAAGGACCTGAGGTACATACAGATTTACTCAAAATTTCCAATAATTTTTAACCACCACGACTGGTTATCACAAAGATAACAAATTGTAAATTATATTGTTTCCTGTAACCAACATGATGCCTTGAATGTAACGAAGAAAAAAAAACTGCACCACATTTACGGTACCCCTAACAATGTGATCCACAGGGAGACCAAGGAGAGGGAGCAGCTGAAGGAGAGGAAGGAGACGAAGGAGACTGTGGCTGTGAAAAACGACCTACTGTCTGCAAGTCTTGTGACGTTCACGTTGTGACCAGACATTCCCAGACTACTGAGGTACCTGAGTGCCCAGAAGGTTTCAAGTCTCTGTGGACTGGATACTCTCTTGTTATGTTGGAAGGTAAGTTTCAGGAATGAGATATATTACTGAATTGCTGAGCAGAATTATACCATAATATGATGTCCTCAATATCTTCTTTAAGAGTGATGTTTATTTTTCATTATTCCATTACGAATCAAGTTGTTTATTGTCTGCTCCAATAAGTATCGTAACAGTTATATTGTTTCAGGTAACGGATACAGTCTTGCTCAAGAGCTCGGAAGTGCCGGCTCTTGCCTCGAAGTATTCCAGACCGTACCAATGATGCAGTGTTCGGGTGGACAAGTATGTAATCACGGAGTAAGAACCGACAAAGCTTTCTACCTGGCTAACGAACAAAACCCAGACTTCACCATCAAACCAGAGTCCAACTTAGACGATCTTATCGGGTACGTTATCTATTAGTATTATGTGTAAAAACGCTATAAATTACTGTCGATATTTGTGATTCTGTAATATTGTTGAAAAGGCTCATTGTTGACAAATCATATAATCATAATGTATTGTCTGCTAATCTAAAGTATGCTGTCTCTGGTATTAGTAAATATGTCACACATAAATACACCCATTGTTCTCTCTAACCATAGTAGATCTACCTAACAAACCCCATAACCCCTCCCTCGTCTAACAATCTCCTCCCCTCAGATACGTGTCTCGCTGCAGTGTATGCGGGGGCAGCTCTAAGATTCTTGCTCGTCATTCCTTCACTTCTGATGTACCAGAGTGCCCTGAAGGATTCCACGAGATCTGGGAGGGATTCTCATATCTTATGGTAAGTGTGATTGAGATTTTCTTAATTTTGCGGCAATTGAAATTGCTAATTTCATATCTTGCGTCTGAAACAAACCCCCTCCGTAATATTACAGAATACAGTACGTGTATAATAATTCACCATGTTCTCATTTCCACACCCGCTTAACCCACCCTCTCCCTATGTTCTTATTTCCACACCCTCTAACCCACCCTCCTAACCCACCCTCTAACCCACCCTGCCAAGGTTCTCATTTCCACACCCTCTAACCCACCCCCCTAACCCACCCCCTAACCCACCCCCCTAACCCACCCCCCTAACCCACCCCCCTAACCCACCCTCTAACCCACCCTGCCTAGGTTTTCATTTCCACACCCTCCTAACCAACCCTCTAACCCACCCTGCCTAGGTTCTCATTTACACACCCTCTAATCCACCCTCTAACCCACCCTCTCCCTAGGTTACCTCCTCCGGAGCCTCAGGTGGTGGACAGACCCTTGCCAGTGCCGGTTCTTGTCTAGAAGAATTCTACGTACCTACCTTCGTGGAGTGTCTCGGACGAGGAACTTGCGGATTCTACATCAACAACATCGACTACTGGCTAGCCCAGAACCCCGATCTGACCCAACCGGGCATGTGGGGTATGGGTAACGTGTACAGTGGTATCAATGAAATCTTAGACATGGGTGTAGCCAGGTGTGCTGTGTGCGCTAAAGACGTTCGCATGAAACACATCAACTATTTCCAAGATTAACCACACCGGACCGATTATTTGCAATTGTATAGTTTCCCTTAGCTGGGCTGTATTTGTGAAGAAGTGTTAGAATTAACGAAAAAAGAACTCCATGCAATTTAGGGTAATTTAAAGTAGAATGTTATTCATTTATATTTATGATTTTAATCTCTTACTTATGACCGATGTTTTGATGTCGCGAGTATTATTTACTTACTATTATTTGACCTGACTCATCTCCGACGTGGGAAACGCTTATTTTTGAAGACTTTTTCTCTGAAATAGGATATTACTTAATTTTTATTGTAAATAATATAAATGACTCAAATACCAGGCATTTCAGACGATTAAATTTTGTAAATATTTTAAATTTTTTAACATTCTGTGACGATGGTTCTTTTATCTGTTCGGAAGTGATTTTGTTTTTTTACTTTCGGGGAGATTTGATTTCCTGAGTAACTGCTTGGCTCAGTCGTTATCATTTTTTATAATAATGAATTTCTTTTTATCGTCTCTTAATTTATTCTGTTATAAATTACCATTTTCGCATTAATGAATCAAGATTCATCAATTCTGAGTTTTATTAGTACGACTTATAACATAAAAGAATAATAGAAAATAAAACTCTTCGAAGAAAAATCTACAATCTAATCTGCTGAAAAATTGACAAATTTGAAACACAAGGAAATAATTTCAGCCGAACATCGACCTGGATATGTCGAGCGTTATTCACTATTATCTGATTAGATACCCATTAAATGAATTATCTAATTGGTAATGAATATTGACTGTCGTTAAACTGTCCAGCAGTCTTAGGCACTGCATCGTCACGTGACGAGCCCGACACAGGGCGTTAAAAAGTGTTCTTACAATCTTGAAACACAAGGAAATATTTTTGAATACAATGAAATATTTTTCTTTGAATTCGATACTTGTTTAGTATTAGACTAGTTTCCCAAATGGTAAGAGTGCATTTGTATACACGTGAGAAGAGCTTATAACTCCGCAAGTTTAAAAACTAGAACTGGCATTATCTAGGGTAAACATACCTGTCATGTTTCTTTGCATACCTTTCTGTGATTCCATAATGCATAGATCCCATACCGAATCACAAATCACAAATAGCGGGTAGATATTCAGTAAGTGTAAAAGATTTGGAAACGTGATTCCATGTAACCAAGACACAAATGCCAGAGTTATTTTAATTAGATATGTCCCTCCAGTCTTCTATACCTACTACGTATAGGCTGTGTCTGGAACAGATCTCTCATAAACAAAGAAACAAATTCAAATTGGTCAGATATCAGGATGATGATTAATCACTCGACTGTCACGTGACTTTTTCACCCCGTTCTCTAGCTGGCCCTGAACGACATTTTAAAACCCTTACGCACTCTAATCTGATCCCAACCCTAATCCAATCCCTAACAAAAACATATGCTGAAGCCATAATCCTGACGAGAAATTAGTCCAAATTCCTTATACGGTCATATCACGTGAACGAGACGGTTTTCGCCAATATCTCGCCAGGGAGCATTTGTACCCAATGTCATGGGGTGTGATTCGGAAACAGCGTGCGAAAATACATTCATTGAAGTTGGTTTAGAAGATCGAGTGAAAAGTGATTTAGCATTCCGATGAAAGTTCCGGTGAGGGAGAGATGTTTGGTGAGAGAGTAGCTGGTTTGGGAGTTTGATTGGTGTGGTGTTTGGTTGGTTCTGGTGTGATTACTAGTGTCTTTCACCCCTAGCACGCTCGCAGATATCACGTTGATATTATTAGCATATTCTCAGCCATGTCTAATGTCACGATTGTTTATTCGCTTTCCTGCGATTTTAAAAACGTGAGATATATTTCTGTTGACCAAGTTCATTGTTCATCGGTACTAATCTAATATGATTTTGTCATTAGTATTCCATAGTTATCCTTTGATGGCTTACTTGTGCTCGTTCTGAGGAACAAGCACATGATATTAATTATTTCATATTTTGTTTCAGTTGTGTTTTAACTTTATACTGATGCTCGTTTTTCTGGCGCTTAATATTAAATTTACGGTACGGTCGCCCTGTAACGGCCTTCATTCAACCGGTTGCAGGCTTTTTATTCAGACCAAGTGCATACCAACCCTTTAACCCTTAGCTTCCGTAGCTCCTGCAAATTTTTTATGTTTGGCTCCTCCTTTCGAGTTTCGCTAATACTCTAATATAAGCGCTGCGTCACAACAATGTTACAAAACGCATACGATATCCCGTATCAGCAGCTTGATCAGCATCAACTATCAACTATCAATCACCATCAGATCCATTAGTTAGCTTATGCTAAATGAAAGCTAATCGTAGTAATTGCAAACGAGGAGTACCCGGAGTGCGTGGGTGCACTGAACACTTTGGAGCAATGTGGGAAGTCCTGAGGGATGCAAAGGTCAAGCGTATGGACGTTTTTCTTCCAGGGAGGTAACATCTGTTTGGCAACAGTTTGAGTTAGGGATATTTATGGGATGTGTCATCCTCTTCGTCTTGTGTATGAACTTGGGCCATGAGTACATTAAGATCAGTGTACCTAGAAGCATCAAGTACGACATGGGAGTAATCTCAGTCCCACCCTTGAAGCTCTTCATGGACGATAGTTGTTTGACATGTGCCCGGATGGAGGATATGAAAACCCTGCTCAATATATTTAATTAGAGACATGGGGACTGGTCACGTTTCCGGTTGAAATCCTCCAAGTCAAGAGCCCTGGTTATGAAGAGGGGGATGGTAGGAGAATGGTGTGAAGAGAACAGTGGAAGTGGAAGCGTCGAAGAAAGCCTGAGTCTAGGGGGAAAGGTGATTCCAAACGTAGCGGAAAAGCCAATCAAGTTCCTGGGTCGGTGGATTAGAGCAGAGGGGAAAGATAAGGCAGTCATCGAAACAACAAAAGTAGACTTGAACACCTATCTACAGAGGTTAGATGACAGTTGCCTATCCGGGATTCAGAAGTGTTGGGGTTACCAGTACATGGTGTTACCAAAGATGAAGTGGCCCCTTGCTATCTACGACATCCCCCTCACCACTGTGACCCGGTGGGAACAGCACACCAACAGTTTCCTGAGGAAGTGGCTGGGTGTAGGCCATACACTGAGTAACATCTGCTTATTTAGTCAAACATCTAGTGTGGCCTTGCCCATCAGCAGCCTGTCCGATACTTGGAAGCTGGAGGAATGTCGACTCCAACAGTCCTACCAGCAGTCTTCTGATGACATGATAAGGGAGATTCAACCGCAAGTCAGGTCAGGGAGAGTTTGGAGACCAGACAAGGAACTAGTTTGTGCTGAGAGGGATTTAGTCTGTGAAGCGGTGAGAGGAATGGTCCAGCTATACAGCAGGGCAGGGATAGGTTTTGGAGAATGGAAGAAGCCGTGGGAGAGGATGAACGCCCGGGAACAACAAGCTGAGGTCCTTCAGAGAGTTAAAAGAAACCTCGAACATGAAAGGGAAGTTCAATGCGGTTCTCTTGAGATGCAGTCAAGATGGGGTCAGTGGACGGAAGAGGTTATGAAGACGGACATGAGCTGGAACACACTCTTTAAGTATGGTGATTCGCTCACAGGTTTTATGCTCAGTGCGACTTATGGTACTGTGGTCACACCAGCCTTAGCATCGAAGTGAAATGAAGAAGAGGATGGACTTTGCAAGCTGTGTGAGGATAGGATAGGGACCATAGTCCATACAACACATTCTATCCGGTTGTAGGGTCTCGCTGAGCCAAGGGCGTTACAGGTGGCGGCATGATAAGGTTTTCAAACAACTAACAGACTACGTGACTTTCCATTGTGAACGCCGAGTGAACACTGAACACCTCTAAGAAAAGAGTGAAGGAGACCAAGCAATGTATTGATTTTATGCCTGAGGGAAGCAAGAAGGTTCCAGCGAAGAAGAGTGCAGAGCGTAGTTTTGGTATCATGAGTGCATCTCGGGACTGGGTGGTGATATCTGATCTTGATGAGCAACTGAAGTTCCCAGAGGAGATTGCCAAGACCCGGCTGAGACCGGACCTCTTAATCTTTTCCCGGTCAGCCAAGAAGGTGCTGTGGTGGGAGTTAACCGTACCGTCAGAGGAGAGGATTACAGAATCCCACGAGCTTAAGATGGATAGGTACAGCAGCCTTCAGACAGAAATCTAGAGCAACGGATGGTCTTGTTTCAGTTTCGCTGTGGAAGTGGGAGCTAGAGGGATAGTTGGTCGTAGTTTTGAGGGAGCTGCTAGGAGGATAGGGTTTGGAGGAAGGGAGTTCAAGTTGTTGGTTAGGGAGAGTGGTAGAGAAGCGGCCCACTGCTCCAGATGAATTCATTTGTTGTCGAGGAAAATGGAATGGGAGTTTAGGAAGGTAGGAACTTAGGGAACACTAACAGCTAGAAGAACCATAACGTTATCTCGTCGTCAATTGCGAGGTCTAACAGGTTACTTCAAGTGTTTGCCTAGTCAGAAAGTGGTCTAAGATCAAACTGCTGGGGCGCCTGGTACAGAACCGTCCTGCGATTAAAGCCCCGAAACGGGTACCAGATTTGTGGCTGATGATTCCGATGAAAGTTACGGTTAAGGAGAGATGTTTGGTGAGAGATTAGCTGGTTTGGGAGTTTGATTGGTGTGGTGTTTGGTTGGTTCTGGTGTGATTACTAGTGTGTTTCACCCCTAGCACGCTCGCAGATATCACGTTGATATTATTAGCATATTCTCAGCCATGTCCAATGTCACGATTGTTTATTCGCTTTCCTGCGACTTTTAAAACGTGAGATATATTTCTGTTGACCAAGTTCATTGTTCATTGGTACTAATCTAATATGCGTTTGTCATTAGTATTCAATAGTGATCCTTTGATGGTTTACTTGTGCTAGTTCTGAGGAACAAGCACATGATATTAATAATTTTATCTTTTGCTTCAGTTGTGCTTTAACTTTCAAAATTAAACGATCTCGATACTGATGCTCGTTTTTCTGGCGCTTAATATTAAATTTACGGTACGGTCGCCCTGTAACGGCCTTCATTTAACCGGTTGCAGGCTTTTTATTCAGACCAAGTGCATACCAACCCTTTAACCCTTAGCTTCCGTTATAGCTCCTGCAAATGTTTTATGTTTGGCTCCTCCTTGTAGTTTACCAACTTTATTTAAGTCTTCAATAATCCAAGTTCGAAACACAAAGAATAATGTGTTAAATATGTTTTAATCTTTAAAAATTTGTTTAAAATTCTCTGCAGTTGTTTTTCGACAATAAAACGTAAAAATAATTGACATCAAATTCTGTTCATTTTTAATCTATATTAATCATAAATAAGTTTGTCATACTTTCGTTATAATTTTGATAATAAAGATAAAAAATGTAATAACCTCTACCCGTCTTATCTGCTTTTATCTTTAGTCTTCTGTTTCTAGCTGCAGTGTGTTTCTAATAAATGCTGGTATATTATTTAACGGCTATATAAAAGATCAATGATGATCAAGGATGATATGATGTAATGATGGGGTTACCAGTGACAAACTCTAATCGATTAGCAAAAATGAAAACAAAAATGGTGAAGCCTATTGTCAATTTTTAGTGTGTTTATCTAGTTATTACAAACTTACTTATTAATATCGTATTTCGATACCTTGATATGTGATATCAGACCACGAGACATTATTCAAATGGTGACCCTGATATCCAATCAAGCCGTTGGGGCAGACTCAGAAATATCAAATATCGGCGTTAATCTGAAACAACTTTTATAAACGTTTATGCCATGAGCATTTTAAGCCGATAACACGATTTTTTCCTACAGCGACTCTTGTCCGACAACGACTCTTGTTCGTAAGCGACTCTTGTCCGTAAGCGACTCTTGTCAGATTCGGACAAAAGTGGCTGTTGGACAAAAGTGGCCCAATGCGATGAAACCATTTAAACTGGTTGTTCCACACAGTTTTAATGCAAGTTAATTATAACGGTCCCGGCATATAATACAACATTATTACTATTACATAATTAAATCTACTGTTATGTCTCATGGTCTTACCCCTTGGTAAAACCTACTTCAACTTCATCTGGAGAACTTTCTATATTTCTATCTTTTTACTTTTCTATTATTCAGCCTACATGATCTATGAAATTCTTCCTTTTATCATGATTTCTTTGTTCGCTAAATTGCTAATTAAACAGAGACTATAGGTCAGTGCAGCTAAAGACGGTTTTAATAAAATCACAGGTGTGGATACATAATATTAATTAGATTACCAGGTGCTCGCTGCATTTATTAGCATTATTATTATATCTGTCGGGTATTTTGAATCAAACCTTTGATGTCGAACATGTCTGTTATCTTTATACCTCTAATATGGTTTCTATTGTTTCTCTATCGTTCTTTTATATACCCAGTCTGGACCTGTCATGGCTCTCTAGCTTGGGCAGGTTAAACTTATATATACTTATACATGAATGTTGGTCACCACAATTTTGCTAAATTGGATGACCTGGACAAGGTTTTGTTGAGTATGATCCTTGTCTACTTGGAGGTGTCTGCGGGGCGAAGTTTTATGCTTGTATTATAATTGATATAATTGGTGACAGGTGGGCAATGACCTTACAACAAATACACTCATTCTTAAATGATAGAAATATAATTATGAATCTCAACAATCAGTAAACACTATTCCAATACTCAAATGGTACTATAAAGTCTCCCATCTGTATGCTTACTGATGAATAGAGCGTAACCCCATTATAGCATTATGCCCCAAACTTAATCCAACTTTTACCTAAATTCCTATCTTAACCATAAAATTATGTCAAGCTTATTTCCCAGCTTTTTATATCATCCGTTATTTTCTGTAACTATGCATTAAAGGTATATGCTTATCAGGCTAATTTTGGTGTATTGCAATAATCTTTACGACCTTCCTTGGAAAAATTTCAAGTGTCTGCAAAATCCTAGAAAAGGGTGTGGTCCAAAACGCCACTATTGCATCGCTGAGAAATCGCTTTTTACAGGAACAGCAGCTAGCGGAGCTTGTTTTTGACACTGACTGTTATCCGCACTAAAATATAAAACATAGCCAGCATTTTTAAACCGATCGCATCTAATTTCGCTCCTTCCTAATGATAATTTCAAGTTTGGACACGAGTCTTGGAACTTGGAAGTACTCTGGTCCCTATATGTGATTGATTTGAGACAGCGTGCCGGCCCACCCACCATATATTTTTAGCTTCTGTCATTAATATTACTAGTCAGGTGCTGATATTCAGGATACGTAGATACAGCACGAGGTGACATCCAACTATTTAGTTGCAACAAGGGTTGTCCAAAAAATACTCCAATATTATTTAAGATCTTATAAACTTACTTATTAGTAAAGTTATGATATCAATATCTAGGGCTGTGTAGGTATGTAAATAGTTGGCATGCCAACTTTCTGTAGATCTGTATCCTATTTTTGACGGCGTTGACGGTTTTGCAAGCATGTTGTATATTCAGGTCAAAAAAACTGCAGTGCAGGAAGAATTTCTTCCCCTAAGTCCGTCACTTCGCAAAAGATCATTCCAATCCTCGGAGTACGTAAGAATTTCAATAATTCGGACGATGTTATCGCGTGCATGAGTGTTATCACGTGCATGAGTGAGTCAGATAGGTTTGAAACAAACAGGAAAGTTTGCAGCTGAAGCACAAGCTCTCATGAATGACCCTGCGGTTGAAATAACACATCAAATCATCAAGATGCGCACTAGACCACGCGTATTATAATCAAACCAAACTCCTTAAACTCCTTAAACTCCTTAAACTCCTTAGACTCCTTAAACTCCTTAAACTCCTTAAACTATTTAAACTCCTTAAACTCCTTAAACTCCTTCTGGGAGAACTGTGGAATGTAATCAGTTGGATAGTGAGAAATATTTGGCGTTAACAGCTGATATAATCTAATTGGACTTGATCTAGTTCTTGCATATCAACATTTGTATAATAACTTACCATATAATTATCAATGATCTCTTATAAACCACATGACTCCACCCTTGCTGCCCTTTAGGAATACCAAAATATCTATTTCTGGAGCATTTCTAAGAACGTTCTACTGAAAGAATGAAGGTACCGTCAGAAATGTTTCTGAAAGAATCATAAAATAATTCTTAATGACTGGGCACGACTTAATTAGATTTCTCCAGAGCCATTTTATTTCTCCTGCAGATTCTGCAGTCTAGTCTCAGCTTACTATACCCTGTATTGTACCCTTATAACCTATCTATTATTAGGGCTGTTCGTTACTAATAACTTTGATGTTTTCCATCAGAAACTTGAACAATTTGAAACTTCAGACTTTCAATGATTTCAATAACTAGGGTAATAACTTAATAATGGTCTGATTATTGTCAGCTCCTTTCACGCCAAGACTAGTTGGACCCCAGAACCTAGCAGTTCCACATCAAACAAAATCCCTTTTTGACTTATTTGTGCAGAGACGCAGAGTTTTTATTTTGCATGTGGGAATCTCTCAATAAGAAAGCCGATAAAGGACTTATAGTTTTCAAATTGTTTCGTGCCAAGGCCTATGATAGTGATACCAACGCTTATGCACCCAACATCTCAGTAGTAAATAATTAGTAATTGTGACAAGGTTGTACAACTCATTTGCAGCAAATTTATTTGCAGAAATGCCAAATTTTCCGTACTATGCAATTCCGGATATCAATGGCTGTTAATAACTGATGCAGCAAGTTCAAATCTTTATTTTGAACCTTCCACGACCTCCGTTGTGAAACCAGAAACAGTAACAACAATACACTTACTGAATTTAGTGGTTGGCGGAATTACTAGAATGATAACGAGAGGTTCAGTCCGCTTACCGAATAGAAAATGTGAAGAATAAAAACGCTTTGCTCCTCCATCAGCTAATTCAACGTTCACAAATTGTAATATCGCTGGAACATTCACACTGTTAAAATGTGTATTACCATTATACGATCTCTTCCTGGGAGTGACCCTACGCATTATAGCATTATGGACGGGACTGGTAATAGTTACACTGCTTATTCATATTTCATATCTCTGCAGTAATTTATCAATCTAGCATTTAGACATACTGGTATTACACCTAGATACTAGAAGTCCATCATATTCTTGTCACACTGTGCATAGCGATAATGCCCAACTCCTCATTCTTGAATCAGGGTTAGGGTTAGGGTTAGGGTTACTTGGATACTGCCCATATTTCATCTAAAGAGGGATGTGTCAAAAAGACGCACCGGAACATTTATTCTAATTCCAGTTCCTCCTTCACTCCTACATTCAAGTTCCTACTTCACACCAATCTACCTTTGCCCATCAGCTAACTCCGATATGATTAACTCAGCTGCAATGTTTGCAGAAGGGACCCTGCCCTAACTGAATCACATAACTTTCACATCTCCTTCCTACTGGAGCTGAGTCACTTATTTCTTTATTTGTTTAGTTGTGCGATCCTGATTACTTTTCTTTGAGCCAGCTCGGTAGTCCGTGAGTGGGATGTTGGCAGCATCTCTTGCAAAGTAGCTCGGTAGTCTGTGAGTGGGATGTTGGCAGCATCTCTTGCAAAGTAGCTTGGCAGTCTGTGAGTGGGATGTTGGCAGCATCTCTTGCAAAGTAGCTTGCAAGAGTACTTTTCAGGGATAAGGATACTAACGGGTTCTTACAATGACCGGCTGGCTGTTAGTAGGACCATTTAATTGTATCAGCTTCCTTTTATTCTACAGTCAAGTTTCACTTAACATGTGTTTATAATATCGTTTTGGTGAGCATCTTTACGGTAGACTGAGTAGACGCCGTCAATTAAGAGTCTTCTGCAAAATCGGTTGCATTATCGGTTGCACAATTATATGTTAACTCTTTAATTGCAAAACTAGACATGAGCACCAGCCTGGTAGAGAGGCAGAATCTCTTGCAAAATGTTTGCAAAACAGTAACTAACAAAATTGGGATTATTAATTAATGATGAATTTATTTTTTGCAAAATTTGTTGCACAATTGTATGTTAATTGCAAAATTAGACAGGAGCACCAGCCTGGTAGAGAGGCAGAATCTCTTGCAAAATGTTTGCAAAACGGTAATTAATAACAGAGGGATTAATAATTAATAGCAAATTCATTTTTAAATAACGGGTTTTCAGAGATAGTCGCCAGACTGTCCCTGAAAAAGGCGTTATATAAAGCACCAATTTATCGTATCAGCATCTTTTTAGATTCATCAAGGACGTTTAATCAATTGGTCCTGCAGTTCATTTTGTTTCAAGTTTCAATTTACATATTTTTTAAAATATCTATAGTATTATTTTGGTGAGCAGAGAAATCGTTATTATTATCGTTATAATTATCTGTTTTAGTAGAACTGATTGTTTGGGTATCTTCTTCCGTACGGGCACATCATTTTTCTACAGAGAGATCAACTGAAGGCTCCGATAAACACCTAAGATTTTGAGTATTCTGCACGATCTTTAGTATTATTTTTTATTGGAATTCTCCGACACTCCCCCTGGTAAGGAGTGCGGTCGTTGTGAGAAATTAAATTTGCATCCTCAGCTAAACCCTAACTAATTTAGGAGGGCTCGCACCACGTTCCAAGTTTCCGGAAATGAAAAACTTCAAAAAGCTACACCAGTTTTTATAAAAATATGGGAATTTTAATTTATAAGCTAAACATTTATTTTACAGCTTGCATAATGCATGTGAGCGTAATAATTTTAACCGCAGACACCACTTTTACTTTTTAAATTTCCATTGTTCAATGTAAAAGCCTTGATGCTGGTTTGGTTCCCTTCAATCTCTTAATTCTATTTTAGAGTATCATCTGAACTTTAGTCTTTTATTTGATGATCACGTCCGTAGTCAAGCCTTATACGGACTTAAGGAATTCAAGGTTCGAGCTTTATACGGACTTCAAAAATTCAAGGTTCGACCCTTATATGGACTCAAGGAATTTTGAATTCCTAACTCCTAATGCAAAATTTAAGACATATTGTTTTGGTGAATCTAGATCTAAACTTGGAACTTGATTGATTAGTTAAACAATTCTTCAAACTTTTCAAGGATCAGGAATTGTTTCCACTTGATCGCATGCCCTTTAAATCTTAATGGCTGCAATCTGCTATATGCATGCTCACTGCAAACTCACTCTCAAGAGTCGATACTGGATACCAACAAATACATTACACAGACTTAGAAAAGGAACAACCCGGTGTGACCTTTTTGTCCTATTCTTCTTGTATTGGTTTAGTATTGGTATCTATTATTACATATTTTAACCTTTTATCCTTGCTAGTTTATTAGGATTTTGGGTACCGGGCCATCCTGATTACCCTGCTTTGGGTGTTCCCCTGTTTCAAGCAGGTATACTTGTTTATCCATATGGTTGATACTGGATACACCTATAAATTTTGTTCTAACCAAAGAATCATTCTAGAGTACATAACAATTTATCGTAAAAAACATTAGTCAATAAACATATATGTTTGGAGCCGGTACCCTGCAGCTCCAATGTTTCAAACAATATTTTTTTGAAACAATTGCATTACCCATCCTCTACGAGTGTGTTTTTACGTAAAATATTTTGCGACACAGCAAACAATTTTTCTGCACCCAAAATCTAATTAACCCCTCTCTCCTTGCAAGTCATGCACACCATTAAATCCGATCTCATTGGACGGCCCTATAGCTTTTTTGCCGTTTCCGACAAGCTTGCCTTTTCGGAACGTTTAATTGTAATAAAACAACTTACTTCTCAACTCATTGTTAGAAAACTCCACTCTATTACGGGTTTGAATTACACGTTATAGCGCAGCTGATAAGGGTATTCTAGAGTGATGATCTTATAGTTCACCTTCTTTTAAAAAAGGGGGATCATTCGGATAACGGATTTAACTACTTAGATTTTTATTTTTTTCTCGATAAGGCTAAGCACCAGGGGTCCTCCTGGCTAATATTGTAACCAACAAATATCAATCATTATTTATTCTTTTTGATGTTGATATTGTAACTAATTTATATTATGTTATTTTTTATCTTAGTGCTTTAGTGATAATATTAATGCTGTTTTGATTTGAAAATTTCGTGTTTCCGATTTTATAAATGTAACATGTTTTGCTTTGCTTAACTTTTCTACTAAAGAAACATTTAAAAACATTGATCGTATGGGTTCAAACTTTTTTTTCATCTTCTAATTCTTCTTTATTTTTCAAATTGTTGGTGATTGGTCTAAGGAAACTCAAAAACTTTAGAATTAGAGAAGCCGTAGGATACAACTCTATTTTCACAACTGTAAGTACAAAGGTCATATTTATCAATATGTTAGTGATGTTTTCCTTAACACTGACCTCGCATTTCCTGAATAGAGCAGAACGCAGGTTGAACGCAAAATTGATTATTTTTTGATGACCTGCATGTGTAAGATTCTGGAAGCCTATTTTGTTAAAACATAAACTTAAAGTAGCAGTAGGTGCATGCTAGAGGACACAGACACAAGTATGCAAAGAACGTGTCATTTTCCTTCCGCACAATGTTTTAATCCTCAAAGTAGGTAACAGAATGCGCTCGAACATTTTGTTAATCCTCACTCTAGTTCCTCAGATATGACTTTTGGGACTGCAAAACTTTTGCAGCTAATTAGTGCTGATCCACATTCCACAATGAGCCTGAATGGCATTGTGATCCACAAAATAATCGGACTACGTAAAATTGAGTAATAATATTAATAATGATATTAATAATTCTTCAGTCTTCACATCATTGCATGTCCGTCTAATTTCCTTTGTGTTCAGTTTTATGAATAGAATCTCTCCGGTTCTGCTGAAACTGTATATAAGCGATTTTATTGAAAACATAATTGCACTAACAAATATTCCTTTAAACCGCAAGATTAAATTAATGATAATGCCACAGTGGCGAAACTTTAAATTTCCATGCCTCTTACCCCCGCCGCGATTTATAATAGACGTCGCCCTGGCTCTCACTCGAGATATTGAAGTTCCTGCAACTTTACATTCACGACGTTACCAATTCAGTTAAGATTATAATACTTCCGTCTGATAAAGCGTAAGAATGTCTCCCTGGGTCTCTCCCTCCGTAAAGGTGCCGGCACCTTTAACTTGTAAAATAAATTATAATTAAATCATTGACAAGTTAATAAACAGATTTTGAAGATGCGGATATAAATATAAATAAGTTACAATCAAATTAAATTTGGAACAAACTTGATTGCAATTTTATAATTTTGAAACTAAATCTTAGATATCGCCATAGGCTACAAGTTTTCGTTCTGAAACAAGCAAAATCAGGTAAAAATATGTTACGCGTCAAATCAACAAAGACTAAACACCCTAGCACTAATTAATTTACACTATGTCTATTAATTATAAAACGGGGAATATGTTGTCATTTTTATTTGAATACAAAGGGAAACACAGTTTTGAAATCTCCGTAGAACTAAATCACAAGAGCCTCAAATTATTTGTCACATATAGTAGATTTACGGAAGTATTAAATTTAAAACGGGAGGCCAACTGTCAACACGCACCATATTCATAACTCAACGTCCAACACCCAGCTTTACTGTGAAAACATTTCTATTATCGTCGTTTAACCGTTTAAAATTCTACCACCTTGACCTGAAGCCGTGTTACCGCTCGTTGCAGGTCCAACTGTGTGCAACAAACGATCTTAGCAACAGAAAATCTTGCAGCTGTGCCAAGACACTCTCAATACAGAGACAATGAAAGCTGTGAGAAGTAATTAGTGTCTGGCGATTAGTGTATCACATCGTATCTTTGTGTTGAGGTGAGCTGGGTCGCCCACCGGGGGCATCATTCGATGCTACTGATTAGATTTACCAGGACCAAAACTCACACTAATCTATTAGCACCTTTTAAACAATTTGTCAGTGCTAAGCCATTGGTGGGGCATCAACACAGATTTCATTTAATCCTATCCAGATTACAATGTCCCGGGCCAAATTGTTCTTCCTAGGATTCAGCATTTGCACAACATCTTTTGCAGTTTCCTTTATGATGACACGACACCCCCTAATCAGTGACTTAATTTAATCCCGCTCTGCAAGCTTCATCCCATACACAGCATATCAGCTCATGAGACAGCTCAGCACTGTCTATCCGTGCGGTAATCCGATAAACTGCTCAGTGCTCCATTGCAACCCGCTCCAATTGGTAAGTCCACGTCACGCCCTAGGTCACCTCACGAGGAGTACTTCGTACATCCAGCCATTGCAACTTAGTAACCAGTAGTAACCAGTAGTAACCAATTAGCCATTGCAACTTCATTACAGATCATTATTATTTATTTGTTAAAGGCCACAATTTAGTTTTGTAGTTTGTCGCCACATTCTTTTCCGTTAAAGTATTTTGATTGATTTGTTGAGTCGATGAGTTATAAACTGTAGGAGTCAGGAGCAGCATACAATAAATATCAAATAAATTTAAATTTTGGCAATATTTTGCAGCTACCACTGTTTCTCTGACGTGTCACGTATTTTTGAAGCGTATATCCATCTCCAAAATGCATCACTAATATCAATGACATTTTTGTTATTGTCTAATTTCGATCAGCCATTAATTATCAAACAATTTTCAAATTATTTTTCTTCCAATCCTCTACTTTTTACATCAATGGTGCTTAGTGAGGGCTTCCCAGCTCTTTTAAATAAAAAACTTCTTCTCCACCAATCATTCAATTATTCCAACAACTCGATTATCTATTAATATTTCACAAACCTACACTCCCGATCCTTCTAACATATTCCATATTATCTAAAATTAAGTTAGTTTCGTTTTCAATTACTGCGTTATGCGACCCTCTCGACCTTTTAATGACCTCACCTTTCACGGATATGCGCATATCATCATAAAATTATCCTCCGCCCTCTCTCTCTCTCTCCCCTCTCTCTTCTTTTCACACCTTATTCTCCAAGGTCCCAGAAGCCTGCCAACTGCTAGACGTATACACTGCAGTACACCAGTGTGTTTGGGTCGCTGGTTTATCTGGTTTTATTGATTGTTACATGATATGTTGTTACCTTGCACCCAGACGTTGTGCTGGAATTTCGAGTGTTTCTTATGAAATTTCAAGGACTTTTCTTGGGTTTTGGGTTCCATGATTGCATCAGGGTGTCTGTGTTATTTTTGGTGTAGACACTAAACACCTTCATAATGCATGTTTATTGTTTAATTTGTGAGTTGCGATAAGAGTCAGTTGTACGACTTCGTTGTTGTTGTTTGTTACGTTCAATATCTAGTAATTACTGTATCACGGATTGTACCGCTTATTTGAGATTTATGCTTTATGAGCCAGGAGCAGTATTCTGCTTTATGTCATGTCTGCCACTTTGCAGAGTCTGCCAGCTATTAATCATATACAGTAAAACCCCGATTCACCGCGGACCCCGATTTACCGCGGATCCCGATTTACCGCTAATGTATCCTTTCCCCCAAACTCCGCGGTCATTAGTCAGGGTTTTACTGTAGCTGACTGCAGCAGTCTACCGAGTGGACGTGAGTTTACAGCAGAGTCAGCTGCAGATTACCGCACACTTTGAAGTGTGCGACAGTGTGCGACAGGATCTGTATCTTATTCTATTAGATGATGCGAATGTTTTTAGTTCCGTCAAAACCTTCTAACACGCACACTACAGTAGCTCATATTTAATTTTAGCATTCTATAGATATATCTTAATTTGATAACGAATAGGGTAATAGTTAGTGTTAATACTTTAATATTATTCTGTCTTCTAACCCACACAACCACAGTAGTAGGTGGGATGTCCTGATTTCCGGCTGTTATTAAAACCACAACATCTAATAACCGCACCATGGCAAGGTAACTTTGGTAACTAGTACCACAATTCATTACCACCGTGAATTCACTATTTTACCACTATTTTACCACTATTTTACCACTTTTTTACAACTATTTTACCACTATTATACCACATTTCATATCCACCTACCACTCTCACAGTAACCACAAAATCAACCTAAAATATAAACAACTAAAAGTTGAAACCTCACCACAAATATGTAAACAGAGAATCAACACGTCATCTTAGCTCTAAAACATACAGTAAAACTTTGAACCTCGGGTTTTCTGGTCCGGGTTTTGATGAATTTCACTTTACTACATTACTAACAATTCCATAAGAAATCTTACACTTACAGTAACACATTCTTAATTTCACATAATTAACCTAATTATTAACATGATTGATCTAATAATTAACATAATTAACCTCAGGTACCTGTACGTAATCTTATTAGTGTTAATACAGCTTGGCGTAGCACGTGCCGATGCTGAAGCTGAAGCAGACCCCGCTGCATGCTGCAGAAGAGTGAGTGAAAATTTATTTATTTATTTAATATTATTTAAATATTTAGGCGTTAACATTTTGTTATTTATGTAATCTTTAGGAGTTAACTTAGTTATTAATGAAATATTTAGGAGTTTGTATGTGATGTTTATTTATATAATATCTAGGTGTAAATATAGTGATGAAGCAAAATTAGATGTATGTTAACTTAGCAGCTCATATTTGATTTTAACAATTTAATTTTATGAATACGTCTAAAGGTCTAAGAAAGTTTTAATGTTAATACTTTAATAATTCACGATGATTTGATCGGGCGGTGGATTACTTATCTCATGATTACATTTTCCTAGTTGAAATCATCTTGAATTAGCGGGTTTGAACGTATTTAACTTGTAAAATTTCAGAGGGCCCGATTTCTGAAAGGAATGAGGGGAGACAGTGGTCTACCCGGCCCAAGGGGAGCAGCAGGACATTTAGGTAATTTTCACTTTCACTTTCACTTTCACTTTCACTTTCACTTTCACTTTCACTTTCACTTTCACTTTCACTTTCACTTTCACTTTCACTTTCATTTTCACAACAAGAATAATTTGGTTCTTACAACGGATACCATAATGAAATATGTCATTCCAAAGAATTCATTAGGTTTGAAACATTTTTCGCTTAAGTTTACGGTAAAAAAT
Organism: Bolinopsis microptera; assembly: GCF_026151205.1. Taxonomy (NCBI): domain Eukaryota; kingdom Metazoa; phylum Ctenophora; class Tentaculata; order Lobata; family Bolinopsidae; genus Bolinopsis; species Bolinopsis microptera. The sequence continues at coordinate 11,370,456 of NC_087084.1, read as the reverse complement.
TCCAGGAGCACAAGGTGAAACTGGACCCCAGGGTCCTTCCGGAGTCTCTGGTCCCAAAGGAACACCCGGACTCGCAGGACTTCCCGGACTCAAGGGAATGCAGGTATGTTCAAACGTCTATAAGTTCCAGTTCAGTCTTAGATTCTAAAAATAATGTCGTTTGATCATTGGTATGTTTTCATTTTAGTGATCCTAGATTAGATAGAGAAGCGATCAAATTATGCAATTTTGTCATGGCTAAAAGTTCCGTATTTACAATCATTGCATCTAACATTTGTAACCTTAGGGAGAACCTGGAGAGTTGGGTCCCCTTGGAGAACAGGGAGTATCCGGTATCATGGGAGAAGATGGTGAAGACGGTATGGCCGGTGTTGATGGTTGTAACGGTACAGACGCTGAAGATGGTCCCAAGGGAGATATGGGTCCTAATGGTGTCCAGGTAAGCCTTGGTGTTGTCATGGCAACTTGATCAGATTTGTTTCTAAAACCTAACCTTTTACAATTTGTAGGCTTATGTCACTGAAGATGACGCCTTGCAACATGTTTGCCGATTATAGCCTGTAAATTGATAGTTTGATCTCAGTATTTACAACAAATCATCTAGCTTGATTGATTCAAAGGGAGAAAAAAAAATTCCTCTAAAACCTTAAACCACCCTAGCGATACAAATCAACACTTATATCAGTAAGAACAGTAAAGTGAGCTCCTGTGCATAGCCACTGTTTATTCGCATAATCCGTTTGGATTAACATACGAAATGAAAGTATCAGATTAGTGTTAGTAGTGTTAGTTAGATGAGAATTTAAAACCTTGTAGGGAGCTGACGGTCCAGCAGGAGCTGACGGAGCTGACGGTGAAAAAGGAGAATCAGGAGACCCTGGCGCAGATGTCCAGGAACCTCAGGGAGCTCCCGGACCTGACGGAGCTAACGGACTCAATGGATTAGCCGGACTTGAAGGAGCTGCAGGTTAGATTCACTGTGATTCAAATTCATATTTACCATATCTATAATAAATGCATAAGTGGTGTAGTTGGGGTTAGGAATACTAAAATATTTGATAGACTTAAGCAAGCTTTACTAACACGCTATTTTACCTCCTAGCACATCTCATAATTACCAGTCATTAATAAAGTTAAAATAGTTTATGCAGCATGACAATCCTGTTCCATTACAAAGATCACGATACATGAAAACAGTATTTAACGGGTCCTCTTTCAGGTGAACCCGGTAGTAACGGTATCGACGGTGAGGATGGTGCTCAAGGAGAACCTGGTGCCCCTGGAGAACCTGGTGCCCCTGGAGACGTGGTAAACTATTTTCATACTTTCAAATCTTTATTACTTTCAACACTTTGAAGCTCTATCGTGATGCAGTTTTACGACGATTTAAAGTGGAGTGTTAGAGTGTAAACGCGTCCGTAGGATTTGAACGATATTAGCAAGTGAAACTATTTGCACCCCATTTAAACTCAGGGAGAACAAGGACCTGAACAAGGACCCGAGGGTGAAAAAGGACCTGCAGGAGTTGATGGAGTTGATGGAGTTGATGGAGTCGATGGTCCCACCGGAGATCAAGGAGAACCTGGACCCAAAGGAGAACCTGGTAACACTTTTTATCCTACGCTCTGATATACATTATCTTATTATTATGGTAGTGTTACCATGTTAACATTACCTTATATGGTAGTGCTACCATATTAACATAACCTGGTAACACTCTACGCTTTAATATACAATTTGTTAATCTAGAACTCATTGATTGAGCACACTTGATTAGAGACCCAACATTTATAATTAATGATTAATTCCTTAATGTTAAAATGGCTCTCCATGATAGGCAGGTGTACCTAAGTTTTGCCTCGCACCGTTGCCTGGCCTTAATTTGTACAAAGGATTTAATCCAATCTCCTGTAGTACTAATGATATAAAGTATCAAAACGTATCAGTAATAATAAATAGTATAATTGCCTTCATTCCGATCTATAAAATATGTTACTACTTTAGTAACATTTACTATTTTATATGTTTCTAAGTTCGCCATTGCTGATATAGCAATAGCATGCGCGCTATCAACACTATTTTAACGTTTCAATGTGTTAATGTTAGCTGAATTCCACCTGTTGAGCTGTTTTGTATACCATGCCATGGTATTACCATGGCAACCTGTTAGCTGACATTTCTGCAGTACACTCTATCAAACTGCAGTGAAACAATCAGTCTGTTGCATGTTATAATGTTTAAATTATGGTGATATTATACTATCAGTATCGGTATCACTGAAGTGCCTTTTTCATCCGAACCTAGTACGTGGCTTCCTTGATAGATCTCGGTCTGCTAAAAACATGTCCTCTGATGATCAGGAGACCGAGATTTCTCAGGAGAGCTGATCTGAGTTCGGATAATTGAGGATCTAGATTAGATGATTAGATAATTAGAAAATTAGAAAATTAGATAATTAAATAATTAGATAATTAGATAATTAGATAATTAGATAATTAGATAATGGTGGAGTTAGATTAGACACTACATACAAAATGTCGTACTTTAAAGAGGTTGTACGGTATGTACTAATAAACAAGAATTTCGCCGCGGTAACACCACGCACGATCAAATTTCCCTACTGAGCTACTGCATACAATTTAATTGTTCTACTTTATTGTATCCCAGAGTGGTGTTTGGCGCATGTACAATGTAATAAACGTTTATATTATATTAGGCGTGCAGAACTTGAAAAATCCTGCGCGCATCTGAGGTGTCGCCGTCGATCTGTATGTGGTTTGGTTGTAGATCATTTCATACTTTGCGCGGTTTTGTTTCGTGTTAACAATAACGATATGCGTATCATGTCACGTCATATTACTGCATCGTATGCCACCTTATTGACTGTAATAAAATATGCTGTCTCGTCTTAGTTATTATTTGTATCTAACATAAACTAATACATTTTGATTCTTACTCGACACATCACAGCACCATCGACTTTCGAGCCTTTTATTTGATATAGGATTCTTTAAAAGAATACCACAATCTTGATATTATAGTTGCTTCTTAAATGTAACTGTGAAGTAACATTTGTTCTCAACTATGTATTCCAATGCTTTCTACCATTCAGTGTCGATTAACTGTTAAATAATCAGCCCACAGCCACGAGTTTATCAGCTGACATCATAATTTTATTTGTTTTGACTTGCTGAATTTTATCACTCGGTAATTTATTAAGATTGTTTCACACAAATAACACCTATATTGATGATTGATCCGTTTGTAACAGTCGTCAAGCACCAAAAACTGGTTGCTATGCCTGTAATTAATTAACTCATAACCAGCGTCGCGCGCGCAAAATAGACTCCTTTTATACACATAATTATAGGGGAGTGGTCTATATTGCGAAGGAGCAGACTTTTGTCATCACCGTAGGACCGTCGGGCCACCTCATATATCCAAACCCGATTACTTATTCCCTACGATCTTTTTGCCTTCGGCAAGAGTAGGGAAAAAAACCTTTTATCATACGTACGTTAAGCCGGGTACGGTACGTACTTCTCATTTTAGATTGCATGAAGCTGCTGCGCTGAAATATTGAAGATTTTATTATATCGCTAAATTTCTGTTCACGCTGCTGATTTCTTGCCATACAATATCACTTACTTCTAAATATTGTGCCATCGTCAGCCATCGTTGAGGTGATGTAATCCAATACTGTTAGAATTTGGATTTCCAAAAAATTAATTCATCTAATTCCGCGCCATTGTTCTTCTTTTTATTGGTCGGCGTCGACAGTAAGCCTTCCTTACGGTGGCTTTCACAACGCGTCCCCATTCTCCAACTCCTGCTGCCGGAGAGAGAGACTCCCAAATCATATATCATAAATATATTAAACATAGATATCGACAACAGACTCCGAGAGTCTTGAAGTCCTGTTACCACCGCCCCTGGTGCAACCCCGCCGGGTTAACGACGGAGAGACAGGGACTTCCAGGGGAGGTCATGGCCTGCTACGTGCAACTCGTAGGAGTATGCCATGTTCCTGTAACGTCACTGTATACCGCCCCTGTATCGTTGTTTTGAGTGTCCGATCCAAAACCAAATCCTAGGGTACACGAGACGTGTTAGCCTGTGAGCGTGTTAAATCTTGGGGGTACACGAGGCGTGGTAGCCTGTGAACGTGTAAAATCCTGGGGTTACACGAGACATGGTAGCCTGTGAGCGTGTAGACCGCTCCTCTATCGTTGTTTTGAGTGTCCGATCCAAAACCAAATCCTAGGGTACACGAGACGTGGAAGCCTGTGAGCGTGTTAGAGTCTGTTAAGTGTTAGAGTCCTAGGGTTACGCGAGACGTGGTAGCCTGTGAGCGTGTTAAATCCTAGGGTTACACGAAACGTGGTAGCCTGTGAGCGTGTTAAATCCTGGGGTTACACGAGACGTGGTAGCCTGTGAACGTGTCAAATCCTGGGGTTACACGAGACATAGTAGCCTGTGAGCGTGTAGACCGTTCCTCTATTGTTGTTTTGAGTGTCCGATCCGAGACCAAATTGTTGTATAAGAGATGGCTAGTCCCTTCCTTAGCATAGGTTAGAAACACCCATACACCTCCCGTTCGAGCCACCCACCCCACACCGCGAAAGAAGTTCTGGAGAACCCAGGCCATTGTTATAGTGGCCTCAACATATTTCCATGCTTTTGTCAAAACAATTAATATTTGAAAAGCTAGCACGGTCACCCTGACATTGTTCTGCACAGGCCTTGCATTTTGGTAGTTTTACAATCTTGCGGTCTTGGTTATATTCAACGTTGTCAAGATATAAATCCTATGCAAACGAATAAATCATAAACGAACCCCGCATATTTCTAGCTGCTCAATTATGCAGTATTTTAAGAACAAAATAAGTTTTTACAATTTGTTCTATTAAGCAAAACTCAAAGCATGATACATAATCTGATTAAAGCTGTTAGCCGAGGATATTACTGTTTGACCGGCTGTTACGTGTTAATAGTGGAACGATTTGAAGTTAGTGGTTAGAAATACCTGTCCGATACATCCTACTTTCGTATTTTAACGAAATTTCAATCACAGATAATCAAGGATCTCGAACGCCAACTTCAAATTTTTCCACTATAGCTTTAATCTCGCTAAGATTTCGTGTTGAACTTAGGGTGGCTTAGAACCGACTTCCAATCGATTCTTGTAATCAAACATATGCTATCCAACTCAATTTAAATAATTTACGCTGTTTAATTTCCGCTGCATGTCTCGATGGACAGTCACTAGATGTTGCTAGGAGCGTGGAGATGGTGCACGTGCATCACTTCCCCCTCTCAGCAGCACTTCTAGCCACCATATCCGCACACTGATATAAATGTGAGCTGAGGAACACACTTGCCGTCACCCTGCTGAAGCTGATGAATGTGCCGCATGTAACTGTGCGGTGCTACTCACGCTAACCTTCAAGCACCCCCAGGTGACAGGGTACCCGGAGAAGAGGGAGCTCAGGGAGAGCCCGGTCCCGACGGAGAGCAGGGCGCTCAGGGTGAACAAGGTGAGGGGAAGTTTTAATCTGTTGTTTCATAGATTATGTTTTATTCTATTTGCTTACTGATGTCACGCCAGGTGTTTTTTAATTAATACTTTTACTAAATTATTCATTGAAATGGTGTTTTTTAATTAATACTCTTACTAAATTGTTTATTGAAATGGTAAATTGTTTATTGAAATGGTTTCGTTCATTGAACCCATTTTGTACAATACACTAGGTGATAAGCCTCAATATCTCAGGAGAGGCAGGAGCTGAGGGAGCACCCGGTGAGATGGATCAGCAGGACCAGATGGAGAGAAAGGACCTCTTGGACCTGTCGGAGAGCTAGGACCACAAGGAGCATCTGGTGAACCCGGACCTTCCGGTGAAGTCGGAGATGAGGGACCTAAGGGTAAGTGGAAATAACTGCGGACTTACGACTTACGCTATCCTTTTATTCAAACAGCCATGATAGGTTTGGAATTTTATCAGGCCAATACCTATTCAATTAATCTTAACCTCAAAATTAAAATATTGGTATTATGAAATTCACAAGCTACGTTCAAAACAGGATTACTCGGAGAGGAAGGAGCTAAAGGAGAGAAAGGACCTCAAGGACTTAAAGGACCAAAGGGTCTAGATGGTCTACCCGGCCGAGATGGTTCCGGTGGAGACTCAGGTGCGCAGTTTATGCTTTCTTTACTCGCATCCAGCTCTCTGTGGAAGCAAATAAAAGAAAATGTATTGTATTCACTGGAAAATGTGGAGATTAAACATTCGATTAATCTAAAATAACTGCTGCACCAGATCCACAATCTGCTAAATGGTTTAAATCATGTGAAAACTGTGATCTAATAGTTGTGTTCTAGGAGGCTCTGGTGACTTGAAGGAGGAAAGCTGGAGAAGGGAGAACCTGGACCTACTGGAGCAAAGGGAGCACCAGGTAGGTTTATTACTTGAAAACTGGCTTTTTACCTGGCTTTAAGCTGGCGTTAAATTGGCTTACATGTTGAAAACTTGATTTTGTTCATCTGCATTAGATAAAAGGCTCGTGTATAAGCCTACCTGAATTTTTTAATATTGTTGGTAATTAGGTAATGTGGTTATTACAAAGTCGTTTTATTGTCTATTTACAGTTGTTTACGGCAGCTATTTTCAGTCGATGACAAATGCATATTCCTGTATTAAACATTTTAAAGCACAAGAACGCATATAACACCCTACACCCAGGTGCTGCTGCAGCCAAAGGAGGCCCAGGAGATCAAGGAGCCCAAGGAGATCAAGGACCTGCCGGAGCTGATGCTGCAGATGGTGAAGATGGAGGACCAGGAGCCAAAGGACCCGGCGGATCAAAAGGTTTTTATAGAATCCGGCATTGAAATACTCGAGGGGAAATAAATTATAAAACACATTTATTTTGACTATAAAGTGGACAGACCAATCATTATTTTTATGGTACGGCACCAGCCAGTCGGGCACGTGGTCACCGAGTGACGCAGTCACGAGGTGTAGTCAGCTGATAGATAACGTGACCAATATTAGCCAGCGAGAAGGGCTGGATTTCATGCTTAAGCAAAATTAGATTCACAGCTCACAATTTTGAGTCTTGTGCCGTACCATAAGCAATTTATAGAACTCCTGACAAAACTCGTGCCTTCGGCACTCGTTTGGTCAGGAGTTCTATAACTTACCATATTTCTTGCGTGTCTGACGTCTCCCCGTCAGTATTGGATTAATATCAATGATTGTAAAGATAAAGTTGATTCTATAGCAAGGAGTTGAATTTTATGACTAAACACTTCTCTTACAACCGTACTTTTACAAGGTGATCCTGGACCTCAGGGATCAGTAGGAGAGCCAGGAAGCCAAGGACCACAAGGAGCTGAAGGAGAGAAAGGACCTGATGGAGAGGATGGTGCTGACGGTGCTGATGGTTCCAAAGGCGAACAAGGACCTCAGGGAGAAGCTACCACTGGAGCCGCTGGAGAACCTGGAGATAAGGTACGTGCATGAGAGAAGTTCAATATTTAGAAAAGGGTAAACATATTTTAAAATCCTGTTTTTGTGTTTGATTGAATTAAAAATTATCCTATTGACACTGCTCATGGCACAGAACTCAGCGTCTTTCTGTTTCAGGGACCCAAAGGCGAGGTAGGAGCAGTAGGAGAGCCCGGACCAGATGGTGTTACCCCCGACTCTGCCCCACCTGGTGAACCTGGTGTCAGCGAGAGTGGAGAGGACGGTGCTAAGGGACAACCTGGTATGATATTGATCCTGCAGCGAATATACATTTTATTTTTTATGTATTTCCATAATTTGGAAGCTTATTAACTATTTAGCGAAATATTGATTGTTAACTATTAGCCTGGAGGGTATTTGTTTTAAAACATATAAGAGATACGAGAAGTTTATTTTAGCAGGATCTTTCAAAATACATGTGTAAATCGTCTTCAGCTAGGTTATTGACTATAGGTATCTTGATTTGTTGTGACATGGTTTTTGTTCTCAGGAGACAAAGGTGATCTAGGAGCCCAAGGACCACAGGGAGCTGAAGGAGCAGCAGGAGAGAAAGGACCTGATGGAGAGGATGGTGCTGACGGTGCTGATGGTATTGATGTAAGTGTCAGGGTTTATTTACACTTTTCTTTCCTTTAAGTTCTACCAATGCAAATAAAATTATATTTTAAAATATATCGAAACATCTGACGCCATTGTTTCAATGAAGGTGCTAGAAGCTGGACCACAAGGTCCACAAGGTGAGCAAGGAGCAAAGGGTGAGCCCGGTAGCGACGGTCTTGACGGAGCCGATGGAGTTGATGGAGTTGATGGAGGAGAAGGACTTCCAGGTGATGTTGGCCCCCAAGGCGAGAAGGGAGAACAAGGTCCTCAAGGAGAAGAAGGTAGGCTAAAATGTTATATTTGGAATTTTAACGTGGTCTCTGTTTGAAAATGAATTTTGATTATAACAATATTATAATCTTTTTATTTGGTATCCGCTTACGAGCTATTTGTTGATTTTCCGTTAAAAGTATATTGAATCTATGCGGAATTTGTGTTGATTTTATGTTGACTTCTTGTTTAGTTCATGTTCAAATTATATCGGCAACTGTGGACTTATAAGCTTTAATACTAGGATAGCAATTAGCAGTTAAATCCTTGTGAGAACGCTGTTTGCTTGTTTGCTTGTTCACATTTACTATTATACTACAATAAGCAATTTAATTAACATGAAACGCTGTTAGCCTGTTTGCTTTAACAACTATTTTAAGCCATTTCATTAACACAAAAAGCTGTTCGCTTTAACTATACTACAATACGCAATTTAATTAACATAAAACTCTGGTTGCCTGTTTGCTAATACTACAATAACTTTCCTTTGTGTCACCTGACAATTCTATCCGTCAGCGTTGAATGTTTAAAACTGATTGTTTTAGTAATTCTATATCATTTTAACATCATGTCACGTGACTACCATATAAGGAGTGCCACACTTCATGATTAATACATAATATCATTTTATTCCATTCACCCCACTGAATTGATTTTAGCTGCTAATTCGCCTGACAATGGTAAAAGACTACACCATTGATATTTAAGCAGCTTCTTTCATTCAAATTTCTGATCGTTTCTGAATAGACTCAGTGAAGACAGATTCTAATGGAAATAAATAAAAATTTCCATTAAAATCTGTCTTCACTGAGTCTATTCAGAAACAATTAGAAATTTGAATGAAAGAAACATCAAATCATGAGACTCAATAACACTACACGAATCCACCAGATTTAAGCAGCGTTTAAATAATCGTGCTGATCACCTTCAGACATGAAATTTGCTGCATCAGTTTCCATGAGTTGAAATTCATTCTTTAGAGAGCTAAAGTAAGGTGTTCTCAATCAGCTGGAACTGCTTATCATCTCATATAGTCATATTACTGTTATCCCACCACAGTTATCTTACAAAGCTTTATCGTCATTATTTAAGATTTTCCAAACCTATAAAGCTATAATTAGCCGCTGCCTCTTTTCTATGTTAGTTAATCTATTCTATTAAATTATGCTGCAAACTTTGTAGATAGCATTAATTTAATTCATATTGATCTATATGCTGGTTTTAAATGTGCTGCATGCATTAAATTTTAAACAAAATATTAACAAGTGTGATTTACATCTATTTCGTTTCGTATGGACGAATTGATTAAATTTGACGGTGTTATATTTTATTTAAACTTTACAGAATTTATGTTAACACTAAAATAATGTTCTGATCAGAAGACAAGGTTCAAACTACCTTTAAACATTTAGAAATGCTTCAAGCATCATCTGTCAAACTTGTTCATGATCAGAACATCATGAAAGCAATCATCTCAATGTCATTTAATTATGCAACTATAGCATAATCATTACTCGCTGTGAACTGCGCTGAAATGTGATGTTGGATGATTACTACCCGATCCTGCTGACCTCAGTGTGCCGCATGTCGGTGCTTCTCACGCTAACAAACAAGCTCCTCCAGGTCCTAAGGGTCCTGAAGGTGAGCCAGGACTTGCTGGAGAGCCTGGAGAAGATGGTGCTAACGGTGCTGATGGTAACCCCGGTGCTGATGGTGAGAATGGCGAGGATGGTGAGAATGGTGCTGATGGAGCAATTGGTGAAGCTGGAGCTGATGGAGCACCTGGCAACAACGGTTAGAATTTCAATTGACTTACGAGTTTCTGTATATTCAGTAATTTGTACACATCAGGTGGATTGTTAAAGGGTGTTGAATAGATGCCATGGTTCATGTTATTTCCATCGTGATAATGTTTCTCACTGGACTTGAATTGTAACTCATTTCTTCCAGGAGCTAAGGGTGAACGTGGAGAGTTCGGTCATGATGGTGAACGAGGAATGGATGGAGCACCGGGAGAACCCGGAGCTGAGGGACCCGCTGGAGCCGCCGGCAGCGACGGTTCGTTATATTATTCTTTTCGATATTTTTGGCATTTTGTAAACGTTTAGGCACGGAAATAATTTCCAAAATTGATTTATATGTTTAATTAGGTCCCTCGTAATTCATATAAAGATATAAAACAACTTTCCTCTAATCTGGATACCAATGTGAAAGTCAATAACCACAGGTAGTGATGGTGAACCAGGAGATCAAGGAGATCAGGGAGAACAAGGAGCCGATGGTGATGACGGTGACCAAGGTTAGGAACAAAAACTTTACTTTTTAAATGGTTATTCCAAAAGTTCAGTCTCTACTCATTGTTTGTTTCTCTTTTAAAATTGCTTATTATTTGTTTGCTGATACGGCTATGGTTCGTTTCAAATCTAAATGTTGATTGTTATAAACATGCCACACTTTTCCAGATTATTTACAGTGATTAATACTCGCTTCAGGTGCCCCCGGTGAAGACGGAGTTAACGGTCTGGACGGAAATCCTGGTGATAATGGTGCTGATGGAGCTCCTGGTGCACAGGGTGCAGTTGGAGAGCCTGGTGCAGAGGGTGCTGAGGGTCCCAAGGGTAAGTGCTCAAATAAATTTAACAGTTACTGTTTGTATTTAACCTGAGACTGGATAACGACGGGGACTTTTTAAAATTAACTAGCTTGAAGCAGCTATAATTTACCAATCCATTTATGATGCTATTATCCAGGTGAGGATGGTCTCGATGGCAATAATGGAACTGACGGATTGGACGGTCTACCTGGATTACCTGGTGATCAAGGACCCCCCGGAATCCCCGGCGATTACGGTTCCCCTGGAGCACCTGGTGAACAAGGAGCTTACGGAGATGCTGGTGTCGACGGTCTTGATGGTGCTGATGGAGCTAATGGAAATCCAGGCAAGTATTTTGGATGCAGGTCTCTGGGGCATATTTTTAATTCAGACCCGATATTCAAACGATAATCTCAGAATATCGTGTTACTGTAATGCCTGTTTGATCAGCTGAAATGCACTGTTTCATTAATTGTACAATGAACCTGTTCCTACCATAATGTGAAAGCAGATAACATGACCACGAGCTGTAACCATTCCCGCTAAAAGTACTGACGGTATCAAATCTGTTCATTAGGAGCTGACGGAAACCCCGGAGGCGCTGGAGAAGCTGGGGAACCAGGAGTGAAGGGACCTCAGGGAGCTGCTGGAGCCAATGGAGAACCTGGACATGACGGTATTGATGGAGATGATGGTCTCGAGGGAGAAACTGGTGAATTTGGAGTTGACGGTGCTAAGGGAGAAGTTGGTCCACCTGGAGAGTAAGTAAACTATTTTTATAGTTTTAAAAACAAATTTAAATTCTTGATGACCTAACTTTATTCATGAACCTTAAATAAAACTTGGTTATCGTTAAATGATCAGCCAATTCTCCAGATCTGGTCAAACAAGTGATGTCAAAGGAGATCAAGGAGAACCCGGACCTCAAGGAGAAGAAGGCCCAATTGGAATAATCGGAGAAAAGGGAGAACAGGGTCCTCAGGGAGAATCTGGTCCTGATGTCACCGGTCCCACGGGTGAAGCTGGCGTGGAAGTGAGTACAGATCGACAAAAGAATTTGCTGTTTCCACTTATTGCTTACCTTATCGGACCTTATTTGGACGGACATTACGTGAACGGACATAATTATGAACGAACATTAATATGAACGCTCGAAGGCATTCAAAACCATCAAAAAACCGAATTTTTTCAATTTTGTTGACGTTTTTAAATTTCAGCAAATGCTTTTTAAATCCATTTTTATACAGTAAGTAAGAAAAGCTGTCATTGAGCAGTAAAAATGTTAAAATATGTGTACTCGATCAGTGTCTAATATCACATATCATCTTCATCAAATGGGTTTTCGTGCATGAAATAGTCCATGTTTAAAGCATCAGTGATTTCCAGCTTTAAGTTTATGGAAACCTTTTTTATCAAACTACCCCGGTCCTGCATTTCAGTGTTAACTTTTACAAGCCATTCGGCGTGAAGTGGTTTTATCTTAGACAACTTAAGGTTAACCTTAACATCACGTGGAGCTTTGCTAGCACTGTTTCATTACCGCCCCGAGTAATATGAACTATAACAACGTCGGGCAATGTCCTTGGAAACACGATTTACCGTAATACTAATATCTAGAGGCTGGAACAAGTTTGTCATGTTGGCGGGGACTAGTTCATGAACTATGTTGTTGAGTGCCATAATTTTGTTGACTTTTTTCCGCCAAGTGACCCTTGAAAATATCATATACTAGCAGAGTTTTCTGTGCCTCCGGCAGACCAAAGAGAACCTTTCCATCGTTAACTTACGGCACAATAAAGTTCTCAAAGTTGTCATATTCTGGACAAAAAGTTCGAAATGAAAAAATTTTTGAAAAAATTTCAACGGACTTTAACTTGGACGGACATTAATTGAACGGACTTTATTTGAACGGACATTAAAATGAACGCTAGGGCCTCCAGCGTTCAAGTAATGTCCGTCCAAATAAGGTCCGATAAGGTAATCAAACTTGTGTAAAGTTGTGAAAACATCGACGCTCAGTTATTTACTGAACTCATTTTTTTCTACTGACTTTAAAATACAGGGAGAAAAAGGACCTGACGGAGAAGATGGAGCCCCAGGAGGTAAGGGAGGTGTCGGACCAAAGGGTGGACAAGGTGCCCCTGGAGAGGCCGGAGCTGCTGGAGAGCCCGGAGATGACGGAGTTGCTGGAGACAAAGGACCCAATGGTCTGGATGGCGCTGATGGACCTGCTGGACCCGCTGGAGATGCCGGAGCTAAAGTAAGTAAACCTAATTATTTTTTGGTCTGTACTTATTTTTGGTTGATCCGGCAAAAGTACAGATATGATTAATTCAGCTTACTAAACAGTTATTGCCGCATTAAGGTGAATAATGTGGTTGTGGAACACAAAAGTTGGCATATCCACTTAATTAATTTTCTGCAGGGTGTAATTGGAGTTCCCGGTGAACAAGGACCTGAAGGAATACCCGGTGATGACGGTCTAGATGGCCTTGACGGAGCTGACGGTGAACAAGGAGAAACCGGACCTGAAGGTCCCCTGGGACCTAAAGGAGAAGTAGGACCTAGTGGAGAACCTGGTGCCCCTGGCGCAAATGGAGAAGAGGGAGATCAAGGAGAACCTGGAGCTCAAGGTAATACTTAGCATTTATCATAATGTGATCGTTTATTTAACTAAGACAAAGAATCCGTTTGTATATAAGTCTAGCAGAAGCTTTATACCCACCACCTGTATCCTTTGTGCTCAGGTCAACAAGGAGACGTAGGAGACAAAGGAGAACCAGGACTTGATGCTGATGACGGTCAAGAGGGAGAAGAAGGACCAGATGGTATTAAGGGACTGGCTGGAGATTCTGGAGTATTGGGAGAGAAAGGAGATCCTGGTGAAGCTCCCGATCCACTCCACGCTCCAGCGGGTGACCAAGTAAGTACACATTAAACTTGAGTAGAAGCACAATCATTAACGGTACCATAAAATGGTCAGCGAAATCTCCAAAAACTGTTCGAATCGAATAGGAGAAAAAAATCAAACCCAGTATCTTGAAATAGTATGTTTGTTTACATATTGCAATGTTAATTTCAATGGGTCAGTTTCATTGAAATATAATTCTCTACTTGATACTATGATGTTAAATGCATCTAAATTGACTAACACCCATGTTTTAGGGTGAGTCTGGTGAACAAGGAGAACCAGGTGATGCTGGAGCCGATGGCAACCCAGGAAGTGACGGTAATGTTGGTGCTATTGGAGAGCCCGGTGCAAATGGTGCTAAGGGTCTACCCGGCGTTCCCGGATCTGATGGAGCCAAGGTATTGACTTTTAGTGGTTCTTCTCACTTTAACATTGATTGTACTTAAGTTGTACAAGTTTTTTATAGTTTAATGCAATTATTCCATGGCATTTGAGCAGTATTTGATCAGAACAGAGCGTTTAGACATTTATGTTTCTGCATAATGTATGTATAACGTGATGCGCTTTTTCAGGGAGATCAAGGTGACCAAGGAGATGAAGGTGTTGTAGGCGAAAAAGGTGATGTAGGCGCTGATGGAGAAAAAGGTGCCCAAGGACCAAAAGGACCCGATGGAGATCAAGGAGACGAGGGAGCTCAAGGAGACGAGGGAGATCAAGGAGACGAGGGAGAACAAGGACCACAGGGAGAAATAGGAGACCAAGGACCAGATGGAGAACCAGGAACTAATGGAAGTGATGGCCTCCCTGGTGAAGATGGAGTACTTTTCATCGCTAAAGGTAAAATTACTTCATTACTAAATTAAAATGCAGTTTTCAAATGGTAATATCAACTTTAATTGACTGCATATCTCCACCGGAAGCTGTACTAAAAGTGCCACATCCCAGGAGCCCATCAAAAGGGTCCAGATGGAGATTCAGGTCTCCCCGGATTACCCGGTTCCAAGGGAGAACCAGGAGAACAGGGAGATGGTGGTGAACCTGGTGATCAAGGTGACCAAGGACAACCTGGATTCCCTGGAACTTCTGGAGATAAGGGAGAATCTGGTGCCAAGGGAGAAGCTGTAAGTCTTTATGATCATGTATGATGTCTGAGTTTTGTTCACATGTAACCGGTAACGTGATGAAACAATTGCCCTTAACTTACTCTTAACTGTGGAAGCACTAGCTTCGACTTTACGGAGAAGTTCTACTTAACAACTAGCAATCATCAAACATTTTTTTCACTCCGTCTGATCGTAAACACTTAATCCCCAGTGATAAACTACCACATCCATATTCGGCTTTGTTAAGGTTACTCTTGATCAATCTCAAGTATCTGCATTCTGTTTTTTCAGGGTAATGATGGAGCGCCCGGAGAAGCAGGAAATAAGGGAGTTCCCGGTGCCACCCACAAGGGAGAACCAGGACAAGATACCATAGGTTTTAATAATAACATTCCATCATTCTGACAAATCATTTATAATTTTATTTCTCTTTAACTTGTGGCTTTGAATTCTAATGATTTTCTGAGTTGCTGGGACGAATAACAAATTTTCTCGTCAGTTATAGTACTTTTATTACTGCCTGATATTAAGTATTTACCATCGGATCAATGACCGTATTTTTAATCATGTTTACAAGATAACCTGTTTAGGATCTGACGGTATTGACGGTGATAACGGTATCGACGGAGCTAAAGGTGCCGATGGTGTTCCCGGAGAGGAAGGACCCAAAGGTATTGCAGGAAACCCTGGAGAGCCTGGTGAAGTTGGTGAACCTGGCGAACCTGGTGAGGTTGGAGGTGAAGGAGTAGTGGGACCTGAGGTCAGTTACTTGCTAGCTTTATCTCGTTATTTGCTACATGGAACGTCTGGGCTTACAATATAGCAATTTTTCATGTTTAAGATTTGTAACTTTACTTATGGCAGACTGTTACTTCTCACTCAAGAGTCATGAGATCTGTCGCCAATATTGTTTAATCCAATCGGTGAAGTCAACGCCCTTTCAATATGGCTCATCACCGTTCTGGGGAATATGATAGAAACTACATTTTAACATATTGCAACCGAATTTAATAATTTGAAAACGTATCATTAGGCTTTGTTGCAAATATCCGAATACAATCCTGTGCATGATTTGCTGTAGCCTATTGTTGCTGCGGCTTCAACATTTTAATCTGTGCGAGACTAAGCCTGGACAGTAATTAGGTCAATAGACTACTATCAACAATGTTCGTTCTTTTTGGACATGAACTTTTGGTGATTTAGTTATCGGACAGCCGAGTTAGCTGCCACAATAAGAGAACCTAGTCTATTTACACTTTTACAGCCACTGTAGGCTCCGGTCAAACAATATCATCCCAGCTTGACTTAAAATTTTAGTTTGTGCCTGAAGAGTGAAAATAAATGTCATAAAATACGCTTAGGAATCAACCGGTCTATAATTTTGGTTGCCGGACCAGAAACGTCGGATATCAATCTCATTTCCGGTTAACCGGATTTTGATAATATCATTAGGATGTTTAATCAATTATCAATTATGGTACGAAAAGTTAAAGCCAACTAATTTTTTCATTTGAAAAAAAAACATGATCTCGCACATGATCCGAGATTTCGAGATCAATAACCAGAGATCGGATCTCATTACCTTTTATTGGCCCCTCAGTGACGGTTATTGGTATGGAAGAATATTATTTGGCCCATAAATCCTAACCTGTTTCCTAGATAAGTCGTATATCTGTATATATAATACTCGACTTTTTAGGGACCAAAGGGAGACGTTGGAGATATTGGAATCGTCGGTCTGCCAGGAGATGAGGGAGCCAAGGGACCCGTGGGAGAAGCTAACTACGTCAAGGGAGAACACGGAGACAAGGGAACCAAGGGAAACAAAGGAAAATACTGGGAGGAGATGCCAATTGAGCCTCAGGTAATATTTCGTGTTGAATTATCCTAACACTAAATGTTTACAAAGTTGTAATTATATCTGAGACCAGTTTCTTAAAATTGTATTACCTTACTAAAGGAGTCATGTGATGAATGGTGGAATTACTGTAACGAACCCTCCACTTTATCACTATTCATTTCAGGTTTCCGATGGCAAGCCAGAAGATCCTCTCGTTGTTGAAATCGTAACCTTCTTTGAAGAGAACAAAGAGCTTCTAGGTCTTGATACTGGCGAGAAGGGAGATATTGGTGATTTCGGAGAAAAGGGACAGCCGAACTATGAAGCTGGAGAGGACGGTTTGAATGGTACGGATGGTGCTGATGGTGCTGATGGTCATCCAGGTCTTCCTGGAGCTTCTGGTAACAAGGTTAGTAATTATACTCTGCTTAGTTGATAAGTGTAACTAGTTATGAACTTTGATACTAGCAGGATAAGTAAGGTACTAATTTTGAAAGAATATTCTTTTGTTTTGAATAAAAGTCATGTCACTGTCCTACGAATATCCAAACCCATTAAATTTTAAATTCGATCGCAAAATGAAAATGATGAAAATTCACACGAAAACCGCCTCAAAGGTATTTTGTTGACATCATAAACGTCTGAAAACTCTAGAAAATTGTTTATAAACATTAAACATCCAGAAGTAGTCCTAGTCGAATATAAAGGTAACGCGACTTAGTGTTCAAAAAGACATTTACAGGGAGAAGCAGGAGCACCAGGTGCGCCAGGTGATGAAGGAATCACTGGTGACCAAGGACCCGATGGAAACCCAGGAAATCCTGGAGAGAAAGGCAACTCAGGAGTCAATGGTATCCATGGTGATCAAGGACCCAAGGTAAGGAAAGATTGCCATAGTATTGCTCGAATATTCTTCTTTATATAATGTTGATTTTTTAAGTTTTCGATTAAACTTTAACTTTGCTCTTTCTTTTTACGGCTTTTGACAGAAATGATTTTTCTCTCTTTTTGGCATCTTTCGCTTTTTCTTCCTCGGTCATTCTTTTTCCATTAAAGGAAGGATCCCTTTCAAAAATCTTTTTTTTGTTATTTTCTTTAATCGCAGCAGCAATCTCAGCCGAATTCATTCTTACCACACTTGGCCTTTGAACAGCATAAACGCCATTTATCACGGACGGTCTTCTTGATCTATTAACTTTGACTTCCACATTCTCGTCCGGAACGATTATCTCACTGAGCTTCCGAGTGACTTTTACAGAATATTTCTCTTCGGGCAGGTCGTAGTTTCGCGGTCCACCTTTAATTTCCCGTTCCTCTACGTCAGGTTCACTAGTAGACCCGCTCTTCACAGCCACTGATGATCTCTTTTTCAAAGCTTTTGTCTCAGTTTTACGACTATTTTTTGGGGCACAATCTGGGGTGTTTCCGCGTGATATTTTATTCGCTGTGACCAGGCAACTATTTTCAAGACATGACGGATCCTTGCAACAGTTGAAGAGCATCATGATGGTATCTCCTATCTGGGAGAATTTATAATTGTAGAATAAACAATAGTTAAACTATTTTCCTGGCGCTTTGTAGTTGCGCTAAAAATAATATTTTATTTTAAAATACAATTTATATTAAAGGATGAATAATAGAATTAATATACAATTCATTCTGAGAATATATTGCGAAAAACCGAATCAAATTGCAACACCGTTATTCCCAAAGTAATTGGTCAATAGAGGTCAAATAGACCGTGGTGAGTGGCAGTCATGCCATTCAACTCGATTAAAAACATTTTTTGAAGGAATTCTTCAGCAACTCAGCTGTCTAGATGGACAATAGCATATGAAGTGTTATGGCAAAACCAGATTGCCCATATTACTTTACCCTTTGTATTGATTGTCTTCCAATAATCTTTTGATCAAAATCTAAACTTGGGCAGAGTGAACCGGCGACGATTGCCAGTGTCCAATCGAAAGAAAACGATATCAATTTAAATTACCGTGGGCTAGTGCTTCTAGGTGCTCAATGCTCAGAAAGAATATACAAATGCTCTGAGTGTCCTAAACATCCCTCATATATATTTCTTAAATGAGTGACGAAATTTACCTGGTGGTACTATTTAAAGAAAAAGCCATTACTTAATACTTATGTATATAATACCTTATCGGTCAAAATTATCACGGGCATTGCTTTCATGCTGAAGACTTAAGCGTAAATAATTAAGTCCGTGAAAATAATGTCTGTGGCATTAAGGTCCGTAAATAATAAATTCCGGTAATTATTTCCAATAATTTTATTGTGTGTGTCCCTACATATGAGTAGATATGTGTGTAGCCGATTACTATATTACTATTAATTTATTAGTATACTAGGACAAATATAATTACTCCTCAGTCATATTCTAGAGTTGAGAGTTCAGAAAAAGAACCAAAAAAGAACCAAAAATGTTTACAAATTTTTGGACACATGTCTGTGAAAAACTTTTCCGTGTAAAACTTGTCCGTGACAATTATGTCCGTGACAATTATGTCCGTGACAATTATGTCCGTGACAATTATGTCCGTGACAATTATGTCCGTGACAATTATGTCCGTGACAATAAAGTCCGTGACAATTATGTCCGTGACAATTATTTCCGTGACAATTATGTCCGTGACAATTATGTCCGTGACAATTATGTCCGTGACAATTATGTCCTTGACAATTATGTCCGTGACAATTATGTCCGTGACAATTATGTCCGTGATAATTATGTCCGTGACAATTATGTCCGTGACAATTATGTCCGTGATAATTATGTCCGTGACAATTATGTCCGTGACAATTATGTCCGTGAAAATTATGTCCGATAAGGTAGTTATCTTATCAACTGGCCATTCGGAAATTTTATCAAACACGACAGCAAGGGGCCATGTTAACTTTGTTACATGTTTATATATATAGTATGACAAATTCAAAGTCTCACAGCCGGCCGAATTTAAACAATATGTTATTGTAAATACCTAACACAATATTTGACACAAAACAAAACTCAAAATGACTGACTGTACTAGACGACGCTATCATATCAATATATAGATTATTGTCTGTTCAACTGTGACTACTTCAAATAAACATGAACATCATCCTTGACGAAGAGCTTGAAAACAATGGTGCTATATTTAAATCGAACTTTTTATTCGATTCAACTGTCTGATATGAGTTTGTCTGAAAGAGGTCGGCTTCATTCTCTTATCGAGCTTCTCGGAATGCAATTGTACTAGGGCATAGTCTTTTGGGATAAACGAGCAAGAGTCCTTTGTTGAATATGATATTAATTTAATTTAATTAATACTAAACTAAATCGGTCGCTTGAAATTGTTGTGAAAAGGCACAAAGGGTGTAAAATTAGCTTTTGTCGATGTATTTTTGGATGCTGATTCAGAATCAATCCAAGTCGTAGGGTAAAAATGCTCTCCTGAAGAGCAACGGGCAAAACAAAACTGTTTCGACAAACAGCAAATTCTATTGTGTAACTGTAAGGTTGTGGTTAGAAGTGGACATAATTATTTTTGCTCATAACCCGTGACCGCCCAAAATGTGCAAAAAAATGCGAAAATTGTTGGTGATTTTTTAATAAGTGTTTTACTCTTTTTTTGAACTCTAGAATGTGCAACTAAGGAGTGATTTATTTGTCCTAGTATACTAATAAACTAATATAGTAATCGGCTACACACATATCTACGCATATGTAGAGACACACACTAAAATTAATGGAAATAATTACCAGACTTTATTATTTACGGACCTTATAGTTACTAGCAGGAACCCGTCTTACTATAAAGTGGTGTCAAGACTCAAGAGACTAAAATAATTATTACCTATTTAATTCGCGTTTTTTTTATATATAGTAAGATAATGCCACAGACATTATTTTCACGGATTTAATTGTTCATACTAAGGTCTTCAGCGTGAAAGTTATGTACGCGATAATTATTACCGATAAGGTAAGTTTAAAGTTAGCTTTATGGTTAGGGTTAAGATTGGGGTCGAGTATTTGTAATTAATTCTTTAATCCTATGAATTAATTTTGCATAAAATTCAATATAAATCGTATTTGACTTTACACTATTTATTAAATTTAAGACTGGAGGCCAATAAAAAATTTGGCGACCAATTTCCAAATAATTCTGGCAAAAATGTTTTCTGCTTTTATTTCTCTACTCAGGATGTTACAGCACATTTTTTTTATAATTTTGTCAACCGCTTGATATCTTAACTGGTTGTAACATAATTGTAATCTATTTACAAAGATAAGAACGCAACAAGTAGCTAATTGCTCCTTCACGAATTAATCTACACATGTTTGAAACCGTACTAATCTATGATGAGAAGTTCGTACGGTACGTACTTTAAAATATGGCTGTACCGCACCGCGTACGTACTAATAAAATTGGTTATAAAGTACGATAAATGAGTTTTTGATGAAAGTCCAACTTTCGTGACATAATAATAACAGGAACACTACAGGAACACTACAGGAACGCAACACTTTAGTTGCGCTACGGGCAACTAAATTTAAACTTATGTCGCTGCATTCTTATTTCCATCATTAGAATTGTATGACTGTACAGTGTACGTACAGTGTACGCCATTGACTGGCACCAAAACCGTGGTTTGAAAATTGCATACATACCTGCAAATTTTACAACAATAGAAAAATAAGGTAAAAAACGGACATCATTTCTTTCAGAAAAATTTAATGAAAAACCTCGTACCGTACGTACTTTAGCCGGGTACGGTACGTACTTCTCATCTTAGGTACTTATCTATCCAGAACACTCTAAAGGTCACAAACTTAAAGTTTCGTGCAGTCAATAACAGAAGCAATCATCAGTGATGATTGCTTCTGTTATTGATTGCACTTTTAAAATTTTTGAACCTTGCTTTGTTTTCTTTGGAATTTTGTTTTTAAGATCTTTAAAAAATCTTAGCTAAATTTCGCAAGTTGAAAAATATTTATCGATAAAATTTAAAAACAATGGTTGAGATTGAAATATCAAAAAGTTACTCCTCTGAGCAAATTCAAATTATGAAATAATATGATTATGTTCTAGCAGCTAATCTGAGAATAAAATGAATCACCATCAAATCAGCACCATAAGACAAAATATAATGTTAAGTTGTTAAGGCGAATTTGTTTTAGATTAGAATTGAATGAAGGAAACATGCTAATTGAAATGACCCGGCCTACCTTCTTCGCGTGATGAACAAATTATGTTTCAGGTTTATTCATTCATTTTTACGGCTTGGCTAGAACAATGATCACGGTACGGATATCATACTTTGCATTGGGTTACTTAATTTGAAGTTATACATCAGAAATGTGAATATATGTGATCTTTGAGAGAGATCATGAGCCCCTCTAATGTGCTATTTTTTAACAAAAGGGCGCGGACAAGCTTTTAATTGGAGTCAAATGAGAGAGGTGTGAATGTGTGAACCTTCTGAGAACTAAGGTCTATACAATCTTCCATTCTTCTGTTGAATTGTGTTGTAGTAAGGTTGGTTATAGCGTGTTTTGTTATATATAGGAAAACGTAAGATTGTGTCATGGCTGGAACAGCGGAACTCAAAGAGATAAGACAAAATATGGTCGTAGAAAGTCTAACTATATATGGTAAAACGCTTCATAACCAACCAATTAGTAAGTATTGTATGAGAGGGACGAACTCAACGAGATAAGACGAACGAGCGACGTTCATGCGCATTCCAAAGCACATTCTTTAAGTTTGGGCCACATTCTGGAGTACATACTAGACGGCACGAGGGCACGTCGTTAAGCCGTAGTACATACATATTACATTACACTGGAGTTTACACAGTGTAATTTCCTCCAGTCTGCGCCGCATATGTTTATATAGGCGCGCGGCGCAGACTGGAGGAAATTACACTGTGTAAGCCAATCCAGTGTAATGTAATATGTATGTACTACGGCTTAAAGTTTAGATCGCGGTACCAGCTCCATCAGCATATACAGGGTGTCCTAAAAAATACTACTCAATAAGAGCCCCTCCTCATTTTCTCAGTTTTAACCCCTTGGTTCTAATCTCTTAATATGATTTTCTAAAGGGTCAGGAGATTTGTTAGGAGTCTCATATTATGAACTTGATGGGCAACATTTTGTTGATCTTGAAGATATCCTTACTATGTCAAGCTGTCAGTACACTCACCAAGGAACATTAAAACTAGAAAATCAACGACTCACATAAACAAGAATTGCGCCCGTTGTTTTGTTTTGGCGGACGCTAGATTTCCATTTCACATTTACTATAAATTTAAGTATAAGCTCCAATCAGCTCCCTTCAATCTTCATGATAATAATATTGATAAATTATGCATCAAATACGGGAAACACTTGAAATTCAGTTCAATTGCCGTAGAACTTAACTTGTATCTGTAATTCAAGAAATTATCAGCAAAGGTAAACTATACTCGTGTACACATCAATACACTATGCGTGCCACGTACAAATTGGGCGTATTACCTAATAGTAATATTATATATTACATGCATCATATACATTAAAACACAGTCGCGCCGCGCATTCATAGATCACAGGCTATCTATACATCACATCTCCGCAAGCAATCCTCGTGCGCGCGCAACTTTTTCGTTGCATGGTAACGGACGGAATGACATCATATTTAGACCCGCCTACTGCTATCTCCAAAATCCACGTTTTTCTGCAAAAACCTCCATTCGTAACCTTTCACTATTGCCTTTTTTCAAAAGGGTGAAAAGGAAAAAATTGCATAATTTATGCAAATTTGGCCTATCGTTCATTTTTGGGTTTCAGGCCTGCTGGGAAAATTACCATTTATGAGCACCTCTTGGAATTTTAAGCATCAACTGAGGTGTTGATGAGACAAAAAGGAACAGTTTGCAAAATTTAAAACAAAATTTACGACAAAAGCTTTTTTTCCTTTTGGCTCAGCGCTCCGAATGGTGGACGAGCCCATAATTTGAGGACTATTTCGGACAATTTTTGACATTTTTGAAATGAAGTATCTAAAATCACAGTAACTGATATGAACTGTTTTCAGGGAGGCGAAGGAAAGGAAGGCAAGTTCGGAGATGATGGTGATGCCGGAGCTTGTGGTTGCACAGTCCGAACTACTGGAAAGTGTAACTGTGATACTCACATCTTTGTTGTTCATAGTCAGACTGATGCGGTTAGTGGGTGTTTAATCATTGTTGCTTTTTTGATTAAGTACTTTTGAATCTGCAGTGTAAAATTTTTTTAAAAGTTGCAGAGAAAACTTTTAAAACACGCCATATCAACGCAGTAAAATCAAACAACCAACCAAAGCTTTCATCAAAACAATTGATCACTCCTATGAATACCCTTACTATTCCTACACTCCTACTCTCCTACACTCCTACTCTCATGAATACCCTTACTATTCCTACACTCCCACTTTCATGAATACCCTTACTATTCCCACACTTCCACTCTCATGAATACCCTTACTATTCCCACACTTCCACTCTCATGAATACCCTTACTATTCCCACACTTCCACTTTCATGGATACCCTTACTATTCCCACACTCCCACTCTAATGAATACCCTTACTATTCCTACACTCCCACTCTCATGAATACCCTTACTATTCCCGAACTCCCACTCTCATGAATACCCTTACTATTCCCACACTCCCACTCTCATGAATACCCTTACTATTCCTACACTCCCACTTTCATGAATACCCTTACTATTCCTACACTCCCACTCTCATGAATACCCTTACTATTCCCACACTCCCACTCTCATGAATACCCTTACTATTCCTACACTCCCACTCTCATGAATACCCTTACTATTCCCACACTCCCACTCTCATGAATACCCTTACTATTCCCACACCCCCACTCTCATGAATACCCTTACTATTCCCACACCCCCACTCTCATGAATACCCTTACTATTCCCACACTCCCACTCTCATGAATACCCTTACTATTCCCACACTCCCACTCTCATGAATACCCTTACTATTCCTACACTCCCACTCTCATGAATACCCTTACTATTCCTACGCTCCCACAGATCCCAGAGTGCCCTTCAAACCACCTTGCTGTTTGGTCCGGATACAGTCTCCTGTCCCTCACAGCTGGCTTTGTCGTGACCGAGCAGGATCTCGGAGATACCGGATCTTGTGTCGAGCGATTCGACATCATGGCTATGATGGCGTGTCAAGGTTAGTTGTCCTTGAATTATTTCCTTGAGGATATCATAATTATTATCATGGATTCCTCAGCGGTATTTAGGATTGCATGTAGGTTAAATTTGTTCTCACGGATGAATTGTTATGATATAATTACTGCATGGTCTGTAATTTTCGGCATAAGAACTATCCACATACTCACATAAAAAAACCACTTTCTTGTGTCTTGGTACTTCCTTAGTTCCTTTGTAACTGGATTTTCTAAGCCTAGCACGGAAGTGGCTTTATTGCACTTCATTGCGCTTTATTCACGTACTAGTGTAACCCGGCCTTCGGCTGGGATTTCACTTTTTTTTTTATTTGAAAATTCAATTAATCATTATATATATAAATCAAGCGTTACATTTCAGCCATGCAAAATTACAATGACATATTTTGATTACTAAATGATAAATGGTACTGCAATATAAGTTGCTTAATGTTTGGCCGGATGACAACTAACGAGAAAAATAAACTTGATTAAATATAATAATTAATTCGGCTGAACCAACACATAGCAAGAGCCACATTAACGTTGGGGCCGTCTACCAAATTTGAATGACAAACATTAACAAGAAATCAAACATATCATAAATAATTATAAGGATTTTGTTCATTACAATTCCGTCACAACTGATAAAGAAATAAGAAAAGGACAAGCAGATAGGAAATTGGACGGACAGAATTGTAACCAACAAAAACAAATTTCTGAGACTCATAAGACTGATGAGCTAATCTGGCCAGACAGTATCGGCAGCCCAGAGGTACTTGATCAGTTTGGCCTTAAAAGTAGAAATCCGCTCTGACTGCCGGATACATACTGGTAGACTATTCCAATTCAGCATAGATCTATGAAAAAAGCTATTTCGGAAGGCATCCGAGCAGGGCACAGTGGTACTCATGTAAGTTGAAGTATCCGACATATCAATTATTTGAGCATTGTGCCTAGTGTATCGGGTGCCCTCTGGACGGCATAGGACTATATATGTAGGGAGCGAAACTGGAATTATGCTATTCACTATTTTATAGAAGGTCATAAGATCGTTATAAATAAACTTCTGTTTAACAGGGAGAATATTTAGTTTCTTTTGCTCTGTAGCAAGTTTATCGTCATTATAACTGGAGTAAGGTTCACCATTGATCCATTTAATAGCCCTCTTTTGGATAGCAACAAACTGTTGAAGATGAGTTGCAGATTGAGGGGACCATATGACAGAACAATGTTCAAATATAGACCTAATTAACGCTAAATAGAACGATCTTTTCTGCCTTTTATCAGTAGTGAAATGACATGTTCTCTTAAGTAGTCCAAGTCTAGATGTAGCTTTGGAAACAAGCGCTTTACATTGTGCACCCCAATTAAACCTGGAGTTTATTGTGACTCCTAAATCTGACTGAGAGGGCACAAAGTCAATATCACTTCCAGAAAGTTTATAAAAGAAGGTATTGAATGGCAAGTTATCCAGCACGTTTCTTTGCAGGGACACAGAGAGGGCTTTGCACTTTTGTGGGTGGAACTTCATTCGATTTCTCACTGACCAATCATATAATCTATTGATGTCATTTTGGATTATGTGATGGTCAGGGTAACCAAGAATCTCCCTCCAAATTTTAGTGTCATCTGCATAAAGGGCGATATTGGTGCCTTCATAGACACAGGAGAACATGTCATTTATAAATATTACAAACAATAAAGGGCCGAGTATAGAACCTTGAGGGACACCAGACCGAACTGGCAGAGAAGAAGACGTTTGGCCTCCTATCACTACTTGTTGTTGTCGCCCCTCAAGATAGGACTTAATAAATTTAAGCATTAGTCCATCGACATTAAAAATATTCTTTAATTTACTTAAAATGAGGTCATGCGAAACGCTATCAAAGGCTTTCGCAAAATCAAAATATATTATATCAGTCCTGGGATTTCACTGCCGCAGTTAAAAAGGGTAGAAGTATTTACCCGCTGAGTCAGTAAAACATAGTCGCATAATCAGTTCTTTCTCGTGGACAATTAAGTCATTGTTAGGCACCAGTGACACCACCTACCATGATCACAAGGGCCGTAAACTCTGTACCACGTTTACCCTGATTTTTTTGTGAAACTTGGTTTCGAGATAGCAGTTGACCAACAAACTAGGACCAGTGACCAAACTTTTGAGGGGGTCCCCGACCCCAACCGCCAAACGGTGCCCGCGGGGCAGCCACGCCCATATTTGGTCCAAATTAGGCCCAATTTAGCCAAATACCCTGAACATGCCCAAAACCCAGATTTTAGGTGCTTTACTTGTAGCTAGTGGTCCCCTAAACAAGTATATGAATTTTCATCAAGATTGGGCAAAAAATGACTGAGTTATGAGTCAAAAACCATATGACCATATTTGGGCATACGCACCAAATTTGATCGATTTTGGCCCATAAATTGGTAAAATATCAATATTTTTGAATGAAACCAACTTTATATGAAAGGTAAGCTTATACTACACATTCTCTATGATTATCAGCTCAGTATCTACCTAACTGTGGATTCTGTGTGCAAATAATCACAAAAAATGAACAAAATCGTCCATATCTCAGTTCGCGATATTTGCAAAACTGATTTCGCTCAAAACAATAGAACTCAATAGGGTTTCAATATTTTTACATGAAATTTTCAGAATCAACGTAGAATCGCATTTCGACCTTAAGTCTTGTATTGAAATTTTGAGTTAGGCCTTTAAAAAATTGCCAGGCATTTTTCAGAGAGTACAAACCCATCAATTAATACCACTTACCACCGGCCGATTTAAAAAAAATATCCTTATTGGCTTCTTCAGAGTTTTGTCGGCACTATACCGAAAAAAACATTCCCGTAACTCCTCCCTTTTTTTGTATATTTCAAACACACATACACACACACACAGATTTCTTGAGATTATTAAGGTTGATAATTTCTCTTCACCATGGCCTTTATATTGACATAACTGAAAAATGTTGTGAAACCTATCCAGGGTGTTTGTTATAAAACTGTTTTTAATCATAGTTTCGGTCTTTAATTGGTGAGGAGTTCCCCTTTAAAAAGATGTTTTAAGAAAACATATTTCTTAGGCTTAAGTCTTGACTACTGCATGCGTCAACTATCGTAAGTATAGATATCTTGGGAGATTACTTCTTTTATATTTGATCTTATTTTTTAATTTGATCTCTACGTCTCCTCTCACGTGATTTTCCTATTCAATGAAAACAAATCTGACCACAACAATGATTATCAACTTTCATCATGATTTTACAATGATTTTTGTCAGGATAGTAAGATTAGCAGCATATAGTTAATTTGGTTTTTGAATTGGATACTTGATCAATCTTAAATACAACTTATAGGATTAGACCATGATAAGGCACTCAAATTTATTGTTGCTTCACTATATATCTTAAATTGTTGTACTTATGACATGAATAGGGAATGGAAAATTCCCTAAAGCTCAAAATAATCCGGTCGAGAACAGGGCGTAATTTCATTATACTAGTCCAAGCTCTCACAAGTGAAAGCGAGGATGTAGATATTCAATTATTCAGCATTTCTGCAAAAATAATAAAATTGTCGACAACCGTTAGAAATTTAAAGAATTCCAAACAATCCACGTCATACATTCGCATATTCTGCAGAGGTGCTCCTTATGAACCGTACTTTTAAAAGTACCGTGGAAGAATATGGGTTAATACCAGGCCATACAAACCCCCGTACATTTCCGTAATCACTTAAACATGATTATACCACATAATGGTGTAATAATTATGCCACATAATCATGTCATTCTGTAATGAAAAGATTGGTGTTTATCAAATACCAGCAACATTCTTAAATCATGACACAAAACTTCAACCGACACCTTGTGGTCCGGACTACAGCAGCCTACAGTGGCATTTTACAATTCATATTTAACGATTCATGATCAACTTAATTCACGGGTATGTGAATAATTATTATTCACATTTTAAATTCAGCATAATGTCGGGTAGTAAACACGAACAGTCCGTTGGTCTATGGGACTACGCACGAAAATATCTTTGTTTATTCTTAAGCATCTTTTTCAGCAGTATGAAACAAAAGGAAACATGTTAGGTGTCAATATTTTTGGACGTGAGGAGAGTTAGGATTCTTCAAACTGCATTAAATTAATTCCTTCTGTAACGTCCTCAACAAATGTAATAGATTTGTAGTGTTGTAATTAGTTTAATATTTGACACTTTTCCTGCCAGGTAACGATGTGTGCAGACAAGCTGTCAGAACAGAGCGATCTTACTGGCTGGTTAACTCGGATCTGGAGGATCCACCTCTCAAACCAATGGCTGATATCGATTCTATCACTCCTTATATCTCCAGATGTGTTGTAAGTAAAACTTTTAGAAACTTTTAGAACTAGCAATCTCATGAGTAATATGACATAGAAAATTATCTGGTCTAAAAACCCTTTTGTTTGTATTTTGTCCGTCAGTGAGAACCATGATAGTCACCAGTTCTCACTGAACAAGTCATTTGCAAGTGTTACTGTCTTTTCTCACAATCCCCAGACAACTGCAACAGTACAACAGCTCTTTACAGGGTGATATAGAAATAACGGTGAAATAGCGTGTATCCGTCTAGGGCAGTTTCTGGTGGGTCTTGACTCCGAGATATATGAGTAGCGGCTTACTTTCTTGTGGCTAACTGTACCTAACTCCGTGACCCCTTTTTACAGACAATCTACATTCAAAGGAGTCACCTCCTTGTTTCTATGCCGGTCCTAAATAGTATATAGATCAGTAATCGCTATCAATAGACTCTTTTTTAAATACAGAGCTGCAAATAAAATCAGACAATCAGTAAGGCACCCCTACGATAACCATGAAATTAATATTTCCCGGCTGGTCCCCTCCCTTCAAGTGAATAATTGGTGACTTTGTCTATCAGGGAGCACGCTGTAACACTAACATCCCGTACGATATTTCTGACGCCCTATTTTATTTCTGAATATGACTCCTGCACCCTGCAGTTCTATTTTAAGATACTCCTGACATCCTGTCTCCGCTGCTAAGATCTATACTCCTAGTCCTGCAGGGTAGAAGAATCGTACAGCTTGAAAAAAATGAACACTATCACCTTAATAATCCCAGAATGTTTGTGTGTGTGTGTGTATGTGTGTTTTGTCTGTCCGCGTGTAATTTCAGAGTGGCTTAATCAAAAAAACGGTAAGAGTTACGGGGCCAGTTTTTTGGTATAGTGCCGACAAAACTATGAGGAAGTCAAATGGTTTTTTTTTTTAAATCGGCAGGTGGTAAGTGGTTTAATTGATGGTTTTGTACCACAAATGTTACATAAAATGGCTTGAGCAGAACGGCAAGAGTTACGGGGCTCACTCTCTCTCATTACTGTATATTATGTAGCTGCATAAGTGCATAAGTAGCGTCATAATTGGGTTAGCCCAGGAAGATTCGCTAAAATGTTATACCATAAGCTTTTTTTTTCTTTTTTTTACCATAAGCTTATTAGGGAGTTAGGGGAGAGGGGACTGTTAGTGCTTTAGTGTTTGGGGTCTGTTTGGACTGCAGAGAGAGAGTTCATACGACAATGTTATGCGTGTTTCCAAATATAATAGGCGGGTGTGGCATGCGGAGTTAACAAGGGTTAATTTCTATAAAGATACTATTGGGTCACCTAATGCGGGTTTTGACTCGGCGGGGAATTTTTCCTACCCTTTTAAACTGCGGCAGTGAAATCACGGCCGAAGTATCAATAGAATCGCTATTATCCCTAACATAATCCTTCAAAATCAAGGATGGCCAGCGCCGTGTTGGCTAAAAATAACCTAAAAAACCATTTCTAACGACTATAACGACTATTGGCCAATGACATGTACATAAAATAATACAATGTTTATTCGCCAGGGTTTAGGATACCAGTTATAACATGTGCCATGTGAAATATTGGATATACTATAGTTATACCTACAAAATATATACCAAGTGTTTTGTATTCCGCAGAAGTTTTCAATTTCTCTACTGAGATGGATGGAGCTTTGTGTGAAAACTACGTAGTGAAAGCTGGTTTTTGACTGAAATATAAACTACAGCGAAACCCTGATTTACCGCGCCCCGATTTACCGCGAACCCCGATTTACCGCAAAAGTTTCCTTTCCCCCAAACTCCGCGGTAATTCTGGGTATTACTTTAATAAGATTGCATAATATATTATAACCTATTTGGTACATAAGAGCCTTTTTAGAACAATCGATGTATAATTCAGAATATGATAATCCCCATTTATAACGAATTCTTTCGAAGATTCGGGAATAATACTCTATCAGAGACAGGGTCATGATAGACTCCCAAGAATTCAATTAGACTAAGTCTGCAGGAATCTATACAGCAATCGAGATTATCCAATCTATCAGTCGAAAATCTGCTGATCTTTAAAAGTTCGGACGTGACCAAACGTTTGCACTAAATCAACATTAATGTTCCTATGTTATGACTTTATTAGACTACAAAGGCTAAGACGCACTACTATCAATATAATCGCTATTATCCCTAAATCAATACTTCAAAGTCAAGGATGGCCAGCGCCGTGTTGCTAAAAATAACTTTAAAAACCATTTCTAACGACTAAACCGACTATTGGCCAATGACATGTTGATGTACGTAAAATAATACATGTGATTAGTCCTAAACCCTGGCGAATAAACAATGATACTATTCAGTACTGTACTGAATAGTAGCACTGTTTATTCGCCAGGGTTTACGATACGAGTTAATAAAACAAATATTTAATAAAACAAATAATTATTTTTCAAGCACAATCAAACAATATCAATAATTTATAAATCAGGGGAGGTTTCAAGTGCCGAAGGCCACTGCTTATCTTTAGGATTTGAGAGTGACCTGTGCTTGAAACCCCCTCAACCATCCACTTATACGTCAATATACTTATTATACAAATATAGAAAAATATAATAATCTAAAATTGCCTATTGGTCTAGTTTGGTGACACAGGAGAGCCCAGTTGAGTTTTAGTTTAGGTTTTGGTTTTAAATCATAGTTTAAAAGGTTAGCCATGTTTCATGGCAGAGATAGATATCATGTGTGCAGAGCCGTACCGGATGTAGAATTTGAGATATAATATAGATTAGTTACCATGTATTAGGGTCATCTCGATTTTGGAAGGATAGCAAGTGCTTTTTAAGGTTAGATTTAATAATACCTGACGAGGCTGATAAGTCTGAATTTTTGGAAGAACCCGGGATTATTATCCCATCTTCATTAGCATCACATATTTCGAATACATAGGGGATGAGATCATCCCACATTTTTGTAGAGGTGTACAAAAAGTTCTGTTGGGAGATATCTAACCTGATCAGTAATGGGACAATCAGACGAAGTTTATCATTTCTAGGACAGAACTTGAAAAGATCTTTAATCGACTGGGGGACATCAAATTTAAGAATTTTGAATAGTTCCATAAATGTATGGTACATGTGCAGATTCTCTAGGTTCATAATTTTCTGCTCAGTGATCAATAGCGGTTTAGTGTGTTCAAGACAGTAGTTCTTGCTAGCTATATGTTCGTTATAAGTTCTTGAACGTGCACAGGTTAAGTAGTATTCTTTATGATCAAAATTGGGAATGTTACCAAATAGCAGTTTTATACATCGTTTTTCAATTGCAAATATGTTATTCAGCTTATGTTTAGGGATCCCACCCCAGCAACTTATACAATAGCTAAGATGTGACATAAAAAGAGCATTGTATAGTTTCAAATATTCAGATTTGGGAATGAATTTGCAAATTCTCTTAATCGATGCTACTAGAGTTCAGCTTTAAAGATAAATGATTAAGATGTGTTATAACATGTGCCATGTGAAATATTGGATATATTATAGTTATACCTACAAAATATATACCAAGTGTTTTGTATTACGCAGAATTCTCCGCAGAACTCAGCTCTGAGTTCTGCGGATCTGAATATTTGAAACTATACAATGCTCTTTTTATGTCACATCTAAGCTATTGTAAAATTATGAACCTGAAGAATCTGCACATGTACCATACATTTATGGAACTATTCAAAATTCTCAAATTTGATGTCCCCCAGTCGATTAAAGATCTATTCAAGTTTTTTTTTTTTAATCAATAAACTTTCAAATTGTTACACAAATACATCATTTTATTTCAAAGAAAATATCGCCGAATGACCTTACATGCCTTGACAAGTGACCGAGTGTAAACTGTCCTGTCCTAGAAACTGTTCTGTCCTAGAAATGATAAACTTCGTCTGATTGTCCCATTATTGATCAGGTTAGATATCTCCCAACAGAACTTTTTGTACACCTCTACAAAAACGTGACCAAACGTTTGCACTAAATCAACATTAATGTTCCTATGTTATGACTTTATTAGACTACAAAGGCTAAGACGCACTACTATCAATATAATCACTATTATCCCTAAATCAATACTTCAAAGTCAAGGATGGCCAGCGCCGTGTTGCTAAAAATAACTTTAAAAACCATTTCTAACGACTAAACCGACTATTGGCCAATGACATGTTGATGTACGTAAAATAATACATGTGATTAGTCCTAAACCCTGGCGAATAAACAATGATACTATTCAGTACTGTACTGAATAGTAGCACTGTTTATTCGCCAGGGTTTACGATACGAGTTAATAAAACAAATATTTAATAAAACAAATAATTATTTTTCAAGCACAATCAAACAATATCAATAATTTATAAATCAGGGGAGGTTTCAAGTGCCGAAGGCCACTGCTTATCTTTAGGATTTGAGAGTGACCTGTGCTTGAAACCCCCTCAACCATCCACTTATACGTCAATATACTTATTATACAAATATAGAAAAATATAATAATCTAAAATTGCCTATTGGTCTAGTTTGGTGACACAGGAGAGCCCAGTTGAGTTTTAGTTTAGGTTTTGGTTTTAAATCATAGTTTAAAAGGTTAGCCATGTTTCATGGCAGAGATAGATATCATGTGTGCAGAGCCGTACCGGATGTAGAATTTGAGATATAATATAGATTAGTTACCATGTATTAGGGTCATCTCGATTTTGGAAGGATAGCAAGTGCTTTTTAAGGTTAGATTTAATAATACCTGACGAGGCTGATAAGTCTGAATTTTTGGAAGAACCCGGGATTATTATCCCATCTTCATTAGCATCACATATTTCGAATACATAGGGGATGAGATCATCCCACATTTTTGTAGAGGTGTACAAAAAGTTCTGTTGGGAGATATCTAACCTGATCAGTAATGGGACAATCAGACGAAGTTTATCATTTCTAGGACAGAACTTGAAAAGATCTTTAATCGACTGGGGGACATCAAATTTAAGAATTTTGAATAGTTCCATAAATGTATGGTACATGTGCAGATTCTCTAGGTTCATAATTTTCTGCTCAGTGATCAATAGCGGTTTAGTGTGTTCAAGACAGTAGTTCTTGCTAGCTATATGTTCGTTATAAGTTCTTGAACGTGCACAGGTTAAGTAGTATTCTTTATGATCAAAATTGGGAATGTTACCAAATAGCAGTTTTATACATCGTTTTTCAATTGCAAATATGTTATTCAGCTTATGTTTAGGGATCCCACCCCAGCAACTTATACAATAGCTAAGATGTGACATAAAAAGAGCATTGTATAGTTTCAAATATTCAGATTTGGGAATGAATTTGCAAATTCTCTTAATCGATGCTACTAGAGTTCAGCTTTAAAGATAAATGATTAAGATGTGTTATAACATGTGCCATGTGAAATATTGGATATATTATAGTTATACCTACAAAATATATACCAAGTGTTTTGTATTACGCAGAATTCTCCGCAGAACTCAGCACTGAGTTCTGCGGATCTGAATATTTGAAACTATACAATGCTCTTTTTATGTCACATCTAAGCTATTGTAAAATTATGAACCTGAAGAATCTGCACATGTACCATACATTTATGGAACTATTCAAAATTCTCAAATTTGATGTCCCCCAGTCGATTAAAGATCTTTTCAAGTTTTTTTTTAAATCAATAAACTTTCAAATTGTTACACAAATACATCATTTTATTTCAAAGAAAATATCGCCGAATGACCTTACATGCCTTGACAAGTGACCGAGTGTAAACTGTCCTGTCCTAGAAACTGTTCTGTCCTAGAAATGATAAACTTCGTCTGATTGTCCCATTATTGATCAGGTTAGATATCTCCCAACAGAACTTTTTGTACACCTCTATAAAAATGTGGGATGATCTCATCCCCTATGTATTCGAAATATGTGATGCTAATGAAGATGGGATAATAATCCCGGGTTCTTCCAAAAATTCAGACTTATCAGCCTCGTCAGGTATTATTAAATCTAACCTTAAAAAGCACTTGCTATCCTTCCAAAATCGAGATGACCCTAATACATGGTAACTAATCTATATTATATCTCAAATTCTACATCCGGTACGGCTCTGCACACATGATATCTATCTCTGCCATGAAACATGGCTAACCTTTTAAACTATGATTTAAAACCAAAACCTAAACTAAAACTCAACTGGGCTCTCCTGTGTCACCAAACTAGACCAATAGGCAATTTTAGATTATTATATTTTTCTATATTTGTATAATAAGTATATTGACGTATAAGTGGATGGTTGAGGGGGTTTCAAGCACAGGTCACTCTCAAATCCTAAAGATAAGCAGTGGCCTTCGGCACTTGAAACCTCTTCAAACCTCCCCTGATTTATAAATTATTGATATTAAAAATAAATATTTGTTTTATTAAATATTTGTTTTATTAACTCGTATCGTAAACCCTGGCGAATAAACATTGCTACTATTCAGTACAGTACTGAATAGTATCATTGTTTATTCGCCAGGGTTTAGGACTAATCACATGTATTATTTTATGTACATCAACATGTCATTGGCCAATAGTCGGTTTAGTCGTTAGAAATGGTTTTTAAAGTTATTTTTAGCAACACGGCGCTGGCCATCCTTGACTTAGAAGTATTGATTTAGGGATAATAGCGATTATATTGATAGTAGTGTGTCTTAGCCTTTGTAGTCTAATAAAGTAATAACATTAATGTGATTTAGTGCAAAGTTTGGTCACGTCCGAACTTTTAAAGATCAGCAGATTTTCGACTGATAGATTGGATAATCTCGATTGCTGTATAAATTCCTGCAGACTTAGTCTAATTGCATTCTTGGGAGTCTATCATGACCCTGTCTCTGATAGAGTATTATTCCCGAATCTTCGAAAGAATTCGTTATAAATGGGATTATCATATTCTTGATTTATACATCGATTGTTCTAAAAAGGCTCTTATGTACCAAATAGGTTATATTATGCAATCTTATTAAAGTAAAACCCCGATTTACCGCGGAGTTTGGGGGAAAGGAAACTTTCGCGGTAAATCGGGGTTCGCGGTAAATCGGGGCGCGGTAAATCAGGGTTTCACTGATTTACCGTGAAACTTCTGCGGCGCAGAAGTTTTCAATTTGTCTACTGAGATGGATGGAGCTTTTGTGTGAAAACTACGTAGTGAACGCTGGTTTTTGACTGAAACATAAACTACAGTGAAACCCTGATTACCGCTCCCCAATTTACCGCGAACCCCGATTTAACCACGAAAGTTTCCTTTCCCCCAAACTCCGCGGTAAATCGGGGTTTTACTTTAATAAGATTGCATAATATAACCTATTTGGTACATAAGAGCCTTTTTAGAACAATTGATGTATATTCAAGAATATGATAATCTCCATTTATAACGAATTCTATCGAAGATTCGGAATAGTACTCTATCAGAGACAGGGTCATGATAGAGTCCCAAGAATGCAATTAGACCAAGTCTGCAGGAATCTATACAGCAATCGAGATTATCCAATCTATCAGTCGAAAATCTGCTGATCTTTAATAGTTCGGACTAAAAGTTTGCATTAAATCACATTAGTGTTATTACTTTATTAGACTTCAAAGGCTGGCTTCGAGATTTTTACGGGAAAATGATATTTTTATATAATATATGGATTGCCTAGAAAGACAAAAGCACTGTTTCCTTTAATTATCACCAAGGATCAGTTATCAATCTCACCATTTTATTCAATCGACTCTCTACTTATTTCACAAATCAAAAAATTTCCCTTCAATAATTCCAACCATCCTGCAGGCCTGTATGGGAACTCAAGCTCCTATCGTGAAGCACTCCACAGATGTTGCTGCACCAGTTTGTGATCCAGGATGGAGCGAGCTCTGGACTGGATTCAGTTACATCATGGTAATTAATAACATTTTACATATGACAACTTTGTTATCTGTCGATAAACAATTATTGGCCTCA
The DNA here is from genome assembly GCF_026151205.1 of Bolinopsis microptera. Lineage (NCBI taxonomy): Eukaryota > Metazoa > Ctenophora > Tentaculata > Lobata > Bolinopsidae > Bolinopsis > Bolinopsis microptera. Next base: position 11,333,016 of record NC_087084.1, on the reverse strand, counting down.
TAGAGCACGGTTGACACGCAGTTAATCAAATTTGGCTAACTGGTTGATAATAGCGAGCCCCAATGGGATATTGCTTCGAAGGACAAATAATCATAAATGATATTATAATCTCCACGAAGTAAAAATCACGTACTCTACTAAAATGTTTAATTGTTGATAACCTCACACCACCATTACACAGGGCAAGTCCGGTAAAATGGGCATGGGACAACAACTGAAGTCTGTAGGATCCTGCCACGAGACCATGAGTAACCCTATGTTCATTGAGTGCAATGGACGAGGAACCTGCTCCTTCTTCACTAATAATATCGACTTCTGGCTCGCAAGAAATCCGGTATGATAACATTTATGAACAACATACTTTTTAAATTATTGCTTGTTTGTTAGCAATGAATTCGTTAGGTGCAGTTGTTGGTTAATTTATAAAATAATTTTATATCGCACATATCATGTTTCAATAGAATTTTATGCTGCTCAAAATTACCAATAATTACGGCACATTATTCAATATTATCTTTTTTATCGACGAACAATAATTCAGGACCTCCTACAACCCGGTATGTGGGGTATGGGAAGCGTATACAACGGAGTTGATGACATTAAGGATAGAGGTTTGTTGCATTTTTATTATCCATTGTTTATTTGATCTTTGTTAATTAAGTTAGCCATTTTACCCTAACTATTAAATTTCTTGTCACTTTCTATGCCGAATGATAAATATAAAATAATTAAAAGTTTAATACTACCGTAGTCAAGATAACAATATTATTAAGATAATTAAACTAACCTTACAAAACTACCAGGAGTTGCACGTTGTGTGGTATGCCTCAAGACCCCCTACGCTGAAGGCCAAGTCTTCCAACTTGGTGGCGGAAGGTATTACATGAACGCTGCACCTGAGTAAATCTAAACAGACTTTAGGAACCAAATCTGAGACAAGTAAAATTCTTCTTTGATATTTTATTGTTGTTCAAAATTGCTTTATTTATTGACAATGACCACGAGTAACTAGTGAAAGAGGGTTTATACCGCAGGGTTTTTTAATTAAGATGATCGCTTTGATAGCTGCTTTTGTACAGTAGAGAAGAGGTGTTTAAAGTAAATTTATACGCTAGTTTACAGTTGATGATTAAATTTCTTTTTATGATTTTATCGCTAAATTATTTTCTACAATTATTATTTTTCTTTTAGCTTTCCTGTAAAATATTGTTATCTTGACTACGGTAGTAATTGCTTGCATTCGGGATTTGCCTGCACTTTTCAGAAATCCCATTTTTTACTGGTTGCAAACTATTTTGTATGGTTATATCATAATTAATTATAAGATCCTGTGATTAATTATGATATAGTTATATTTATATGCTCGATTTGAGAGATGTTTATAATAATATATTCTTCATACTCTACGCGCATTTCATATAACTCAATGAGTAACATGTGACTTTATCTGCTTACCCTTCCCAATGAAAGTGAAACAGTATAATTATAAAATTCATTTCAAAAATAGTAAAGCTTCCCAAAATAAACACTGTCAAGAAATATTTCTATTCAAATCTAAAAAACAATAACTTTTAAACAAAATAATAAACACTAAACTATTTTTATAGCATGGTTTTGTTCGGTAGCGTAAAACGAGAAATTGAGGTTGCAAAACTAAATAACAAATAAACCGCAAATAATGAAAGTTGCGTTGTATTAAAGTAATAAAGTTCTGGCTGCTCCTTAATCGTCAAGCCCGTCCGAGTCCTCATAGTCCGTCCGAGTCCTCATAGTCAAGTGGAGTGGTCAGAGAGCCAACATATACACAGGAACCACCTGCAGTCTTGGCGGGACTGCTGGTTGTATTTCTAGCAGGGTCTTCCTGGAGCAGAAAATTGTTATTTTGCTCCCCTAATTGTAGTCCAGTGCCGTGTTCGCGGTACTCGTAGACATCCGCAGGCTCATCACTGAACACACATTGCTCATTTTGTTCTGCAAACCTTCTGTTTGAGCTGGGAAAGTATGTTTATTGAACTTTATGTCACATTCGTTTCCCACAATGTGTTGTTTCGGTTCAAAATGAAACTTGAAGTTTTGATTGGAGTGTCTGCTTCCTGAATAAATATCCTTAATTGACGTGATTATAAATATACCTTGACGGAAATTACTTGAACGCTGGAGGCCCTAGCGTTCAGGTTAATGTCCGTTCAAGTAAAGTCCGTTCAATTAATGTCCGTCCAACTCCAAGTTAAAGTCCGTCAAAATTTTTCCATTTAGAACTTTTTGTCCAGAATATGACAACTTTTTAATTTCAGTAAATTTCAATTGCTATCATTAAAATAAACAATATCGTTGAATCAATAAAAACAAGGTATCATAAAATTTTAACAATCTGAATTTTAAATATCACATTATTGCATGATATTCACTATCTTGAAGTTGATCTTCGGCTTCTTCTACCTCATTTTGTCTTACAACTGGTTGTCTGTCCAACTCGTAGTCGTACCGGGCAATGAACGATCCCAACTGATCTACTAGAGAAATACTTGAATGCCTAAAGTACTGCAGCTTAAGCTTTATCTCTAGCTCCCCACTTGGTATAGGCGACCTTCGGTGGCTTATGTCAGCTACGATACCTTCTACCATACCACCCATCTCGATAAAGTAGAAGACAAACCGGGATATCTCCCTGCACGAAAACCCATTTGATGAAGATTATATGTGATATTAGATAATGATCATGTACACATATTTTAACATTTTTACTTATTATAGACTGCTTTTCTTGCTTAGTGTATAAAAATGGATTTAAAAATCATTTGCTAAAATCAAAAAAAAAACGTTTAAAAAAAAGTTCAACAAAATTCGGATTTTTTTATGGTTTTGATTGCCTTCTAGCGTTCATATAAATGTCCGTCCATAATTATGTCCGTTCAAGTAATATCCGTCCAAATAAGGTCCGATAAGGTAGGCACTAATTAATTAATGGCTATATGTTTTACTGAACATTTTGACGCATTGACTTGATATGACATTTGACAACATTTTTTCACTTTTGCATCTTCAGTAGAGTTAAGTATAATACAAATAGTTAACTTTATTTGCAGCAACAATATTGGTAAACATCCAGAGCATGGGTCAGCAGTATTTTAAAAACTGAGCTTAGATCACCAAAGAAGTGGTAAGCAATACAAAATGGAAAATCATATTTTCCCATTTTCGGAAATAATATTTCTTGAACCCAGTATCTCACAAATCAGTTTACTGGGATTTTGATTGTGTGTTACATTTTTGCGTTTTGTTTGGAATGAAAAATCGTCGGAATAGGAAGAGGCATTTTTGGAAAATTTATATAGATACTTCTTAAATGAAAAGGGGGCACTTTTAAATATTGTCATTCTGAAATAAAATTTGCTTCAACATAGTTTAAATTTTTGCGAATTCTTCGTAACAGATGTATTACTATGAGTATTTATCCTATTGTGACCGCAGATCGGGTCTTTCACTTTAAGTTATATCTTGGTTTTATCTAGATTCTTGCTAGTCTATTGCTCGCTTCTCTCACGTATCAGGAAGCTTGAAAAGAGCGCCGCGCACAGGTAAATCTCGGTTCTTCCCTGGTATTTTTACTTACTATCCCAGATACTTTTATTGAAACGCAAGTGTGAACTGTGAACGATCAGAAGAGCCGCAAATAAACTATTTATCTCACGTCACTCATTGTCCAATATTTAACAAATGTATGTGACTGAGACAAGGTCTCTGGTCGGGCAATAAATTTCTCAGGATGCATATTTGCTTTACTAATTGCAAATACAATCGAATCTTCAGGTTGACAATAGTCATGGCCATTATTATTGATTGATGAAAAGAGATTCCCAAAACTTGTTATTGTGTAAAAAGACGTGTTCACTCTTTAGTCAATGAAAAGTAGTTTTAAGAAATGAGAAAGCATCTTTTTACTAATAATCTCTAGCCAAAATGGCGGTGACCATTGTCAACTTGAATATTAAAACTTGTGCATAAAATAGCTAATGACCCCAACATATCATTATAATCATAATGAAGTAATGCAGTAATGCATTGTGTTACAATTACACAATGCCATTGCGACCAGCGACGCGACGATAACATTTTATGAAATTATGAGATAGTGAATATTTTCCCTAGGATTTTCCCTAGAATATTCCCTAAAATATTTTCCCTAGAATTGACGTATATAATTATCAATTATACCCTCCATTGTCCATGCTCCAGCTGAGAGTTTACTGAAACCACAATTTACCGGGATTTTCTGGGGAATGTTGAATCGTTAGTCCTGTTAAATCAGCTGTAGGTTTAACAATTAACATGAGTTATTTAGTGTTTAGATTTAGAATGCTCGATTAACTAAAATGGAACTATGTCGTACACTTTGCACTTGCACAGGCCAGAAATAAAACAAACAAAAACCGAATCATATTATAATTATAGGGTAACCTTCTCTACCTTAAAATGCACATTTGGTTGGGGATCCTCATACTCAATACTCATATTCCTATGTTAATTATAATTAATAACAGTCATATTAATGTCTCATATAATTATAAAAATCAAACCTAAAAATATTAAATCAATCGTCATTAACAAATGCAATGGTAATTTTGACCGAAAATTCAATCTGAGACAAGTAAACTGTAGCTGTGCAGCAATTAACATTTAATATATTCATGATACCATTAAATTAAATCCTGAAATTAGTCGATGTCTGAAAAGTGAAAATGTACACTAATGTTAAAACAAAATCCTAAAACACCCACAAACCCCCTAGTCATCTACACACGTACACACAAATCCAATGTTGGCACCGTGCAGAGAGCAACTCCCTTTTCTATTATCAACAGGCAGGTCATGTTGGCATTTTAGCGGCACACTTTCAGGGGGCAACTCTCTGCGTTTGCAGGTCTTAACCGGCTCAAAGTCCTTAGGAACGAGGAAGCCTCGTATTTTCTTAGGATCTCTTGAGCTTGGGATGTGTATGATTTTACTGGGGTGATTCTTCGGTTCTTTGAGAAGGACTGAATCGTGATAGCTGATCTTAGTTGTTTGTTTGATTGTTAGATCAACTTGGAATGTACTGATTGGATTGGTGATGGGGTTGGTTGGATCAGAGTCTCGTTTAGTAACCATTTCAGATAGATCATCCCTAGATAATAGAGCATGATCGTGATCTAACTCAGTAATCTGCCCCAAAGTGGACGAGTTATCGTCCTTCCTCTGGGACGAGTTATCATCCCTGATCCTCTGGGAGGAGTCCGGTACAGAAGTAGGCTCAAGTACCACTATATTAGGTACCATCATGTTAGGTACCACTATGTGAGGTGCAGTCTTCAGCTTTGGTACGTTTTCAACAGGAAGTGAGATTGCCGGAGGAGGAGTGTTGCGGAGGGAGCCGGCTGTTTTTTCTTCGATTATACGAGGGACGTTAGGGCTGGTTGATTGCATTTGATCCCTGCTTAACTTCTCTGCAGAGAATTTTGGGGCTTATTTTCATTTTTGAAATTTTTATTTTATATGAAAATCTGTTCATATCTAATTATGATATTATATTGAAACTGATCGAAAAGTTCGACTGTATTACTATTAACTACTAACTACTTTTCTTGTAAGAAAATAAGCCCCAAAATATCAAAATTAATTCTACTGGCATTCTGCTTTACTTACAACAAAGTCAAGAAATGATAATCGAAGAAAATCAACGAATTAGAAATGTCGAATAGTTCGACATTCGAAAGACAGGCCATATTTTGTTACATTAGAGCAAATCCGAAATTTTGGGGCCTTTTCCACATAACTAAGATTGCCGTTCAAAGCACACAACATATTATTTTATTTTTTTATATGTACTCCGCCAAAAATCTCATCTCATCAATAAAATTTATTGAAAATCAGTTACAAGTTTCTTTAATCTGTAGTTTTTGTAAACCAAAACTTCAAAAGATGAATACAAGCTCCTAGAACTTTTGAAAAACTAAATGATATAAAGAAGAAATAAATGCTAGTTACCTTGCTCCTCCCCACTAGGTTCAGAGACACTGTATCGGGGTGAATTGGCAGTGTTCCAACTCCTCATCATAGCTGTGGGATCCATCATAGCACTTTGCATCATGGGGGACATCATTGGAGGCACCATCGGAGGTATCATGGGAGACATCATTGGAGGCATCATTTGAGGCATCATTTGGGGACTTTGCTGTGAATAACCTGGAAAATACATCGGAACATTGAAAATCAGAATCGTGACATTGTAGCATTGTATTTTATGCTGTGTGCTGATATGGCGCAACTTTGGTTAATTGCATTGATATTGGAATTAACTACAAAATATTGATTTCAGTTATAATTTATCTCTCAGATTGAGAAGTTTCACTACAAATCATTCCTTCTCCATCAGTTCATCATTCAGATTTCATTTGCTCATATGGATTATGGAGTGAGGGGGCATACACATTACACATTTGTCACTTCTGGTCAAGCACATTTTCTCGCGCGAGTTTGAGTGCACGTCATCACGTGGTATTGTTAACAGTGAGTGTAGGTATACCTGTGTTACAATGATTTCCTGCACAACAACAACCCGTACTAGTCGACACAGTCGTTACACTAGCGTTGATCTCCATAAGGGCCCTGAGAAGAGGTCTAGTATCCAGGGTAGGTAGAGGTGGGTCGTTATAGGTTGAGTCCTGATCTTCTCGAGCTCGAAACAGTGACCTGAGAGATTGATCATAAGTTTACGAAATATAAAAAATTATAAAGTGGATTCTGTATAACCTAAAAATACGATGCATTTTTTTCATAACAATAATATTGCTTTGAACCAGTGGCGAACAGGTTTTCTAGGCTAATCAAGCTATCATTTGTAAAGGAGGCTTAAAACTTTTAAACGTGTGAAAAATATCAAAATAACAATTTTACCTTCTTGTTACCCTGCTGATGTGGCGTCTTGGGAAGGTACGCATTGGAGTAACCCAGGTTTTAGAGTACCAAGGTAGGAAACTAGCATGTTCCTTTTCTCTTTGTAAAGGCTTGATATTGAATTTGTGCTGGGTCGGTTCTAACAACCTGTACCGTGCTTCATTCCTTTTCCTTCTAGCATCATCCCGTTTCTTCTTCACCACATCATGTCCATTATCCGTCCCTCCTCGTATTTCAACAGCTGGTCTAATGTCAGATATATTATTTTCCTCCTGACCAGCAGATCCAGACAGTGGTCCATCTCTCAGCCCTGGTTTGTCACAATCACAAACAGGTAACCTCTGTATCATCCTACAAGCACAACACAACCCAGGTGAAACTGCAGACTGGCAGCCTGGCAGACTGCCAGATATGACGCAGACTGCTGCACAGGGTGTGTTCCTTGGTGGTTTATTGGAGATGCTTGTAATACGGGTTTTTCACAAGAGCATTGAGGGTAAGGATTATGCCCTGTTTGCTGAATTATTTTGCTGCCACTTGCAGGCCCGGCAGAGAGAACTGGTTGCAACCTTTCGTTTGCTTGTTCAATGTAAGATTTAGCGACTGTTTGATTTTCGAATTCTGTGGCGAAATCCATAGCCCCACAGACAAGTATTTAGGTCCAATTATAAGTGAAAACACATGAATACTACCCGCGCTCCATCGTTAATCATGCAACTCTAAGGAAATATTGTATTACTAATGTTGATCATGATGGGGTAACTTAAGGGATATGGGTATTCAAAGACTTGAGGCATTTCAGAAGTCAAAATTAAGGGAAATGGAAGGTTACGTTTTGGGATCAAATTTCGCCTTTGAATTTGGATATTGGAATTTCTAATATTGAATAGTAAAATGTTAACATTCACTGTCTTCACACTTTTACAAGGAAATTGTAATAAACGTCTACAAGATGGACTACAAAAGTCATATGAAAACTGCTGATAAATGCATGAAGTAGAGGACAAAACACCATGTTGTTGCATGATTTGCTGACATCGTATATGATACGTTTCTAATATGTATATTTAAACCTTATAATTGCATAGTTTTGACAGACAAAAACATAAATCTTTGAATGAACAGCAAAAAGGTGCCGACAAAGAGCGGTTTGATCCAAACATCTTATTTTAATAGTCAACATATTATGTTAGAACTTAGTATGTCAATATGATGACGTAAAAATCGTCTGTCAATTCACGATTATTTAGATACATTGATGATGTTACCGTACATAATAATTTTGAAAGTTCTTGTAAAATGACGTATTGCAGTGATGTAACGTATAATAGTACTAGTAGTGGTGTATAAATTACAAAGTGGTTTTACACTAAAATCCGTCCGCCAGATTTACCGGTATCCCGGCCGTTTATTTACTTTACTACTTTACTTTACTATACTTTATAATGACTTCAAATTCATGCATCAACTTGTCTCTCGAGAGAACTATTAACCATGATAGCCTTGACCACGTTTCTAATTTGTTCACCGATGTGGAGCTAATGCCACTTATAGGAGTCAGCGGTTAATGGAGGCATATGGCATTTGAAAGACTTACAGTGATGTACATATATATCGCAAGCAGCAACATGCTGAGGGTACTTCAGATGGCTGTCCAGTGCAGCCCAGTGCAGCCCAGTGCAGCCCAGTGCAGCCAATTAACGACCTTGAACATTACTTTTACTGGGGGAGATAGTGAACAGATGGTGAACAGTTTCCTAAACCTACCCTCCTCGCTGATACATCTGTGATGTGTTGGCTCTGTGTCAGAGGGTTGGATAGTAGCAGTTGTCGAACTGGCAACTTTAACGTTATGCAACAACAACATATCAACAGGGGGATTCTTTATAGTAAGGAGACGCCTGATCTCTATAGAGTTGGTGCAGTACCAACATCAACAGCTAAGCACCATCCGCAAGGTGTTGCAGAGCTGCACCTCGTGCTTAGAATGTTTTACAGCAACAACATGTTGCTACGGAGGCTGGTGCTGAAGAGCCTGACTGTGTTTTGAACTGAATTTTTTTAAATATTTATATTGTTGTAAAATTATTATATTGCATGTAAAATTTTATTATTAATATTATATTGCATGTTAAATTTTATTATTCAAAGATGAATTATATTGGTTTTGAACAAGATCAGAAAAATACCGTGTTTCATAATAAAGAAGCAATCAATAGTATAGATGATTATAAAACAATAACGTCTTGTAAATTAAACAATTGTCTGCGGGTCCACATCTTCAAAAGAAGAGAATTAGTTAGTTGTTATTTATATATAAATTGTTTTTAATTTTACAAAAATTCTGCGCATTGTTTTACTGTCAAATCAAACTAAATATACGACTAGCAATACCAGTTCACATATCTAGACTCAAACATTATTAACACCAGAGAACACATCTATGAAGCGATATGTATTGTCCTTTAAAGCTATCCGCCAAAGGACTAGCTTGTGAACCCAAATACTGCATTCGATATCGTCTCTCAATGTAGCCGCGATGACTATTCTTGCTCCAGTGAGCAACCCACGCTGTAGTTGGTATTCCACCCACTCGAAGTGGGGACGCTTCTTCTTGATGATGGTTGTGTAGTGCCACCCACGAACATCAAACTCAATCTGGTACCTCATATCCCCGGGTGTCACGTTGAGAACCCTTGCCCTATTAAACTCAATCTGGTACCTCCTATCCCCGGGTGTCACGTTGAGAACCCTTGCCTTGCCCTATTAAACTCTATCTGGTACCTCCTATCCCCGGGTGTCACGTTGAGAACCCTTGCCTTGCCCTATTAAACTCAATCTGGTACCTCCTATCCCCAGGTGTCACGTTGAGAACCCTTGCCTTGCCCTATTAAACTCAATCTGGTACCTCCTATCCCCGGGTGTCACGTTGAGAACCCTTGCCTTGCCCTCAATCTGGTACCTCCTATCTCCGGGTGTCACGTTGAGAACCCTTGCCTTGCCCTATTAAACTCAATCTGGTACCTCCTATCCCCGGGTGTCACGTTGAGAACCCTTGCCTTGCCCTATTAAACTCTATCTGGTACCTCCTATCTCCGGGTGTCACGTTGAGAACCCTTGCCTTGCCCTATTAAACTCAATCTGGTACCTCCTATCCCCGGGTGTCACGTTGAGAACCCTTGCCTTGCCCTCAATCTGGTACCTCCTATCTCCGGGTGTCACGTTGAGAACCCTTGCCTTGCCCTATTAAACTCTATCTGGTACCTCCTATCTCCGGGTGTCACGTTGAGAACCCTTGCCTTGCCCTATTAAACTCAATCTGGTACCTCCTATCCCCGGGTGTCAAGTTGAGAACCCTTGCCTTGCCCTCAATCTGGTACCTCCTATCCCCGGGTGTCAAGTTGAGAACCCTTGCCTTGCCCTCAATCTGGTACCTCCTATCCCCGGGTGTCAAGTTGAGAACCCTTGCCTTGCCCTCAATCTGGTACCTCCTATCCCCGGGTGTCACGTTGAGAACCCTTGCCTTGCCCTCAATCTGGTACCTCCTATCCCCGGGTGTCACGTTGAGAACCCTTGCCTTGCCCTCAATCTGGTACCTCCTATCCCCGGGTGTCACGTTGAGAACCCTTGCCTTGCCCTCAATCTGGTACCTCCTATCCCCGGGTGTCACGTTGAGAACCCTTGCCTTGCCCTCAATCTGGTACCTCCTATCCCCGGGTGTCACGTTGAGAACCCTTGCCTTGCCCTCAATCTGGTACCTCCCTATCCCCGGGTGTCACGTTGAGAACCCTTGCCTTGCCCTCAATCTGGTACCTCCTATCCCCGGGTGTCACGTTGAGAACCCTTGCCTTGCCCTCAATCTGGTACCTCCTATCCCCGGGTGTCACGTTGAGAACCCTTGCCTTGCCCTCAATCTGGTACCTCCTATCCCCGGGTGTCACGTTGAGAACCCTTGCCTTGCCCTCAATCTGGTACCTCCCTATCCCCGGGTGTCACGTTGAGAACCCTTGCCTTGCCCTATTAAACTCTATCTGGTACCTCCTATCCCCGGGTGTCACGTTGAGAACCCTTGCCTTGCCCTATTAAACTCAATCTGGTACCTCCTATCCCCGGGTGTCACGTTGAGAACCCTTGCCTTGCCCTATTAAACTCTATCTGGTACCTCCTATCCCCGGGTGTCACGTTGAGAACCCTTGCCTTGCCCTATTAAACTCTATCTGGTACCTCCTATCCCCGGGTGTCACGTTGAGAACCCTTGCCTTGCCCTATTAAACTCAATCTGGTACCTCCTATCCCCGGGTGTCACGTTGAGAACCCTTGCCTTGCCCTATTAAACTCAATCTGGTACCTCCTATCCCCGGGTGTCACGTTGAGAACCCTTGCCTTGCCCTATTAAACTCTATCTGGTACCTCCTATCCCCGGGTGTCACGTTGAGAACCCTTGCCTTGCCCTATTAAACTCAATCTGGTACCTCCTATCCCCGGGTGTCACGTTGAGAACCCTTGCCTTGCCCTATTAAACTCAATCTGGTACCTCCTATCCCCGGGTGTCACGTTGAGAACCCTTGCCTTGCCCTCAATCTGGTACCTCCTATCCCCGGGTGTCACGTTGAGAACCCTTGCCTTGCCCTCAATCTGGTACCTCCTATCCCCGGGTGTCACGTTGAGAACCCTTGCCTTGCCCTCAATCTGGTACCTCCTATCCCCGGGTGTCACGTTGAGAACCCTTGCCTTGCCCTCAATCTGGTACCTCCTATCCCCGGGTGTCACGTTGAGAACCCTTGCCTTGCCCTCAATCTGGTACCTCCTATCCCCGGGTGTCACGTTGAGAACCCTTGCCTTGCCCTCAATCTGGTACCTCCCATCCCCGGGTGTCACGTTGAGAACCCTTGCCTTGCCCTCAATCTGGTACCTCCTATCCCCGGGTGTCACGTTGAGAACCCTTGCCTTGCCCTCAATCTGGTACCTCCCATCCCCGGGTGTCACGTTGAGAACCCTTGCCTTGCCCCTCAATCTGGTACCTCCTATCCCCGGGTGTCACGTTGAGAACCCTTGCCTTGCCCTCAATCTGGTACCTCCTATCCCCGGGTGTCACGTTGAGAACCCTTGCCTTGCCCTCAATCTGGTACCTCCTATCCCCGGGTGTCACGTTGAGAACCCTTGCCTTGCCCTCAATCTGGTACCTCCTATCCCCGGGTGTCACGTTGAGAACCCTTGCCTTGCCCTCAATCTGGTACCTCCTATCCCCGGGTGTCACGTTGAGAACCCTTGCCTTGCCCTCAATCTGGTACCTCCATCCCCGGGTGTCACGTTGAGAACCCTTGCCTTGCCCTCAATCTGGTACCTCCTATCCCCGGGTGTCACGTTGAGAACCCTTGCCTTGCCCTCAATCTGGTACCTCCTATCCCCGGGTGTCACGTTGAGAACCCTTGCCTTGCCCTCAATCTGGTACCTCCTATCCCCGGGTGTCACGTTGAGAACCCTTGCCTTGCCCTCAATCTGGTACCTCCTATCCCCGGGTGTCACGTTGAGAAACCTTGCCTTGCCCTCAATCTGGTACCTCCTATCCCCGGGTGTCACGTTGAGAACCCTTGCCTTGCCCTCAATCTGGTACCTCCTATCCCCGGGTGTCACGTTGAGAACCCTTGCCTTGCCCTATTAAACTCTATCTGGTACCTCCTATCCCCGGGTGTCACGTTGAGAACCCTTGCCTTGCCCTATTAAACTCTATCTGGTACCTCCTATCCCCGGGTGTCACGTTGAGAACCCTTGCCTTGCCCTATTAAACTCTATCTGGTACCTCCTATCCCCGGGTGTCACGTTGAGAACCCTTGCCTTGCCCTATTAAACTCAATCTGGTACCTCCTATCCCCGGGTGTCACGTTGAGAACCCTTGCCTTGCCCTATTAAACTCAATCTGGTACCTCCTATCCCCGGGTGTCACGTTGAGAACCCTTGCCTTGCCCTATTAAACTCAATCTGGTACCTCCTATCCCCGGGTGTCACGTTGAGAACCCTTGCCTTGCCCTCAATCTGGTACCTCCTATCCCCGGGTGTCACGTTGAGAACCCTTGCCTTGCCCTCAATCTGGTACCTCCTATCCCCGGGTGTCACGTTGAGGATCTTTGCCTTGCCCTCAATCTGGTACCTCCTATCCCCGGGTGTCACGTTGAGGATCTTTGCCTTGCCCTCAATCTGGTACCTCCTATCCCCGGGTGTCACGTTGAGAACCCTTGCCTTGCCCTCAATCTGGTACCTCCTATCCCCGGGTGTCACGTTGAGAACCCTTGCCTTGCCCTCAATCTGGTACCTCCTATCCCCGGGTGTCACGTTGAGAACCCTTGCTGGTACCTCCTATCCCCGGGTGTCACGTTGAGAACCCTTGCCTTGCCCTCTGGTACCTCCTATCCCCGGGTGTCACGTTGAGAACCCTTGCCTTGCCCTCAATCTGGTACCTCCTATCCCCGGGTGTCACGTTGAGAACCCTTGCCTTGCCCTCAATCTGGTACCTCCTATCCCCGGGTGTCACGTTGAGAACCCTTGCCTTGCCCTCAATCTGGTACCTCCTATCCCCGGGTGTCACGTTGAGAACCCTTGCCTTGCCCTCAATCTGGTACCTCCTATCCCCGGGTGTCACGTTGAGAACCCTTGCCTTGCCCTCTGGTACCTCCTATCCCCGGGTGTCACGTTGAGAACCCTTTCTGGTACCTCCTATCCCCGGGTGTCACGTTGAGAACCCTTGCTGGTACCTCCTATCCCCGGGTGTCACGTTGAGAACCCTTGCTGGTAACTCCTATCTCCGGGTGTCACGTTGAGAACCCTTGCTGGTACCTCCTATCCCCGGGTGTCACGTTGAGAACCCTTGCCTTGCCCTCGAAGACGCGTGGTGTCAGCATCCTCCTTATTGCATTCGGGTTCTGCTGCTGATGCCCGTTCACCTGTCCTCGCATCAGTGCAAACGGGTTGGGACAGGAACTGTGATAATAAATGTTTAATCAAAACGAAAATCTTTTTATTGTAAACGTAAATAAAAGGAAAAATACCGAACCATGACGATTTATTTTTTCCCATTGCAAATTGAAAGGGTAAATGACGGTCATCATTGACAGGATCATTGATCTAATAGCAGAAAGTGAATGAACAAGTTACAATCTCTCACCATCCTCTCCAGGGGGCTCCGATGGGACCATACTCCCATGGGATAAACCCACACGTGTAGCAGTGGTAGAAGTTCGTCTCCATAACCATCATCTGACCAGACCTCTCTCCTTGCTCGAGCTCGACTTTGAAGGCGTGCTTCGGGCTGCCACTATAATAACACCATTAACTGTGTAATTACTGTGTAACTGTAACATGCCTCAAACAAAACATATTAACTAAACTATACCTTGCACAGGCAGTGCAGACCGTTTTTAAAGACACGGTTGAGCGTCTGTTTAAATCGTACAGCGATGCAGTTCAGGAAAATGTCATGGTTTGTCATAACCTGACAGTTCAGTTACACCCGAGACTTTGAAGGAAGTCGTCAAGTCTGTGGTGCAAGCAGAAGACTTGAGCAAGAATATCATGATTTTCGGTTTTCCTGAAGATTCCAGTAAAGACTTGAACAGAACAGTCGGAGACATATTTGAGGAGATTAGACTGAAACGCGCAATGGAGCTCAGTGATAACTGATATATAAGAGAGGACAATGAAAACACAATTGATGATAATGACAATTAATTAATGTAAAAGTCAATCAACTATGATTAAGGATACGTACAAAAGATCACTGTTATTATCTCTATTAGTCTTACCTGAATAACCACGGCTATCCACACATTCACACTCACTAGACTAACAAAGATAATGCTATTACCAAATTATAATTGTCAATCAACAATAATTAAGGATACTTACTAAAGATCATTGTTATTATCTCTATTAGTCTTACCAGACTAATCTTACTATATATAAAGCGAGACGATATATATCATGGATCCGTGCCATTTTACTGACACCACGGCATCAACTTTATAAACGCGACTTTCCGCAAAAACCGTGAAAGATATACAACTGAAACTTTTTTGACTGGGTCAAATGCCTTAATGGCCTTCAAATCAGCATGAAATAATAAAAAAGAATAAGAATTTTAGTGCCCAAAATTTGGACCCCCAAGTGGTGACAAAAACGCGAATTAAATAGGTAATAATTATCTTAGTCTTTTGAGTCTTGACACCACTTTAGGGTTAGACGGGTTCCTGCTAGTAGAGATAATAGATGGAGCTCAAGTTGAATGAGAAGACTACTCGGCCAGTCAAGCAGTGACGTAACGTTGCCTGTTGGTGCGAATTACGGAGGGACAATTTGAATTCATACTGAAGACATATCAGTGGGATGAGTGTGGCTTTTTTAGAGTGTATTTTTTCAATACATGTCTTGCTATTATATTAGGGACGATAGTGTTCGTGAGAAGATGGGGACTTGTCCCGTTGTGATAAACAATTTTATTTGTTGAGTTATTCTTTTTGGCCGTTGGACTTTGGAGCATACAAAACTTTAAGTTTTTGCAATATTTGGGAGATGAGGTTCCGATTCCGTCGTAAAGTGCTGATCTACACAGTGTGGCATTTTACTATTAACGTATTAAGAGTGCAATGCCCTTGTGAGGGATTATTACTATTTTATTATATATTTGTTGAGATTAAAATTTGTCATTAGAACCACCCGGGCACCGTCTTGGTTTACAATCAATCAATACGATGTATGGCACATGGCAAAGAATCTGCGAAAGAAATTAAACAATGCAGCTAAGAACACCCTAAAATAGGCGCCTGGAATAGCAGCCAGCTTGTGAACCATTTGTGGTGGTGTGCTGAGAATTATGGTAACAATCCAGAGCTGCTGGTGGAAATGTTTCACTCTTCACTCTTCCAAGTATTAAATATACATTAATGGGGCAAGAAGAGTACATAGTTTGTGTATATGATTTATACAATCGCGTGTCCAAATTGTTTTTCGTCTTTTTTCAATTGAAAAATCTCAAAATGTTCATAGTTCATACAGCTATTTTTGTCCAAAACTGAATAAGCTGCTGAGCAAGTTGGATCGCGATAATTACAAAAATCGGCTTTAAGTTTGTTCTGATCAGAGACATGATAATGTACGGAACTGCTCATTGCTTGGGTTTAGTAATACCTTAAATGATCTAAAGTATCATATGTTAATAAAAACAAAATTCTTGATCACTAGCAAGAACATTGTTGAAATGTAAGTCATAGGACGCAAAAAAACACTAAAGGATCACAACGACAAAAGTTTAATTTGCATTAATTGGTAATTGTTGCCGCCACATACGGAGATCAGAGAGTTACTATTAAATAAGTGAAATCCCTACCTCTTTAACTCTTCCGATTACTGACCGAGTTACAGACTGAACGTTTTAAATTCTTGACGGATGTTACTCGTCTAAATTTCTTCGAAGTAGCGCCCGACGGCAAGTGCTACGAAGTAGCGCACGCCGGGCCAGACCATTAACAATGGTCAACCTAAATTCATGATACGTCACTTATCTGTTATCACCACTAAACCTTTACTCGATAGTCGATATGCGCTTCCTAATTCCTATTTGATAAGCTAGAAATTGCCTGTATTGTGTGCTCTGTTCGCTTGTTTTAAGTTTTTCTTTGCGTTAGATTGGATCAAATACAACACTTTACGGTACTTGGTGCTTGTTATTATCGTTTAAAATCAATAGTTGTTCAAAATATCGAATAAAATTGCAATACACCTAAAGTAAACTACTAGTACTACTACTACTACTCTACTACATACTACTATGTTCGCAGTTCCTCTTTAGAGCATAGATGATACGTACGAACTCTACGAACTCCTCAGTGACAACGAACTCTACGAACTCATCAACCCAAAATTACGAACTCTTGAGGAGTTCGTTTTGTACAACTTACGTAAAATGAAATTAAACAGAAATTGTATTTACAATTCAGCCAATTCAATACATAACTTACGATTGTAAAACAACTAAATATATTGGTACTCGAAACTTCTACCACGCGTCGCGTGTACACTGTAAGTGTATATTTCACAGTACAAGGACTGGTCGATCGACTGGAACATTCTGGCGCCAATAGTTTGCGCGCGCACGTTCCCTGGACACGTTGCAGAAAACTTCAACTTGTACTTCTGGCGTTGCGTTTCGTTTTCTTCTGCTGTAAACAGCTGTGATCACACCGAATGTACATTGTACATTCAGTGTTCATGTATGATGTATACATTTTATTTTGCCATGTACAGCAGACTGAACTATTTGAAATTGAAGTGCACTGTGTATAGACTTATAGGTATAGTTGATGATTCAAATGTCATTGTAGGTACAACTTTCAGCAGTAAAGTAGACAGTGTACAGTACTACAGTAAAGTTGATATAAATATCTGAGATCATGCGAGAAATCCTGAGCTGATTACTTTTTTAAAAAAACATTTTCCATGTTTTTTTTTGAAAAATTGACTAACGAACTCCAACGAACTCTAACGAACTCCAAATTTTGAACGAACTCCACGAACTCTACGCCAAAAATCAACGAACTCCGCATCTATGCTTTAGAGTTTGTCCCAACTTCCTTCAGTAACATAGACAAAAAGACTAAAGTAAACGCCCATAAAAGACTATTGTAACAATAACATTGGTAGTACAAATTGTTATCTGTTTTCTGTATTTGGACTGTTTTAACGTTTTAACGTGATAAAAAGAGTATAATAAAAGTCTTTTCGATATTTTGTACCGATCTCATCGGATTGTTAACTCTTAACAGGCATTAGTTTCTGCCTTTACATTGACATACATATCCTTTGATCATTTGGTGCTGAGTTCTGCATCATCCTCATGATCACTTACTTGAATTTAATTAGGATCCAAACTGATGTCTTGTAAAACTCTTTGATCAGATAGTAGATACCTCTGTTAATGTTTCTAGCAACCATTCCTCAAACCTTTGGCCACAGCGATACCAAACTCGGACACTAGCAGCTCAGGATACAGAATCCCCCGCTTCATCTAAACGTAATTACAATAGAGTTCATCGTGATGCTGCATCGCGGTTGATGCATTCATCCTCGAGCAGGAACAAATACTGCAAGGTACATCAAAGGATGACTTAAGTAGGTGATAATCACATTTAAATGCAACGAAGCGAAGTGGTCAAGGATGCCAATGTAATACTGCGAGAGGAAGACTCTGCTGGCGATAGGAGAAGTGAATGATCATCAACAATAATTTATTGAACTAACAAAAGCTCGAACATTTGGTATAGTTATTAGTAATCACTAATTAATAATGCATTTATTAAATATTTTTGATGCTTATAACTATCTTTTTTAGTAATTTTATTTCAAGTATTATAGATGCGATGAAATATAATTACAATTAAAATATACTATCATCATAAAATCTGTTTCAACTATATCGTCTAGTTCTACTGCAAAACATTGATAGCAAAGTTAACTCTATAATAGTGTTAATAATAGTTATCACGTGTAACATTCACATGATATTAATTTCAGATGGTTCGATGAAAGGTTTCTTTTTCAAATAAATATTGCCAATCATATGTTTATTTTTGTCAGTCTTTAAGCCCACATCATCCTTACCAAACACATGTATTATTTGTTGAAACAAACGAACCATTAAAACTACGAAAATAATTAGAAAACGTATTCGTCACAGTCTTCTGCACTAAAAGTATTCACAAGTCAACGTATTTCCATTAGTATTAATTAATACAATGTCACACAACATGAAAACATCAACAATTTAAAGTTTATGGTGGAGGAAACCCAAATAAAACACTTAATGAAAAGTAAAAATTCAATTACAGGTCCTGATGACCACATTTTTAATTAATTAATTAATTAATTAATTAGTTACAGGTCCTGATGACCTCCTTGCCTATCTATCCCTGTGTAGGTTGCAGAATGTCTTCTTTCTCTTCCACAACGCTTTTTAAGTTTACAGCAAACAAAAATAACAATTATCAACCCTGCAAACGATCCGACGCCTGAAAATTGCAAAATTTGTTAAAAAGATTTTATTATTGTTACTATTTATTGCATAGTAAATATTTCCATTTTTCTTGAGTATCAGTTATATTTCCTTTATTATTACTCCATAAAAACATCAAAAGGAGTCTCAAATCTTTTGGAACTCCAAAATTAACTGATATTTCAGATTTTTCTTGAGTATCAGTTATATTTCCTTTATCATTACTCTATAAAAACATCAAAAGGAGTCTCAAATCTTGTGGAACTCCAAAATTAACTGATATTTTAGATGTACAAATTGTCTTAATAATTATTATTTTTATCAATAATTTTATTAAAATAAGGGACTTACCAACACCTATCCATTTAACGAGATATGCTTCGTACGTATCTTGACTTCTTGGTGGTTCAAGGTCGACAAACGTTTTACCTAAAACTTCCGATTTGAAAATACATTTTAAAATACCGAGTACTTAAAATAATATGTGACTAAAAGTAAACTTTAATATAAACTATAAAGGTGTTGCTGTCGGTGAAGATAAATATTAATTTTTTTATAAAGACCGGTTTTTCATCGAGAGAAATGTAGGTATTTTAATTAATGCTAATAAGATGATAGACAAAGCCTGCTTAAAATGTCTGCCTTCAACACGTTGCATGTTTACTCAACAATCGGACTTTAAGTTTAGAACCTAATAAACTTTATAACTTTCATAGGGATCGTTCATATGTAACGTTGTAGGGGGAGGGGGTTTAGGAAGCTATAGTGTAGTTTCTACAAAGTAGTGTCGGGGGATGGAGTCTGAAATGGCAAAAATCTAGCCAACGTATTAATATGTGAACGACCCCATATGCGGTTTAATCTGAACGAATTTTTTATTAATACCTGTTGCAAATTCGGTGAATCTACCAGAACGGTCAAAAGCCCTACACCCAAACTTCATTTCAGGTTGCTGAAATGGAAAGATAGATTATTCAAGATTCTGTTTATAAGGATTATGGCCTGAATTCTCAATCATACTATTTTAAAGACCCGAGATGAATAAAAACAAGAAACTTCGCGGACATCCCAATGTGAGCGCGATTGTCGCAAGCTTCCGGATTATAATACAACTGTTGGAAAATAGTCTCACATTCAGTATAGAGAAGTCGTGCAGTGCGATGTAGTTATCTCTGATAAGATATCTCACGTCTGTATCACCAATTTTGGTAATATTAGCTTCGTTATAGGTTCCTTTTAGTGTCGTCTTGTCTCCTTGTGATTGTACGAAAAACTCGTATCTGTTATTATTTGATATTAGTTTCAACTGACAGGAACATATTTAGTTTTTAGAGGAACTTCTTGGAAACAAAATTTAATTTTGATGTTTCAATTAATAACAACTAATATTTTTACCAACCTGGCGGAGTTTTTTGTTGCTATGCAACCGTACCAATCTGTATTGTTGCACTGCAGAGGCTCAAAATCATAAATATGAGGCATAGCATTACTGCTGAATACCTGATGAAAATGAAAATTTTAATATTTCAATAACAAAATAAGTAAAAATTTAATATTTCTAGCTAAAAGCTCTATCGGACATTTAGAACTATAAAAGCCTTAAGCATAGAAAGAATAACACACAAATCTCAAAATTAACTACTCCACAAAACTTTTTACATTATCATGTACATCCAAACTACACGCCATCTTCAACACTTACTGTTAAAACGTAAGCGAAGGAAAACGCTCCTTTCTGAACTCCTTCTTGACAAAAGTAAGTAGCACTATCGCTCTTCTGAAGACCCCTCAGGGTCAGAGTGCTCCTGAGGCACACTTTAGTTTCCTCTACATCGTACCCGCCACACATGTACGGGTTCCCACATCTGTGATAGGGGATTTATAATTATATATATTAAATTTATAATTAATTAGGTTAAACTGCGGTTCATAGTACTAAGTACATTTAAATTACATCAATCATTGACAAACATATCTTGGCTAAGCGCCATGAAGTGCTTGTTGTCCAGTCGAACTCTGCTTTACCAAGAGTTTGGGAGAAGCAAATGACAAATCAGTTTTTGTATTGCGGTAAATCGGGCTCTAGAGGTCAGAATCTCACTGTACTAAGAAATCTAATTAGTTTTTGTGGTTTCTATTTCCGATTGTAAACATTATTTTCACCTGTACGATTTCGAGACCTGATACGTAGGGGCTTTCAGTTCTTCCTTAATCCCATTAACGGTCCTTGACCACTTTATGTCTTGTCCTGATGTCAAACAATATAACTTTAGCTCGTCACCCTCCTCCGCTACCTAAATTGTACTTTTATAAGGCCCTTCCTCGTCATTAGGGATCTCAGCAAGAATGTATTGAGAAGATATGGTATCCTTTTCTCTGTAGTCATAACAATTTACATGGTTCTGATCGTATCAGCATTTCAGCAATATTGCATTTTATAGCTGACCAGCTGCAAAGACTGCAGCTGTTATAAGACAATTTCAGAAATCATTAGCATTTATGATCGTAATATAGTTTTTTTAAAAGAAATAAGAGCGTTGACTAACCTGGTAAGTATAAAATCCAGTAACAGAAGATGTGGGCTTAACGAGCAGGGAAAGTAGCAGCAGAATCAAGGAAATATACATCAAAACTCATGGAACTAGAAATATAAAGTTAGAAACAGGTGTAGAATCAAGGAAATATACATCAAAACGCATGGAACTAGAAATATAAGCTTAAAAACATGAGCAGAATCAAGGAAATATAATCAAAACTCATGGAACTAGAAATATAGGGTTAGAAACCGAAGCAGTCTTAAGAAAATATACATCAAAACTCATGAAACTAAAACTATAGAATAAGATAATTTGATGAAAAGGAACTTGAATTGCAGTAATCTCTGCTAACAGCAAGTTTGCAAATCCTGCAGGCCTGCAGTAAACATGTGTTTTAATTTCCCATAATATGCTGGTGAATGCTTAACTGGTGACGACAAAATACATCAATGCGGTTTCACAAAAAATGAACAGAATCCTGAAAATAGTCCTGGCTCGAGGTGGAGTACAATACTGATCAGCATCTGCAGTCTAGATCAGTACAAAATTACAAGAAGATGATGATGGTCGCACTACGAAATTAATTGCACTCTCTAAAGTCTAAACAAGTGGATAAATCAACACCTACACGATCTGCACTAAGAAAAGGACTAAAGTAAAGAAAACCATGGTTAACATGACTCCTCAGTTCAGATCATCAGTATAGTTTCATGTTTGATCGGGAGAAGAGGAAAAGTTCTCCGTCGCCGTGGAAACCAGATCGGATAGAATATAGAAATCTAGATTAAAATGTATGAACCATTAATGTGATACTGTATAAAGTATGTAAATCCTACCACAAGTGACCGCGTCGTGACATTATAGTATTTTTCAGGTAAGTTACCAGTGAATGTGATCATATTTCTCTCTATGGCAACTAAATATGTAAAATGACATACTTAGCAAAGAGACAATATGGTATGTATCATATTTTACTTTGACTTTATGTTGTAAGCTTACTTTCCCATCAAATTGCCGGGAAGGGGCTATTTAAAAATAAATTCGTTTAGTTTTGTAATTTAATTTGATTGGTTTACCGCAAAGTAAATGGAGCTATAAGATAAAAGGGAGGGCTGACCTTGAAGCAGACATATTAAAGATTTAATGCATGTTTATTGTTTACCTCTCTCCAGGATCAGGATTGTTAATTTTTCGGTCGTTCGGTTAATGTTCAAAATTAACTTAGCCAACACGAATCCTGGTCATGTTTCTTAGACTTAGCGAAATCAGTTTATACAGGACAGACGGTTTAGATTACCTTAAAAATATCGAATTTGAATCGGTTCTTACAGAACAAATGCTAAATTCATATTTCCAGCAAGAGGACCAGGTCATTTTAATTCATTTAACGTCGCTCTCATACTTTTGGCACCGGTTAAAGGTATCTCCAGACAAAATTGTTCCATGTAAACGGCGGCTGTAAGGAAAACGGAAATCAACTAAATTCCAGCTTTGAGAATAAATTTCTTCATGAAACCTTTAAACTTGGAAATCTTTCCCGAGAAAGATCACAAATACACCGAAAAATTGTTCAAGAACTCATAACATCTCGAGAGGGCACCGATACCAGCAATTAAACACTCGGAAAGTTACAAAACGGGTTAACTTCGAGCGTATGACCGATAAGATTATTTAATACCTGTCCTCCTTTATAAGGCTTCTTATCTCTTTTCATCAAGGGATAAAGTTTCTCCCTTTTAATATAGCACTTGTCAAGTTTCGGGCGTCTGGGCTTGCTGCATTCTCGTGGACCGCAGCCTTAAGTTTCAATTGCACGCTTAGCCTTACCATGTCAGATTTCACCTCGAAATTAATCCGGAAATTTGAATCTGGCAACCTGGTGACAGTCCAGATCACATTAAAATTCGGTGTGATTCACTCTAAATCTTGGTAACTAGCTCAAAATTATTAAACAAACTCCCGGTAAGAAAACTAAACGCTTAATGGGCGACAAGTCCCAGCAGTATGAGTTCTAATGAGGAAAACTAAAAAACTCTGACGTTTTGATTATATATTATATATATTTATAACGTTAATAATTTCGCCACGTACTCCTCAACAAATGGTGAGCGATAACAAGAACTGGTTCAGGGTTCGTTGTCGCAGTCCTAAACGATACTAATCCTCTCTGTGAAGTGTTAGACCAATTACCAGAGACAGCATGCTCGACTGGAGGCTTAACCCAGTATCAGTAATATGTAAGCTCCTTTGACCTACCTTGGTGACCTTTGTTCGATATCCAAATGAGGACTTCTTTCCCTTAAAGAATTAAGGGAATTTACATGCAGCTAGATTGGTGTAAACGGTAGAAAAATTACTGGCGTTTGTTAAAGCATATTCTGCACTTAATTGGGGGAGTATGTTGTAAAATGTTGAATTGTACCCAAAAAAGTGCTGAACGTGGCGACAGAGCCGCAAGAAACTGATCAAAACTTGCACTTCTTCTTCGCCAAAAGCGGTATAATGCGACCGTTAAGAGTCGTTATCACGTGACTCACCTACTAGCCAATCAGACGGCACACAAAGTCAAACCAACCAATCAGATCGGAGCTAGTTAACACAAGCACTGATCTGGCCGGAGCTTGTAAGGGTACGTCGACCAATGAGCAATAAGGAGACATCTTTAGTGGTCCTATAAGGTGGATCGAGATGGTGGTGCTATAATTATATGGTGTATTGTGTACTAGAGGGCCCGGTGAGTGGCTGTCATCACGTGATCATTAATTAATCATTGTCTGGTGCTGTATTGTACACGTAATCAGTATGAGTACCTGTAGTATCCATGTATATTGTTACTGTTGCAGAGATTGTATACCAGTGTGGTACACGCTGGTACCTTAGCACTGATCGAGGACTGTTGTGTAATCTTTATAAGGAGCACCAGTCCTACATTCTACAATGATTGCAGAATTTATGATAAAACAAAAATCAATCTGAGATGAATCCTCAGGTGGGCCTGATTGGATTTTCGTTCAACAGCTGCAATAACCGTTGATTGTATCGCGGTAATTATACGAGCCAAAATACGTATTTTATAAGTATATATCTAATCGCTTTGGGTCGTGTAAAGAATCTCGGTAAAGGTTAGGGAAAACTTAAAGTCTACAAGGTAATGCTTCAGATTTAGAATAGGGGTGACGTGAAGTATTAAGGGTGACAAATCGTACCGGCAGTAAAGGTAAAATTTATTAATCCCTACACATGTCAGGAAATTCTTACACATCCCTAGAAATAAAAACGGAATGTAAACGGAATATGTAAACAGTTCACAATGTATGAATATGAACAATTGACAAGACAACAAACTTTAAAATGGGGGTTTAAAGTTTTAAAGTACGTTGTGAGATGAAATTTCAAGAAGTCAGAAGTGATACCTACAACTTCCCAGAAATCAGACTGAACAGTCTGCAAAGTAAAAGGAGAAAGAGTAGACCAGACAAGAAACTTTATGACACTACTCTAAAATGTTCGACCTGCTCAAGTTGACACTGCGCTAATTGTGGGGTACCCTCTACTAAAGTTTTAAGTGCTCCGACAATTAAGTAGGAGAACTGAAGTATGTTTGGGTGGTTTACTTTTACTGTACTTCTTTTAAAAATATATTGCTCTGGCTAAGGAGAGGAACCTGCAAAATGTTCGGCATAGTTTAGAATTCGGTATACTTCTGGTTTACGTTCAAAATATACTTCAATTAAGCAAAAGAAAACTAAACACTACCCGGCTTGCTTCAGTTTATAAAACGTCTACAGTCTTGCCTTTAGTTTCTGTCCAAAATATAAACATAAAATGCTAGCTCAACCAAAGTCTACGGTTTAATACAATACTGCACTTTGATTGCCTCCAGTATCTTATTTTTATTGGGCATATAGTGAATCTGAATAGCTTTACAGGCCAAGGATCTAGCTAAAGTGATTGATTAATTAAGGTAAGTATGCTTTTTAAGCAGTGAGAACTATAAAATTGCTGAGCAGTTGAGCATTTTGAATGTAATACGCGCTCTAAATTTAATCAAGTTTACCACCAAAGCAATCTGAGGATTTGCTTGCTAGACGCGACAATTACTCTGATTGTATTCTAATTGTATTCTAATTACATGCTAATTGTAAAGCAGACGTTAATGAGGGTAATTGAAAAGCCACAGCCGTCAATTGTAATAAACTGAGAAATCAGGAGGAACACTCCAGAGCTGAAACCGCTTAAAGACTGTAAAACCGCATAAAATCATCACAACTCTGAAACCAGTAAGAACAATGAAGAAGACCGGCACAACTGAAAATACTATATAAGTATGCATACAGGTACATTTGATACGGTCATTAAATGGCCGCAAGAAGCTACAACTAAGCTGCGTTTGACGTAACAGAAAACTTACGTGCCAAAATTCGATTGAAAATCGAATGAAAAGCGCTTTAAAATCGTTCAAACTTAAGAAGGTGCGTTGGTTTCTGAAACCAACATTGACGGGGCTGATTGTTTAAAATATCAAATTACTCAAAATATCCCTCGCTCTTACAATCAATAAAGGGTGAATGAATGATCGGGCAATATTACACTATTATATCCAGCAGGGTTATACTAACCATGGGTTATAATGGTATTGGTAATAATGGTCACCAGCGCCCCAGCGTGTGTATATGTTATCATGTGGTGACTCTAAATACCATACTGTTCATTAAGGTGGGGTGAAGGACAAAAAGGGGGCGCCTTGATCTACTTATACTCTTATAGCAATAGCAGTGGTATAGGTGGTATTGGGGAGCAGGGTGCAGGGTGCTAAGTAATCCTAGTCTAACTTTATACTGAGAGAGGGAGGGGGAGAGAGAGAGAGAGAGAGAGAGAGAGAGAGAGAGAGAGAGAGAGAGAGAGAGAGAGAGAGAGAGAGAGAGAGAGAGAGAGAGAGAGAGAGAGAGAGAGAGAGAGAGAGAGAGAGAGAGAGAGAGAGAGAGAGAGAGAGAGAGAGAGAGAGAGAGAGAGAGAGAGAGAGAGAGAGAGAGAGAGAGAGAGAGAGAGAGAGAGAGAGAGAGAGAGAGAGAGAGAGAGAGAGAGAGAGAGAGAGAGAGAGAGAGAGAGCTGGTTACTAGCCAGGAGTGGTTTAGTGGCTCTATTGGGCACGTGATCACGTCATGGTAGTCATGGTAACACGTGATAGTAGTGAGCTAGACAGGTCTTCAGCCCTGTTTAGTGGGGACCGGAATGAGGAGTTGGAAAGTGGGCCCCCCTGGTAGGCACTCTGAGTGTGGCACGTGGGGTTGATTGGTCGATCGCTGTTACCAGGTCTATAATAATATGATATACAATGGGTAACACACGTGGAGTTTACTAATGCCGCATTACTATTCCCACTAATATCCAAGACGCATATATTAGTAATGCGACCTGGATCTTTGAGAGGGAAAGAGATATATATTAGTAATGAGACCTGGATCTTTGAGAGGGAGAGAGAGATATATTAGTAATGAGACCTGGATCTTTGAGAGGGAGAGAGAGATATATTAGTAATGCGACCTGGATCTTTGAGAGGGAGAGAGAGATATATTAGTAATGCGACCTGGATCTTTGAGAGGGAGAGAGAGATATATTAGTAATGCGACCTGGATCTTTGACTTTGAGAGGGAGAGAGAGATATATTAGTAATGCGACCTGGATCTTTGAGAGGGAGAGAGAGATATATTAGTAATGCGACCTGGATCTTTGAGAGGGAGAGAGAGATATATTAGTAATGAGACCTGGATCTTTGAGAGGGAGAGAGAGATATATTAGTAATGCGACCTGGATCTTTGAGAGGGAGAGAGAGATATATTAGTAATGAGACCTGGATCTTTGAGAGGGAGAGAGATATATTAGTAATGCGACCTGGATCTTTGAGAGGGAGAGAGAGATATATTAGTAATGAGACCTGGATCTTTGAGAGGGAGAGAGAGATATATTAGTAATGCGACCTGGATCTTTGAGAGGGAGAGAGAGATATATTAGTAATGCGACCTGGATCTTTGACTTTGAGAGGGAGAGAGAGATATATTAGTAATGCGACCTGGATCTTTGAGAGGGAGAGAGAGATATATTAGTAATGAGACCTGGATCTTTGAGAGGGAGAGAGAGATATATTAGTAATGCGACCTGGATCTTTGTGATAAGAGGGAGCAGCTCCATCAAACGAGAGAGGTCATTACTGGACGGCGCTATAAGCTTCTCAATACACTCTATCTTCGAATTGTTTATAAAATTTAAGCGTGAGTTCCCCTGGTAAAAAAGATTGTCGCTTTGAAGATCTCCAAGAACTGAACACAATAACAGCTTATCATTCAATTAAAATACTTCAAATACCTCACGTCATTATCTTATTATCGATTGATTAATTCGTTAGAAAGCTGAGAGTTAGGAGGTACGATAAATTTTCGAATACAGCCACTAAACAAGAAATTCAAGATACGAAATGTAGAGCATATACTCATTTAAATCACAAAGCGATTCTATACAAAATTTAAACACTAGAGCAGTGCAGCATATAAAGATCAATCAAAATGTGCAGGTCGCTTTAGTAGTAGGACCGGGGTCTTGGCGGTAAGTGAGTAGAGATAGGAGGGTTTAAAAACATGAAAGAGATCGTTCTTCGGAAGAAATACCAGCCCTGATAATAAATTGCTATTGGATAGAAATGCATCTGTATCATTCATTTGATATTGGTGGATTGATTCGACAGAAGGCTGATATAGTGAAGGGGCACGACAATCAATTCATCAATCAAAATTTGTACTATAGAGTATAGTTTAACAAAAATATGATAAATCAGACTGCATATATTCGAGTATATGCTTTACAGCAACTCAACAAGAAACTTAGAAAACAGATCAAAACGCACATCAACAAGAAATACTATTTCTAAGAGATAGACGTGCGACACTGCACTAAATCTGAAACAACAGAGCCCTGTAACCAAAGCCCTGAAACTGAAACACAAAGTTAGCGGACGAAGTTACTGAACTATAATAAAGATCAACAAAATAATCCAAGATACAAAAGTTACTGGACTATAAAAGTATAAAGATCAATAAAATAATCCAAGATACGAGAGATGATCTCTCTGCTCGCAGTGATTATATTTGAACGGAGGTTGTCAAAGCCAACCTCCAGCTCAGCCTGTCAGCTTGATTTCTTGATTTCAAGATCGTTTACCTCGTTTGACCTTATAAGGATCCTGGAAACCCAAGTCGTTTTAAACTTGTCTGGAAGTGTTGGCGAGAGTGTTATAGTTGCGGTGGTGCTGGGGATGATCAGACACACGGGAAGGTTTAAACTTCACTGTCAGAAGATTTGAAAATGCCAGTGAAGATCAAGAATTGAACTTAGATGGGAGTATTTAGACCAACTAATTGGCATTGTGCCAAAGTGATTACATTATTTCAGTCTCCGCCCAGAAACAAAGTAAATTGTAATATGATCATTTTGGCAACAAAAAACTACGTCGCGCCGTCGCGTATCACCAAGATTCGACAACACGTGTTACTACGTCACATACTACGTCACCAGGATTACGTAATAGGACCCTGGTAGAGGGAGGTGCAACAAGAGTATAACCTACGAGAATCTGATCCTTTAGTTAGACCGGTCCGCGTAGCTGACCTACTGAAATAGTGACGAATAGAACATGATGTCACGCTGTAATGGTCGGCTAGTGTTGAATAGGTGGAGATTGACCTGCTGAATAGGAGGAGATTTACCGGCTGCCTTGCTGTATTGACCTTGCTAAGCTGCTGGTGGCGATCGTAATTATAACATTATCTCATTATCGTACATAAGTAATTATCTTATTATACTGTAATGAAATGATGTATTTACAGTGTTATAACAGTTTAGATAATTATACTGTCATGACACTTGACAACTACTCATTAAACTTGACTTCAAACTATGTTGGAATATTAGAATTAGCGTGCATTTTTAAAAACACGCATTTTTGAAAAGAGCACAAGACAACAGCATCCAAAAAGGGCATTTCTCGTCAAGCAGCTGATGGCATTGTCAATGTCCTTCACTCGACATTTCAAACACAAGTATATATTTTACCCGGCAGTATAAGAGAAACAACGCAGTGCGAGGCACACACAGAGGGTATACGTATAACTTAAAGCAACGTGTAACTGTAAACACACAATGGGAGGGAAGTGAGGGGTTATGTTACGAGGTTTAAACACAAACAGTAAAACACTGCTCACTCTCTGCCATTACATGTAAAACACTGCTCACTCTCTGCCATTACATGTAAAATACTGCTCACTCTCTGCCATTACATGTAAAACACTGCTCACTCTCTGGCCTCTGCCATTACATGTAAAACACTGTTGCACTCTCTGCCATGTGCTACAGTTAAATTCCTTACCAGAGTTTATACAGTGTACTGCCAGAGTGCTACAATATCTTAAACAATGTTGGTAAAAGCAAGACCGACGAAACTAGAACGAGACAAAAGTCCCAGGTTTAGAAGTTTAACTTATCTCCCTCCCTCCCTCCCTTGTCTGTTCGTCTGGTCCTTGTTTCCATCTCGGAGTAAAATAGTCCACTGAATTTTACTGAAGTACAGAAAGTAACGCACTGTATCCAGATCCATTGCAAGGACTATATCTTGCTGTTTATCAAGCTACTACCAGCGTATTAGCAGGTGACATATCGGCGATCACACAGTAAATATCTGTGAACAATACTGGAAATATACATTATCAATATTTAGAGCAGTTATACAGCACTGCAACAATAAAAATACAGCAAAAGTAAAGTTACTCTGGAAGATAATGTTAGTGCAGCGTGTTCTGCAAAGCAGACTGGCGCAGGAACGCTGGGTAGATACCTACTCAATTAGACTATTTCTAGACGTTGTTCTGGCTTGTTTTACCGACTCCCTTATATGGGCATACTTCCGAATATGGACATACTCCCTTATATGGGCATACTCCCTTATATGGACATTGTTTCACCTTAATATCCGTGATATTTTGCTAATAATAAATACTTGGTGAAGGCTCATGTTGATTTTTTTAAATGGCAATGTTATCGATAATTGCATATTGCCGTGTTTTTTAAAGTTTAACGTTTGTGCTGTCTGTTTATAACAAAACTATATATTATAATATCGTAATTTTTGTCGCCCTGAATTCTTTATTTATTAACCGATCCTGACATGTCATACAGTTCCACACAGATAAAATGTCTGCACCCTATAATTTACCCTAATATACCCTATTAGTCCAGTCATTTATAAATGACTGGACTATATGTCAAAAGGTTAACACTAACAGCGCGGGTAGTCCTAATACTCAGCGTGTTTTAAGAACTTAAGAAGTTTTAATGATTACATAACTAAATATGTATAATTAGAGCTATCAGAGAAAGCATTAGGCAGGCAGATCATATCCGTTTCGTCTTCAAGGCAGATTAGCGAGTTTTAAACATCACCCATTATTGGTTTATCAACGGAGCTTATGCATTGTTTAAAACGTCACTCACATAAACGTCCCTCAACAGCGTTTTAATTTTTAAATTCACTATTAGCAGCTCGCTAAATACTTAACAAAGCACAAATTTTCCTCAAATTATCAGTATAATAAGTGGCGGCGGTGTTTAGGTATTATGTTAAAAATAAATACCTCTTACTTTCACTTAGTACTATAAAGGTACAAAAGAAGAAAAAAGAGTGCGTATATGAGACAATTAGAACTCTAAATGCCTAATAAATTGTAGGTACCACCTGTATTTACACTCACAATTGACCGATACGAGATTGGGTATGGGTTCTACAAACAAACGACCAAACAATAAGTGGTGATGTTAGGTGTTAAATAGGATGATGATTAATCACTCTACATTCGACTGTCACGTGACTTTTATAGGTGTTAAATACCTTTTACTATCATGAGTCATGACTACAAAGGAAGAAAAACAGTGCGTACAAGACAACGTGTACACAAACAAACAGCAAGACACAGGCAAGGTGGCAGAATAACAATAGCAGCAAGTATACACTGTAGGTACTTCGTTCATACACAACACTATGTCATATCCTTTCAAGGAAGTCATCGAGAATTAGCAGATAATTATAGCACGTTACTGTACCTGTACAGTTTAAATGTGAGAGAGAGAAAAAGAGAAGAAAAAAATGGCCGTGTTCGGTGTGTTTGTCTGTGCAGTGAGAAGTACACGAGACAGTATATATTATATATTATTATATATAGCATAGAACGGTTTTTAAAGTTAGATGTACTTGTCACTTGATATTGCGATCTGCAAAAACAGTTTCTCGTATAATTATTATGTCAAGCACGAGCAGAGTGATAGAGATATAACGTCGAGATATGATTATTATTAGTGGTACTGGAGGGAGGGAGGGAGGGAGGGAGGGAGGGAGGGAGGGAGGGAGGGAGGGAGGGAGGGAGGGAGGGAGGGAGGGAGGGAGGGAGGGAGGGAGGGAGGGAGGGAGGGAGGGAGGGAGGGAGGGAGGGAGGGAGGGAGGGAGGGAGGGAGGGAGGGAGGGAGGGAGGGAGGGAGGGAGGGAGGGAGGGAGGGAGCGAGGGGTTAAAAACGATGGAATTCAATAAGTTTTATTTTTGCTGCACAATTAAATGAAAAAACACATTAAACTATAACAGAAGCAAAATATATCAGCAAAATCAAGATTTGCAGAAAGTTGCATCAAAAGTTAGTGTCCAATCATCGTCCAATTAATAATACTTCCTTTAACTAGCCGCATAACAACATTCTTACAGTCCAAAAATAACAACACCACGATTCTCTTCCGGATTATTAAACTTAATGACAAATATCCTACATCTAGAGATTAAACATTTATGAAATAAACTTAACCATTCACTACGAATCTCTAAGCGTTCAGCTGCCGCAGTGACCGAATATACCTCGTGAAATAAAGCTATAACGACGGTTTACTACAATTATGACGTCACAAAGTAACTGCAAATTGTAATTGTTCATCATGCATTCAACTTCAAGACAAAGAGGGGAAGAGAAAAGTCACCGATTGATACTATTAAGAAATTTAAAGATCCATCACTGTCTAAGTAAAAGCAATTATATCCTATTAGTATTGTATCGCTATCTCAGATCCGTCTACATTAATTACTGTTCTTGTAGTAGTTAATGACTGTTCCTCGAGACTTCTGACGTTGGGCAAAGTGTAGATTGTTCTCAGACTTTTCTGTCAGCTTATACTCGTGTCCTGGATAATTAAACAAGAGTTAAACAGGAATTAAAATAAAGATGACAATAAAACGTCTACAGTAATCAGGTAGCTGTGATATAAGTTGTAAAAGTATTAACAAAAGAAGAAGAAAGAGTTTAACATTTAAATTACATGAGAAACTCCGAACTCGTACATTCAACATTGTAATGATAAAATAAAAAATAGCCAGGTACATAAATATTAGATTTCTTAAAGTTAAATCAATGTAAACAATAAACAACGAAAAAGAAACTTATGAAATACCAACCTATGAAATGGAAAGGAGGAGCGAAGTTTCCAGCGCACTTGATGAGACTGTTCAGCCTGCAGCTGTAGCTTCCGCTTCCTGTTCTCCAAACCTGCCAATGGAAAGAGGAATAATATTCAAATAACTCCGTGCAAGAAGTTAGCTATTGTTGAATTTAAAATGGGTTGGTTTTGATCAGTAACACGTTACTATGATAAGAATAACTAGTTAAAACGATTGCGGAGATGACAAACGCCCTATAAATCCCTCCCTCCCTCCACAACGGCCGCGATGAGCAATGAGAATTAAATCAGCGATAAAAAGTGCACAAACTTACGAGATCAATATTGGTCAGTGCCTCATCAGCCTTGTCTCCCTTGTCCACGACCTCAAAGCAGGGCATGGTCTGACTAAGATCCTCTGATTTAGCCAGGCTTTCCTCCCCCACACCTTCAAAATGCACCTGACACCTGAAGTAGGTGTAAACTTACTGAGTTTTCTGAGCTTGTTGGGATAACATTTCGAGGATTAAATGGGTTCTTTTTTTTAAATCGGAGATTTACTTGAAAGAATCAAATGTCAAATGACCCCCAGTGCGTAATCAGCTTAAATTGCGGTTAAATAACAAATAATAAGTAACAAGCCGGCATGCCCATGTAACTACCTCAATAAGGCAGTAGCAAGTCATGCCCATATAAGGCAGTAACCGACAAATCATGCCCATATAAGGCAGTAACCGACAAGTCATGCCCATATAAGGCAGTAACCGACAAGTCATACTCATACTCTCATATAAGGCAGTAACCGACAAATCATGCCCATATAAGGCAGTAACCGACAAGTCATGCCCATATAAGGCAGTAACCGACAAGTCATACTCATACTCTCATATAAGGCAGTAACCGACAAGTCATGCCCATATAAGGCAGTAACGACAAGTCATGCCCATATAAGGCAGTAACCGACAAGTCATACTCATACTCTCATATAAGGCAGTAACCGACAAGTCATGCCCATATAAGGCAGTAACCGACAAGTACCTGCAGATAAGAGTTTCCTTAACATGGGTGAGAGTACAGGTAGCCCGGACTGTCATGCCATCAGTAAACTTCCCCTCCAGCTCTACGTTCATTGAGCCAGGAAATCCGGTTTTGAAAAAGTCGTACACCATAGTTCCTGACAAATATATAACGCTGTTACTACTTTACTAATATTACACTAACAAATTGCAATGAACTACACAATGTTAAATTGATCAAATGCTCGGAAACACATTATGTGTCCATTAATTGCTAATAACAGCAAATACTGGTGGACTCTTTTGGATATACACAGCTGTCTCAGGAAATTATTTCTCTAGTGTAAACTCAAAATGGTATACCTGTGTATTGTGTAAACATCCGGAAGTTAGTCTGAATAATGGTTCCCACAATATTGAAGTTGATCGGAAGAGGACTGTTACAGTTCAGTTCCAGATTCTGACATCCGTCAAGTGGTTGAGCAAATCCTTCTCCTGTTACCTGAAGAAGTAAACAAATCAACTATTGGCTCATTTTCTTTGATTTAGCGTAAGGTAGCCAGCTTCTCGATTATGACGAAGATCTAATCGTGAATGTTAACTAAATGGTCACCCTCCACGTTCGCGTAGTGTCGCTGAAGTGGTAGCATAGTATTGGTAATAGTATATAATGGCTCTCTTCTTTCACGGATGGAGAAACAAAATTAAGAATAAAAACGAATGCACGCAGAGGTCTTGGTACGCTAGGTAATACTTTCGGCTATTGCAACCCTATTACTCTATTACTTATTAGACGCGACGCCTTGTAACCCTAGGGCTAGACGCGACGCCTTGCAACCCTAGACACGACGCCTTCCGCTTGAGGCACGATTCATCCGTCAAATGTATGAACAATGAATTTGGGACGGTACGCGTATATTTACGATAAAGGTTAAACACAAATTTAATTTGACCATTTGTTCGGGCACGGTAATACTCGATTAAATATTTCAAAGCAAATCGAGCTGCTTTAAATGAAACATTGCAGGTTCATAGCCACTCTGCCACTCTGCCACTTGTTCATAGCCACTCTACCATTCTGCCACTCTGCCACTTGTCGAGCTGGTTTTCGTGGTCGAGTCAGGAACAAATGATTACGGGAATCGCCCGTAAAGCGAACTGAGCAAACATTTTCCCTCGACTAACTTTGTAAGAAGAATCGTCCTCAAAATGAACATCAGCAATTACTTTACTTTTAGTATTCCCACGATACTCGAACTTGCCCCTATCCATTCGTTCCTCCATGATGCTGTCGTAGGAAAAATAAAAAGACGTATATTCGATATGTAGTTATATGCTCGCTCATCATAAATATTTATTAATATTTTAGCCATTACTTATTCTAGCAAATAAAATGGATATACGGAATTCCCATTTAATTTAATGTTTGAACACTAAATCTAAGGCTGTTTCAATTAAGAACCACCAGAAAAGTAGAAACTATAAAACCTCTTTTGGTTCAATAGATGGATCGAAATGTTACTGAAAAGTGTCACATATGATATATCTATCTACAAACAAATTTACAACATCAAAAACGTCATCAAGAACTATTAACTGGCACTTCAAGAGAGTACGATCTATCATGGAAGTCTTTTGTTCTTTAAGTTTACATCTGTTGTTATTTCAGGAATTTTTCAGATCATTGTTTGTCCGTTTATAGCTGGGTGAAATATGTTTTCAGAAAATCTATTTGTGTAAGACTGTTGTCCCTTAATTGTTAATTCCTCAATTCTCTGAATACTGAAACAATAGCGGTTGCCAATAATTCTACAGTTTGTTAATGTTCACTCATGGCATGCTTCACTCATAGTCCACCGAGATTGAGCTTATCAAACAAAGAGGACAAAAAAGCTATATATTAGCTATTACATTTCATTTTGGATGGCTGTTCTAAGACGTAGACGTGGTACTTTTAGTTACAGTTAACGTAGTTGTGCGCCGTCGACCTGCTGACCACCGAATGGAGAATTAATTTAAGTAGGTTCTAGGAGACAGAAAGAAGGAACGTCTTCTTGGTCAAGTGAGCAAGCTCCCACAGTCTCAATGACATTGACAATAAGAACAGGAGTTTTTTTGACAGTTTAATTTCCGAGTAAAAGTAAGAATTTTGCAAAGCAGTAAAAGTTTTAAATGTTTTTCGATTTCGATGAAACTTCAGAGTCAATGAGACAATTCCGAATGCAGAAAATCTAGAAAACTATTTTAAAACAGCCATATAATATACATTCTGAATTCTGATATGTACCTACAATACTCTAAAATTCATCAAAAAAATCCTGAAAGCAGAAGCATTTTTTATTTATTTTTATTTTTTGCAGCTACTATCACAATAGGTTTGACAGTTTACAATGGTCACGTGTTCATCATAGTTTAGATTCCTGATTGATAGGATTCTCAAAAGTTATTGCCTGATCCATCACACTTGTGGCAGTCTTGTTTGCAGCTGGAAGATTACTTGAGGACGTCGGTTTTTGTTGATTCGGCGGAGAAAGATGCTGACGTCGGGGCCCAGTTACTGGTGTAACGCCATTAGAATTGGAAGCAGAATTACCAGTTCCGATTCTATTGCGTACTCCCACAAAATATGATCCTCCTTGCCAGATCTTTAACGTACTTTCCAAATCTTCTATTTGTTATGGTGTACAATATTGGGTTGCCGCAGACATTTAGATATAAAAAGTGAAAAGCCATGAGGTCCATAGCAGGGGACACTTGAATTCCTTTGCCTTTAAGAATGGTAAATATCACAAACGGAGTCAGACTGCAAATGAAGAGTCCAGATAAAAAGAAAATGGTTATCAATCCCTTTAAGTTAACTGAACTGTTTGGATTGTGCTTCATCTTTTGTCGATAAGCCACCAAGAGTAAAACCAAGTTGAAAAAGGTGATGAGAACAAGTGGCACGACAGCCTGCATTATTAGCACAGCCCTAAATAAAAGGGCAGCATCTTGGTTTGAATAAATAGTAGAGAGGCATCGAGCGCTATTAGGAACAAACACAAAATCAGACTTGTAGCCTAAAGATATTGCTGGTGCAGCCATTGAGAAGATCCAGATAATAATAATGGCTACATGAACAGACCTCCTTGAAACTACATCGAGAGGGAAGACAATCGTTCTAAGTCGGTAGGCTGTAATGGTCAGGATAGTGAGGCTATTTACAGCACCAGTGATGAACCCAAAATGAGCACAAATGTAACAGTAGACTTCACCCAAAATATACCTCCGAGCGAAGTAAGTGGTAGCAGGAGGAATTACCGCCAGGAGGGTGTATAACATGTCCGCCACCTGCCAGGTTCCTTACCAGTACAATGGATATCCGGTCCAGGTCTATCGCGTTATACCGGATAGAGGAGTAGAAGACGAGGCCGTTTCCCATGAGCCCCATTATTGCAACCAGCAGGCAGAATGTTGCCAGTGGTATCACTTGAGCTGTGCTCAGCGTCAACTCTAACATTTCTTCTCATCTTAAACGTTCATCTTCCTAAAGTTAAACCAGGTTTTTAATTTCTCATTTGGACCCAAGGCCGGAGAAACAAATATTCGTCAAAAAATACGGCGCATTTAGAGTTCTTAAAAAATACGCGAACAATTCGCCAATTTACTACTTCAAGTTTTAATTTTTAGGGCTGTTAAATTCGCCAATAAATGCGCAGAAAATTCGGTAAAACTGCGGCTGTGGAAACACGCAGCATTGCAGCAATCTCGAGTCTATTTCAGTACCCCCTCGAGTCTTGGTCAGTACCCACGCTAGTCACTAACCAGTAACCACGAACGTGTTGCGGGAAGCACATGTTATGTGTTTTGGCAATATTCCACCATACAAAACCAACTATAAACTATCGTGAAACAACTACAGTTTTTTTTTTAAATGCGGACATTTTCAGAGAAAAATTCGTATGCGAATTTAATTCGAATAATACGTTTAGTGCGAATTTCACAGCAGATAAATTAAATACTCAAATTTGCCAGAGAGCAGTCTCTCTCTCTCTCTCTTTCTCTCTTTATGTGTGGTACCTAGCTCTTGTCTTAGCCGTAATATGGTACTCATTTAATCCAGGTCAATGTTCGTATAATAATCTGCCACCTCGTACTGTTCTTTGATCTTTCAGTCTAACTCGGTAACTCGCTGAATTTATTATGCTAATTTCACAAGTAGATCACTAACTTTTATTTTACCTGGCTTCAGTGTTCCTAAACGATCGGAGACATATACGGAATGACAGGCTGAGCGCCGCCTAGATCAGTACTCGCCTACACATAAACCTTGGAAACTATCGTTTTATCGGTACTCATATTGAACATCAGGCGCCTAATATAATAACTATAACTATATAAGGACCCGCATACAGCAAAATCAGCGAAACACTATCATGAACTATTATAAATATAATACTTGTAGCACATTTAGAGGAAAAGGCCAATTCCTCTTTCAGTTCCCGCAACGCCTGGCAACTTAGTAAGCTAGGCTTGTTTCTAAACTATTTTCAAATTCATAATTTGCAAATCACTTTTTGTACTTGTAGTTGTACCACCAAGCAGCAAATAGCCACGAAATAAGTTTGATTTAAGAAAAACTAGGTATCCGACGTGAAATTAAAATTAAATATTACAGCATGGGACAAATGGTTAACAATAAATATTTTAACTTGTACACTATTAATTGTTTGAAATATAAACATCGTAGATGAGCTGCGAAGCATTAAAACAATTCGCGCCTTTTTTAATTACCAATTACGTTGATAATGATTGACCATTGACGATGTTTAGGAATATAATGTCCCCCAGCTCCTTCAACCCAGAAAACCTTACCACCTGCCGGGCTCGCTAGAGGTGATCGATTTTCAACAGCGCATTTGTCCTCGCGCGCGCGTCTCATCAAGTTCACCTTTCGCACGCTGCATTTAGCCTAGTAGTCATGACAACAACGTATTATTATATTACTTTGCAAAGTTAAAAGGCTGCGATCTTTTATTTAGCCCAAAATCAAACTTTTCGGTTTAATTCAGAATCTAAGTTGTCCCAAATTTTGCTCGTGGGGAGCTAACTTTAAATTTACAAGACGGAAATCTTGTTAAAAACCGGAAGGTTCTATTTATTTTACTTTTGAGATAAACCCCAGCCGGTAGGGTTTGCTGGGTATCCGTATACTTATAGCCTACGCGAGTTTAAAAGAATTTGCACTTTCATTTTAAAACGCTCACTTTGACAAACCATAACTCGCCACGAATCAAGTCAACCTTCAATTTAAAAA
Organism: Bolinopsis microptera; assembly: GCF_026151205.1. Lineage (NCBI taxonomy): Eukaryota > Metazoa > Ctenophora > Tentaculata > Lobata > Bolinopsidae > Bolinopsis > Bolinopsis microptera. Next base: position 11,293,685 of record NC_087084.1, on the reverse strand, counting down.
TATCAAAACAAAGTAGAGAATTTTGCCAACAGGAAAGGGGACCCTTGGATGGGGTCGTGAAAACGCGATCTTCACCCTTATAGTCGACTTTTAAAACTTCAGCACCCCCCCCCCATCTGCTTTCTTCTTCTGAAACTATGAACTCTCGGCTCTCTCGCGTTCACAGCTCGACGCGGCCAAATTAAATAGTGCATTGCGCTACAACGCGCGCACTAGCAGGTTATAATTTACTGGGTGGTGCTCAGCTAGCCTGTTCATACCACTGTCATTCCGCCTAATCTCAAGTATTCTCTATTTTATTTTTATGAACATTATACTTATAGCTTGGAATCCTCAGATAAATTGTAAATTATAACATAAACTATTGTATGATCTGAGCTTTTTCTTTTACGCAAATCTCGAAAATATTGAATTGTGATCTCATGCATCAATCACAAATCATCATGCAGGCATAGTAAAAATATTTATTATACAACTATCTAATTGACCTTGTGTTCTAAGCTAAAGTGCCAAACTTCAAAACGCGCACATTTAAATTGCAAATTATACTTATAGCACGCGTTTGGCAGATAATTGATGATTTGTAAATTTTAAACCTGATTTTGTTAGTTTGGAGGAGCATCACGGCTCTCGACAGTCAAAGTACAAATACAAAATGAAACTAGGCAAATGTGATAACAAAAATGGAAATAATACGGACATGTGCACCTAACGTTTCGGCACTTACTGGCCTTTTACGAAGGATAACAAAATCGTTTCAAACTCACGCTCGGCCTTACGCGAGATCTGAAATTTTAAACCTACCAAGACGCGCGCCGAGTTAAACTCGTCGACGGTCGTGATCACTGATATTTGAAACAAATATTTTACGGCTATCACCCGTTTTGGTTTACAGATGATTACCTGTCACGCCAGTCCCTGTGCGCTCTTTTCAGTTGCTTCTTGAACAGGAAGTTAAATTACGTGAGAGAACTAGAAGCAAACAATAATCTTTTACTATACTAGCAAGCTAGGTTTTGTAGGTTTATAACCTACCAAGACGCGCGCCGAGTTCAAAGTTGGACTCGTCGACGGTCCTGATATTTGAAACAAATATTTTACGAGTATCACCCGTTAAACTTAAGCTAGGTTAGGCAGATGATAATCGTTTAAATTCTTTGAAGTATATATAGTTCGTGCCGCTATCTTTTAACTTTTAGGTCGACTTGTCGCACAATGCAATTGCAAGGTGTATTGTGTAACGTTGCCTGTTGGCGCGTAACGGGTGATACTTGTAAAATATCTGTTCCATATATCAGGACCGTCGACGAGTCCAACTCGGCGCACGTTTTGGTACTGGTAGGTTGTAAACCTACAAGTTGGCGCCCCCTCCCCTTTTGGCGCCCCTCCCTAAAATTAAGCAAATTAGGTGATTTTAGAGGATACGCCGGTAAAACCTCTAAAAAAGTGTGTTTCTAGAGCAAAACGCGCAGTTTTGGCTAGTACATAGTAGTAATATCTCAGTTATGAGTTAAGTTTTTCAAAATTGTCCTTGTAACGTCGCAGCAAATTCGACAGCAAACAGGTTTTTTGATTGACGGCATGCAACAGATGTTGGGAAAATCTTTTTCAAGAGTACAGTTTACCGCATTAAGGTATTTTAAAGAATCATTTTTGTCGGTAAGATCTTGTTTTAGATTGACCATTGTTAATGGTCTGGCCCGGCGCGCGCTACTTCGTAGCACTTGCCGTCGTAGCACTTGCCGTCGTAGCACTTGCCGTCGGGCCATTTCGAGAAGAAAGCGGCGCGCGCTACTTCGAAGAAATTTAGACGAGTAACATCCGTCAAGTTTTATAATAATAAGGTTACCTGCAACCTGGGGACCTCAAGCTATTATGTTCATTAACATAGAATCTAGAGATTCGGCGGAATGACAGGCTGAGCGCGGCCCAGTAAAAATAAAGTAGTGCGCCATTGACAGTGAGCTGCGCGTGCCGACTGTAGGATGGTTTTTTAGCGCTAATTTCGGCCAGCACCAAATTCTTGAAACAAATGCGTATTAAGTAACCTTCCCTTGATCCAATTTTAACAAAAATTGGTTAGCTTACTCTTAACGGGTGATACTCGTAAAATATCTGTTCCATATATACAGGACCGTCGACGAGTCCAACTCGGCGCGCGTCCTGGTAGGTTGGTAAATTAAACCTACTGCGCACCTAAGCTACCCTGTTGCCCCAAAAATTAAAAATTAGATTTATGGCAACCTCAAAATTTGTTAACACAGGCTTTTAGATATTATCTACATTTTGCTAGAATAGTAGAAGTTTTGCGGAAATGACTTAGTCGAGCCAAATCAGCCAGTAAAGTTTGTTACGCTTAATAAACAGCTATTTTGCCCCATTTGCGGAATCTTTCCACTTTTAATACATTTACTATTAAGTATTTAAACTCATTTTCCACCTAAATTTTTCGAAGTGTGAAATTTATTGGATGGTCCCCAATTTTCAAAACTTGACGTCTTACAATGAAACGAGATTGACGATAATTGCAAAATAAGTTTGCAAATTACGGAATTTTACACACTTTGTCCAAAAGCCGCACCATCTAATATGGCACATAGGCGAAATCACTAATCTTTCCAAAGGTAATCAAATTTGTACTAGTAAGACTCCAGTTCTAGAATTAAAAATCTTCGGTAAACAAATTGAAAATCCGAGGCTTATGGTTTTATGCGCACCACTGAAGATTTAGATTCGAGAATTGTTAACTTATTCGCGATCGTACACTGGAGCTTTTTCGTAGGCTGGCTACGATTCGTTGAAGAGCGACTGACCTCAAGTTATCCCAACATAATGACTAGTTAGTCGCTTTTGTACCCTTGTAAGAAGTAACAGGATTGGCTCCTAAAAGGAACCTCAGCATAACTTACTTTTGCGTTTCAGTAACATGGATTCAGCCTTCCATTGCATGTCCTGTGCTTCTGATTTCTTAGAATTGAAAGTGTGTCTACTTTCAGTATCATTGATCAATGACCAAGAAATTGTTCACGGCAGGCAATCAATAAAATTCGAGTTAAAAAATGGTTGCGCCCCATTATAGTTTATGGGCGTTTGCCCCGCATGCAAATTAAATGGTAATAGTGTGGTTTTCTTTCCTTGGCTTATGTGTAATACTTTGACTAGCATTGGCTAATACACACAGTAATTACTGTTCAAAATAACTATTACTGTGCTTTTAAAATAGGAAATGATTGCCATTTAAGTGCCCCATTTCAAATATACAATCTTTAAATCAAATATATCCGTGCCACATCTTTATTTGACAGTAAACTTGTAAATACTTACGATTTTCATTGTTATTCAAAAAGGAATATAAGAACAATAATAACACAACAAGAATTCGTGAAAAACCACTACAACTTTTGTCCAACCCACATAATATGACAGGCGAAACTCACAACTTCAAAACCCATAATTTGGTACTGGAAATGTCCGTTCTGATTAATAATCATGGTACAAAATTTTGGAAATCGGAAGGTTTTTTTCGGACCTTAACAAGTTGGGGAGGCGGATTGGATGGTTATCGAGCTTCTTAAAATGCAATCAGTTCTAATCGTTTGCAGTTTACTCTTCTTAACCACTAATTTATAACGACGGGTATATAACGGAGTTGGCTTTGGTTTATTGGTACTTAATGGAGTTTAGTTTTCAAAAGAGCTGAGCAACTTTAATTAAGCCTTTATAAACAAATTAATTTAAATTGAATGTCAATCAGCTTTTTTTAGATAATCATTAGTTAAAGTAAAACATTTGATTTCTACACGTACAATGTACGTTAAAACTCGGGTAATTATAAATAACTAACATTAAAATTTACTCGCCCCAATAAATTTTAAGGAATTACCTCAAAAATGTAAATATTAAATATTAAATAGTAAAACTACAATGGCACGAGCAACAAAAATGGTCAATTGAGCTTTAAATACTAAACAAATATTGCTTCACAAAAACTAATCTATCTGTGCTTTCTGCATTAGGAAATGAGAGGTTAACAATGCAAATATAATCGTATCAATTCCGTGCAACATCTTTATTTCAGAAACACAATGTAACATACACGTAAGCTGCTGTCTGTGTCATAATAAAGTCAACATAAAAGCAACAACAATAACACCAGGACAGAGAACGGAACAAACCAAAATATCCCCAAATTGCAATCACCACCCATATGGTCTGATGGTGTGATAATAATAGGGATAATGGTTTGGTGGTTGCGGGGTTTGACGTTTAACAAGTTGGGGGAAGTGGCCCGGATGGATGGTTTGCGGAGTACTTACATTAAAAATGCAACTCAGTTTATCTACAATCGTGCAGTTTATCTCTTCTTTAACCCACAATTTTAACTGTCGGGTTAAACGGGAGTTGGGTTTAGGATTGGTCACTGGTATGTGATTTTACCGTTTATAGCTTGAGTCTGAACAAAAGAAAGACCAATATTATAATCAAATTAAATTTAAATGTAGATATTGTCAATCAGCTATTTTCTAGCATAATCATTAGCTAAAAGTAAAACATTTGATTTCCTACACGTCACTGTACAGTTATAAAACTCGGGTATTATAAATAACTAACATTAACAATTTACATTACATGCAATAAATAAAAATAAAAATTTACTAAAAATGTAATATTAACATTGATTAAAAACTAAAACTACAAGGACGAGCAACAAAAATGGTTGTCATATGTCACAAAATACTGAACACTCAAACTATGTGCTTACACGTAAAAACGTGTTAATCATTAATTATTTAAACTATGTCTGGTATTACACCGTGTCTTCTCCCAAAGACTGAGACCATCGTTAGTGGTCCTAGCGTTGTCCAGTATCTCATTGACAGGATGGTCGTCTATTTATTTGGAGTCCCAAGACTCGCCCGTTTGTATAGCTCCCAATATCTCATCGTACTTTTATCTGGTCAGCGAATAAATTATTGTTTTTTAAACTCATCGCCAATTCATTTCAATCAATATGCATTCATATCTACAATGTATTTATACAATTTGTCAACATGTACAAAATATATAATTATATTATGTTTGTACCTTTTTAGAATAGGAAAGTTTGACGGATCCTGAAAGCAGATCGTTCAGTTTCTCTACCTTATTCTCCAGATAATTTGATCTCAGAGAGTCACCAGGAGTTATCAGCGTGGACAGTTCCTCCCGCAGATTACTCTGTTTAGCGGTCTCCAGCCTAGCTAACAGCTGGTGAGGGGAGAAGTCCAACTGGCTAGGTTCACTCACTCTCATGTCCACCAGTCCGTTCACTACGTTGTACTTCTCTGACTTGGACCTGCCCAGAGACAGGCATACTCCCACGAGTTGCTGGGGTGAGGTGGAGGTTATGTAAACCTCACTCACCCCAGCAACTCGTGGGAGTATGCCCTGTCTCTGGGCAGGTCCAAGTCAGAGAAATACAACGTAGTGAACGGACTGGTTGACCATGAGAGGAGTGAAACCTAGCATTGGCTTCTCCCTCACCAGCTGTTACTAGGCCTGGAGACCGCTAGAACAGAGTACTCTGCGGAGGAACTGTCCCACGCTGATAACTCCTGGTGACTCTCTGAGATCAAATTATCTGGAGAATAAGATAGAGAAACTGAACGATCTGCCTTCAGGATCCGTCAAACTTTCCTATTCTAAAAAGGTACAAACATAATATAATTATATATTTTGTACATGTGACAAATTGTATAAATACATTGTAGATATGAATGCATATTGATTGAAATGAATTGGCGATGAGTTTAAAAACAATAATTTATCTCCCTGCAGATAAACAGCTACGATGAAATATTGGAGCAACAACGGGCGAGTTTGGGACTCCAAATAGACGACCTGTCAACTGAGATACTGGACAACGCTAGGAACACTAACGATGTGTCTCAGTCTCTGGTGAGAAGAACGGTGTTTTAAACTTGAAGATCTGATAGTGATATGTGATGTTTTATTATTTACAAGTTTTTTTTTTATAAATTTTCAATAGTTTCCTCCGTGTAAAAGTTTCCAGCTCAGATAATGTAATTGAGCTCCACGAAAAATATACTTTCGCCTCTAACTCTCTAATCTAACCTTGAATCTTTCCTTCACAATTCATCTCTAGTTCTAAAATATCTTCTTTCAGTCCGTGTGGAGACCTCGGATTGCCCCAAACTTTCACGGCTGGAGAACCTGGCAGCGCTCGGCATACATAGCTGACAAAATACAACTCCTTAACAAGGAACGATTGAAGAAAGTGCCGCAGCTGGAGTCTGAATCATGATGTGGACATCACGTGGTGTTCGCGGGGTTCAAAATTCGAGTAAATCTTGTTTTGAAATGAAGTGAGATGTTCATTATCATGATTATGAGTTGCCTCGCGAATCCTGATACTTTAATATAGTTCTTAGTTAAATGCAACAAAATAGACCGTGGACCGTTATTTTCATTAGTTTCATATCAGACATTTATTTTAAGTAAATACCAGACATAGTTTAAATAATTAATGATTAACACGTTTTTACGTGTAAGCACATAGTTTTGAGTGTTCCGTATTTTGTGACATATGAACAACCATTTTTGTTTGCATCTCCTTGTAGTTTTAGTTTAATCAAAGTTAACTATTACATTTTAGTAAATTTTATTTTTAATTATTGCCTGTAATGTAAATTGTTAATGTTTAGTTATTTATAATACCCGAGTTATATAACTGTACAGTGACGTGTAAGGCAATCAAATGTATTTACTTTTAGCTAATGAATATGCTAGACAAATAGCTGAAGACATATCTACATTTAAAATTAATTTGATTAATAATATTTGTCTTCTTTTTGTTCCGACTCAGCGATAAACGGTAAAATCACATACCAGGTGACATCCTAAACCAACTCACCGTTTTAACCCGACAGTTAAAATTGTGGGTTAAAGGAAGAGAAAACTGCACGATTGTGATAACCGAGTTGCATTGTTAATGTAAGTACTCCGCAATCCATCCATCCGGCCACTTCCCCCAACTTGTTAAACGTCAAACCCGCAACCACCAAACTCATTACCCTATTATTTATCACACCACAGTCCATATGGGTGTGGATTGCAATTGGGATATTGGGTTTTGTTCCGTTCTCTGTCCTGGTGTTACTGTTTGTTGCTTTTTATGTTGACTATTTTATAGAACAGACAGCAGCTCTGCGTGTTATGATACATTGTGTTTCTGAAATAAAGATGTAAGACGAAAGATACGATTATATTTGCATTGTTAACCCTCATTTCCTAATGCAGAAAGCAACAGAATAGATTATTTTTTGAACAGTAATTCTGTAAGTTATACAAAGCTCAAAGTTGTACATAAATGCCAATGGAAAGAAAACCGCACACATTACATATTACAATAGTATTTTGGCATGCCGGTAGCATCCGCCATGAACATCATTATTGGGCGCGCAACCATTTTTTAACGGCGAATTTTATTGATTGGTGTCTTGAACATTTTTTGTCATATCAATGATATCGAATAAACACTTCATATTTCTAAATAAACGAAAGCAACATGGATCATCGAATGAGAGAGCCTGAATCCCAATTTACTGGAACGCTAAAAGTAAAGTTATTGCGAGTTCATTATGAGACGAACCTAACCTTCTTACAAGGTAGTCAATAAAGGCAAACAAATTCCTCTAGTCATTATGTTTTTGTGGATAACTAAGGTCGTCGCTGCTTCAACGAAATCGTACGAGCTACGCAAAACAGCCCATGTACTAGTATAAGTATATCAAATTTGCTCTTCAATCTTTCCAGGGTGCACGATAAAATAACTTGCTCGATTTTCAAAAATTTTGACCATGACGTTTTCTAATTCTAGAAGACTGTGAAATTTTCACAGTAACCAAATTTGTATACCTTTTTGAAAAGATTAGGAAAGTTTTCCGCCTATGTGCCATATTGTTGGTGCGCGGCTTTTGAGCAAAAGTAGTGTAAAAGTCGCGTAATAGACGAAATTCGTTGATTTTATGTCATATTGTTCTGTCAACTCCCGGTTTTCTTGAATAAGATCAATTTGAAAAATTGGTAAAGACCTTCAAATTAAAGCTTTCATAACTGTCCAAAAAATTTGTGGATATCGGAGTTGATAATGTAGATTTAAAGTTGATATAGTGATGAAAATGGGGCAACTGCAAGATGGGCAAAATACGCTGTTTTTAGCTGTAACATAATTTTTACTGGCCGGCGCTCAGCCTGTAATTCCGCCGAATCTCTAGATTCTATGAGTATTGCTGAAAGCACAGTTGTAGGCTACACGACCGCCTCTAACAACCAATCCCTGTTACATTCCGTGTAGCGGGACTAACAGAGCTAAACTATAAGCCGGGGCATAGCCAATACACTATACTCCATCATTGATATATTACCAACCCGAAGGAAAATTTCCTTGTGTTTTGGAATCTAACAAACGAAAGTTCAATCCGACGAAATTCCGAAATCATTCCAGTAGACCTAGCGCATTGCAACCACAGCCCGGAAATACTTATGAAGTAATTGCTGAAAGCACATGTAAGGCCTACACGGACCGCACTCTAACCTAGCCAATCCCTTTTTACAGCCGTGTAGCAGACTAATAAAGAGCTTATAACTAGGTAAGCGGGGCATATCCAATACCTATACTTTCCATCCTTGAGTATATTACCAACCAAAGGAAAATTTCCTTGTTGTGAATCTACCAAACGAAAGTTGTACAATCCACGATATTCCGAAGAAATCATTCAGTAGACTAGGCGCATTGCAAAGCACAGCCACGGAAATACGTTTTGAATTGCTGAAAGCACAGTGGTAAGGCCTACACGGACCGCCTCTAACTATGTTAATGAACAATGATAGCCGAATCCCCATAACCTTTTATTATAAAACTTGACGTATTTACTCGTCTAAATTTCTTCGAATACGCGCGCCGCTTCTTCTCTGAAATGGCCCGACGGCAAGTGCTACGACAGCAAGTGCTACGACGCAAGTGCTACGAAGTAGCGCGCGCTGGGCCGAGACCATTAACAATAGTTAATAAAAAACAGGATCTTACGACAAAAAATGATTTTTAAAATACCTTAATGCAGTAAACTTACTCTATTAAGGTGAAAAAAGAATTTCCCCACACAAAACATTTGTTTGCATCAGTCACAAAAAACCTGTTTGCGTAGAATTTGCTGCGACGTTACAAGACAATTTTGAAAAACTTACTACTATGTACTAGCCAAAACTGCGCGTTTTGCTCTAGAAACACACTTTTTTAGAGATTTTACCGTCGTATCCTCTAAAATCACTAATTGTTTAATTTTTAGGAGGGCGTCAAAAGGGGATAGGATCAAGGGGGCGCAACTTGTAGTTACAACCTACCAATACAGGACGGCGCAGAGTTGGGACTCGTCCCGGACGGTCCCTGATATATGAATAGATAATTTACAAGTATCACCCGTTTAAGGCTAACAGGCAACGTTACACCATGAATTGTGCGACAATTCGACCATAAAGTCAAAAAGATAAGCGGCACGAACTAATATAAACATACAAAGAATTTAAGACGATTATCACTACCTAACCTATGCTTAAGTTTAACGGTGATACTCGTAAAATATTTTTTTCAAATATCAGGACCGTCGACGATCCAACTTTGAACTCGCGCGCGTCTTGAGTAGGTTATAAACCAACAAAACCGCTTGCTAGTATAGTAAAAATTATTGTTTTCTTCAGGTTCTCTCACGTAATTGTCAACTTCCTGTTCAAGAAGCTACTGAAAAAAGAGCCACCAAGGGGGACTGCGTGACAGGATAATCATCCTGTAAACCAAAACGGGTGATAGCCGTAAAATATTTGTTCAAATATCAGTGATCACGACCGTCGAGAGTTTAACTCGGCGCGCTCATGTAGTTTAAAATTCAGATCTCGCGTAAGGCCGACGTGAGTTTTGAAACGATGTGTATCCTTCGTAAAAGGCCATAATGCCGAAACTTAGGTGCACATGTCCGTATTATTTTCCATTTATTGTTATCACATTGCCAGTTTCATTTTGGTATTTGGAACTTTGACTGTCGAGAGCCGTGATCTCCTCAAACAAACAAAAATCAGGTTTAAAATTTAACAAATCATCATTATCTGCCAAACGCGTGCTATAATTATAGATTTGCAATTTTACATGTGCGCGTTTTGAAGTTTGGCACTTTAGCTTAGAACCACAAGGTCATTTAGATAGTTGTCTAATAAAAATTTTTATACTATGCCCAGATGATTTGGTGATTGAGGCATGAATCACAATTCAAATATACTCAAATTTGCGTAAAAGAAAATCTCAGAATCATACCATTGAGTTTATTATAATTTAAATTTATCTGAGATTCAAGCTTAAGTATAATGTTCAAAAAATAAAATAGAAATACTTGAGGATTAGCGATGACGTGGTATGACAGGCAATCCTGAGCACCACCCTCCAGAAAATTATAACCTGCCTAGTGCGCGCGTTGTAGCGCATGCACTATTTAATTTGGCCGCGCGAGCTGTGAACGCGAGAGAGCCAGAAGTTCATAGTTTCAGAAGAAGAAAGCAAGATGGGGGGGGGTGCTGAAGTTTTAAAATTTCGACTATAAGGGTGAAGATCGCGTTTTCACGACCCCATCCAAGGGTCCCCTTTCCTGTTGGCAAATACTCTACTTTGTATTAGAAATTTTTAAATTGAAGGTACCTTGATTCGTGGCGAGTTAAGGTTTGTCAAGTGAGCGTTTTACAATGACAGTGCAAATTCTTTTAAACTCGCGTAGGCTAAAGTATACGGATACCCAGCAAACCCTACCGCGCTGGGTTTAATCTCAAAAGTAAAATAATAGAACCTCCGGTTTTTAACAAAGTTCCGTCTTGTAAAATTAAAGTTAGCTCCCCAACGAGCAAAATTTGGAACAACTTAGATTCTGAATTAAACCGAAAAGTTTGATCTTGGGCGAAATAAAAGATCGCAGCCTTTTAACTTTGCAAAGTAATATAATAAAAACTTTGTTTCATGACTACTACTAAATGCAGCGTGCGAAAGGTGAACTTGATGAACGCGCGCCGAGGACAAATGCGCTTTGAAAATCGCTCACCTCTAGCGACCCGCAGGTGTAAGGTTTCTGGTTGAAGAGCTGTGGGACATTCTATTCCTAAACATCGACAAGGCAATCATTATCACGTAATTGGTAATTAAAAAAAGCGCGAATGTTTTGAATGCTTCGCAGCTCATCTACTTGTTTAATTTCAACAATTAATAGTGTACAATAAAAAAAATTATCGTTAACCATTTGTCCCATGCTGTAAAAATAAATTAATTTCACGTCGTATTACTCAGTTTTTCTTAAATCAAACTTATTTTTTCGTGGCTAATAGCTCTTGGTGGTACAACACAAGTACAAAAATGATTTCAAAATCTGAAATTTGAAATAGTTAGAAACAAGCCTAGCTTACACTATGTTGCCAGGCTTGCGAAACTGAAAAAGAGGAATTGACCGTTTCCCTCTAAATGTGCTACAAGAATTATAATTTATAATTTTATATGTTATAATAGTTTCATGATAGGTTTTCGCTGATCTGCTGTTGCGGTCCCTATATTTATAGTATATATTTAGGCGCATGATGTTCATATGATACCGATAAAACATAGTTTTCCAAATACAAGTTTTATGTATAGGCGACAGTGGCGTAACGTTGCCTGTTTTGGCGCCCCCTGTTGGCGCCCCCTCCCTTTTGGTGCCCCTCCCCTAAAATTGAACAAATTAGGTATTTTAAAAGGATACCCCGGTAAAATCTCTAAAAAAATGTGTATCTAAGTGCAAAACGTGCAGTTTTGCTAGTATTTTTTTGTAGACTTTAGTTAAGTTTTCATAATTGGCCCACATTCAAACGACTGATGTGGCGCCCCCCTAAGACGCTGCCCCTGCACTCGGGTCAGGGGGCCCTTCGTTACGCCCTGTAGCGAACTGATCTAGGCGGCGCTCAGCCTGTCATCCGTATATGTCACCGATCCGTTTAGGACACTGAAGCAGGTAAATAAAAAGTTTAGTTGTCTACTTGATGAATTAGCATAATAAATTCAACGAGTTCCGAGTTAGACTGAAAGATCAATAGAACAGTACGAAGGTGCAGATTATTAATGCGACATTGACCTGGAATAAATGAGTTACCATATCACGGCTAAGACAAGAGCAAGTACCACACATAAAGAAAGAAAGAGAGAGAGAGACGGCTCTCTGGCAAATTTGAGTATTTAATTTATCTGCTGTAAATTCGCACTAACTATAATTCAATTAAATTCGCAATACGAATTTTCCTCTAAAATTTCCGCATTTAAAAAAAAACTGTAGTTGTATTCACGATATCATAGTTGTTTTTGTTGGAGGAATATTGCCAAACACATACCTTGCTCCCCAACACGTACGTGTTCTGTTAGTGGACAACGTGGTACTGACCAAGACGCGAAGGGTCTGAAATGACTCGAGATTGCTGCAATGCTGCGTGTTTCCCACAGCGCAGTTTACCAATTTTCTGCGCATTTATTGGCGAATTAACAGCCCTAACAAATTAAAACTTGAAGTAGTAAAGCTGCGAATGTTCGCGTATTTTTTAAGAACTCTAAATGCGCCGTATTTGACGAATATTTGTTCTCCGGCCTTGGTCCAAATAAGAAATTAAAAACCTGTTTAACTTAGAAATAACGGTTAAGATGAGAAGAAATGTAGAGTTGACGACTGAGGCACAGCTCAATGATTACCACTGCAACATTCTGCTGCTGGTTGCATAATGGGGCTAATGGAAACGGCCTCGTCTCTACTCCTCTAATCCGGTATAACGGATAGACCTGGACCGGATACCATGTACTGGTAAGGAAACCTGGCAGTGGTGGACAGGGTTATACACCCTCCGGCGTAATTCCTCCTGCTACCACATACTTCGCTCGGAGGTATATGTTGGTGAAGTCTACGTTACATTGTGCTCATTTTGGGTTCATCACTGGTGCTGTAAATAGCCGCACTATCTGACCCATTACAGCCTACCGACTTAGAACGATTGTCTTCCCTCTCGAGGTAGTTTAAAGGAGTCTGTTCATGACCATTATTATTATCTGGATCTTCTCAATGGCTGCACCAGCAATATCTTTAGCTACAAGTCTGATTTGTGTTTTCCTAATAGCGCTACCGATCCTCTCTACAGTTTATTCAAACCCAGATCGGCCCTTTTTATTTAAGCTGTGCTAAATAATTCAGCAGGTGCCACTTGTCTCATCACAGTTTTCAACTTGGTTTTACTCTTGTGGCTTATCACAAAAGATGAAGCACAAATCCAAACAGTTTCAGTTAACTTAAAGATTGAAAACCTTTTCCTTCTTGTCTGGACCTCTTTCATTGCATGCATGACTCCGTTTGTGATATTTACCATTCCTTAAAGGCAAAGGAATTCAAGTGTCCCCCTGCTAGGGACCTCATGCTTATCACTTTTTATATCTTAAGTCTGCGCAACCCAATATTGTACACCAGAACAAATAGGAGATTTGGAAAGTACGTAAAGATCTGCAAGGAGGACAATTTTGTAGGAGTACGGCCAATAGAATCGGAACTGGGAATTCTTCTTCCAATTCTAATGGCGTTACACCATTTAACTGGGTCCCCGACGTCAGCATCTCTCTCCGCCGAATCACAAAAACGACTCCCTCAAGTAATCATCCCAGCTGCAAACAAAACTGCCACAATGTTAATGGATCAGGCAATATACTTTGAGAATCTATCAATCAAGAATCTAAAACTAAGATGAACACGTTACCAGGAAAACTGTCCAAACCTATTGTGATAGTAACGCCAAACAAATAAAAATAAAAAAAAAATGCTCTGCCTTTTCTTGATTTTTTTTTGATGAATTTTAGAGTATTGTAGGTACATATCAGCATTCAGAATGTATATTATATGCTGTTTAAAATAGTTATTCTATATTTTTCTGCATTCGAATTGGTCTCATTGACTCTGTAAGATTTCATCAAAATCGAAAAACAATTTAAAACTTTACTGCTTTGCAAAGATTCTTACTTATACTCGGAAATTAAACTGTCAAAAACTCCTGTGCTTATTTTCAATGTCATTGAGAGACTGTGGAGCTTGCTCACTTGAACCAAGAATACGTTTCCCTTTCGTCTGTCTCCTACCCAAGAAACCTACTAAATAATTCCCACCATTCGGTGTCACAGGTCGACGGCGCTAACTACGTTAACTTTAAACCAAAAGAACCACGTCCTACGTCTTAGAACAGCCATCCAAAATTAAATGTTATAGCTATATATAGAGCGTTGATGTCCTCTTTGTTTGATAACTGATTCTCGGTGGACTATGAGTGAGCATGCCAAGAGTGAACATTAACAAACTTAATTTTCTTGCAACCGCGATGTTTCAAGTGATTCGGAGAATTGTGAATTAACCAATTAATGGACACAGTCCCTACACAAAAAAATTTTCTGAAAACATATATCACCCAGCTAATGGACAAACAATGATCTGAAAATTCCTGAAATACAACAAATGCAAACTAAAAACAAAAGACTTCCATGATAGATCGTACTCTCCTTGAAGTGCCATTAATAAGTTCTGATGAACGTTTTTGATGTTGTAAAATTTGTTTTAATAGATATATCATAGGTGCACAACTTTTCAATACATTTTCGATCCATCTATTGAACCAAAAGAGGTTTTATGGTTTCTACTTTTCTGGTGGTTCTTAATTGAAACAGCCTTAGATTTAGTGTTCAAACATAGTATTATACAGTTATACACATGACCACGGTACGACAACCATAGTCATGATACATATTAAAAAGCTGGAAGTGAATTAAACGGGAATTCCGTATATCCATTTTATTGGCCAGAATAATTAATGGCTAAAATATTAATAGATATTTATGATGAGCGAGCATATAACTGCATATCATTAATACGTCTTTTTATTTTCCTACGCCAGATCAGGAGGAACGAATGGATAGGCATGTTCGAGAACGTGGAATACTAAAATAAATAATTGCTGAATGTTCATTTTGAGACGATTCTTCTTACAAAGTAAGTCAGGAAAATGTTGCTCAGTTCGTATACGGCGAATCCCGTAATCAATTTTTCCAGAACCACCACGAAAAACCACTCGCCAAGTGGCCAGAGTGCAGAATGGTAAGTGGCTATGAACAAGTGGCAGAGTGGCAATGGCTATGAAACCTGCAATGTTTTCATTTAAACAGCCGAATTTGCTTTGAAATATTAATCGAGTATTACCGTGCCCGAACAAATGTCAAATTAACTTTGTGTAACCTTTATCGTAAATAAACGCGTACGTCCCAAATTCATTGTTCATTACATTTGACGGATGAAACGTGCCTCAATCGGAAAGCGTCGAGTCTAGGGTGCAAGGCTCGCGTCTAGCCCAAGGGTTACAAGGCCGACGATCTAAATAAAGTTATAGGTTGCAATACAAAGATTTATCCACGTACCAGACCTCTGCGTGGCATTCGTTTTTTATTCTTATTTTGTTTCTCCATCCGGGAAAGAGAACCATTATAACTATTACCAAACTATGCTACCCTTCAGCGACACTACGCGAACGTGGAGGTACCATTTAGTTAACATTCACGATTAGATCTTCGTCATAATCGTGAAGCTGCTACCTTACGCTAAATCCAAGAAAATGACCAATAGTTGATTTGTTTACTTCTTCAGGTAACAGAGAAGGATTTGCTCAACCACTTGACGGATGTCAGAAATCTGTACTGAACTGTAACAGTCCCCTCTACCGAATCAACTTCATATTGTGGTAACCATTATTCAGACTAACTCCGATGTTTACCCAATACACAGGTATACCATTTTGAGTTACACTAGAAATAATTTCCTGAGACAGCTGTGTAGATCCAAAAAGATTCCACCAGTATTTGCTGTTATTAACAATTAATGACACATAATGTGTTTCCGAGCATTTGCTCATTTAACATTGTGTAGTTCATTGCAATTTGTTAGTGTATATTAGTAAAGTAGAACAGCGATTAAATCTTTGTCAGGACTATGGTGAGACTTTTTCAACACCAGGATTTGCCTGCTCAATGAACTAAACTGGAGGGAAGTTTACTGATGGCATGAAGTCCCGGGCTACCTGACGCCTGTAACCCTAGGGCTAGACCGACGACCCTTGCAACCTCAGACACACGCCGTCCGCTTGAGGCACGATTCATCGTCAAATGTAGGAACAATGGAATTTTGGACGGTAAACGCTATATTTACGATAAAGTTAAACACAAATTTAATTGACCATTTGTTCGTGCACGTAATACTCGATTAAATATTTTCAAAGCAAATCGAGCTGCTTTAAATGAAACATTGCAGTTCATAGCCACTCTGCCACTCTGCCACTTTTTCATAGCCACTCTACCTTCTCCACTCTGCCACTTTCGAGCTGTTTTCCGTGTCGAGTCTGGAACAAATGAGTACGGAATCGCCCGAAAAGCGAACTGAGCAACATTTCCCTCCACTAACTTTGTAAGAAGAATCGTTCCACACAATGAACATCACAATTACTTTTACTTTTAGTATCCCACTGATACTCGAACTTGCCCCTAACCATTCGTTCCTCCATGATCGGTCGTAGGAAAAATAAAAAGACGTATTAAGATATGCAGTTTATATGCTCGCTCATCATAAGTATCTATTAATATTTTAGCCATAAAATTCTGGGCCATAAAATGGATATAACGGAAATGTTCCCGTTTAATTCACTTCCTTCCACTTTTTAATTATGATCATGACTATGGTTGTCTACGCGTGGTCAAGTGTAACTGTATAATACTAGTTGAAAACACTAAATCTAAGGGCTGTTTCAATTAAGAACCACCAGAAAAGTAGAAACCATATAACCTCTTTTGGTTCAATAGATGGATCGAAATTTATTGAACTAGTGTTCACATATGATAGATCTATTCACAAACAAATTTACAACATCAAAAACGTCATCAAGAACTATTAACGGGCACGTCAGAGAGTACGATATATCATGGAATGTTCTTTTTGTTCTTTAAGTTTGCATTTGTTGGTATTTCAGGAATTTTTCAGATCATAGTTTGTCCATTCCGGGTTGAAATATGTTTTCAGAAAATTATTTGAGTAAGAACTGTTGTCCCTTAAATTTAATTCCCAATTCTTCCAATACTGAAAACAATAGCGGTTTTCCAATAAATCCAACATATTGTTAATGTTCACTCATTGAATGGCATTCACTCATAGTCCACCGAATTCAGCTTACAACAAAGAGGACACAAAGCTATAATTACTTATTACATTTAATTTTGAAGGCGTTCTACAGACGTAGACAGGTACCTCTTTTAGTTAAAGTAACGTAGTGTGCGCCTTCGACCTGCTGACCACCGAATGAGAATTAATTTAAGTAGGTTTTCTAGGAGTAGAGACAGAAAAAGGAACGTATTCTTAGTCAAGTGAGCAACTTCCACAGTCTCAATGACATGACAATAAGAACAGGAGTTTTTTGACAGTTTTTAATTTCCTGAGTAAAAGTAAGAATTTTGCAAAGCAGTAAAAAGTATTAAATGTTTTTCGATTTTGATGAAACTTCAGAGTCAAGGAGACTATTCCGATTGCAGAAAATCTAAGAAACTTTTTTAAAACAGCCATATAATTCCATTCTGAATTCAGATATTACCTACAATAATCATAAAATTCATCAAAAAAATCCTGAAAGCAGAAGCAATTTTTGATTATTTTATTTTTTTTGCGCTACTATCACAATAGGATTTGACAGTTTTACCAAAAGGACACTTGTTCATCATAGTTTAAGATTCTGATTGATAGGATTCTCAAAAGTTAATTGCCTGATCCATAACACTTGTGGCTTCTGTTGCAGCTGAAGATTACTTGAGGACGTCGTTTTTTGTTGTTTCGCGGAGAGAGATGCTGAACGTCGGGCCCAGTTACTGGTGTAACGCCATTATAAAGAATTGGAAGCAGAATTACCAGTTCCGATTCTTTGGCCGATACGCCCACAAAATATGATCCACCTGCCAATCATTAACGTACTTTCCAAATCTCCTATTTGTTATGGTGTACAATATGGGTTGCCGCAGACGTTAAGATATAAAAAGTGAAAAGCCATGAGGTCCCATAGCAGGGGACACTTTGAATTCCTTTGCCTTTAAGAATGGTAAATATCACAAACGAGTCCGACTGCCAAATGACAGTCCCAGACAAGAAAAAAATGGTTATCAATCCCATTAAGTTAACTGAACTGTTGGATTGAGCGTCATCTTTTGTCGATAAGCCACCAAGAGTAAAACCAAGTTGAAAACTGTGATGAGAACCAGTGGCACCTACAGCTGCATTATTAGCACACCCTAAATAAAAGGGCAGCGATCTTGTTTGAATAAATAGTAAAGAGAGGCATCGACGCTATTAGGAACAGCACACAAAAATCAGACTGTAGCCTAAAGATATTGCTGGTGCACCAGTGAGAAGATCCAGATAATAATAATGGCTACAAGAACAACCTCCTTGGAAACTACTCGTGAAGGAAGACAATCGTCTAAGTTCGTAGGCTGTAAATGGTCAGGATAGTGAGGCTATTTACAGCACCATGAGAACCCAAAATGACACACATGTAACAGTAGAACTTCCCCCAAAAAATACTCCCGAGCGAAGGAATGGTACAGAGAATAACCGCCAGAGGGTGTAATAACAATCACAACCACTGCCAGTTTTTCCTTACCATTACAATGGGATATCCGTTCCCATTCCCGATCGCGTTTATACCGGATAGAGGAGTAGAAGACGAGGCCGATTTTCCCATTGACCCCATTAATTGCAACCAGCAGGCAGAATGTGCCATTATCCACTTGAGCTGTGCTCACGTCAACTCTAAACATTTCCTTCTCATCTTAAACTTCATCTTCCTAAAAGTTAAACCAGGTTTTTATTTTCTCATTTACCCAAGCCGGAGAAACAATAATCGTCAAAAAAATACGGCGCATTTGAGTTCTTAAAAAATACGCGAACAATTCGCCAATTTACCACTTCAAGTTTTAGATTTTAGGCAGTAAATCGGCCATAAATGCGCAAAAATTCGGTAAAACTGCGGGCTGTGAGAAACACCAGCATTGCAGCAATCTCGAGTCTATTTCAGTAACCCCCTCGAGTCTTGGTCAGTAACCCACTCAAGTCACTAACCATAACCACGAACGGTTGCGGGAAGCAAATGTTATTGTTTAGGCATATTCCACCATACAAAACCACCTAAATAACTACGTGAAACAACTACAGTTTTTTTTAAATGCGACATATCAGAGAAAAATTCGTATGCAATTATAAATTCGAATTAAATACGATTAGTGCGAATTTCACAGCAGATAAATTAAATTAATCAAATTGCCAGAGAAGCAGTCGCTTCTCTCTTTTCTTTCTGATGTTAGGTACCTGAGCTCTTGTCTTAGCCGTAATATGTACTCATTTTCATCCAGGTCAATGTTCGTAACATAAATCTGCCACCTCGTACTGTTCTTTGATCATCAGTCTAACTCGGTAACTCGCTGAATTTATATGCTAATTTCAACAAGTAGAATCACTAACTTTTTATTACCTGGCTACATATGTTCCTAAACGATCGGAGACATATACGGAAAGACAGCTGAGCGCCGCCTAGTTCAATCTCGCCTACCAGTGGCGTACCCGAAAGCCCCGCTGACCCCCGCTGTGCAGGGGGCGCCCGTCTTAGGGGGGCGCCCCAAATCGTCGTTTGAATGTGGGGCCAATTATGTAAACCTTAACTAAAGTACTACTACTAGCAAAACTGCACGGTTTCACTAATTAACACACTTTTTTAGAGATTTTACCTGGGTCACCTTTAAAATCACCTAATTTGTTCAATTTTAGGAGGGGGCACCAAAGGGAGGGGGCGCCCAACAGGGGGGCGCCAACAGGCAACGTTTATACGCCACTGTCCCTATACATAAACCTTGGTATTGGAAACTATCGTTTTATCGTACTCTCTTGAACATCATGCGCCTAATATAACTATAACTATATAAGGAACCCCGCACTTACAGCCGATCAGCGAAACACTATCATGAACTATCATAACATATAAATATAAATATAATTCTGTAGCACATTTAGAGAAACGGTCAATTTCCTCTTTCATTCCCCAAACCCTTCAACTTAGAAGCTAGGCCTTGTTTCTAAACTAATTTCAAAATCATAATTTGCAAATCAACTTTTTTTGTAACTTGAGTTGTACACCAAGCATCAAATAGCCACGAAATAATTTTATTAAGAAAAAAACTAGGTATCAGACGTGAAATAAAAATTAAAAATACAGCATGGACAAATGGGTAACAATAAATATTTTAACTTGTACACTATTAATTGTTTTGAAATATAAACATCGTAATGAAGCTGCGAAGCATTAAAACAATTCGCGCCTTTTTATTAATACCAATTCACGTTGATAAAATGATTGACCCGACGATGTTTTAGGAATAAATGTCCCCCAGCCTCCTTCAACCCAAAAACCTACCACCTGCCGGCTACGCTAGATGATCGATTTTCCAACAGCGCATTTGCCACGCCGCGCGCTCCACTCAAGTTCACCTTTCGCACCTGCATTAGCCTCGTAGTCATGACAACAACTATTGATTATTTTACTTTTGCAAAGTTAAAAGGCTGCGATCTTTTATTAGCCCAAAATCAAAACTTTTCGGTTTAATTCAGAATCTAAGTTTGTCCCAAATTTTGCTCGTGGGGAGCTAACTTTAAAATTTACAAGACGGAATCTTGCTTAAAAACCGGAAGGTTCTATGTATTTAAACTTTTTTGAGATAAACCACCCAGCCGGTAGGGTTTGGCTGGTATCCGTATACTTATAGCCTACCGCAGTTTTAAAAAGAATTTGCAACTTTCAATTTAAAACGCTCAACTTTACAAACCATAATCGCCACGCATCATGTCACTTCAATTAAAATATTCTAAAACAAAGTAAGAATTTTGCCAACAGGAAAGGGGAACCCTTGGATGTCGTGAACACCGATCTTCACCCTAATATCGACTTTTAAACTTCAGCACCCCCCCCCATCTGCTTTTCTTCCTGAAAATATTAACTCTCGCTCTCTCGCGTTCACACTCGAACGCTGCCAAATTAAATAGAGCATGGCGCTACAACGCGCGCACTAGCAGTCTTATAATTTACTGGATGGGTGGTGCTCAGCTAGCCTGTTCATACCACTGTCATTCCCGCCTACTCTCAAGTATTCGCTATTTTAATTTTTTATGAACATTATACTTATACTTGGAATCCTCAATAAATTGTAAATTATAACATAAACTATTGTATGATCTAGCTTTTCTTTTACGCAAATCTCGAAAAAATGAATTGTGTATTTTTTTTCTCATGCACATCACAAATCATCATGCAGGCTAGTAAAAAATTTATATAACACTATCTAATTGAACTTGTGTTTCTAAGCTTAAAGTGCCAAACATCAAACGAGCGCAACATTTTATTGTCAAATTATACTTATAGCACGCGTATATTTGGCAGATAATTTGATGATTTTGTAAATTATAAAAACCGATTTTGTTAGTTTGGAGGAGCATCACGGCTTCTCGACAGCACAGTTACAAATACAAAATGAAACTAGGCAAATGTATAACAAAAATGGGAAATAATACGGACATGTCACCTAACGTTCGGCACTTACTGCCTTATACGAAGGATAACAAAATCGTTCTCAAACTCACGCTCGGCCTTACTCGAGATCTGAAATTTTAAAACTACCAAGACGCGCGCCGAGTTAAACTCGTCGACGACGTGATCACTGGATTTTGAAACAAATATTTTACGGCCAATCGCACCCGTTTTGGTTTACAGAAGATTACCTGACACGCCAGTTTCCCTGTGCGCTCTTTTCAGCGCTTCTTGAACAGGAAAGTAAAATTACGTGGAGAGAACCTATAGAAGCAAACAACATCTTATACTATACTATAGCAAGCTAGGTTTTAGTAGGTTTTATAAACCTACCAAGACGCGCGCCGAGTTCAAAGTTGGACTCGTCTGACGGTCCTGATTTGAAACAAATTTTTACGAGTATCACCCGTTAAACTTAACAGGTTAGGTAGATGATAATCTTTAAATTCTATGAAGTATATATAGTTCGTGCCGCTATCATTTTACTTTTAGTCGACTTGATCGCACATTCATGGTGTAACGTTGCTGTAAGCGCTTAACGGGTGAACTTGTAAAATATCTATTCCATATATCAGACCGTCGACGAGTCCACCTCGCGCACGTCCTGGTACTGGTAGGGTTGTAAAACCTCCACTTGTGCGCCCCCCCTGATCCTATCCCCTAGTTGACGCCCCTCCCTAAAATTAAAACAAATAGGTGATTTTTAGAGATACGGCCGTAAGAATCTCTAAAAAAGTGTGATTTTCCAAGAGCAAAACGCGCAGTTTTATGGCTAGTACATAGTAGTAAGTTTTTCAAAATTGTCCTTGTAACGTCGCAGCAAATTCTACAGCAAACAGGTTTTTTGATTGACTGCATCAACAAATGTTTGATGTTGGGAAAATCTTTTTCACATTTAAAGAGTACATTTCCTCTGCAATTAATAATTTAAAAAATCATTTTTTGTCGGTAAATCCAGTTTTTATATAACTATAGTTACTGGCTCTTGGCCCAGCGCGCGCTACTTCGTATGCAATTGCCGTCGTAGCACTTGCTGTCGTAGCACTTGCCGTCGGGGTCCATTACGAGAAGCAAAAGCGCGCGCGCTAACTTCGACGAAATTTAGACGAGTATCATACGACAAGTTTATAATAATATAAGGTTACCTAGGGGATCTCAGGCTATCATTTCATTTACTTAGTTAGAGGCGGTCCGTGTAAGTCCATTACACTGTGCTTTCCGCAAACACATAAGAATTTCGTGGCTGTGGTTTGCAATGCGCCTAGTCCTAAACTGGAATGATTCTTCGAATTTCCCGCTGATTTAACCACTTTTCCGTCTTGGTAGATCCCAAACACAAGGAAATTTTCCTCTGGTTGGTAATATACTCAATGAGAAGTATAGTGTATAGGCTATGCCGCTACTAGTTAGCTCTTTCTATCCCCTGCTACACGGCATGAAACAGGGATTGGCTATTAGAGGCGGTCGCGTGTCGGCCTTACACTGTGCTTTCCAGCAATACTCATAAGTATTTCCGTGCTATGGTTGCCATGCGCTAGACTACTGAAAATCTTTCTTCGGAATTTCGCTGATTGTACAACTTTCGTCTTGGTAGATTCCAAACACAAGGAATTTCCTTCTGGTTGGGAATATACTCAATGATGGAAGTAAGTGTATTGGCTATGCCCCGCATAACTATTTACTCTTTCAAGTCCCAGCTAAACACGCATGTAAACAGGATTGGTCAGTTAGTAGCGGTCCGTGTAGGCCTTTACCAACTGTGCTTTCAGCATACTCATAGAATCTAGAGATTCGGCGAATTACAGGCGACGCCCGGCCAGTAAAAATTATGTTACAGCAAAAAGACACGTATTTTGCCATCTTGCAAGTTGCCCCATTTTCATCACTATAATCCAACTTTGAAATCTACAATATCAACTCCGATATCCACAAATTTTTGGACAGTTAAGGAAAGCTTTAATTTGAAGTTCTTTACCAATATTTCAAATTGATCTTATTCAAAAACCGAGATATGACAGAACAATAAGACATAAAATCAACGAATTTCCGTCAATTACGCGACTTTTACACCTACTTTGCTCCAAAAGCCGCGCACCATCAATATGTCACATAGGCGAAACTCACTAATCTTTCAAAAAGGTATAACAAATTTGGTACTGTGAAAAAATCCTCACAGTCTCTAAATTAGAAAAACGATCATGGTACAAAAATTTTGAAAATCCAGCAAGTTTATTTTTCATCGTGCACCCCTGGATTAAGAATGAAGACAAAATTTGTTACGTTAATCGTACATGGGCGCGTTTTGCGTAGCTCCGCTACATTTCGTTGAAGGCCGCGAACGACCTTAAGTTATCCACAAAACATAATGACTAGAACATTTCTTTGCCTTTAAGACTACCTTGTAAGAAGAGTTAGGTTTCGTCCTCAAAATGAACCTCAGCAATAACTTTACCTTTAGCGTTTCCAGTAAACATGGATTTCAGTCTCTCACCATTCGATGATCCATGATGCGCCTTTTCGTTATTAGAAATATGAAATGGTGTTATTTCGAATATCATTGATCATGACCAAAAAGTGTTCAACGACACCAATCAATAAAATTCCGCCGTTAAATAAAAATGGTCGCGCCGCCCCAATAAGATGTTTCATGGCGGAAGCTACCGCAGGCCAAATAATAATAGTAAATATGTGAATAGTAGTGCTGTTTCCTTCCATTGGCAATAGTTACAACTTTGAGCTTGTAAAACTAACAGTAAATACGTTTCAAAAACTAATCTATCTGTGCTTTCTGCTTAGGTAATGGAGTTAACAATGCAATATAATCGTAATCAATTCCGTGCAACATCTTTATTCAGAAACACAATGTAACATACACGCGAGCTGCGTCTGTGTCATAATAAAGTCAACATAAAGCAACAACAATAACACCAACGAGAAACGGAACAAACCTAAAATATCCCCAATTGCAATCACCAACCATATGGTCTGAGGTGTGATAATAATAGGATAATGTTTTTGGTGGATCTGGGGTTTGAGACGTCTTAACAAGTTGGGGAAGTTGGCCCGATGGAGGATGGTTTGCGAGTACTTACATTTAAATGCATACTCCTTTATCTAACAATCGTGCATTTAACTCTTCGTTAAACCCACAATTTAACTGTCGGTTAAACGGGAGTTGGGTTTAGATAAGTCACCTGGTATGTGATTTTACCGTTAGTAGGCTGAGTCTGAACAAAAGAGAGACCAATATTTTAATCAAATTAAATTTAAATGTAGATAATGTCAATCAGCTATTTTCTAGCATAATCATTAGCTAAAAGTACACATTTGATTTCCTCACTCACTGTACAGTTATAAAACTCGAGGTATTATAAATAACTACATTAACAATTTACATTTACATGCAATAAATAAAAATAAAAATTACTAAAAATGTAATATATAACATTGATTAAAAACTAAAAACTACAAGGACAGCAACATAAATGTTGTCATATGTCACATAATACTTGAACACTCAAACATGTGCTTACACTAACAAAGACGTTTAATCATTAATTATTTAAACTATGTCTGGTATTTTTTTTTTTGTTCTTTTTTTTTTATTTTTTTTGTTTTTTTTTTTTTTTTTTCTTTTACCCCTTAAAATAAATGGTCTGATAGAAACAATAAAAATAAGCGGTCACGTTCTTATATCTGTTGCAATAACTAAGAAACTATTTTTAAGTATCAAGGAGTCGCGAGGCAACTCATAATCCTGAAAAATGAACCTCTCACTTCATTTCAAAACAAGATTTACTTCGCATTATAACCCGCGAACACACGGTGATGTCCACCTCATGATTCAGACTCCATCTGCGCACTTTCTTCAATTCGTTCCTTGTTGAAGGAGTTGAATTTTTCAGCTATGTACTGCCGAGCGCTGCCCAGGTTCTCACAGCCGTGAAGGCGGCATCCGATTCTCCAACGACTGAAAGAAGATATGTAGAACTAGAGATGATTGTGAAGGAAAGATTCAAGGTTAAATAGAGATTTAGAGCGAAATATATATTTTTCGAGTTCCGTGGACTCAATTACATTAACTGAGCTGGAAACTTTACACGGAGGTCAACTAATTGAAAATATAATGTACCATAATAAAACATCACATAGCACTATACAATTTCAAGTTAAACACCGTTCGTCTTCACCAGAGAACTGAGACACATCGTTAGTGTTTCCTAGCGTTGTCTCCATATCTCATTGACATTCTCTATTTGTGAGTCCCCAAACACGCCCCGTTGTTGCTCCAATATATATCGTAGCTGTTTACTGCAGGGAGATAAATTAATGTTTTTTTAAACTCCTCGCCATTCATTTCAATCAAATAAAGCTTCATATCTACAATTGTATTTAACCAATTTGTCAACATGTACGAAAATATATAATTATATTAACTTTTTACCCTTTTCAGAATAGAAAGTTTGACGGATCCTGAAGGCGATCGTCAGTTTCTCTATCTTATTCCTCCAGATAATTGATCTCAGAGAGTCCCCAGATTATCAGCGTGGACAGTTCCTCCCGCAGATTACTCTTTTTAGCGGTCTCCAGCCTACTAACAGCTGTGAGGGGAGAATTTCCAACTGCTAGTTCACTTCACTCTCAGTCCCACCAGTCCCGTTCACTACGTTTAACTTTCTCTGACTGGACCGGCCCAGAGACAGGGCATACTCCACGAGTTGGCTGGGGGAGGTGGAGTATGTAAACTCACCTCACCCCACACTCGTGGGAGTATGCCCTGTCTCTGGGCAGGTCCAAGTCAGAGAAGTACAACGTAGTGAACGGACTGGTGGACCTGAGAGTGAGTGAACCTAGCCATTGGACTTCTCCCCTCACCAGCCTGTTACTAGCTGGAGACCGCTAAACAGAGTAATCTGCGGGAAACGTCCACTGCTGATAACTCCTGTGACTCTCTGAGATCAAATACGGGAGAAAAAGATAGAGAAACTGAACGAACTGCCGTCAGGGATCCTCAACCTTTCCTATGCTAAAGGTACAAACATAATATAATATATATTTTGTACATGTTGACAAATTGTATAAATACATTGTAGATATGAATGCATATTGATTGAAATGAATTGGCGATGAGTTTAAAAACAATAATTTATCTCCCTGCAGATAAACACTACGATTAAATAATTGGAGCAACAACGTGCCGAGTTTTGGGACTCCAAATAGACCGACTGTCAACTTAATACTGGACAACGCTAGAACACTATTGAGTGAGTCTCATCTCGGTGAGAAAACGGTGTTTTTTAAACTTGAAGATCTGATAGTGATATGTGATGTTTTATTATTGTACATTATATTTTCAAATAGTTGCCTCCGTGTAAAAGTTTCCAGCTCAGATAATGTAATTGGAGCTCCACTAAAAATATACTTTCGCCTCTAACTCTCTAATCTAACCTTGAATCTTTCCTTCACAATTCATCTCTAGTTCTAAAATATCTTCTTTCAGTCCGTTGGAGACTCGGATGCCCGCACTTCACGGCTGGAGAACCTGGGCAGCGCTCGGCAGTACATAGCTGACAAAATACAACTCCTTAACAAGGAACGATTGAAGAAATGCCGCAGCTGGAGTCTGAATCATGATGTGGACATCACTGGTGTACGCGGGGTTCAAAATTCGAGTAAATCTTGTTTTGAAATGAAGTGAGATGTTCATTATCATGATTATGAGTTGCCTCGCGAATCCTTGATACTTAAAATAGTTTCTTAGTTATTGCAACAGAAATAAGACCGTGACCGCTTATTTTCATTAGTTTCATATCAGACATTTATTTTAAGTAAATACCAGACATAGTTTAAATAATTAATGATTAACACGTTTTTACGTGTAAGCACATAGTTTGATGTTTTCAGTATTTTGTGACATCTGACAACCATTTTTTGTTGCTCCGCCTTGTAGGTTTTAGTTTTTTTTAATCCATGTAATATTACATTTTTAGTAAATTTTTATTTTTATTTATTGCATTAAGTAAATTGTTAATGTTAGTTATTTAATAATACCCAGTTTTATAACTTACAGTACGTGTAGGAAATCAAATGTTTTACTTTTAGCTAATGAGTATGCTAGAAAATAGCTGATTGACAAATCAACATATAAATATAATTTGCTTAAAATATTGGTCTTTCTTTTGTTCAACTCAGCTATAAACGGTAAAATCAATACCAGTGACCAATCCTCAACCAACTCCCGTTTAACCGACATTAAAATTGTGGTTAAAGAAGAGATAAACGCACGATTGTGAGATAACCTTAGTTTGCATTTTAAATGTCAGTACTCCGCGAACCATCCATCCGCCACTTCCCACTGTTAAACGTCAACCCCCGCACCCACCAACCATTATCCCTATTATTCGCACACCATCATACATAATGGGGGGTGATTGCAATTTGGGATATTTGGTTTGTTCCGTTCTCTGTCCTGGTGTAATTGTGTTGCTTTTAAGTTGACTTTATTATTACAACAGACAGCAGCTCGCGTGGATGTACATGTTTTCTGAAATAAAGATGTTGCACGGAATTCGGGGAAAAATTTTTTTTGCATTTTAACCCCCTTTTTCCTAATGCAGAAAGCACAGATAGATTAGTTTTTGAACAGTAATTACTGTTAGTTTTACAAAGCTCAAAGTTGTACATAATGCCAATGGAAAGAAAACAGCACACTATTACATATTAGTATTTTGCATGCGGTAGCATCCGCCATGAAACATCATTATTGGGGCGCAGACCATTTTTTAACGGCGAATTTTTATTGATTGGCCTGTCGTTGAACAATTTTTGGTCATGATCAATGATATCGAAATAACACACTTTCATATTTCTAAGTAAACGAAAGCATCATGGATCATCGAATGGAGAGAGCTGAATCCATGTTTACTGGAAACGCTAAAAGTAAAGTTATTGCTGAGGTTCATTTTGAGGACGAACCTAACTCTTCTTACAAGGTTAGTCAATAAAGGCAAAGCAAATGTCTCTAGTCATTATGTTTTGTGGATAACTTAAGGTCGTCGCTGCTTCAACGAAATCGTAGCGGAGCTACGCAAAACGCGCCATGTACGATATAAGTATAACAAATTTGCTCTTCAATCTTATCCAGGGGTGCACGATAAAAAATAAACTTGCTCGGATTTTCAAAATTTTTGTACCATGATCGTTTTCTAATTCTAGAGACTGTGAGAATTTTCACAGTACCAAATTTGTTATACCTTTTTGAAAAGATTAGTGAGTTTCGCCTATGTGCCATATTTGATGGTGCGCGGCTTTTGGAGCAAAAGTAGGTGTAAAAGTCGCGTAATTTGACGAAATTCGTTGATTTATGTCATATTGTTCTGTCATATCTCCGGTTTCTTGAATAAGATCAATTTGAAAATTGGTAAAGACCTTCAAATAAAGCTTTCATAACTGTCCAAAAAATTTGGTGGATATCGGAGTTGATATTGTAGATTTAAAGTTGATATAGTGATGAAAATGGGGCAACTGCAAGATGGGCAAAGCTTGGTTAAAATACATATTTTTTAGCCTGTCACTCAGTTTTTACCGGAACTCTAGGGCGCTATCGAGACCTGTCAAATCTCGCCCCCGAACCTCCTATATATATAGAATAACAATTAAATACTAAGCCAGGGGATGAAAAGTAAATTATGACGGGGATTGCCAATACTTAATATTTTTTGGACAACCTAGGGCACCTTCCTTTAAGTTTTATTGAGTAAAGCTTGTAAAATTACAACCTACCAGACCGCAAACGCCGAGCTAGGGGCATTGCAACCCGCGGTCCCGAAATATTATGGAAAAGAAATATTTACGAGTATCACCCGCTTAAAGTAGCTAACCATTTTTTCGTTTACAGGGACATTAGGAACAAACGGTAAGGGTACTAATACATTATTTTCAAGATTTGGTGATCACCAAAGAAAAGCCTTTTAAAAAAACCAAGACGAATGTACCCAGGAATCCGCAGAACATGTCACTACGATTGGGAACCAATCCCGGATTTTTATGGGGGCGGCTCAGGCCACTGTCCACCATCCGCCGTCTCTAGAATTAACATGTTGAATGACCACATAATTGCTTGAGTACCCCAAAATTACGTATGCACGTCTAAATTTCTTAAGTAAACGGGCCGCTTTTCTCATGCCCAAATTTGCTACGAAGTAGGGCGCGCGGCGCTTTTCTTCCTGCGGCAACATGACACTAGTTAAATAACGGACGGACAAAAATGTTTAAGACCCAAAATGCTACTTAAAGTAGCACGGCCGGCCCAGAAAACATTTACATGGTCAACAAAAAACCTGTAATGTAAAATAAGCTCGAACCTTACAAAAAATTTGAAAAACTTTAAATTATAACCAAAATGCGGTTAACCTGTAAACATCCTTTTAAAAGATTTTCCCATCCCTGAATGATGCCCATTTCTTCTAAAAATGTTTTGCGTAAGGATATGGCTGCGCCAACGTTAGGTTACAAGTACAGACGTTTTGGAAACTCTAAAGGTCCATATTAGGAATAATATTACTAAGTATCTACCCTAAAAACGCAGCCGTTTTGCTAGAACAAATCGACACTTTTATAGAAGTTTTAGCCCGATATATCCTTTTTAATAAAATACCAATTTAGCCTTAATTTAAGGGGGGCTCCGTAAAATATTGGTTAAGGGGCGCCGTCCAACATTGTAGGTTTATCGCGAACCTGAGTTACCAAAAACCTAAGCGCCGAAGTTGACCTTCGACGGTTCCTGATATATGGAACAAATTTTTCAATACAAACCCCTTACGCGCCAACAAGGCAACGTTTTAAACCAATACCAACCCTTTGCAATTTCATTTTTGCCGACAAGTTCCCACCTAAAAATTTTAAAAAAATGGGGGGCCACGAACTATTATACTTCCCCCAAAAATTTTAAAACGATTTTTCCCTCTGCCTAAAACCCAGCCCTTTTTGTTTAAACGGGGGGGATAACTTCGTAAAATATTTTTTTTTTTCCCAAAATAGACCGTCCCGAGAGTCCCAACTTTTAACCCGGGGGGCCCGGGCCTCCCCCCTGGCAGGTTTTTTAAACCCAACAAAAAAATAGCGCTAGTTAGTAAAAAAGGTTTTTTTGGTTTGCTTTTTTTGTTTTTCCCACGTAAAATTTTCCGTTTTAAAAGAAAAGCAAATTTGAAAAAAGGCGCACAGGGGGTGGCCCCTGGGGGAAAAGGGGAATCATCTGGGTTTTTAAACCCAAAAAAAAGGGGTGTTTTGCCCTAAAATATTTGTTTCAAAAAAATCCTGACAAAGACCGCGGACGAGTTTTTTTTTCTCGGGGGCCCCGCCCGTCCCTTGGGTAAGGGTTTTTTAAAAAAGGGGAAACAAAATCATTTTAATTTTCCTGCCAAACTGCAAAAAAGGGGGGTGGCTATAATTTTAAATTTAAAAAATTCGCCCCTTTAAAAGTTTTGGCGGGTTTTAAGCTTAGAACACAAAGGGCAATTTTTGTTTTTTTTATAAATATTTTTTTTTATGCCTGCCCGGGGGGATTATGCTTCCTTCCCCAAAATTGAATTTTCGAAAAGGGGTTTTAAAAAAGTTTGAAAATAATTATTTATAAGTTAATTAAAGTTTTTTAAAAAAAAATAGAGAATACTTGAGATTTTGGGGGGGGGGAATGGGGCAGTGGATGAACAGGCTATGAGCCCCCCAGTAAAAAATTATAACCTGCTAGTGCCCCGCGGGTTTGCGCAATGCACTATTTAATTGGGGGGGGGGTTCGAGCTGTAACGCGAGAGAGCCGGGGAATTTATATTTTTTTTAAAAAAAAAAAGGCCAAAAAAGGGGGGGGGGGGGGGGGGGGGGTGGGGGGGGGGGGTTTTTAAAATTGACCTTTTTTCAAAAAGGTTTAAAAAAAATCCCCCCCCCTTTTTTAAAGGGGGGGCCCACCGGGCCCCCCTTTCCGTTTCAAAAATTTCTTACTTTTTTTTTTGATATTTTTTTTAAATTGAAGTTGACTTTGATTTTGTGGGGGGAGTTTGGTTTGTCAAAATGAGGGCGTTTTAAAATGAAAGTGCAAAAAACCTTTTTTAAAAAAAATCCCCCGTAGGGCTTTATCGGTTACCCCCGAAACCCCCCGGGGTGGGGTTTACTCAAAAAAAAAAATAATATAACCCCCCCGGTTTTTTTAAAAAAAAAAAACAAGATTTTCCGTCTTGTAAAATTTAAAGTTAGCTCCCCCCCGAAGCAAAAATTTGGGACAACTTTTTTTTGGGAAAAAATTAAAAAACCCAAAAAAGTTTTTTATTTTGGGCTAAAAATAAAAGATCGCAGCCTTTTTTAAAATTTGCAAAAGAATACGGGGGTTTTTCATGACAAAATTATATAGGCTAAAAAAAAAACGTGGGCGAAGGTAAAAATTTATGAGACGGCCGCGGGAGGGGCCCCAAAAATGCGCTTTTAAAAAACGTCACCTCTGCGAGCCCGGGAGGGTGGGTAAAAATTTTTCTGGGTTTTAAGGGAGCGGGGGGGAAACCCTTTTTTTTCCTAAACATCGTCCCAAAGGTCATTTATTATCAAAAGTAATTTTTTTAATTTTTAAAAAAAGGCCAATTTTTTTTAAAATTTTGCAGCTACTACGATGTTTAATATTTCAAAACAAAAAAGTGTACAAGTTAAAATTTTAAAATTTTTAACCATTTGGGGCCCGGGGCCCCCTGCCTTTTAATTTTAATTTTAATTTTACGTCCCCGGGGGGAACCTATTTTTTTTTTAAATCAAAAATTTTTTTCGTGGGGCTATTTTTCTGCTTGTGGGACAACTAAAAAGTTTTAAAAAAGTGATTTTTCAAAATTAGAATTTTAACCCCGAATTGCCGCCCCCGGGGTTTTTTTCCCCTTTTTTTTGGGGGGGAAAAAAGTTTTTTTATTTCCAAAAATTTACTATAAATTTTTTTAAAAAGCCCAATTCAGCTCACTTCAATCTTTTGATTTAAAAATATTTATAAATTAGCAATCATCCAAAACGGGAAAAAAATCAATTTCCCCTTCCGTTTGAAACTTAAACTTTTATTGTAAATTTTTTTTTACCTGAGGACCCCGGCTTTAATGTTGGTAAAAAAAAAACTTAGGGCCTCCGAAGGGGATTAGGCGAAAAGGAACAAGGCCTTGAGCGCGGCCCCCAATAATTTAAAATTCATGAAATTTATTTAGCAAAGGTAAACTTTTACTCGTGTACACTCAATACACTAAAGCGTTGCCCCCGTACAAATTGGGCGTATTACCTAATAGTTAAAAAATATTATACATTACATGCATCATATAAATTAAAAACCAGTCGCGCCGCGCAAATTCAAGATCACCCGGCATCTATACATCACCATCTCCGCAAAGGCAATTCCTCTTCGCGCGCGCAACTTTTTCGTTGCTTTGGGGAAAAACGAACGGAAGCAAGGAAAACACGACATATATTTGACCCACCTACTGCAATCCCCAAATCCACGTTTTTCTGCAAAAAACGTCCAATTTTCCGTATTCCTTTTCACTATTGCCCTTTTTTTCAAAAGGGTGGTAAAAGGAAAAAAAATAGTTTAGAAACAAAGCTTTGCTTTTTCTAAGTTGCCCAAGCGTTGCGGGAAAAACTGAAAGAAGGGAATTGGCCTTTTTCCTCTAAATGTGCTACAAAAAAATTTATATTTATAATAGTTCATTGATAAGTGTTTCGGCTGATTTTGCTGTTTGCGGGGTCCCTTATATAGTTATAGTTATTTATTTAGGCGCCTGAAAAGTTCAAAAGGAAGTACCGATAAAAAAAGATAGTTTCCAAGTTTAATGTGTAGGCGGGTTACTGATTGGGCGGCGATCAGCCTGTCCATTCGTTTATAATGTCTCCGGAATTCGTTTAGGAAAAAAAACTGAAAAAACAGGGGTTTTAAAATTCAAAGTTTTTGGGATTTTTACTGTGAAATTAAAAATAAAAATTTTTGCGAGTTACCGAGTTTAGATTTTGGACTGAAGATCCAAAAAGAACAGTGTCAGTTTCGGAGGGGGCGGGATTTTTTTTACGAAACATTGACCCCCTTTGGGTTAAAATTTTAGTTACCATTTTTTTTCGGGCAAAGACAAAAGGCAGGGACCCCACAAATTTCCCAAGAGAAATAAAAAGAAAAGGAGAGAGAAGAGAGAAGGGACTTTGGCAAAATATTTGAGTATTTAAATTTACCCGCTGTTGGGGAAATTTGCCCTAAACGTATTATCGAATTAAAAATTTCCCCCGCCATTAGATTTTTCCTGAAATTTCCGCATTTAAATAAAAAAAACTGTAGTTGTTTCACGGAAAGTCAAAATTTGTTTTTGTATGGTGGAATATTGCCAAAAACACAAAAACCATGTGCTTTTCCCGCCACACGTTTTGGGGGGTTTTTGGTTAGCGACCTACGTGTGTTTAAGACCAAGACTCGAGGGGGTTATTTTACTGGAATAGGACTCGAGATTTGACAAGCTGCGTTGTTTCCAAGCCGCAGTTTTTTAATTAACCGAATTTTCTGCGCATTTATTGGCGATTTAACACAGCCCTAAAAAATTAAAAACTTGAAGAGTAAATTGGCGAATTGTTTTGCGCGTTATTTTTTTAGAACTCTAAAATGCGGGCCCCCTAATTTTTTGACGAAAAATTTTTTCTTCCGGCCTTGGGTTTCCCAAATGAGAAATTTTAAAACCTGGTTTAAATTTGAAGTTTGAACGTTTAGATGAAGAAGAAATGGGTTTTGAGTTGAGCTGACAAAAGCTCAAATGTCCACTGGCAAAATTTTTTCTGCCTGCCCCGGTTTTTGGGATTATGGGGCTCAATGGGACGGCCCCTTTTGTCTCTACTCCTCTATCCGTTAACCCCGATTTGGACCCTGGAAACCGGATTTAAAACACTTGTACTGGTAAGAACCTGGCGGGGAGGCGGGGCTGTTATTTAACCCCTCCGGCGGTAAATTCGCCCGCTTACCACTTTACTTGCTTCGGAGGTAATTTTTGGGTCGTCTACTGTTTTTCATTTGTGCCCCTTTTTGGGTTCTCCACTGGTGCTGTTTAAATTACCTCACTATTTCCCGACCAAAATTTTCAAGGTTACCGACTTAGAAACGATTGTTTTTCCCTTTTCGAATGTAGTTTCCAAGGAGGGGCCTTCTGTTCAGTAAACCATTTATTATTTTTTGGGGGTTTCTTCAATGGCTGCACCAGCAATCCTTATTTTTAGGCTAAACAAGGTCTGATTTTTTTTGGTGGGTTTTCCTAAAAAGCGCGCCTCGAGCCTCTTCTACTATTTAATTTCAAAAACCCAAGATGCTGCCCCTTTATTAGGGGCTGTGCTAATTTAAATGCCCAAAGGTGTTCGTGCCCCCCCCTTGTTCTATCCCCTTTTTTTTAACTTGGTTTTTACTCTTTTGGGGGGCTTATCGGGAACAAAAGGGGTGAAAAACCACAAACCCAAACAGTTTTTTAGTTTTCTTAAAAGGGATTGATAAACCATTTTTTTTTTTATCGGGGGGGCCTTTTTTTTTGCAGGTTTTTGACTCCGTTTGTGATTTTACCATTCTTAAAGGGAAAAAAGGAAAAATTTAAAGGGCCCCTGCTATGGGACCCCCTTGGCTTTTCATTTTTTTATTAAAAAATCCCTTTTGGGGGAAAAAAACCCCAAATTTTTGTACCCAAACAAAAGAAATTTGGAAAAAAATCGTTTTTAAAGAAGGCAAGGAGGATTATTTTGTGGGAGTCCAAAAAGAATTTGGAACTGGGAAAATTTTGCTTTCCCAATTCTTTAAATGGGCGTTACACCAGTAAAACTGGGCCCCCGACGTCAGCATCTTTTCTCCGCCGAAAATCAACAAAAAAACCGACCCCCTCCTCAAGTAATCTTCCCGCGCCCAAAAAAAAAGACTTGCCACAAGTGTGGGTGGATCAGGCAATAACTTTTGAGAATCCTATCAATCAGGAATTCTAAACTAATGGAAAAACGTGGGCCAAATTGTAAAAACTGTTCAAACTTTTTTGTGATAGTAGCTGCAGGAAATAAAAAAATAAAAAAAAAAAATGTTTTTTGCTTTTCAGGATTTTTTTTTTTTTTAAAGAATTTTTTTAAGGTATTGTAAAAGGGACATACTGTTAAAATTCAAATTAGAAATGGTTTTTAATTATATGGTGTTTTTAAAATGTTTTTCTGATTTTCTGCATTCGGAAAATTTTTTTCTAGGTTTTTTCCATCGAATCGAAAGAAAAAAATTTTTTTAAAAAATTTTTTTCTGCTTTGAAAATTCTTACTTTATCGGGGGAAAATTTAAAAAAAAAAAACTCCGTTCTTATTTTCAATGGGTTTCATTGAGGGGCTGTGGGGCCCTTTGCTCCCCTTTTACCAAGAAGACGTTTTTCCCTTTTTTCTGTTCCCCCCCCAAACCTACTTAAAAATTTAAATTCTCCCTCCCCGGGGGTCCCCCGCAGGTCGACGGGGGCCCGCAAAAAAAAAGTTAACTGTAAAAAAAAAAGAAAACCCCTCTACGTTTAGAACAGCCCCCCAAAAAAATTTTAAAAAATAAAAAGCTAATTTTATACTTTTTTTTGGGCCCCCCTTTTGTTTGATAAGCTAAATTTTGGGGGGGGGGGCTTGAAAATTTGGAAAGCATGCCATGGGGGGAACATTAAAAACCCCTGTAGAATTATTGGGGAACCCCTATTTTTTTTTCAAAGTTTTCAGGAAATTGAGGGAAAAAAAATTAAGGGGGGGGCAACAGGGTTTAAAACCCAAATAGTTTTTCTGAAAAACATATTTTTTACCCAGCTATAAACGGGGAAAAAAATGAAAACTGAAAAAAAATTCCTGAAAAAAAACCAAAAAGAAATTTTAAAAACAAAAAAAAAGACTTCCATGATAATGTACCTTTGAAGTGCCCCCGTTTTAAATTTTTTTCTTGTGACGTTTTTTGTTTTTGTAAAAATTTTTTTTAAAGAATACTTGTGGGCACTTTTTCAGTTTAACCATTTTTTTGGATCCCTTTTCCCCATTTAACCCAAGAGTTTTTTTAAAAGTTTTTTTTAAATTTTCTGGTGGTTTTTTTAAATTGAAAAAAAGCCCCAGATTTAGTGGTTTTAAAAAAATTAAATTAAATGGGAATTTTCCCCGTATATCCATTTTTTTTTGTTTTAAAAAAAGTAATAATCCCCCCCCAAAAAATTTAAAAAAATTTATGATGAGCGAGCCCTATAAATAAAATAAATCGAAAATACGTCTTTTTTATTTTTCCTACGACTCAGCATCCATGGAAGGAAAAACGAAAATTGGATTAGGGGGGAAGTTTCGAGTTCTCGTGGGGAATACTAAAAAAGTAAGTAATTGTGGAATGTTCATTTTGAGGACGATTCTTTTACAAAAATTTTTAGTCGAGGGAAAATGTTTGTCAGTTCGCTTTACGGCGAATCCCGTTTTAATCATTTGTTCCTGACTCGACCACGGAAAAAACCAGCTTCGACAAGTGGCGATCAACCAGAGGGGCAGAAAAGGTAGAAATGGCTATGAAACAAGTGGGGGAGAAATGGCAGGAGTGGCTATGAACCTGCAATGTTTCATTTAAAGCAGCTCGATTTTTCTTTTGAAATATTTTAATCGAGTTATTACCGTGCCCGAACAAAATGGTTTCCTTTAAAATAATTTTGTTTTTTTTAAACCTTTATCGTAAATATACCCCCGTAAAACCCTCCCAAATTCATTGTTTTCATACATTTGACGATGAATTCGTTTTCCTCAAGGCGGGGAAGGGGGGTCTTTCTGGTTTTTGCAAGGTTTTCAAGTCCGTCGGTTCAGGCCCCAGGTTACAAGGCGTTTCCCGCCCGGTCCCAATAAGTAATAGAGTTAATTAGGGTTTGCAATAAGCCGAAAAGTTTTACCTAGCGTACCCAAGAAACCCCCTTGCGTGCATTTCCGGTTTTTATTCTTAATTTTTGGTTTCTCCATCCGGTGAAAAAGAAGAGAGCCTATTAAAATACTATTACCCAATACTATGGGTACCAAATTCAAGCGACAACTACGCGAAACGTGGGAGGGTGGGCCATTTATTAGTTAACATTCAAAGGGTTAGATCTTCGTCATAATCGAGGAGCTGGCTTCCTTACGCTAAATCCCAAAGAAAAAGGAAAAACCCAATAGTTGATTGTTTTTTTCTTTCTTCAGGTAACAGGAGAAGGATTTTGTCAACCAAATTGACGGAATGTCAAAAATTCTGGAATGAAACTGTTAACAGTCTTCTTCCCGATCAACTTTCAATATTTGTGGGAACCATTATTCAGACTAACTTCCGGATGTTTAAAAACAATAACAGGTTTTTACCATTTTATTTTTTTTTTTGAATTATTTTTTAAAATTTTTTTTCCGCCCTTTTTATTTTTTATTCCAATCTACAGTTATTCTCGAATTTCCTTTCTAGCAGTCCGGTTAATTTTTACCTTTAGTGGGTTTCCATTTTAAACCATTAGCTTAATTAAAGAAAACCCTCTCAGTCTCCCCCCCTCCCTCTCAGATTGTCCACCGCTTCCGTTCATTTTTTTTTGCTTTTATTATTTTTATATTTTTACTACACCTTTCCTCTCCTCTCTCCCCTCTCTTCTGTTTTTGGTCAACGGGTTTTCTTTGGCCTCTAGTGAGAGGGAGGCCTTTCTCGGCCGGCCACCCAAGAGTGTGACTCCCCCCGTAGCCACACTTTCCCGGACTCCCTAAGTAATCAAAAACATTAGAATAAATAGATTATAACGCAACAGACCTCTGGAGTTCTCGAAGCTGTTTTTCTACCTGCTCAGAGCAAACCCACTTTCAGATGTTCTTCTTTAGCGGGAAGGCGAGGGGGACTTTTCCCAAGCATGGTCCACACCTTTAATATTGTATCACTATCTGAGAAAAGTCCTGTGGTGGGTTCCTAGTTGTAATGATTGTTTTATGAACCTGGGTGTATGTCCTAGATGCTTATCCAAAATAGATCGTCTTCTGTTCAAACCTTGTTTGACTGTTCCCCCCGAATTTGATATGTGGTTCGAGTTTACTTTGGATGGGGTTTCCTCAAATTGTTTAGGATGGGGTTTACCAAAATTCCTCATTCTAGTTGTCATCAGCTGGATGCATTCCCCCATAGGGGAAATGTTGTTGATGTTTCTGCTTTCCCCTGGGGCAACTGTTCACAAGTCTGTGTTTTTTTGAAAATTGGGGGGTTGTTTGCTACCGTCTGGGAAGTATTGCTAGTGGGGTTTTGTCCTGATAGTAAGCCCCTTGTTAGCCATCTGGATTTTGAGTGGGCCTGGGATTGTTAATTTTCTTGTACCTGTTTTTTGTTTTGAGGAAAAAATGTTTAGTGGGGGGTTTTCCTTTATCACTGAGTTTCCCACCTGGTTTATACTTCTTGATAAGGGGGGATTGAAGGAAAATTTTTTATTTGGGTTGTTGTTTATAGTTCTTTTTACCGTATACTCCTTCCCTTTTTTCCTGGAAAAAAAAGTTCTACTCGATGAGAAAACCTAGCGAGTTTTATTTGGTTGAGAGTGTTTCAGAACGAACCTGGATGTTTTAAAATTGGTGCTGTTAAGGGCTTTAAATGCAGCCTGGGGAAATCTGAGAGGAATTTATGAAAATTTATTGAGGATCCTAAGTTTAATTTTTCATTAGTCAGATACTTGCCCCTGTATAACGCAAAAAGGCGGGGGGGACGATTTTCCCCCAATGAAAACCCGAAGAAGGAATAATCTGGGTTCCTGAATTTATAAACATGTAACGTCGAAGTTAAAAAATGAATCCCAAAAAGTTCGAGTTAAAATCGTTTTTACAAACGTTGTATTTTGTCCTATTTGCCATCCCCCTAAGCATTGCATTGAATGTTTAATTTTTTCCCCGGTCCCCGGTTAGCTTTGGGGTCTCAGAACTAAAAGAGGTCCACTATGCTTTAATGAGCTAAGCTGTCCACCAGGGGTTAAATGTAGATCTAAGGGGGGTTTCCCCGTGTAAATGGGGCAGGCTGTGATAAAAGCATCTCTTGTTTGGATGGTCCAAGATTTAACTGATTCGGTGTTGAGAACTTCCGCTGTAGAAACTGGATGAAACCAGAAAGGATGTCACAAACTCCGGCCTTTCCTTACTAGATGATTGTAGAGCGTTTCCCCTTTCCCCCATCCCCAACTTCTAAAGAGTGTGGCCAAAACGCTTTACCCGGTTCCCCCCTGTAAAAGTTGAACTGGAGGAAAAGAAAGGCCCCGGAATTCTCGTTTATCATGTTGTGTCCCTCGTAGTCAGAGTTGAAATCCCTTAATTCCCGTCTTACACGAGCTTGTGGTCTAGCGTGTGGGGCAGCCCTTTACGCATTTAGCTGTCTTAACCTGAAAAAGACCTGAAAAAGTTGGGTTACTGGAGAGAGGGAAGAGAAGTGTTCAAAAAGACCCACTTCATTTTTTCAGTGTTTCTTTTTAGTTCAGGATGAAACGAATTGGAAAACCCCCCAGCTCTTGGTGGGTGACTTCGATGGGGACCTGGGAAAGCTGAAAGAGAATTTCCCCGGTGATTTTAATACCCTTTTGGAAGGCTAGGTATCGTGTTAAACGTAATCGGTCATTTGTGTGTGTACTATCTGTTTAAACCTGATAACCCCGAAAGAGAAAATTTTCCTGGTGCTTGGTAGCTGTTATTGTTGACTTCCTGGTTTTTCCCCATGGGAAAAACTTTGAGTTGGGGAAAATCCCAACCTTAGTACTCAACAAGAGAGCACAAACCAACCGTTGGTTTTAGGCCAACCAGGCCACAAACGTGGGGTTCCCGGGGAGGATTTCGTTTGGGCCCTTTTACTACACCTTACTAACAAAAGTAACACGTGTTGCATTACAAAGGAGCAATTGTTTTTGCGGGAGGCAATTTTCTAGAAACGGTATTTAATATTTTTTAGCTTTTCAGTTTCTGTTTCATTATCTTTAAAATTTATTTTCCGCATTATTTTTTTTTCCAATCCTACAGTTATTTTCCGATTCCCCTTTGCTAGACCCCAGTCCGGTTTTAATTTATTAACTTTAGGGGGTCTCATTTAATCATTAGCTCTAATTAAAGAAACTCCTCCACCCTCTCAGAAAACCCCCGTTTGGAGATATTCCTTTTTTTACGCTTCTAAAGTTATTAATTTTCCTTGTGTTTTGAATCCTTGTCACTTTTTAAACTGTTTTTTAGTCTTTGTATTTTCGGCCGATTTTGCCCTTTTTTTTTTTACACGGGGGACATCTTCATTAATTTCCTGGGAATTTGGGGAAGGACTTATATTTAGGGTTTAAGGAAGAGTTTGCTTGTTCTGACTTACTTTCATTAGAACCATTTTGGTCAAGAACTGAACAAGAAAACCCCATTCGAAAACTGAAAACCCCTCCCGAAATGAATCCGCCCAAACCAGGAAAAAAACTAAATCAGTTTTTATCGCCTCAATAATTCGGTTTGGTTATCGACGTTTACCATACTTTATTATTTTTTTTTTAAAAAAAGCGATTTTAGAAAACCAGGGAATTAAAGTTTTTTACCTCCTTAAGCAAAAAAAATCGCTGATTTTTATTTATTTTATATCCACTTTTTTTTGTTCTTTCTTTTCCTTCAAAACATTCCAGTACATTGTGCAAAAGTTGGGGGATTGAAGCCGTAAGTACGTAAAATGTAGCATTGCCCCTGGATCGAACTTGCAGAGTGTGGGGTTTTTTCCTCAGTCTGCCCCCCCCCCCCCCCGCGCTTTATATTTATATAAACATATGCGGCCCCCCGAATCGGACTGGGGATGCAATGTGTAGGCCCCCCGGTTGGATTTGTGTTGTATGTACGTTTAAATTTTTTTTTTTTTTTATGGGCCTTAGCGTACCATTATAATATCCCTTTCTGGAAGCCCCTGTAGGGATATTATCTTTATACAATCGTATATACTAAAAAATACTCTAGCCAACAATTGTAACTTGCAGTTTTTACAGAACCTCTAAATGCTAATGAACACTTCTTGCAGGTACCCCCCCGTAATTCACACTCAGACCCCCGAGATTGAGTCCCTTTTTCGATACGGAATTGGGGACGGGGTTCTATAAAAACAAACAAAAAACAAACAGAGAAAATAATTTCCTGAGACAGCTGTGGTATATCAAAAAGTCCAACCACTATTTGCTGTTGTGGGGAATTAATGGACACATAATGTGTTTTCCGAGGCATTTGATCAATTTTAACATTGTGTAGGTTCATTGGGAATTTGTTTTGTGTTAAAAAATTAGTAAAGTAACTAACAGCGTTTATTTTTTTGTCAGGAACTTATGGTTGTACGACTTTTTTTCAAAACCGGATTTTTTCCTGGCCCCAATTGAAACGTTAGAGAGCTGGAGGGGAAGTTTTACTGATGGCATGAACCAGTGGCGGGCTACCTGTACTCTCACCCATTTTTAAGGAAACTTCTTATCTGCCCGGTACTTGTCGGGTTTTCTTTCCTTATATGGGCCCTGATTTGTTTTGTTTACTGCCTTATATGGGGAGTATGAGTATGGACTTGTCGGTTTACTTGCCTTATATGGGCATGACTTGTCGGTTACTGCCTTATATGAGGGGTATGAAGTATGCTTGTCGGTTTTTTTTTTTTAAAAAATTTTTTTTTGGGGTTTTTTTTTTTTGGGGGGTTTTTTTTTTTTTTTTTTTTAAAAAATTTCCCCTAAACCTTTTTTAAAACCCCCCCCAAAAACATTTTTTTTCCCCAAAAATTTTTAATTTTGAAATTAAAAAAACCCCCTTAAAAATTTTAAATTTCAAAAAAAAAAATTTTCATAAAAACACCCCTTTTTTTTTAAAAAAGGGGTTTTTTTAAAAAAACCCCAAAACCCGGGGTTTGGTTGGAAAAAAGAAAACCAGTTTCGGGGGTTTAAAAAAAAAAAACCCCCTGGGGAAAATTTTTAAAATTGTTTAAAAAGCCCAACTTTTTTTTGGGAAATTTTTTACTGGGCAAAATTTGTGT
Organism: Bolinopsis microptera; assembly: GCF_026151205.1. Classification (NCBI taxonomy): domain Eukaryota; kingdom Metazoa; phylum Ctenophora; class Tentaculata; order Lobata; family Bolinopsidae; genus Bolinopsis; species Bolinopsis microptera. The sequence goes on along the minus strand of NC_087084.1, from coordinate 11,250,868 downwards.
TTTGGGGTTTTCCCAAAAAAAGGGTTTTAAAAACTTTTGGTGGGTAAAAAATTTTAAAGGCAGGGCCAAAGGGTTATTTTTTTTTTTTTTTTAAAAAATTTTTTTTTGGGTTTTTTTTCCCGATTTTTTTCCATTAAAAATTTTTTTTGGGGAAATTTTTGGTTTTAAATGGGGGAAATTTTTTTAAATGGGGTTTTCCCCGGGTGGGTTCTTGCTTTTTTGGGGGGTGAATTTTTTTTTTGGGGTTTTTTTTTTGGGGGGGTTTTTTAAAATTTTTGGGGTTTTAATGGGCTATTGGGGCCGGGTTATTTTATTTTTTTAAAGAGGGGGTTTTATTTTTTTAAAAGAAAAGGGGTGGAGGGGGGTTAATTTTTTTTTACAAAAAAGGGTTTTTCCCTTTTTTAAAATTTCTTTATCCAAAGGGAAAAAAAATTTTTAAATTTATTTGGGGGTTGGGTTTTGGAAAAAAAATTTTTAAAAAAAAATTAAAGGGTTTTTTCCCGGGGGGGCCCCCGGGTTTTTGGGGGTTTTCGAAAGGTTTTTAAAAAAAATTTTAAAACCCAAAAAATTTTCCAAAAACCTGAAAAAAATTTATAGGGGTTTTCCCCCTTTTTTTAATTTTTTTGGGGGGGGGAAAAAATTTTTTTGGGGGAATGAATAAAAATTTTTTTCCCCCCCCAAAAATTCCCCGGGGGGGAAAAATTTTTTTTCCCCCAAATTTTTGGGGGGGAAACCCGGGGATCCCGGGGGGGGCCCCCCCCAACGGAAAAAAATTTTTTCCCCCTTTTCCCGGGGCCCTTTGGAAAAATTTAAGGGGGTTTTTCTTTTTTTTAAAATTTTTAAAATTTTTTAATTTTTTATTTAAAAAAAATTTTTGAAAAAAAAAAAAAAAAAAAAAAAAGGGGGAAATTTCGGGAAAGGGGGGAAAAAAAGGGGGGGGGGGGGAAAAAAAAGGAGAAAAAAAAGGGAGGGAAAAAGGGGGGGGGAAAAATTTTTTTAGGGTTACGCCTTTTTGTTTTTTTTTTTTTTTTTTTTTAAAGGTTTTTAATTTTTTTTTTTTTTGAAAATTTTTAAAATTTTTATTTTAAAGTTATTTTTATTTTTTTTTTTTACCTTTTTTTAAATTTTTTCCCCCCCCAAAAAAATTTTTTTTCCGGAAGGATTTATTTTAAGGTCTCTTTTTTTTTTTTTAAAAAATTTTGGGAACGTATTACTTGGGGGGGGGTTTTTAAGGTTTTTTTTTTTTCCTTTTAAAAATTTGTTTTTAAGGGGGAAAAAAATTTTTAAAAAATTAAATTTAAAAAGGGAATTTTTTTTTTTTCCCCCTTTCATTTTAAAATTTAAAAAAAAAAAAATTTATTTTTGGAGCAAAAAAAATTTTTAAAAATTTATGGTTTTTTTTAAAAAATTTTGGGGGCCTTTTTTTTTTTTAAAGAAAGGGGTTTTTTTTTTTTTCCCCTTAATTAAAAATTTTAAAAAATTTTAAATTTGGGGGGTTTTTTTGTTGGCTTTTTTTAAAAAATTTTTTTTAAAGCTTTTTTTAAAAAAAATTTTTGGGTTTTTTCCCTTTTTTTAAAAATTTGTTTTTTTTTAAAATTTTAAAAAATTTTTTTGGGGTTTTTTTTCTTATTTAAATAATTAAAAAAAAACCCCCTTTTTTTTTTAAAAAATTTTTGGGGGGGAAAAGGCACCCCCTTTTTAAAACCCAAAAAAAAATTTTTTTAAAAAAGGGGGAAAAAATTAACACTAACCCCCCCCCCCCCCCCCAAAAACCCCCCCCCCCCCCCCCTTTTTTTTCCCTTTTTTTTTTTTTTTTCCCCCCCCCCCCCCCCCCCCCAAAAAACCCAAAAAAACCCCCTTTTTTTTTTTTTTCCCCCCCCCCCCCCCCCCCCCCCCTTTTTTTTTCCCCCTTTTAAAATTTTTTTCCCCCCTTTCCCCCCCCCCCCCCCCCCCCCCCCCTTTTCCCCCCCCCCCCCCTTTTTTTTTCCCCCCCCCCCCCCTTTTCCCCCCCCCCCCCCTCCCCCCCCCCCCCCCCCCCCCCCCCCCCCCCCCCCCCCCCCCCCCCCCCCCCCCCCCCCCCCCCCCCCCCCCCCTTTTTCCCCCCCCCCCCTCCCCCCCCCCCTTCCCCTTCCCCCCCCCCCTTTTCCCCCCCCTCCCCCCCTCCCCCCCCTCCCCTTCCCCCTTCCCCCCCCCCCCTTTTCCCCCCCCCCCCCCCCCCTCCCCCCTCCCTTTTTTTCCCCCTTTTTTTAAATTTTAACCCTTTTTGGCCTTAAAAAAAAAAAAAAGGGAAAATTTTTTTTTTTTCCCTCAAAAATAAAAAAATTTTTTAAATTCAAAAAAAATTAAAAAATTTTAATCTTGTAACCCCCCCCAAAAACCCCCCGAAAGGGGGTTTTTTCCCTTTTTTTTCTTTAAAAACGTTTACAAAGTGTAAAAATTGCCTTTTGGGAAGGGGGAAAATTGCTGTTTTTGGTTTTGGGTTTACCACTTTTCTTGCGCTTTTTTTTCCCCCTTTGTTGGTTTTGGTTGTTTGTGAATTTTTTTTACCTTTTTTTTCCCCCCTTTTTTTAAAAAAAGGATTTAATTAAAAAAATCCTATTTTTTTTTTAAAAACCTTTTCACCACTTTTATTTTTGGTCGTTTGTTTGTAGAACCCATCCCCAATCTCGTTTTCGGTCAATTGTGAGTGTAAAATACGGTGGTACTACAAAAATTTTTTAGGCATTTAGAGTTCTAATTTTTCTCATTACGCATCTTTTTTCTTTTTTTTTACCTTTTTAGTACTAAGTGAAAAATAAGAGGTATTTTTTTTTTTAAATAATTACCTAAAACACCCGCCGCCATTTATTATATGATAATTTGAGGAAAAAATTTGTGCTTTGTTAAAATATTATAGCGAGCTCTAAAATTTTAATTTTAAATTTAAAAAAAAAACGCTGTTGGGGGGAGTTTATGTGAGTGACGTTTTTTTAAAAAAAAAGCATAAGCTCCGTTTATTTTAAAACCCAAAAAAAGGGGGTGATGTTTTAAAACTGTAATCTGCCTTGAAGAGCGAAAAACGGGGTATGATTGCCTGCCCCCAATGCTTTCTCTTTATAGTTAATTATACAAATTTTTGTTATTTTAATCATTAAAAAAATTCTTAAGTTTTAAAACACGCTGAAATTTTTTGGCTACCCCCGCTGTTAAAACCCTTTTGACTATAGTCCGTCATTTTTTAAATGACTGGATAAAATTTGGGAAATTAAAAGGGAAAAAATAGGGTGCAGAATTTTATCTGTGTGGAAAAATTATGAATGTGGATGGGTTAATAAAAAAGAAAATCGGGCGCAAAAAAAAACTTTTAAAAAATTTTGTTTGTTATAAAAAAAGGGGCAGACAAAACGTTAAAAATTTTAAAAAACCGGCAAAAAGCAATTATCGTAAAATTTGCCCTTTTTTTAAAAAAAATGGCTTTTTCCCAAGTAATTAATTATTGAAATTTCAGGGGGTATTAAAGGTTTAAAAACCCCCTTTTTCCTTTTTAAAGGGGGGGTATGCAAAAAAGGGGTTGTCCCCATATTGGAAGTTTGGGGCCCCTTTTAAGGGGTGGTTTTTTTTTAAAAACTAACAAACCTTTTAGAAAAAAGGGGCTAATGGAGTTGGGGTAATTAACCCCGCTTTCCTGGCCCACCTTTTTTGAAAAAAACCCCGCTGACTAAACATTTCTTCCAGAGTAAAATTTATTTTTTGCTGTTTTTTTTATTGTTTTGCAGTGTGTATAACTGCTTTTTAAAATATTGATAAGTATTTTCCCCCGTATTTTGTTCACAGATATTTACTGTGTGATCGCCGGGGTATGTCACCTGCTAATAAACCTGGGTAGTTAGCTTGATTTAAAAGCAAGGAAAATTTGTCCTTGCAATGGGGACTGGATTTTTACAGTGGGGGTTTAACTTTTGTACTTAAAAAATTCAGTGGATATTTTTTATTTCCGAAATGGAAAAAAGGGGGGACCAGACGGGGAAAAAGGGAAAGGGAGGGGGAGGGAGGGAGATTAAGTTAAAAATTCTTTAAACCTGGGATTTTGTCTCGTTCTAGTTTCGTCGGTCTTGCTTTTTACCCCCAACATTGTTTAAAATTTTTGTAGCACTCTGGCAGTCACTGTTAAACTTGGTAAGGAATTTAACTGTAGCACTTTGGCCCAGAGAGTGCAACAGTGTTTTACATGTAAGGGCCCAGGGGGGCCAGAGAGGGGAGCAGTGTTTTACATGTAATGGCAGGAGAGTGAGCAGTATTTTACATGTAAATGGCAGAGAGTGAGCAGTGTTTTACATGAAATTTGGCAGAAGAAGGTGAGCAGTTGTTTTACTGTTTGTGTTTAAACCTCGTAACTTTAACCCTCACTTCCCTCCCATTGTGTGTTTACAGTTACACTTTGGGCTTTAAGTTTACGTATACCCTCTGTGTGTGCCTCGCACTGCGTTTGTTTTCTTATACTGCCGGGTTAAAAAATATATACCCTTTTGTTTGAAAGTCGAGTGAAGGACATTGACAATGCCATCAGCTGCTTGACGAGAATGCCCTTTTTTGGATGCTGTTGTCTTGTGCTCTTTTCAAAAATGCGTGTTTTTAAAATGCACCCCTTAATTCTAAATATTCCAACATAGTTTGAAGTCCCAAATTTAATGGGTAGTTGTCAAGTGTCATGACAGTATTTAAATTTTCTAAACTGTTTATAACCTGTAAATTTCATCATTTCATTAAGTATAATAAGATAAAATTTCTTATGTACGAAATGGATAATGTTATAATTACGATCGCCACCAGCAGCTTAGCAAGGGTCAATTATACAGCAAGGCAGCCGGTGAAATCTCCTTTTCCCAATTCAGCAGGTCAATCTCCCACCTATTCAACACTAGCCGACCATTTTACAGCGTGACATCATGTTCTATTTTGTCAAATATTTCAGTAGTCAGCTACGCGGACCGGTCAACTAAAAGGATCCCGATTCTCGTTTGGTTATACTCTTGTTGCACCTCCCTCTACCCGGGTCCTATTACGTAATCCTGGTGTACGTAGTATGTGACGTAGTAACACGTGTTGTCGAATCTTGGTGATACGCGGACGGCGCGCGACGTAGTTTTTTGTTGCCAAAATAATCATATTACAATTTACTTTGTTTCTGGGCGGGAGACTGAATAATGTAATCACTTTGGCACAATGCCAATTAGTTGGTCTAAATACTCCCATCTAAGTTCAATTCTTGATCTTCACTGGCATTTTCAAATCTTCTGACAGTGAAGTTTAAACCTTCCCGTGTGTCTGATCATCCCCAGCACCACCGCAAACTATAACACTCTCGCCAACACTTCCAGACAAGGTTTAAAACGACTTGGGTTTCCAGGATCCTTATAAGGTCAAAACGAGGTAAACGATCTTGAAATCAGAAATCAAGCTGACAGGCTGAGCTGGAGGTTGGCTTTGACAACCTCCGTTCAAATTAATCACTGCGAGCAGAGAGATCATCTCTGTATCTTGGATTATTTTATTGATCTTTATACTTTTATAGTCCAGTAACTTTTGTATCTTGGATTATTTTGTTGATCTTTATTATAGTTCAGTAACTTCGTCCGCTAACTTTGTGTTTCAGTTTCAGGGCTTTGGTTACAGGGCTCTGTTGTTTCAGATTTAGTGCAGTGTTCGCACGTCTATCTCTTAGAAATAGTATTTCTTGTTGATGTGCGTTTTGATCTGTTTCTAAGTTTCTTGTTGAGTTGCTGTAAAGCATATACTCGAATATATGCAGTCTGATTTATCATATTTTTGTTAAACTATACTCTATAGTACAAATTTTGATTGATTGAATTGATTGTCGTGCCCCTTCACTATATCAGCCCTTCTGTCGAATCAATCCACCAATATCAAATGATGATACAGATGCATTTCTATCCAATAGCAATTTATTATCAGGGCTGGTATTTCTTCCGAAGAACGATCCTTTAGTTTTTAACCCCCCTTCTTACTCACTTTCCGCCAAGCCCCGGTCCTACTACTAAGCGACCTGCACATTTTTATTGATCTTTATTCTGCATCTCAGTTTT